>NC_134688.1:144340283-144940283 GCF_050947455.1 Rhinoderma darwinii | reverse complement strand
TTGCGCATTTTACATGCCAAAAAACGCATCAGAAAATGCTTGATTACACTTGATTTTGCATGTTTGTGTGTGTGTGTGTGTGTGTGTGTGTGTGTGTGGGGGGGGGGGGTGCTCATCGCTGATTCTTCCAAACAGCTGATAAGCGGCTATGAACTATCAGCGGCGCCTGTGCATACTCCAATCTGACACACACACACACACCTCTGCTACACACAGTCAGCACTGCTACGTACATACATACTCAGCTCTGCTACACACACACACGCAGCACTGCTACATACATACATACATACATACATACATACATACATACACACACACTCTGCACTGCTATACACATCACTACTACACAGACACACACTCACTCAGCTCTGCTACATCTGACAAGCTTAGCTCCACACACCGTCCTCACTGAAAATACATCTAGCGACAGGGGCTGTCGAGTGTCACGAGAGCGGGGGTCTGTGAGAGCGAGAGAGGGACAGACAGACACACACACCTTACCTGCAGTGCAGCCGGTCTTCATAATGGGGCTTGCTATCTCCCTACAAACTGGCTTCTCTGCTGTGTGACTCTGACCAGCGTCTGCGCAGTACAGAGCCAGATAGCAGAAGCCATGAATGGCTGCTGTTCATGGAGTCCTATGCCCTGTGCTGCCGTATTCCATCTCTGTGTCGTTAATCGACACATACAGGGATGAAAAAAAAAATAGCAGCCCCCATAGAGAAGTAAAAGTATGAATACATTAAAAAGTAGAGAGTGACAACACAAATAAATCTAATTTTTTTTTACATTAAATTACAAGCAATATAATAAATCAATTACAAAAAAAATCATGACACTTTCCCTTTAAGCCACTCGCGTTTTTTATGGCCGTTTTTGGAGCGGTTTTCAATAGTCTATGAAAAACTGCTCCAAAAACGTCCCAAGAAGTGACCTGCAGTTTTTCACGGCTGTTTTTTTTTACGCGGCCGTTTTTAAAAACGGCTGCGTAAAAAAACGGCCTGTCGGAACAGACCACCGTTTTTCCCGTTTAAATCAATGGGCAGATGTTTGGAGACGTTCTGCTTCCGATTTTTTTTTCTGGCATTTACGCCCCGAAAAATGTCAGAAAATAGACTGTGTGCACATACCCATACATTTTAATCTCTCTACTAATCCGCAGTAGTTTCAGGGGTCAGACCCCCGACGATCATAATGTCATGGCGTATCCTATAAATGATAACATAATAGGATGGGAATAAAGGTGGGTATACACCTAAAAATACAATTAATGGCATATAGATTTGATATGCTATAAGTGATAGGTAGGGGTATGACCGCTGGCCACATTTGGTATTTGCTAAAAATGGTAGTGGAGAGAGACTATACTTGCATTACCATGGAAAAGTAGGATCGAGCATCCCCTGCTTGGGAGTTATTTGGGGATTTTAGCAGTCAAAACCCTTTAATGAGGCATTTATATAAAATATCTATTCAAAATAAGCGTCCGCACAATATCTCCGTGGTTAGCACTGTTGTGTTGCAGCACTGAGGTCCTGGTTTCAAGTCTGACCAAAGACAACATCTGCATGGCGTTTATGTTCTCCCAGTGATTGCGTGGGTTTCCTTCGGGTGCTCCGGTCTCTTCACAAACTCCAAAAGCATACTGAAAGGTTAATTGGCTTCCTCCGAATTTAGCCCTAGTGGGTATGTGCCTTTTAGGAAGGGAAATTAGATTGTGATCCTACATTGACAACTTGGACTGATGATCATGATGACAATATCTGTACAGTGCTGCGGAATATGTCGGTGCTATATAAGCAACGGGAAATAAATATGCTATAAACCTTAATTGTCACAAAATCCGTAAGAGTTAATGCACTTCGTGAAAATGTTATATTTCACGTGAGAGATGTCCGCTAGCACATTGCCGCAGTCTGTCATCGGTCTCAATCCAGGAGCTACAAACTGCTTGCATCCTCCAGATGTGTCTAACTAGCAGCTGCTAAGAATTGTAGTTTTCATTCATGTATATTAGGAAAGTGTTATAATAGTTAAAGTACAAGTTACGGAGAGGCAAAGTCCCATGCGGACTCTCTAATTTCCACCTGCAATGCCCCTTGCATAGATCTACACAATCCAGTTCTGGGTCATGGCTGCTATCTTCCACTCCTCAGCAGATGACCGAAATCCATAATGTGGGGGGAGGTCTGGCGTTGTCACCTACAGGCAGTGTAACTGGTTGCTAGGCAGCATATTGTACGTATTAGTTAATAGACTCAGTCTGACTTCCTAATAAATAGTTACAATGATTTCGGAAGTGGAGCTTCACTTACAGTGGTTTTGGGAGTAGCATATTGTCCATTCTAGAATCCTATGTTTCTTTGTATACTTGACACCCTTATAAGTATGACTTTTTGCATGCTGTTTAACACGTTTTTCTTTTGCGTTTATGTTTAGACAATTCATGGATTTTTTTATTACTGGGGCAATATTTGTTTCTTTATTCTAAACATAACAGATTGTTTGATCAGATGCTATATAATTTTAATTTCTTAACCTCTCATTTCTGGAAAGGTTTTAATCGTGGCTCATTTTCATGTACCTCTTTGTGTTTTAGATTGATATCCTCGAGGATCCCGTCATGCAGAATGTGATATTATTGCAGACTGTCCTCCAGGAAGTGAGGCGTCGCAGTGCACCAGTATACAAGAGAATAAGAGATATGACAAATCATCCCGAAAAGTACTTCTATACATTCACTAATGAACACCATCGGTAATTCTGAATAACTATTCATCTACAGGCTTTATGTTGGGAAATATTAATGATATATTACCTTGTATAGTTGATGTTTGTGTATTGTTTTGTTATCTATGTCGGATGATTGATTGCGCCCACCCCATAAAAACCCACATCTGTGGAATGTGGCCCATCAGATACTGATTGACAGCACGCCTGTCAGATCCTTTTTATTCCCCATTCACAAGTGACATTAGCGGATCATCATAGTTTGTCAAACTAGCAGGATCAACTAAAAGAAATGTGATGTTCGTGCCCATGTTTCAATGCATGTGTTTCTAATTGGTGGACTAAAGAATGAGCCTACAGTTGTATCTAGAAAATTGCATAGATATCAATTCCTTAAAGAGGCTCTGTCACCACATTATAAGTGCCCTATCTCTCCTACATAAGGAGATGGGCGCTATAATGTAGGTGACTGCAGTGCTTTTTATTTAAAAAAAACAATCTATTTTTACCACTTTATTATTGATTTTAGATTTATGCTAATGAGTTGCTTAATGCCCAAGTGGGCGTATTTTTACTTTAGACCAAGTGGGCGTTGTACAGGGGAGTCTGTGACGCTGACCAATCGGCATCATGCAGTCCTCTCCATTCATTTACTCAGCGCATAGGGATCCTGCTAGATCCTTATGTGCTGTCTTATACTAACACATTAACAATACTGAAGTGTTTAGACAGTAAATAGACATTCCACGGGATGTCTATTCACAATCTCTGCACTTCGTTACTGCTTCTATGGTAGTTACAGCAGAGGAAGCGTGATCTTGTTGTAACCTGTCATTTACAGCGAGATCTCACTTCCTCTGCTGTAACTACCACAGAAACAGTAACGAAGTGCAGAGATTGTGAATAGACATCCCGTGGAATGTCTATTCACTGTCTAAACACTTCAGTATTGTTAATGTGTTAGTATAAGACAGCACATAAGGATCTAGCAGGATCCCTATGCGCTGAGTAAATGAATGGAGAGGACTGCATGATGCCGATTGGTCAGCGTCACAGACTCCTCTGTACAACGCCCACTTGGTCTAAAGTAAAAACACGCCCACTTGGGCATTAAGAAACTAATTAGCATAAATCTAAAATTGCTAATACAGTGGTGAAAATAGTTTTTTTTTAAATAAAAAGCATTACTGTCACCTACATTATAGCGCCGATCTCCTTATGTAGCTTATGTTCTCTCCATTCATTTTTAGCAGTACTCGCAACACAGCGAGATCACGCTGTACTGTCACATACACCCACATTAACTTTACCGAAGGGTCTTCAGAGTGAATAGACATTGGACGCGACACTCGACACTTCGGTAAAGTTTCTTGGGCACTTACTTGCACAGCTGTGCTGTCATTCACAGAAACTTTACAGAAGTGTCGGGAGTGTGAATAGACATCGCGTCCTGGCTGGAGGTGATGTCTTATCATTCTCAAGACACTTCGGTAAAGTTAATGTGGGAGTATGTGACTGCACAGCGTGATCTTGCGAGTACTGCTAAAAATGAATGGAGAGAAGTGTATGATGCGTTTCACTGGATGAATACCAATGGGAATTTTTTGGTTAGAACCTAACCTTTAATGTGAGATTTATTTCTTTTTTTAAGCAATTTCAGATAGTGATACAATTGTATCCATAAGGTTCGTTCACTAGCGCTTGCGCACTTTACATTGACATATGTAATAAGTTCAGACAGGACAAGGATGAGATTTAAATGGTTAATACCATCACACTCTAGTATTTATAATTTATTTTAGCATTTTCCTGGTTTTTATTTATTTTTATATTTTTTTATAGTTATTCAAAAAATATTATGTTTAAATATTTTTGTTCCAAGTTGGGACCGGTACCCTCCTTGTCACAAGGTGTGTGCCAGGAACTAAAGCAACATGAGCAGCTGCTCTAGGAGTTCCTCTATATGAATCTCTTGTATTTCAGCTACTGCTGCTATAGAGATGTCTTTGCAGCTCTCTTATTAGCAGATCAGCTGCTTTATCAAGCCCAGTGTGTGCCAGTAGCTGATACAGCTTCAGCTGCTGCTGCTGTGGATTCCACTGTGAGGATCTCGTGTTTAGCAACACACTAATCCTGCCTATCTGTAGTTATCTAGCCCTACGCGTTTCCTTACTCATAAGTAACTCTGCAGTAATTCATCAGGGGCTCACAGAGTTAATAGATTAGACCTTCTGGCATTCCAGAGGTCTGTGTAGACAATGCACTGATTCTATGATCAAACGTGGACATAGTTGCTAGCCACTGTCAGTGGCAAAGTGTTCTGTCTTTTAAAGACCGAGTACCCTCCTCCTCATGAGCCCACTGTTATCTTCAGCCAATGATCTGGCATCACGTCTTTGCTAGAGTCCCGCCCCGATTTTTGGGGGTGTGGCTGTGCTGGCCAATCAATGGTCTGCACCCTTGCAGCCTCCCTTGATGTCATGAGGGGGCGTGGTCCGAGTACCAGAGTCAGCCCTGTTGGAAATGGGCATGCCCTGTCTCTCCACACTAAACTGCAGGAATGTGCTGTACAGACTGTTCCTCCACGTTAGAGCAGAGGGACAGCACCAGGATTCACTATATACATAGTGAGTGATGCCAGACCTGTCTGAATCTGTCCAATGCATATGTTATAACAGTATGGGGTAATATACAGGTGTGTCAGGCTATCAGCACATATAGTAGATGGCATATTCCAATGCCCTGGGGGTGTGTATAATATATATTTAAGGGAGTGATATACAGTGATATATCAGCACATCCCTTTTCTAGCTATGTTAGATGTAGATGTAAGATCATGCTATTAATAGCGCATAGTCCCCTATTTGATCTGTATTATGATGCAGATATCAGTCATATTATTAGTGGTACATCCCTTGTGTTTTGATGCTGATATCGGATTATATTATTAGTAGCACATAATCCCTTATCTTCTTGTATTAAAGGTGGACATGGAATTATATGTCATGTATTATGCTGAAATTTAGATGAAGCTTACATATGACATATAGTCATTGATTCCATATGGATGTAGTGTTTTCAAACGATAAATCCATCTACATTCCTTCTGTAAAAGTAACCTGTCTAGGTTACCTCCTCTGATAGAGGGTCTGATCACTTCTATGACTTTGAATGTAATTTCATCTTGTTTATCTGTATGTTTTTCTCTCATATGTCTCGCTAAGCAAGTATCATCTTTCCTACGTATTGTAAACCTACAAAAGGACCTCAAAATAAGGTACAACAGGACAGAGGAGAAACCCCAAGCCAACTAGGAAAACAACCTATAAGCGCACGAGCGCCAGGGACATAACATCCCAGTAGAATCTGAAAGTAAATACCATGGATAATAGGAAAATATATACTTTTATTAATGTATCACAATACATGGTATAATAATATCAAATGTATTAAAAGACTGTATATGGCGGATCATATATCAAGAGGAGTAACAAAGCGGTAAGTATGACAAAATACCATGGGAAGCACAGAAAACATAACCAAAAAATCCCCACATCTCAATGCGACCATACCAAAAGCACAGATGACAAGAATAACAGAGAAAGAGAGACTCTATATCGATGTGAATGAAATACCCACATGGAAAGAGTGCATGTCATAAATCTGCAAGGAATGAATAGCGTGTTTTACACATCGACATATTAGGTGATCATAATATTGAGAACATAACTCATGCAAATACCTGTCGACATGATGGAAGCAGGAGATGAGGGGAAATGGCACAGGAACGCCTCGACGCGCGTTTCGCCCACGACCGGCTTCGTCAGGAGGCTACCGTATATACAGGACCGGGGGTTTATATACCGCCATATGTAAACCGATCATTGATTAATTCATTGGTGGCATCTGTGGGGTGCACGTATGGACGGCGCTCGCAGGCCATGATGCGAGCACTGCATCATCAGAAAGCGCCATGCTGTCTGCGGTGTGACGATGCGTCTCACGACATGAGACGCACGTCACCATAGTAACGCAGACAAACAGAGTGAGGCACCCTGAGATACAGTGCCCACAGCGCATGCGCCGGAGAGCGTCTGGTACACATATATCAGCAGAGACCATCAGGGAATACAGGAAAGAGAATATTTTATAGCGTTCATACAAACATTGGCAAAAGAGAAATAATAATGAATAAATAGATAAATAACTATGTGATGAGCAAGCCCAAGAGGAGAGTTTTAACAAATATTATAAGTGACCTAAATCGGTACAAGTATATAATAATAAGCCTCTATATAGTATATGTATCACTAAATGGTATTTTGATACAGAGTTCATCACAGACATAAACCAATTAAATAAATACATAGACACATGAAATATGAAAATAAATATAAACTAAAACAAATAATTTTTATGTATAAAATAAATATGAATAAATATATAAATTAAAATAAAATGAAAAATAATAAATAAAAAATAAATAAAAAATAATAAAAAATAAATAGACTGAAAACGAGTATGTACCTACAAATAAATAGAACAACAAAGAATAAAGTGAAGCATAGAAACAGAAATATATATGTTGTGAGTAAAGTATAAGACAGTGCTATATGGAAAAATATAAATATAATAATTAATTATAGTGAAAAGATGTGTATAAATATGTACAGAAGTATATATCATATATATTACAGCGAAAAATCTAAATACAGAAATAAATCAAAATAATCAAATGATCAAAAAATAAAAAAATAAATAATATATAAAAAAAAAAAATATTTTTGAAGAAAAATTATAAAAGAATTTATAATACACAAAAACAAAAAATTGAAAGGTGAATAAGCAGAATGATAGCGCAACACAAAAAGGCGTTGTTATGTGAAAAAACAACCCTACATACGTAATATACAATAAATGCATAATAATAAAGTGAAAATGCACAAATGTGAACAATAATTATGAAATAAAGAATATAATAAAGAACAAAAAAAATGTATATAAAATATAAATAATAAAAACAGTACAAAATAAAATATAAAAACTGAATGTACAAAGCAAAAAGGCCAGAAGTATGGACAGCAAGCCCAGCAGATGGTCATTCAAGGTCCATACGATGAAAGATGTATTGCCCACATGATGGTAGATGTCACCAGTAGAAACAGCAGCACTAAAATATAACACAGCTGAAATTAGTAACATATCACAGAAACAAAAAAGCAGAATAGCGGTCCCCCAAAAACTAAAATTAAAATTCGCGCTAACTATGATGGTTTATAAAAAAGGTTTGAAGCTAGTGGCCTCATTGAGACCAAATGGTGTGGTAGTGTTAAGCAGGGTAATCCATTTCATTTCTTTCTTTAAGAGAGCCTTGCGTACATCTCCGCCTCGACATCCCAATTTAACCCTATCGATCCCTCGAAATCTTATACCGCTAGGGTCACAAGAGTGGTATCGATAGAAATGTCTGGGAATCGGTTGAAGTTGGTCAATGTCTTTAGTGCTACATGCCGTGCGAATCTTACTGACATGTTCAAGTACACGTGTCTTGAAAGATCTACTCGTCATGCCTATATAGATAAGATCACGGGCATGTTGCAAAATAGATCACAGCCTCAGTTTTACATGAAATGTTATACACGATCTTGTATTCCTGAGCTTTTTTGGAGTCATGAAAGGTAGATGACCGTAAAATAAATTTGCAGGCCATACAATTACCACAATTGAATGATCCCCATGGTGGGCCACGGCCACCAAAAGGGCTCGTTGGAATCTTGGAGATATAATGACTGGATGTCAAAAGATCCCGCAAATTTTTGGATCTCCTCCAAGTAATAGAGGGATGCCTAGACAGGCAAGTAGATAAATCCAGATCCGTGAGTAGGACATTCCAGTGTTTCTGCATAATATTACGGATCTGGACCCATTGGGAGTTGAAAGTTGTAATAAACCGAACATTAGGATCAAACATCACCTTAGACTTAGGTTTACTCACCAATAATCCCTCACGGGATGTATGTTTAGCCCTCAGATATCCACGTCTCACTCTGTTTGTCTGCGTTACTATGGTGACGTGCGTCTCATGTCGTGAGACGCATCGTCACACCGCAGACAGCATGGCGCTTTCTGATGATGCAGTGTTCGCATCATGGCCTGCGAGCGCCGTCCATACGTGCACCCCACAGATGCCACCAATGAATTAATCAATGATCGGTTTACATATGGCGGTATATAAACCCCCGGTCCTGTATATACGGTAGCCTCCTGACGAAGCCGGTCGTGGGCGAAACGCGCGTCGAGGCGTTCCTGTGCCATTTCCCCTCATCTCCTGCTTCCATCATGTCGACAGGTATTTGCATGAGTTATGTTCTCAATATTATGTTCACCTAATATGTCGATGTGTAAAACACGCTATTCATTCCTTGCAGATTTATGACATGCACTCTTTCCATGTGGGTATTTCATTCACATCGATATAGAGTCTCTCTTTCTCTGTTATTCTTGTCATCTGTGCTTTTGGTATGGTCGCATTGAGATGTGGGGATTTTTTGGTTATGTTTTCTGTGCTTCCCATGGTATTTTGTCATACTTACCGCTTTGTTACTCCTCTTGATATATGATCCGCCATATACAGTCTTTTAATACATTTGATATTATTATACCATGTATTGTGATACATTAATAAAAGTATATATTTTCCTATTATCCATGGTATTTACTTTCAGATTCTACTGGGATGTTATGTCCCTGGCGCTCGTGCGCTTATAGGTTGTTTTTCATCTTTCCTACGTATGTTGCCGATGTGGTCCAAGATTCTCCTCCGAAATTCCCGAATTGTTTTGCCTATATAGTTTTGCTCACAGGCACAGGTAGCCATGTAAATGACCCCCTTAGTTCTACAATTGGCAAATTCCCTATTTTCATAGATTTTTCCCGTCGCTGCACTGGTGAATGTGCTACTTTTAGCGATATATCTGCACGCCTTGCAGGCGCCACATTTAAAGGTGCCTAATGGTCTATTAGGGAGCCATGTCGATTGGGAGGGAGGTTCATTGAAATGAAGTGTATGATGCGGATTGGAAATATAGAGAAACCTGAGTGCTTACAGGTTTCTCTATATTTCTAGAAGTGGGGTACAACCCGAACCTCAATAGCACCAACGATTAGGAGTGCATCCTTACTATGATGCGGATTGGTCACTGATTGGTCAGCGTCATACACTTCTCTTTACAACGCCCAGTTGGTAAAAAAGTAAAAACACGCGCAGTTGTCTATTAAGAAACTCATTAGCATAAATCTAAAATTGTTCATAACTTTCTCAAAATTGATCGTTTTTCAAAATAAAAACCACTTCTCTACATTACAGCACCGATCACATTATGTAGGAGATAGGGCACTTATAATGTGGTGACAGAGCCTCTTTAAAGAGGACCTGTCACCTTCCAAAAAAAATCTGCAGCTGACATTTCAGTTAGATTGCCTAACTGAAGCTGTCTCATTGATCGGCGCTCGTTTCCTTTCGCCGTGTAACAGTACCCATAGGCATGCATGAACTATGCACATCTTACAACGTTTATTTCTAGAAGGTGTGTTGTTTCCCACTCTCGGTTTGTGTTTCTCACTCACATTTTTAGCCGCAAGCATAACTTTTTACGCATTTGATTCAAAATATCATAAATGAACCTGGATTCAAAGTCCTGGGTAGCATTTTTACTTTCTGTAAGGTGTCTACTTTCATAAAATCTATGGGGGTGTAATATGGTTTTTTTATTTTGTATTTCATTATTTCGTAATTAATATTGGGGGACACCGCACCATTGGCATAAGCCCATGCTACTAGGAGGCTGACACTAGGTAGGAAAGAGTCTTGTATCCGCCCAGGCAGGCCATACCCTTCACAGTCACTGGCTTAATCAGTTTTAGCCTAGTGTCCATAACCTGCTATTTTTATTCGCCTAGACTTTTCCTACCTATAATCAGCCTCCTAGTGGCAAGGGCCTATAACCATGGTGTGGTGTCCCCCTAATGAATTCAATGAGAGAGATTAAAGTACAAAAATCCAATTTCTATTTGCGAATGTCAAGCGTGAAAAACAACATTGCTTCAGTGTATCTAAAATAAAGATTAACCCCTTTTCAACATCCGCTGTATGTGTGCGTGAGATATATATATATATATCTCACGCACACATACAGCGGATGTTGAAAAGGGGTTAATCTTTATTTTAGATACACTGAAGCAGTGTGTGTGTGTGTGTGTGTGTGTGTGTGTGTGTGTGTGTGTATATATATATATAACTTTTTATTTTTTTTCTTCAGTGCTACAGGCCGGATCGTAGAATACCATGATCCAGTTTGTTTAAACACTTAGATGGCGCGGTCAATCGAGACCGTGCCATCTTAGCCCATACCCAATCGACCCCCTCTGTGATGTGATCACAGGGTGTCAATGGTTGTCATGGCAGCCTAGGGGGCCTAATGAATGTCCCCCAGGTCTGCCATCTTTGTGTTCCTATTAAGCCATTAATAGGAGCTGGTTAAAAATACGACATCTTGCAATATATTGTGAAAGCTATCCAATGATCGCAAGTTCAAAACACCTAGGGGGAATAATTTAAATTAAAAAAAAGTCTGAAAAACTTAGTTTTTTCGTTTTTATATATACAAAATAATATTATTTTTCCCAATGTAAAATCAATGTGATGAAATAAATATAACTGGAGTAGCCGTGTCTGTAAAAGTCTTAACTATTACAGTATAACATTATTTAATTAGCATGGTAAATGCCCTAAAGCAACAACAAATAACAGCTTAGTCTCCCACAAAATAATATAATAAGTGATCAAGAAGTTGCATGTACCAATAAAAACTACAGCTTGTCCCGCAAAGACTGAGCAGTGAGACGGCTTATCGACGAAAAAATATAAGTTATTGCTCTCAGAATATGGCAACAAAAAAACAATTTTTGTATTTAACAATTAGTTTTTCCTTGTAAAAGTAGTAAAACATAAAAAAAGATATACATTTGGTAGTGCCGCAATCGTATTGACCCAGAGAATAAAGTTAACGTGTCGTTTTTACTTCACGGTGAACGCCGTAAAAACGAAACCCAAAAAACTATGGAGGAATCACTTGTACATCATATGATACAATAAATTGTGCCGTGAAAACCTACACCTCGTCCTGTAAAAAAGAAGCCCTCCTATGGCTGTATCGACAGAAAAACGAATTATGGCTTTTGGAAAGTGGAGTGGAAGAAAGGAAAATGAAAGACCAAAAATATGGCTGCGGAGGGAAGGGGTTAAGCAACTTTGAAATGTGGACTCCGTGCTGGTCCGTCCCATATCCGAGAAATTTAAAATGAGTAGTATTTAGGCGTTTGGTACTTGACTGATACAAGAGTAATAGTAATATTTTTGTACTTAACAGAGAAACCTATATAGAGCAAGAACGGGGGGAAAATGCTAATGATCGAAATGACAGAGCAATTCGGACTGCAGCAAAATGGTATAGTAAACACCTGAAGAAATCCGCAAACATCAAAAACCTGCAAGTGCTACTTATAACAAATGACCGCGGCAACAAAGAGAAGGCGCTGGAGGACGGAATTGTAGCATTTACATGTAAGTTATTGATCAGTGTGTAATTTAAAATTTTTTGGTTACTTTCCAATTGCTTTGTATTATTACATTATTCTGCTGCAGTCCTTAACCCCTTCCCGCTCCTGGACGTACTATTAGGTCATGGCAGCTGTATCGTTCGCGCTCCATGACCTAATAGTACGTCTCGGGATTAACGGCCGTTTCGGCCGTCCTCCCGACACATACAGGAGCTGTGACAGCTGCTGTCTTGTTCAGCAGCTGTCACAGCTCCTACAGCGGGGACCGATCGCTGTGTCCCCGCTGATTAACCCCTTAAAAGCCGCGTTCTATAGAGATCGCGGCTTTTTAGGGGTTAAGCTGCCATCGCCGGCCTGCTACACGATAGCGGCCGGCGATGGTGACTATGGCAACCGGACACCAAACAATGGCGTCCGGCTATGCCATAGACGGAAGCCTAGTGGGTCCTGACAACGTCAGGACCCACTATGCTTGCTGTCAGTGAGTAGCTGACAGTTCTAATACACTGCACTACGCATGTAGTGCAGTGTATTAAAATAGCGATCAGGGCCTCCTGCCCTCAAGTCCCCTAGTTAAAAAAAAGTTAAAAAAAATGAGTAAAAATAAGAAAATAAAAGTTTTAAAAGTAAAAGTCCCACTTTTTACCTTATCAGTCATTTATTATTAATAAAAATATATAAACAAACAAATAAACTATACATAATTGGTATCGCCGCGTCCGTAACGGCCTGAACTACAAAATTATTTTGTTATTTATCCCGCACGGTGAACGCCGTAAAAAAAAATATTAAACCGTACCAGAATCACAATTGTTTGGTCACTTCACCTCCCAAAAAATTGAATAAAAAGATCAAAAAGTCGCATGCACCTAAAAATGGTAATGATGGAAACTACAGTTCGTTACGCAAAAAATAAGTCCTCGCACGGCTTTATTGATGGAAAAATAAAAACGTTATGGCTCTTAGAATAAGGTAACACAAAAAGTGAATGATTGTTTACAAAACGTATTTTATTGTGCAAACGCCATAAGACATAAAAAAAAACTATAAACATCTGGTATCGCCGTAATCGTATCGCCCCGCAGAATAAAGTGAATGTCATTTATAGCGCACGGTGCACGCAGTAAAAGAATAAGAAAACAATAGTAGAATTGCTGTTTATTAGTCACCACGCCACCTAAAAATAGAATAAAAACTGATCAAAAAGCCGCATGCACCCCAAGAAAACTACAATGCATTCCTCAAGGGGTCTAGTTTCCAAATTGGGGTCACTTTTGGGGGGTTCCCAATGTTTTGGCACCACAAGACCTCTTCAAACCGGACATGGTGCCTAATAAAAAGGAGGCCTCAAAATCCACTAGGTGCTCCTTTGCTTCGGAGGCCGGTGCTTCAGTCCATTATCACACTAGGGCCACATGTGGGATATTTCTCAAAACGGCAGAATCTGGGCAATACGTATTAAGTTGCGTTTCTCTGATAAATCCTTTTGTGTTATAAAAAAAATGGTATAAAGAGGATTTTCTGACAAAAAAAAAAAGTAAATTTCACCTCTACTTTGCTCTAAATTTCTCTGAAACACCTAAAGGGTTCATAAACTTTCTAAATGCTGTTGTGAATACTTTGAGGGGTCTAGTTTCTAAAATGGGGTGTTTCATAGGGGTTTCTAATATATAAGCCCCTCAAAGCAACTTCAGAACTGAACTAGAACCTAAAAAAATAAATAAATGAGGCAATACTTTGCTTCTTACATTATACTGATAATGAGCCGTGCCCACCCCGAGATGACCCCAATTTTGACCGTTTGTATAAACTGAGACCCCTATTAGACCGTTTCAGTGCCCGGTTTTCCCAAGCATACACCCCCGACAAGTGTATTTCTATTGAGGAGTCCCTGGTACATTTTAAAGGGAGGGTTCAATTCCGCGAGTACCTGCCGGGTAAGAGGGCAAGGTATGGCGTGAAGATGTATAAGCTGTGCGAGAGTGCATCAGGGTATACCTACAGGTTTAGGATATATGAAGGAAAGGCCACCCCCAAACCAGACTGCATCCTGGACTACAATAGGTACATGGGAGGGGTGGACTTGTCAGATCAAATCATGAAGCCCTACAGCGCCATGCGGTGTGGTATAAGAAGCTGGCCGGGCACATCATACAGATGGCATTGTACAATGTGTACGTGCTACGTCGATGTGCAGGCCAGACGGGAACTTTCCTGGAATTTCAAGTGGTGATTATCAAGAACCTAATCTTTAGGGACCAAGAAGGGGGGGCACCCAGTACTTCTGGAAGCGGGGCCACACGCATCATACCAGGGTGGCAACACTTTCCAGGAGAAGTTCCCCAAACTGGCAAGAAGGGAAAAAGTCAAAAGAGGTGCAAAGTCTGCTATAAGAGGGCGGTAAGGGATGACACAATATATCAATGTGACACGTGTCCCGAATAACCAGAGCTCTGTATGAAAGTGTTTTAAGATGTATCATACAGTCCTTGATTTTTAATCTACCCCAGTTTTACTTACCCTGATGTACTCCGCACAGCTTATCCCCCCTCGTCTTTCCCCTCTGGGCCCTCCTGTGTGCCCAGGCAGCTGATAACAGCCACATGTAGGGTATTGCCGTACCCAGGAGAACCCACATTACAGTTTATGGGGTGTAGGTCTCCGGTCAAAATGCTCACTACACATGTAGATGAATGCCTTAAGGGTGTAGTTTTTAAAACGGGGTCACTTCTTGCGGGTTTCAACTGTACTGGTACCTCCATGACTTCGCAATAGAAAATCCCCAGTAGGCCAAATGGTGGTCCTTTTCCTTCTGAGCCCTCCCATGGGCCCAAACGGCAGTTTTTCACCACAAATGGGGTATTGCCGCACTCAGGACAAATTGGGCAACAAAATGGAGTATTTTATTTCTTGTGAAAATAAGAATTTTTGAGCTAAAATTACATATTATTGGAAAAAATATATTTTTTTTAATTCCCAGCTCAATTCAAATAAGTTCTGTGAAGAAACTATGGGGTCTAAATGGTCACATTACCCATAAATGAATTCCTTGAGGGGTTTAGTTTCTAAAATGGGGTCACTTCTGGTGGGTTTCCATTGCTTTGATACCTCTGGGGCTCTGCAAATGTGACATGGCACCCGAAAACCAAACCAGCAAAATCTGTACTCAAAAGAACACACAGCGCTCCTTCCCTTCTGAGGCCTCCCATGGGCCCAAACGGCAGTTTATCGCCACAAATGGGGTATTGCTGCACTCAGGAGAAATTGGGCAACAAAATGGGGTATTTTGTTCCCTGTGAAAATAAGAAATTTTGATAAAAAATTACATCTTATTGGAAAGAATTTCATTTTTTTAATGTCACAGCCCAATTGAAATAGGTGCTGTGAAAAAACTGTGCGGTCAAAATGCTAACAACAACCATAAATGTATTCCTTGAGGGGTGTAGTTTCCAAAATGGGGTCACTTCTGGTGGGTTTACATTGCTTTGATACCTCTGGGGCTCGGCAAATGCGACATGGCACCCGAAAACCAATCCAGCAAAATCTGGACTCCAACAAACACATAGCGCTCCTTTCCTTCTGAGCCCTCCCATGGGCCCAAACGGCAGTTTATCACCACAAATGGGGTATTGCCACACTAAGGACAAATTGGGCAACAAAATGGGGTATTTTGTTCCCTGTGAAAATAAGAAATTTTGATCACAAATGGCATTTTATTGGAAAAAATGAAATTTTTTTCATTTCACAGCCCAATTCAAATACGTGCTGTTAAAAAAATGTGTGGTCAAAATGGTAACAACAACCATAAATGAATTGCTTGAGGGGTGTAGTTTCCAAAATGGGGTCACTATTGGGGGATTCCTACTGTTTTGGCACCTCAACACCTTTTCAAACCTGGCATGCTGCCTAAAATATATTCTAATAAAAAAGAGGCCTCAAAATGCACTAGGTGCTTCTTTGCTTCTAGGGCTTGTGTTTTAGTCCACGAGCGCAGTAGAGCCACATGTGGGACATTTATAAAAACTGCAGAATCTGGACAATACATATTTAGTAGTATTTCTCTGATAAAACCTTCTGTGTTACACAAAAATTTTTTAATAAAATTGAAATTCAGCAAGAAAAATGAAATTTGCAAATTTCACCTCCACTTTGCTTTAATTCCTGTGAAATGCCTGAAGGGTTATAAAACTTTCTAAATGCTGTTTTGAATACTTTGAGGGGTCTAGTTTTTAAAATGGGGTGTTTTATCAGGGTTTCTAATACATAGGCCCCTCAAAGCCACTTCAGAACTCAAGAGGTACCTTAAAATAAAGGCTTTTGACATTTTCTTAAAAATATGAGAAATTGCTGTTTATGTTCTAAGCCTTGTAACGTCCAAGAAAAATAAAAGAATGATCAAAAAATGATGCCAATCTAAAGTAGACATATGGGAAATGTGAACTAGTAACTATTTTGGGTGGTATAATCGTCTGTTTTACAAGCAGATGCATTTAAATTATGAAAAATGCTATTTTTTCAAATTTTTCTCTACATTTTGCAATTTTTCACCAATAAACACTGAATATATCGACCAAATTTTACCACGAACATGAAGCCCAATGTGTCACGAGAAAACAATCTCAGAATCGCTTGGATAGGTTTAAGCATTCCGACGTTATTACCACATAAAGTGAAATACGTCAGATTTGAAAAATGGGCTCTGAGCCTTAAGGCCCAAACTAGGCTGCGTCCTTAAGGGGTTAAAGAGGACCTGTCGCCTGCCAAAACAACCTGCAGCTGACCTCTACGTTAGATTGCCAGCGCCTTACAGATTCTGTTTTTTGTGGGGTTTTTCAGTTTCTGAGATCGTTACTTTTAGTTTTTGCGCCCAATATGCGATTTGAGGCATTTGACTGTCAAGTGGGCGGTTAAAAGGGGGAGTAACCCTTGCTGTTCTGATACCGTCCCGTCAGAGTGGCTCATACACTGATGGTTGTAGGCTACTCTGACGTTTGTCCGCTGTGATTGGACGGCGTCTGTGGCAAAGTTTACTTCGCTGTGGCAAGTGAGCGGTGTCCACCAGCTCAAGCATCGCTAGGTAGATGTGCCCAGAGTAACACAAGAAACAGCAGGGGTTCCGATTGTTAGTTATTATAGTAGTATCTCGGCACAGCAACATTTTCTTAGAAATATAAAATTGTGGAATTACTTAACTTTCCATGATAAATTGTTTATAAACTACATTTGTTCATGGAACAACCCCTTTAATACATATGCCTGCACAGATCACAGCTGGGTTAACGGATCATTCAGTACTATTTATAGCCTAATTGTTATAAACTTGGGGCTGCTATACTATACAGTATTACTATACCTACTGTTTTACAATCCTCTCCGTATGTAAGCACTAGCAAGCAGGTCCCCCTGTTCGTGTTTCATTGTAGAATACTCTGGGGATGACCTGTCGTTTCTGTATGCTTCGTATCCACTCACTGTAAAGTGCAATATACATAAATAATACTGACTATAGCAGTTGTTAAAGGGGTTATCCGGAGACCAAAAATTGCATTAATATTTTTTTGTAAAAAGAAGTCCCTTACTAATGTACTTTAATTTAATATTCGGTACTAAATGGTACAGTTCAAACCCGGTGAATTGTTCCCGGGAGTCCCGTAGCCTTTCAAATATTGATGATGCGCCGACACGGCCCCACGTGACTGAGGGCTTCCTGTGCTGTTCGTGTCGGAGCATGACCGTAAGGGGCTGTCACATTGCCTATTGCTGGAGTCCCCGAGCAGAGCATGAGCTGATCTGAAGCCGCTACTGTAATTTGAAGCCCCTGAACTCACTGACCATATATGGACAGTGAAGTGGGCAGAAGTGCTGGAGTCCCCGGGCAGATACACAGCTGATGCTCTGCTCGGGGACTCCAGCACTGCTGCCGACATCACTGCCCATGAATGGACAGTAACATTGGCAGCAGTGCTGGAGTCCCTGGGCAGAGCATTAGCTGATGCTCTGCTCAAACTCCAGAGATCGGAAACCCCTGAAGTCACTGACCAAATGTCGGGAGCAGTGCTGGAGTCCCGGGCAAAGCGCTAGCTGATGCTGTGCTCGGGGACTCCAACAATAGGTGATGTGACAGCCCCTTGCAGTCATGCGCTTGATAACACACCAACGTGAACAACACCGGAAGCCCTCTGTCACGTGGGGCCGTGTTGGCGCGTCATCAATATTAGAAAAGCTCCAGGACTTCCGGGAACAATTCACCGGGTTTGAACTGCACGATTTTAGTACCGAATTTTAAATTCTAGAACATTAGTGACTTCTTTTTACATAAAAATATTAATGCAATGCAATTTTTGATCCCCGGATAACGCCTTTAAGTACATTTTGTTTTTTAAATTAGATATTTTTTCTGTTAATCTATACATAGACATGAAATGTCCACTAAAATATCTGATTTATATTGCTTTTCCAGATTGTCAGACATTTGTTGGCCCTCATGTTCTTTCATGCAAACAAGCTACACGTCGTAATCTGTTCAAATTCTGATTAGCCCTGATGGATTTTTTTTGTTCCTATCCTGAAGTATATGAGAATAAATGGCCAACAGCCCATCAAATATTTACTTTCTTGGTGCATGGTTGTAAATGTTTTTAAATGGGTTGTCTGAGAACCTGGAAGCATGACATTTCAATATGAAGATATAGTACAATTCCTATCATATGTTTAGGTTTAATGTCTTTTTCTAAATGTAGAACATTATAATTATGTGATGTTCATGAAGTTTTTGAAAGTTTTAAACTTACATTTTTTTTTTAACAGGGTATGCAGACCCATTTTAGCACATTGGTGGGCCCCACTCCTGAACATCGTTCATGGTCTTACAATGTGTACACGTTCATTTAAACATCATAAAAACAATCATATCAATTTGGAGCCCCACCCATAATAGTACCCCTTTTAGGCCACACACCGTAATAGTAACCCATTTTTGACCCACATAGTTAGTTATAGTGCTCCCAACATATAGAAGTCGGACGCAAGTAAAGTGATGACGTCACTGCATTGTGCCACCTGCCCAGGGCCCAGATTTCTGTGGCCTACTACAGAGAATGGTGGGACAGAGAGCCAATGGTCCTCTGCTCCGCTATGGCTTTCAAGCAGATACAGTTGAAAGTGGTACTGCCGCCATGGGGCCCAACGCATGAGCACTGTCTGCCTTACGGTTAAAGCCGCCCTGAGGATATGCTGGGGTGTTGTCTTTTTAATGGTTTTAGATTACATATTTGAAAGTATATGTTCTTCTTTGGTGAACCTTGAGCAATATAGAAGTTCATTGCCTATATGATAATTCCCTTTTTTTTATATTGTCATATTTCTTCCTTTTCCAAAAGGAAGTATTCCAATAATAGCAGTTTGTTTCAGTTACCTCCATCTATTTCTGTTCTATAGAAAGAATGCAGACTACTAAGAGATTAAATGGGGGGGTTGCTTATATTTCCAACATCCCCTTAAGCATGTGACATTCCTTCAGCACATTGGGGTTCCGATAATTGGATTATATCGGTGGGGTTCACAAAACATAAAGCCACACTTCAACGTTAACATTTTTTTTTTCAATCTATTCCAACTGATTTTGGTGGTATTATTATTTTATTTATTTTTTAGGTGAAGAATACATTAAAAGTTTGATTGCTAATCCTGAGCTTGTTGACCGCCTTGCTTGTGTATCTGACGAAAAGGTAAGTCAAGTCAGTGCTTATGTGAAGCGTTTGTCTCCTGGGAACCCATAATTGTCCAATTATCGGACAAACTTTTTTTTCCTACTTCATTTTAAGGAAAGCTGCCAGCCTCTAATAATTCTGCAAATCCATAGTTATTCTAGTAAAACCCGCTCATTTTCTGAAACACTCCTCTTTCGATTTCGGAGTCCAATAGCCATGTTTTTCTCACTGGTTTCTCTGTCAAGAAATTCCTCCTTTCATTGCTCAGTGCTTTATGAATCAATGAGAGAAGCTAGGGAAAGACTTGGGGGAGAAGCAAGGGGGGGGGTAGTGGGGACAATAGGATGTACAGCTTTATCAACACCATGACCACCTTTATTACAATAAAACCTAAGTAAAGAAATGGTGGGCACCTTGTGTCACGTGGCCTGCTGCGATGCATATTGCTATGCCAGTACATAGAGAAAATATTGTAATGAATATTGTCATTTCTACAAGGAAACCGGGAAGGATTAGAAAAATAAATCCTGGAGTTCATTTTGATCTCCTGCTCTTTAGATTACAAAAACTGAATTAATCTTTGCTTTGCGACTTTGCTGCAGTTTTAAAACAGCGTTTTATGCTTTCCTTGCTTATCTGCAATGAGATATAGACTGTATATATGTGAGACGGGCAGAGCAGTCACTGGTTTCCTATAACATGACTATGAAGCAGCCAACTCTTGTCTTTAACTATAGTGCGTATTCAGCAAATGGTTTGGTACTCAATGTGTTGGCGTTCACTCAAGTTTTTTCCCCTGTATGTGCTTTTATATGATAAAATTTATTTTCTGCTTTCTTTCATGCTGTTAGAGCCAGCCATAGATTGACTTTTTTCTTGTTCACTAAATAGCAGGTTTGAGCTGGCATCTTCCCGTGAACAGGTTTAAAGGGGTATTTCCAGAATCGACAATTATCACCTATCCACACCTATATACTGTAGGTTAAACTTACCCGTTCTCACGATCTGTGGGGGCTCCGGAACACCTGTGGACAGGTGATAATTGAGTCTGGTACAACCCCTTTAACTGTAGTTAAATAGAATGTATTTGCTAAATTGACAAATTTTTTTTTTTTTTACACAGAATGATATAGAAAATGGAAGAATTATTTTTTCAGAGCATCTTCCTCTATCAAAGTTACAACAAGGTATTAAATCTGGTGTTTATCTGCAAGGAACTTTTAGGGCAAGCCGAGAGAACTTTTTGGAGGCTACAGTCTGGGTTCATGGAGATTCTGAGGAGAACAAAGAGGTAAATATAAATGTCTACTTCACCACAGAGCTGAAGCAAAATTGTATAATGTCTTATGAAACTGGATGCTTTAAAGAGGCTCTGTCACCATATTATAAGTGGCCTATATTGTACATGATGTGATCGGCGCTGTAATGTAGATTACAGCAGTGTTTTTTTTATTTAGAAAAATGATCATTTTTGACGGAGTTATGACCTATATTAGATTTATGCTAATGAGTTTCTCAATGGACAACTGGGCATGTTTTACTATATGACCAAGTGGGCGTTGTACAGAGGAGTGTATGACGCTGACCAATCAGTGACCAATCAACGTCATACACTTCTCTCCATTCATTTACACTGCAGATAGCGATATATCTATATCGCTATTTGCAGTCACATAAACACACTATAACGCTACTCATGTGGCCTGACAATGAATATACATTACCTCCAGCCAGGGCGTGACGTGTATTCATTCTCCTGACCTCTTCTGCAGCGTCTGTGTGATTTACAGCACAGCGAGATCTCGCTGTGAATGACCGTTTACAGCGTAATCTCGCGAGACTACGCCTGCTGTGCTGTAAATTACAGAGACGCTACAGAAGTGGTCAGGATTCTGCATACACATCACGTCCTGGCTGGAGGTAATATATATTCATTGTCAGGACACTGCAGTAACGTTATAGTGTGTTTGTGACTGCAAATAGCGATATAGCTATATCTCTATGTGCAGAGTAAATGAATGGAGAGAAGTGTTTGACGCTGATTGGTCAGCGTCATACACTCCTCTGTACAACGCCCACTTGGTCATATAGTAAAACACGCCCAGTTGTCCATTGAGAAACTCATTAACATAAAGGTCATAACTCAGTAAAAAATTATCGTTTTTCTAAATAAAAAAACACTGCTGTAATCTACATTACAGCGCCGACCACATCATGTACAATATAGGCCACTTATAATGTGGTGACAGAGCCTCTTTAAATGTGGACAACTGTTTAAGTTGCAGAAGTTTTGAAGTTTTCAAGCAAAACTTTACTCCATAACTGTTTCATGTGCCATATATCAAAACTGATATAGTTATGTGGATTTCAGTCCTTTATTTTTTTGGGGGCAATGTCCATGAGAACCATCCTGTTGTGACTGTAAATGCACATTAAAGCATTTAAATTTATATATACTCCGCTTCCAAACATAAAAATATTACAATTTTAAGTAAATATTTTTCAGCTACACTACAAAAACCCAAACTATAAAGCGCATTAATATGGTGAAATAGTTTGTTCCCTATATAGGAATCAGATAAAAGTGAAATATATTTATAGAGATTGTGAAACTGCAAGACTGTCGTTCCCATGTATCCGGTATTCTGGTCATGCATGAGACAGGAACAAGTTGGCAATCATCGCACTGCTTCTTGCTGGTGTCAGCTGCTCCTAGTGGTCGGTGGCATCAGACAGGCCCACCTACAGATTCCAGTATTCTGCTGCCAGTCCCATTGTCTAGTAGGGTAAAAGACACTGACAATGAAAACATTTAGCAGATAACAATATATTGTAGATTTTGCTCAAAAGTTGTAGTTGCAGTGATGTCTTACTTGAACTTAAACATGAAAATATAAAACAAATTATAAATTTCTACTTCGCAGACTTTATGCACGACTAATGTTTATTTACTTTCACAGATACTCCTGCAAGGATTGCGGAACATTAACAGAGCTATGCATGAAGATCTTGTCGCTGTGCAGCTGTT
The DNA here is from genome assembly GCF_050947455.1 of Rhinoderma darwinii. Classification (NCBI taxonomy): domain Eukaryota; kingdom Metazoa; phylum Chordata; class Amphibia; order Anura; family Rhinodermatidae; genus Rhinoderma; species Rhinoderma darwinii. The sequence goes on along the minus strand of NC_134688.1, from coordinate 144,917,195 downwards.
GTCGAGAGAGGATTGGGTGGCTCCATCATCCGTAGTCTTACAGGATGAAGGGGAAAGCGATGATATTGACTCCGTAGAGGAAAAAGAAAAGATGGTATTAAATTTACTATAAAAACGTAAAATGGCAGGCTCTACTGTGATTATTATGTAGTATTTAAATAAGGAAGACCGTGAAAAGCTTTCAAGTAAAAATGTCCTTAACTGCATTCTATCGTTACAGCTACAAAGTGCTAAAAACAAGTTTGCAAAACCTTCAGGAAAAGTTGTCGGAGTCATTAAGAGAAACTGGAGACCTTACTGTGGAATGTTGTCCAGGTCACAGATTAAAGAGGTTTGTGTTACGGACATCAGACTGTATAATGTAATTCTTCGAGTTTTTAAAATTCATTATCTATTAACTCTCTCTTTCAGTCTACTCGACATTTGTTCACACCAGCTGACCGGCGGATTCCTCGTATACGCATAGAGACCAGGCAAGCGTCTACATTGGAAGGGCAAAGAATCATAATTGCAATTGATGGTTGGCCAAGAAATTCCAGATATCCTAATGTAAGTGGAGTGTGCTGTTCCATCATGAACCTATTAATATATTGAATAAAACAAAACTTCAAATGGTCCGCTCCCTCTCTTTGGCGGTATGAGATCTCACCGAGGTCTCGCTGCCCATTCTATACATGCTGAGCCAGTGGCCGACCATACTTGTTCTGTTTCTTCTGACTGCGGGCCCCCCCTGCTGACTCACTAAGTAGCAGATCCCATGAATGGGTCACATCCACTTGCTCCCAACAATAGTTAGTCCCTTCTATTTCATCTTCCTCCTCTCCACCAACAGGAGCATGTACAGATGTTTCCGCCAAGAATGAGAGCTGTTCTGATGGTGAGGCTTCTGAATCAGATTCTGATTTGTATGCAGAACAGACGTGTCTAAACTCTTCTCCATTGTCGACAACCTCATTGTGACTGTATGAGACACCTTTCAAGTAAAGGAGTCTAAACCTTGCTCCTCTCAAGAGTGTTTACCTTTTCACCAACCCCGGCGCTCCCCAAAAATGTCTTTTAATTTGATTTGTATCTCTCCAAAGAATGACAATTTTCCTGACCAGCGCTTTTAGAAAACTAATTACTTGGACACAATGTATATGTTCCCTAAGGATCTCTTAAAGAAAAAATGGTTGAATTACTGGGCGTATACCTACCGGTTTTTAGTTTGGCCAAAAATATTACCTTGACTAGGAAAGACATGATCTCTTTTCAAGATAAACGTGACTGACAAAATCCTTTACCTAATCCTCCTTTAGAAGCAGCCGGATCAGCCCTAACACCAATCTCCACCTGGGCGGGCAGGACTACTATTGAATGGGTCAGACAACTTCGGTATGGCATCCTTTCTGTTGCACGTCCTGAGGATCAGGCAGGACTGGCTTACCAACTCTCTGTTAGAAAGGACTTCTGCGTGGCCTTGCTTGACGCGGCAGGATTGTTGGATTGTACCTCAGCTCTCTCATTGCCATTCGCAGAACCTTCTGGCTTGGTGCACAGACTCTTGGTCTGCATACATGGCATCTAAGAGATCCCTAACGACACATTCCTTTCTGAGGACCAGAAGAAGAAGCCTTCCAAACCCCATCCCTCTTGGTGACCCTTCTTCTAACCTTCCAGATCTGCCCCCAGCAGAACCGAATTTGCATGAAGGCCAGCCCCTACTCGATTCAGAGGTAGGCTCCTTTTCCGAGATATCTGGCTTTCCCGCATGTCAGATGCCTGTGTATGCAAAGTGGTCTCTACAAGATGCCCCCGGATCGTTTCTTTTGTTCAGTACCGCCGAGCCTTCCTTTCTGGGCTTCCGCCTCTTTCCTCACTATTCAGTCTCTACTCTCCCTGAGAGTGATGGATTGTTCTGGTTCCTCAACAGGAGTGTTTTCAGGGTTTTTACTGAAACCGGTCTAATTTCCAAGAAGGAATGCTTATCTTGGATCTGAAGCGTCTCAACTGGTAGTTTAAGGATGTAATCTCTGTGATGGCATCAATGGAACAAGGGGAATATCTGTCGTTAGTTGAAATCAAGGATGCATATCTTCACATGCCCATCTGTGTACACCATCAGAGTTGCTTTGTGGTCCAGACATGCCATTACTAGTTTGTAGCACTCCCATTTGACCCGTCAACAGCCCCTCGGTTCTTCACGAAGGTCCTCTCCGTGTTGGCTTTTGTTCACTCTCGGGAGTTGTGGCCATTCCATATCTGGACAACATCATGGACAAGGCTCCTCCTTTTTGTGTCCGCTAATCTGGGAAGTCTTTAGATAACTCTCTCTTCGGTAGGATTATTAACCATCTAAAATCCGCTCAGTCCCCCTCTTAACGCCTAAGCTTTCTGGGCATGTGTTTTTCGGCACAGCTCAGGCTTTGATTTGTCTTTCACAGAATAAAATACTCTCCCTTCAATAGGGAGTTGCGCGCTCTCCTGTGTCGATCTAACACTCCATGCGGAATCTGGGTCTGATCGTCTCTTCTATCGAGGTGGTCCCCCTTTGCCCAGTTTCACACTCTGCAAAGTTGACGCTCCCAGTACGTCACTCCCTCCACTGGGCCGCTCCCTCCTTCCGCCCCCATGGTTGGCCCTGACGACTGATGCCAGTCTCCTCGGGTGGGTAGAAGTCTTTAACAACCTAACTGGTTAAGACTTATGGTCCCCCTAAAGTCAGCACTTCTGATTAACATCCTGTAAATTTGGGCGCTTATTCTCTCCCTTTGACATTGGACTCGCCTTCTGTGCAGTCACCCTGTCAGAGTACAGACGGACAATGCTATAGCGGTCGTTTATATAAACCCCCACGACAGGACTTGCAGCAATGTCCGAGAGGATGAGCATCCTGAAATGGGCAGAAGCTCACGTTCCAGCACTCTTGTCAGTCAACCTCCCAGGAGTGGGGGTGCGTTAGTGATTCCGTTGTCTCCATTCATGTTCCTCTATATTTTCCCTCCTCTTCTTAAAGAGGCTCTGTCACCAGATTATAAGTGCATAATGTGGTCGGAGCTGTAATGTAGATAACAGCAGTGGTTTTTATTTTGAAAAACGATCATTTTTGAGCAAGTTATGAGCAATATTAGATTTATGCTAATTAGTTTCTTAATGACCAACTGGGCGTTGTACAGAGGAGTGTTGGGCTGGAACAATGAGAAGTGTATGATACTGATTGGTCACTGATTGGTCAGCCTCATACACTTCTCTGTACAACGCCCAGTTGGTAAAAAGTAAAAACACGCCCAGTTGGTCATTAAGAAACTAATTCGCATAAATCTAAAATTGCTAATAACTTGCTAAAAAAATGATCGTTTTTCAAAATAAAAACCACTGTTATCTACATTACAGCGCCAATCACATTATGTAGGAGATAGAGCACTTATAATGTGGTGACAGAGCCTCTTTAAAATCCTCTCTACAGATCCTCAAGAAAATCAAGACAGAAGGAGTTTTCACGTCCGATTGGCCCCACCAGGCCTGGTATGCCAACCTGCACCTTGGTGTATTTCTCTGAGAAGGTCTCCTTTCCCATGGTCATCTCTTCCACCTAAATTTAGCAGCTTTTTGCTTAACAGCATGGCTGTTAGCCATCTTTTCCTCATCTACCACAGAACCTTGGATGTTTTTTTTTCCATTCCTTCTCTTCTGGTTTTTTTTTTCAGGAGGTCTTCGACTTGGCTCTAAACTCCCTCAAAGGACAGGTGCCCGCCCTTTCTATTTTATTCCAACACCCATTGGCTGCCAAGTCAGCCATATATACCTTACTTTAAGGGGTGGCCCATGCAACGCCTCTTTATCATCTGCCGACAGCTCCCTGGGACTTCAACCTAGCCGATCATGTCATTCAGTCCCCCATTTCAACTACTTCTTCACAGTAGATCTCTATCTGCTTTCCAGGAAGGTGTCTTTTTTTTTTTTGGTAGCTATCACCTCTGTTTGATGTGTATCAGAACCTGAAGCCCTCTCTTGTAAGTTCCCGGTGACCTACCAGTATAAAAGTGGTCTTCTGTCTCCCAAGTTCCCCAACTTTTTTTCCAAGGTGGTGTCATCTTTTCATATCCATGAGAACATTGTTCTATCCTCCTTCCAGCTCTTGCCCATCCGGCCTAGTGAGCGTTCTCCTCCACTTGGGTGTTTTTCTTGCCTTAAAGGCTAATCTCACGCAAGCGTCCTCTAGCCACCAATCTGTTTTGTTTTTGTTTTTTTAATGTCATTCCAGATGATCCTAGGCAGGGTCTGGCAGCATTTAAAGTCACCATATTCTACTAGATCTGGTCTGCCATTGGCGAGGCTTATCGTTCAAGGGCGAAGAAACCTCCCTTTCGTGTGACAGCCCACTCCATCAGAGCGATGGGTGCCTCATGGGCGGTCCAGCCTATAGAGTCTCAGCTCTCCAGGTGTGCAAGGGCGCTATCTGGTCTTCCCTCCACACTCTCTCAAAAGTCTACAGAATACATACCTTTGCTCTCTCAGATGTTTCTCTATGCTGCAGGAACCAGCGCACAAGTCCACGCTCAGTGTTTTATTTTTTCCCACCGCCTAGGGACTGCTTTAGAGCGTGTTTTAATTCACTCTTTGTTAATAGAATTTTACTGAAGTTCTAGGGGTTTGCATCCACTTTTGTTTTTTAGATAACTTTGCATGTGCTGTTTCCACAATTGACCAGAATAATTTAAAATAACTTGTCTTAAATAACTTTCTCTAAAATAATTACAATTTGTTTTTATCTTAGGGTCACTTTGTGAAGAACTTGGGTTCAGCTGGTGATAAGGAGACTGAAACTGAAGTCTTACTTCTAGAGCATGATGTTCCTCATCAACCATTCTCCCAGACTGTTCTCAGCTTCCTTCCTAAAATGCCATGGTTCATTACTCCAGAGGTGAGAAATCTTCCATTGTATGTTCCATTCCTATTTTAAATGTATGTTTCTGTGATATTATTTTCTTTTACGTTTTCCGTTGTTTACCATTACGATTTACCAGACCTTGTAGCGGTTGATGTGTATTCACTTTATTTACACCTTCAGGACATGAGGAACAGAATGGATCTACGCCATCTCAATGTGTGTAGTGTGGATCCTCCTGGTTGTACTGACATTGATGATGCGTTGCACTGCCGAGAACTTGAAAATGGCAACCTTGAGGTGGGCATCTTATACAGTGTGAAATTCTTTCTTAAGGGGGTTGTACCAGAATCAAATTTAGCACCGATCCACAAGATAGGTGATACTTTCTAATTGCTCAAGGCCCTTCAGCTGGATTCCCCACCTATAGTGAGAACAGGGGTCTCGAACTCTCTATTACTCTTCACTACTCGACCGCAGTGAGGAGGAGATTAAATGGAGCGGCGGTCGAGCATGCGCACTGCCGCTCCATTCAAAGTCTATAGGAATGACGGAAAACCGAATACAGCGCTGGGCTGGTTCTGTCATTCTTATGGACATTCAATCTGCTCCTCACTGCAGGGGGTGCAGGTAGGAGGATCTTGGGATTCGAGGTAATCATCTTTGATTCTGGGAATACCCCTTAAATTGGTTCAGGACCAGGCGCAGCATTTAGCCATTTTTATCACACGTTGGTTAAACGGCTATAACTTTTTATTTTTTTTATTTGTTGAGCTAGCGGCGTTATTTTTTGCGGTGTGTGTGTGTTTTTGTTTTCTATTTTTGTTGTGATCAATTCAGGTGTCTTATTGTGATACACAATTTGAGCATTTCTAGGCTTCTAGTTTGAAACAAAATTGTAAAAAAAAAATCTGGTAATATAGTGTTACCCTAAAATAGGCTTGTATTTGTCATTGTCTACTGTACATTTTTAGACTTTACATGTATATTTTAAGGTAAATGGGTCAGGGCTAGCATTACAACAATGATTGGTGGGGGAGTTTTATTTTTTTTCTGGTGAGGGGGGTATTTTATGGGAAGAAAGGACGTGCTGCTTTTTTTTCCCTGCGAGCAGCCAAAAGCCGCCCAGGAAAAAAAAAAAGCTTCTGCCTCCAATTGAAATAAAAGGGCGATTTCTGCCATTTTTTTTTGCGCTGATTTCGACGTGGTTTCCACGTCAAAATAAGCTCTAGAAAAGTCTGTGTGAACTGGTTTTAATACTTTACTTTAATACGCATATTGTACTTTAATGCAGGTTGGAGTTCATATTGCAGATGTAAGCCATTTTATTAGACCTGGAAATGCACTCGACCAGGAAGCTGCAATCAGAGGAACAACTGTATACCTGTGTGAAAAGGTAACTATTAGATGGCAGGGAAGTTGGTTGCGAATGATCAAATAACAAAATCAAGGACGGTTTAGAAAATTATTTTTGGCGGCAATGGAGATTACAAAACTACCAACTGGGTTCACAAATCTGCTACATGAAGTCCTAAGACACACAAATATTTGAATCTGATTCTGGGGGGCATTTCACTTTTAAAGGCTATAGACACTTTTGCAGACTTTTTTTTTTTTTTTTATTATTATTTAAAAGAAACAACAACATATTTGCAATAAGTTTTAATTAAACATTTTGCTCCACTTGCCTTCTGCATCTTGTATGTCAGACAGTACAAGTTGGTAGATGCCGTTCACTGCTAAAGCTGGCCATACCCATTATATGTATGTCGGCCGAACTCACCAAATTCGGCGGGACTGACCGACCATCTAATGTGTATAGTGGCGTCCCGGCTCTCCTGTGACAGCAGATGTTGGGGGAGAGCAGGGTTGGGTATGTTGAATTTCAACTTGCCTGATGCTTTTGCTCATTTGGGGATAAGCTGCTGTCAGAGCAGTCTGGCAGCAGTTGTCTTCCTTCTCCCTATTGAAAACACATACACGCTTAGTCGAGGCGAGCATTGATGTGTGTGGGGGAGACGTTAGTCCGGCAGAAAAGCTGTTTGCCTGCTTATCTCTAGCCTCTCTGCTCTCCTGAAGACTATTCTAAAGCCAGCCAATGTCACACCGGCTGAGCACCGATCAACGAGACTGCTAGTTGATCGGATTTTATTTTCTCCTTTTACAAGAAGCTAGGTATGGGGTACAGGGAGATGTGCTGCCAAAAAATTATGCAAAATTATATATTGCTGCATAAATGACACGATCAGCCGATTTACACAGAGTAATGATCGGGAACGAATGTTCATACGAACGCTCGTTTGCCAGATAATTGGCCTGTGTAAAAGGGCCCTAAGCTGACATCTTTTTATTTATTTATTTTTATAATTTTCTTTGGTTGTAAAGATGTCCACTTAGAATAGTGTTCAGGAGAGCAGACAGTGAGAGGCCAACAATCATCTGCTTTGTGGACTAAGCATACAATACAGGTTGCTAGATGCTGTTTAGTGCTGACTGCAGAAGAATTTTCAATTAAAACCAATTGTAAATATGTTTGTTTTTGTTTTTATAAAATATATGGAATTGTAATATAATAATTAAAAAATCCTAATTCTAGAAAGGTTTAATTTAATTGACTTTTAAAGGGAATGTTTCATCAGAAAGTGACCTGTTTAAACCATGATTTTATGTTTAACCCTTTTATGACCAAGAGTCATTGATACCCCTGTGTCCAGGTCAAAGTTTCCATTTCTGATATGCACTTCTTTAAACTATAATATCTTTGCAACCGCTTTGCATTTCCTAACTATTTTTACTTTGGTTTATTTTTACCAGACTTATGAGGCTTTAATTTTCTAGATTAGTTTAATTCATTCCATGTTTTACATTTTTATTATGAGCAGACAAATCACCAAAAAGGTGAAAAAACACTTGTAATTTTTTTTTTATAATATATCTATTGTGTGTGTGTGTGTGTGTGTGTGTGTGTGTGTGTGTGTTGCAGCTCTGTAAGAGCTAGCCTTCTTCACTCTCCCTTCGTAGGGGATCCAGGAGAGAGAAGAAGACTAAAGTTTCGTTCACATCTGCGCCAGGGTCCCGTTCCGACGTTCTGTCAGAGCTTTCCGTCGGACCGGGACCCTGACTAACGTAAATGGAAACCGAAGGTTTCCGTTTCCATCCCCATTGATTTTAAATTGTGGCGGATCCGGTGCCAATGGTTTCCGTTTGTCTCCGTTGTGCAAGGCTTCCGTCGTTTTGACGGAATCAATGGCGTGGTAGACTTCACTGCACTTGTAAGTTTAGTTTCATAAAAAAAACACGTTTGTTTTATGAAACGTAGTCAAAGAGATGTCGGCATTTGTAGAGAGAGCCGACCAATAGATTAGTGCAGAGCTGTTCACACTTAAGCAGCTTCTGCACTCATTAAACCCTGATGCACGCTGCAAACGTCTATGTACATGCTAACTGCACGCGGCATCGGCAGTTAGAACGTATATAGCCGTATGGCAGTTGTGAAGGGGTTAAACTTATATATTTTTTTACACATTTGGTGTTTTTTTTCCCTCCTTTTCTATGTCCTTATTTATTATAATATGAAATATTGCAGTTTTCACACTGGTCACTGAGCCAGAGGCTGACCCTTCCTTTTGTGTAGAGATTACTTCTCAGCAGTCATCTTTTCTTGTTCATTACATTGGGGGACACAAACCGTGAGTATATGCTGTTGCCACTAGGAGGCTTGACATAAAGAATTAAAGTGTAGCCCCTCCTTCAGGATATACCCCTCCTACAGATATTGAGTTAATTCAGTCTTGAGTTAGTGTCCATAGGAGGCAGACACTCCTGCTAGTGCAGCAGGATCTTTACCTTTTTTTGTTCGTTTATTTTTATTTATTTTTTCTCCTACTTTAGCTGAGTAACCGGGTTTGACATTGTCTCCCTGTTGTCACCTTCAAGGCAGGCACACATTGTCATCTGTACTGCGTCGTTGTCCCCCTTCTTATGAAGACAAGTGGGGAAAGCGCACCAGCTTCTCTGTCACCCACCATCCTATGGTGCACACCTCCTCCTCTACTCCCGCCACTGTTTTCTCTCACTGAGGGGGTGTTCCTGTTTGTCCCCCATCTGTGAGAATGATTGGAAGGGTAAGATGTTTTTTTTTTTCCCTTTTGTCCCTGGCACGCTTTAGTCTCCCCTCTGCCTTTCTTTTTCACTACAGGTCCCCTAACCTTTAGTCTCTGTACAGTTAATTTTTTGGGTTATTTTTTTTCTCTACAAGTAGGGGTACTTTACCTAGGTAACTAAGCAGCATTATCCCCCTTTCTTAAGGCGAAATAATTGCCGTGCTGTGCAGTACAGGAGTGGATTCAATGGTCACCTCACCCCCAATCTCTTATGATAGAGTGCGGTGACACCCTCTACTACCATCACTGTTTATTATGCCCACTGTAAATGCAGAGCTAAATTTTCGTGTGGTCAACCTCCTCCCTTATGTAATGCATGCCGGCCTCCTGGCCAAGCATCCCCAGCATTGTCCATGCCTGGTATTGTGGGGACTGAACCAGATTGGACCTATTCCCTTTCTAGGACGGTTGGTGACCTTGCTAACTTCAGCCTGCCCATGATGGGCAACCATTGGATTCTCCTATCTCTTCTGCTTTACCCCCCCCCCCCCCCTCTTTTCCACTGGAGGTATTGTCCGGTGTCCCCTTTCCTTCCAGGGAGGACTTGTCTGAGGGGGAGTTCCCAGACTCTGCACAGTTTACAAGGCACAGACACTGTGACGTTCCCTTCACCTGAGTCAGTTTCTTCAGCCTCCATGGTCGCAGGAGACCATTTTCCTTCCCATTCTCAACTCGAGGGAATGGTCTGTAAAGTGTGTAAACATCCCGATAAGAAGTTTTCTCATTCTAGTCGGTTGGATGTTGTGTGTCCTTTATCGGAAGAGGTCTATTGAAAATGGGGTAAATTACCATTGGTGGACCCTCCAGTCTCCCGCCTGGTCAAGACAACTACTTTACCTAGGGCAGAAGCAACTTGGTTTCAGAACCCCCTGGATCGAGTTTTCACCAAAATCCTTTCCTGTGTGTTTTGATCCTGCTCGGACCAAGGGTGCTTTGGACCTGGATGACCTCTTGATCAAGTCCCCTACTAGGGAGGACAAAGTGGTTGGTCTTAAGATGACTCTGGGTAGCTTGTCCTGATTAGGTTGGATTGTGAACCGCTCCAAGTCTTCTTTGTCCCCCCTCCCATACAGTTATCATCCTTGGCGTGGCCTTCGACACACAGTCGGCGAGCGTGTTATTTCCCCAGTGCTCCGGTCCTTGTGGATGGCCTCACCAACCTCTTTTCGACTTTGCATGAGAGTTCTAGGCAACATGGTATCTTAGATCAAAGCCAATCCCTTCGCACAGTTCCACACTCACCCCCTTCAACGGGCGATCCTCTCTCGGAGGAACTGCTCTCTGGACTCCCTTGAATCAACGGATCCTGCTACCTCCGACTGTCCGTCGGTCCCTCCAGTTGTGGATCTCCTTCATGACTATCCCCCGCAGTTGCTACTTCCTTCCACTGAACTGGCAGATCCAGTTGCAAGTCTCAAGGGGTGGGGAGGAACATTCTGGAACCTCACGGCACAGGAATCCTCTCTCTCCATCAACCTATTGTAATTGAGGGCTATCTTCCTTTGTCTGCTTCACCGGACGTCGCTTCTGTCCGGCCAAACGGAAATGTCACGCGGTGGCTTATCTAAATCACCAGGGCAGGATTCTAAGTGCATCAGTAATGTCAGAGGCCACGAAGATTCTAACCTGGGCAGAACATTACATTCCCCTTCTGTTGGTGGAGCACATCCCAGGGGTCGACAACTTGGTCGCGGACTTCCTCATTTGAGAACTGGTGGGTCCTGAGGAGTGGACTCTCCATCGTGAGGTCTTCGATCAGATTTGCGTTAAGTGAAGCAGGGAACGGATACAGACTATGGCATCCAGGTTCAATCGCAAGGTTTCCCGCTTCATCTCCAGAGTCCAGGATCCAAGGCCTACGCAGTGGACGCTCTGGTGACTCAGTGGAATTGCTTCAGTCTTGTGTCCCCCATCCTCCTCTGCCTCCGCACCTCCAACAACTCAAGGCTAAAGGGATTTCCGCGATCCTTGCACCGGATTTGCCGCATCGTTGTTGATCTGCCCCATGGCCCTTGTCTCTCCGTCCCCACCTCTCCTCTCAGGGATCTCTTTCACCAGGATTTAATGTCGCTACGTTTAACGGCGTGGCTGTTAAAGCTACAGTTTGAGGCCACGTGTTTGTCTGGGACGGTTATTCTCGCCTTTCTCAAAGCTAGAAAGAGTTCCACAGCCTGCGTTTATCATCGTACCTGGAAAACCTACTTTCATTGGTGTGAGGATTGTAATCTCCCTCACGATTTTCAGAGTTCTTTCCTCCCTCCACGGTGGCCTGGATCAGGGTCTGGCCCTTATCTCCCTTAAGGTAAAGGTGTTGGCACCTTTTATCCTGTTCAGGTGCCCATTAGCCTCAAAGTCTGATGTCCAGACCTTTCTATGTGGGGTTGCTTACATAGCTCCACTTTATCTCCCCTGACTCGTTCATGTAATCCCAAAATTGTTCTAGAGGTCCTAAAATCTGCTACATTTGAACCTCTATGAGAGACCTTCCTCCTCGATCGGAAGGTGTTTTGCTGGCGGAGATGACTTCCATCCGGAGCGTTTCTGAACTGCTGACTCTATCCTGTCATTCATCGTGCTTGACTCATCAGGATAAGGCAGTGCTCCGAACAAGTCCTCCTTTTTTTTTTTCTCCCAAAGGCCTTTCCCCTGATGTCATCCGAGGGAGTGTTCTTTCCACAACCGGGATGTGATCCGTGCCTTGCGGACACATTTGTCACTTCTTCCTTCTGGAGGTCGGATTCCTTGTTTATCCTTCTGGAGGGTCCCAGGATGATGTTGGTGGCCATTATATCTCAATGGATTCAGATGGCTATTTGTGGGGCTTACTGGGTCCAGGGTAAGGCACACCCATTTTGGATAACGGCCCACTCTACCAGAGTGGTTGTGGCTACCAGAGCTGTGTGCAATCCGGCTTCTGTTGTTCAGTTGTGTAAAGCAGCTACCTGGTCTTCCTTTCACACTTTTTTGTCAAGTTCCATCAGGTGAACACCTTTTTGCATTTGAAGATGCTTTACTTTGTAACAAGGTCTAGTAGATGACCGTTTTCTTTTTCTGTACCCGTCCCTGGGACTGCTTTAGGTCGTCCTACGGTCTGTGTACCCCAATGCAACAAACGAGAAAACAGTTTTTTTTAAGTATTCCCTGCAAAATCCTTTTCTTGTTCAGTTCATTGGGGGACACAGCTCCCATCCATTTGTTTTATTCATGTTCTCATGGTTGTCTGTTGGAGGGATTCTCCTCTATTGTATTGAATTTGCTTTACTTACCTTGTTTCTGCTTCTACTACAACTTATGGACAGACTGCATTAGCGCAGTGTCTGTGGGTAAGTTTTATATCCTGTAGGATGGGCTACACTTTTTTAATGTCAAGCCTCCTAGTGGTAACAGCATATACCTACGGTCTGTGTCCCGTCCCCCCCACCCCCCCCAATGAACTAGAGGAAAAAAGGATTTAAAGGGAATGTGTTGCTAGAATTGTTTTTGTTTTTTGTTTTTTTTTTTCAGTTAAACAATTTAGTATTTAAGTGATTACACATTTGGTTTAATTTTTTCACAAGTCAGGAAATATTATAAATTAGATTCTAATTTATAACATTTCCATGTGCTGGCCACTAGAGGGAGCAGTTCCCAAAATTTCAGCATGGTCACTGTAGTAAAGCAACCTCATTGATTTATGCTGCAAATTTGGGGTGGACACACTCTCCTCTAGTGTCCTCACACAATCCCCCCTCCCTTCTTCTGGTAAGTGCCAGGAGAAGGAGGGGTTTGAATGTCTTCAAACCTCCTACACTGTCTGCCGCCATTTTCTGAGCGACTGCACAGTGTAGGAGGATTAGATACAGGGCTCGGCAGACAGTATAACACAAACATACACGCACATAATACACACATCATACACGAATATAATACACACATTATACTCGAACATAAATTACCTGCTTCTGCCGCCGCCTCTGCTGGTCTACGCTCCTCTTCCTTGCGCCTTCGCTTCGTTGAACATATGGCCGGAAGCCGCGGCCGGAAGTAGTCGTCTTACTGTCCGGCAGCGGCCTCCGGTTCACATGAAAATGGCGCCGGATTTCGCTCTACGAACGAGATTCGTTTTGATCTCTGTGGGAGTGTGGCACACGCTTCTGGGAATCGAACGGCTCCCGTTCGCATACTCTATGATGTTGTATGTGCCGTATAGCATCTCTGTATGTGTCGTTAATCGACACATACAGAGATGGAAATAAAATGGCAGCCCCCATAGAGAAGTAGAAGTAAGAACACAGTAAAAAGTAGAAAATTAACACAAATAAATTAAATTTATGTTAATATCGTATTAAAAGCAATATAATAATAATTAAAAAAAATCATGACACCTTCCCTTTAAGGTGAGTACTCAAGAAATTCTGTTCTTATTTCCAAAGACAGGGTTACAATTAAAACTAAAACACCCATTATAAAGCTGGAGGCAAATAACACAGGATCACAGAATTCACATTAGGTGATGGTCACAGCTCATCACCCTCCTCCCCCCTTTACTTTGACTTCTGTACAAGTCCAGAACACTCTTGCATAGAAGTCAATGTTTCAACTCCAGACTTTGGGTTTTCTATTGTTCATGAGGCTGCTGTAAAGCAATCACTAAACTTCTGTTATCAGTGAATAGCATCAGCTCAGGCGAGATGGTTGCCCCCATAGTAATGTACAGAAAATAGAATAATAAAATAAAGACTAAAAAAAAGTCTATGTATTCGTATATGGTTTTGATTTATTAAAGTATATAGGTTTTACGTTCCCTTTGAGGTATGAAACTTTGCCCATTAAACAGCCATAGTGCACCAAGGCGACTGACATTTTATAAAATCTAAAAATCTAACTAAATAAGTCTGATTGATGGTTTTAAAAATTAGCTTTATTTCTCTTAATGATATCCAACAATACAATGTATGATATTGATACCCAGGAAAAGGAATGACATTATAAATAACAAACCGTTTGTTAGACATTAGAAATAACTATCCTGTGTTATCTTTTCAGAGAATTGACATGGTCCCTGAACTTCTCAGTTCAAATCTTTGCTCTTTAAGATCAGAAGTGGACCGGTAAGTGCCTACCCGCCTACTTTCTACGTAAATCACACCGCAATTATTAATTGTACAATTAGAAGTATCATGTTCTCTGTCGTCTTTTATTCCAGGCTATCATTTTCCTGCATTTGGGAGATAAACCAGAATGCTGAAATTCTAAACACAACATTTACCAAAAGTGTTATCAATTCAAAAGTGAGTTGTGAGAATTTGTCCTTATAAATTGGTACTTTTAGGAAAGTGAATGTGATGCAGCTATTTGTAGATGGAAACCCATACAAACGCACTGGTTGTGAGAAGGATAGCTGGAAAGCTGTACGGGGTGAGAGATGACCGTAACAGGCTGTGATATTTCTTCATGCACTTGCAGCTTCAAACCGCGCACGCACGATGTGTTGGGCTCTAATATGATACCAAGATATAAGCTCTAGCCCTTGTGTTCTGGTCATGCCTACAGTTATGATGTATTGCATGTCCCTGGCAGTGAAAGATATGATCCATCTATGATGAGACAAATGTACCAGGGGCATTTACAAGCTGTATATAGAAAATTAATCTAGTGGGAACTGCTTTTATAGTTGTTTTTAAATCAAATTTTCTAATTGTTAAGCAATTAATGTGTCTGCTATAAAACTGAGCTGAAAGCCTTGTGTTCATGGAGCAGCATGTTCACTTTCCTCTCTTGCAGGCTTCCCTTACCTATGCAGAAGCACAGATGAGAATTGATTCTCCCAACATGAATGATGAGATCACCAAAAGTCTTCGTCTGCTGAATAAATTAGCAAAGATTTTGAAGAAGCGGAGAATAGCTAATGGGTAAATTATTGGATATTTTTGTGTTTCTGACCTTTTACTATAAACCTCTGTAATCTATCATTGACAGTGAAATGATTTGTTTGATAAAGGGAGATAATGGCTTAAAGTGTTTTTTTCCATCAGGGACATTTATGACATCCACAGGATATGTCATAAATGTCAGCTAGATGCCCCTCCCACCTCCGGGACCCACACCTATTTCTAGAACGGGCCCCCTAAACCCTGTTCTACCTTTTCTCTGCTCCGGCTGACTCGTGTGTTTCCCGACCATGAAGAAGAAATCGGTGTAGCTCGCTGTTTACTTAAGTCCCATAGTAGTAAATGGCAGTTACGGAAAGCGCGTAGCATGCAAGCTACGCTGTTTCCATAACTACCATTCCATTCTACAGGACTTACGGAAAAAGCATAGCTCAGCGAGCTACGCTGTTTTCTTCTTCATGGTCGGGAAACGCATGAGTCAGCCGAAGCCCCGAGAGGTAGAACGGGGTTTAGGGGGCGCCGTTCTAGAGCTAGGTGTGGGTCTCAGAGGTGGGACCCGCATCTATCTGACATTTATCCTGTGGATATGCCATAAATGTCCCTGATGGGGAAAACCCCTTTTAAGATAAATTATCCTAAAACAATAAATGTTCCCCTCTCTAAACAAGTCCTTCCATGTCTGAGAGTTGCTTGGCTCAAAAAATAGGACATTGGCCAAGGAGTTGTGCCAATGTCCAATGTGACATTTGTCGTTTTATAAGCTTATGTGCCTAAACACAAACTGTCCCAAAATGTAAACTGCCGACGACAAAATAAATATTTATATTGATTTTGCCAGCTCTGGTAACGTGACCATCAAGTGATGGCTTTGCTGGTTGTTTGCTACCTGTCGGAGCTTCGGCAGACTTGTGGGTGGCTATGCTAGTCTTCACAAGTATAAAGAAAACCAGTGTAGTCACCGCATTGTGCAGCACATGTTGCTAAGCAATGGTCCAAGCATATTTGGTGATGTCTAACAAACATAAGACGCCCCTAAGAAAAATATAGGAATTTTGGTGCACTCCATAATGACTGAGCAGCTTCTTTTTGTAACCAGTAACTCCTAAGTTTGCACATTTCAGTGGCTGCAACTTGGGCGAAGGGCCTGTTCACTTCAGTGTTGTCTTTCCGCTGAGGGCTGCCGTTGACTGCGCTATTGATTCCAGCAAAAAAGTAAACACTTTCATAACGGTGACAAACGCAAACCATTAGCAACGTATCAGTCACCATTGAGATCAATGGTGATGCAAACAGAAGCTATGGTTTCAGTTTGCCTTTCCGTTGAAGGGGTTCCACCAAAGTAAAGCTCAGACGCAACCCCCTCAATGGAAAAAGAAAGCTGATGTGAACACACCCTAAATTAAATTCAAAAAAGGTTTCTTTCTTTTTTTTTTTTTCTTGCTACATCTCCCTTCTTCATTCCCACATGCCAAAACGACCAAAACCGTAAGGTGTGGATCCAGCCTGAAATCTGTCCTTAGAGCCACATGTGTAGATTTGTTTATAATAAAGCTGCAGTGCAGAAAATCTAAGTACAAGAAGTGCTCGTGTGTAGTTCATTATTTATTTTGTCAAATGGTTATTATAGTTTTGTGGCTTTACGTGTAATGTCTTTCTGATGTGTTCTTTTTTTTTTTTAAGCGTAATTGGCGTCAACCACTGTAGCTGAAGCCATTAAATGTGTGTCTGTGTTACAGAGCCTTAACCCTTTCTTCACCGGAGGTTCGATTTCATATGGATAGTGAAACCCATGACCCCATAGACCTTCAGACCAAGGAATTGAAGTAGGTTGTGAAAAATATTTTTGTTTTGTTTGTGTTAACTCCTTTTTTTTTTTTTCTTTTTTTTATACTTTTTTTGTTGTTCAGTATCAAAGATTACCTTGTATTCTTGTACTATGTTTATGATGCTACTTGCTACTCTTTGAGATCAGGGGAAAATCCATGGCCAGTATTTCATTCACTTTTACAACTTAATTTATTTTTTTCATTGTTTTTTTAGGGAAACCAATTCAATGGTGGAGGAGTTCATGTTGCTTGCTAATATTTCAGTGGCGCAGAAGATTTATGATGAGTTTTCAGAATATGCTTTACTCCGCAAGCATCCAGCCCCCCCTCCAGGAAATTATGACATTCTTGTAAAAGCTGCAAGCTCCAAGGTGATGCTGCTGATTTGTCCTGTTATCCAAATCGAATGAAGAATTACTTTTTGATTTGTTGCCGCTGAAAACATCTAAGGTCTCATGTGCACAGCTCTGTTATGGCACTATGTATATATGAAGCTGTAATGGGGCACCCATTGAGGTGCACGGGCTTTATTGTGCCGCTGTATGCCTCCTGTTTCATACACAGGGTTTTTTCTGTTGGATTCCGTAGGAATTCTTCAAAGAAAAAAATGGGGCATCACGTGTTCAATTACGGAGATATTCTCCCATAGAAGCATTGCATATGGCACACAGCAGAGCACCACGTGGCAGCACATGGAGTCACTTCTGCTCTGATATATCAAGGAATTGTATAATGAGCAGTTTTCTAATATAATGTTAATTTACTCCGGTGTTATTTTTACAAAAAAATGTGTAAAAAAAATTTAGCTTATTTTTTTTAATACTGCTTGCAAAATACGACCTGGATTTTTGTTTAGTACATGACCTATACCAACACTTCGTTATCCTATTTTTCCCCACAGAAGTTAGAGATTAAGACGGACTCTGCCAAGGCTCTAGCTGACTCTTTAGACAAAGCGGAGAGCGTAGAATTTCCCTATTTGAACACGTTGCTGAGAATTCTGGCAACTCGCTGCATGATGCAGGCAGTATACTTCTGCTCCGGACTGGACAGCGACTTCCATCACTATGGTCTCGCCTCTCCTATTTACACACATTTCACTTCACCCATCAGAAGGTTTGTAATGATGGAGAACATTTTTATGTGGGCATAGATTACACCAAGAAATGTAAATGGGCACACGTCAGAAACTTGTATATTAATATACCTGTTTGCATCAATGCACTTGGGTTCTAAAGTGGGATGGGAAGGATTACAGTCATTGAAACTTCTATTGGATAAATGGGCCCTTCTGGACTGGAGTGTAGATCTGCATAACAAATTCAGCATTGTACAGATGCCATTATGCATTGCTTCATTCATTTAGACTCTATTCATTGGTTTACTGCATATGTTTAACCCCTTCGCGCCATTTCACGTACAGTTACGTGATGGGAGATGGCCTTTTCGCGCATCTCCACGTAACTGTACGTGATGGAGATGAAGCTGGCTCAGGAGCTGAGCCAGCGACATCACCGCCGGGTGACAGCTGTATGTTACAGCTGGCACCCTGAGGTATCGGCCAGGACCGGAGCTAGCCGCCGATCCGACCGATTAACCCCTCACATGCTGCGTTCAATAGAGATCGCAGCATGTGAGGAGTTTATAGCCACCGGCGCCCCAGCAACGTGATCGCTGGGTTGCCGTTGGCTGCAAAGGCGATCGGAGGGCTAATGCTTACCTCCCGATCAGCCTGTAACGGAATCCTCCTATGCCCCGTCGTCGGCGGGGCCCAGGAGGCTTCCGGTACCATCGGCAAGATGGCGCCGGCTCAGCTTCCGGCTCAGAAGCTGAGCCGGCGTCATCAGCAGTGGGTGTCCGCTGTATGTTACAGCGGACACCCCGATCTATCGGCAGGAACCGGAGCTAGCTCCGATTCCTGGCATTAACCCCTTCAATGCAGCGATTCAATGCAATCGCTGCATCAAAGTGGTTTGTATGCAATTGGCAGCCTTGCCATGCGATGGCAAGGCTGGCGACTGCTACTATGGCAACAGGATGCCTAACAATGGCTTCCTATCTGCC
The DNA here is from genome assembly GCF_050947455.1 of Rhinoderma darwinii. Classification (NCBI taxonomy): domain Eukaryota; kingdom Metazoa; phylum Chordata; class Amphibia; order Anura; family Rhinodermatidae; genus Rhinoderma; species Rhinoderma darwinii. Next base: position 144,898,405 of record NC_134688.1, on the reverse strand, counting down.
ATTACGTTAGCCGATTAGGCCCCGCCCGGAGGCGGAGCCTGATCGGCTTGCTGTCAGTGAACAACTGACAGTTCTAATACATTGCACTACATAGGTAGTGCAATGTATTAGAACATCAAACAAACAGTTGGACCTTCAAGTCCCCTAGTGGGACCAAAGAAAAGTGTAAAAAAAAGTGTAAAAAAAGTAAAAATAAAAGTTGTAAAACATACAATAAAAGTTTCAAATAATAACACAAAACACAATCGCCCTTTTTCCTTTATCAAGTCATTTTATTATTGAAAAAAATAATAAAGCCATACATATTTGGTATCGCTGCGACCGTAACGACCTGAACTATAAAAATATTATGTTATTTATTCCGCACAGTGAACGCCGTAAAAAAACAAAACTAAAAAATACTGACATAATTGCTATTTTTTGGTCACTTTGTCTTCCAAAAATTTTAATAAAAAGTGATCAAAAAGTCGCATGTACCTAAAAATGGTACCTATAAAAACTATAACTCGTCTCGCTAAAAACAAGCCCTCATAGAGCACCGTCGACGAAAAATTAAAACCGTTATGGTTCTCACAACTTGGCGACAGAAAAAATCCATTCGCTTTACAAAAGTTATTTTATTGTGCAAAAAGTTGTAAAACATAAAAAGTGCTATAAATTAGGTATCACCGGAATCGGACTGACCTGCAGAATAAAAGTAACATGTAATTTATAATGCGTGGTGAACGCTGTATAAAAAAAACTAAAAAAATATGCCAGAATTGCTGTTTTTTGGTCACCTTGCCTCCCAAAAAAAAAAGGATAACAGGTGATCAAAATGTCGCATGTACCCCAAAATGGTACCAATAAAAACTACAGCCCGTCCCGCAACAAACCAGCCGTCATACCACTACGTCTATGAAAAAATAAAATTAGTCAAGGCACCAATAAATCAGGAAAGAAAAATATGTAGTTGTGCCGGCTCGAGGGGAACATTTCTTCTGTTTCAAGTGGCGAATTATCAAGGCCCCTAAAATTAGGGAACCAGGAAGGGGTGGGCCCAAACATATCTGCTGGAAGTGAGGGTGCCCGTATTATACTTGGACAACACTTTCCCAGCAAAATTCCCCAAACTTCAAAGGTGCCGAGTGTGGACCAAAAGGGGAATAAGTAAAGACCATTTATTAGTGCGACACCGGCCTGTGCAGAAAGGATTGTGTCACAGCATAACACACATCTATGGATTATTTTATTGTTTTTTTTTACCCCACTATACCACCTGACTATGCCCCTTATATACTCCGCCCGCCTTACATGTGCCCCGACATTATAAACGGAAACACCAGTAAGACTCAAAACAAAACTACTACAAGCAAAATCCACGCTCCAAAAGCCAAATGGCGCTACCTCCCTTCTGAGCCCTACAGTGTGCCCAAACAGCAGTTTACTTCCACATATATGGCATCGCCATACCCGGGAGAACCCTTTTAACAATTTTTGGGGTGTGTGTCTCCAGTGGCACAAGCTGGGCGCCACATATTGGCATATCTATTGAAAAACCATTTTCACTCTGCAATATCGAGTGCACACCAATTTCTGCCAATCACCTGTGGGGTTAATATGCTCACTACAGCCCTAGGTGAATACCTTGAGGGGTGTAGTTTCCAAAATGGGGTCACTTCTGGGGGGTTTCCACTGTTTTGGTCCCACAGGGACTTTGCAAATGCGACATAGCGCCCAGAAACCAATCCAGCAAAATCTGTACTCCAAAAGCCAAATGGCGCTCCTTCCCTTCTGAGCCCTACTCTGTGCCCAAACAGCAGTTTATGACCACATATGTGGTATTGCCGTACACAGGAGAAGTTGCTTTACAAGTGTTGGGGTGCTTTTTTTCATTTATTTGTTGAGAATATGAAACATTTTCAGCTAAAACTACGTCTTATTGAAGAAAAAGGATTTTTTTTATTTTCACTGCCCAATTCTAATAAAATCTATGAAACACCTGTGGGGTCAAAATGCTCACTACACCCCTAGATGAATTCCTCAAGGGGTGTAGTTTCGTGAATCGAGTCACTTTTGGGGAGTTTCCACTGTACTGGTACCTTAGGAGCTTTGCAAATGTGACATGGTGTCAAGAAACCAATCCAGCAAAATCTGTGCTCCAAAAGCCAAATGGCACTCCTTCTCTTCTGATCCTTGCCGTATGCCCAAACAGCCGTTTATGACCACAAATTGGGTATTGCCGTACTCCAGAGAAGTTGCTTTACAAATGTTGGGGTTATTTTATTCCTTTATTTGTTGAGAAAATGAAAAATTTTGAGCTAAAGCTACGTCTTATTGGAAAAAAATGTTTTTTTTTTATCTTCACTGCCCAATTCTAATAAAATCTATGAAACCCCTGTGGGTTCAAAATGCTCACTACACCCCTAGATGGATTCTTCAAGGGGTGTAGTTTCCTAAATGGAGTCACTTTTTTGGTGTTTTCACTGTTTTGGTCCCTTAGGGGCTTTGCAAATGTGACGTGGTCTCCGCAAACCATTCCTGCTAAATTTGATCTCCAAAAGACAAATGGCACTCTTTCCCTTCTAAGCTCCGCCGTGTGTCCAAACAGCCGTTTATGACCACATGCGGGGTATTGTTTTACTCGGGAGAAATTGCTTTACAAAAGTAGTGGTGCATTTTCTCCTTTTAGTCCTTGTGGAAATTAGAAAAAATTAGCTAAACCTACATTTTCTTTGAAAGAATGTAGATTTTCATTTTCACGGCCTACTTCCAATAATTTCTGCAATAAACCTGCGGGGTCAAAATGCTAACTATACCCCTAGATAATTTCCTCAAGGGGTGTAGTTTCCAAAATGGGGTCACTTTTGGGGGATTTCCACTGTTTTGGCGCCGCAAGAGCCTTTCAGACCCGACATGGTGCCTAAAATATTTTCTAATAAAAAGGAGGCCCCAAAATCCTCTAGGTGCTCCTTTGTTTCTGAGGCCGGTGCTTCAGTCAATAAGTGCACTAGGGCCACATGTGGGGTATTTCTAAAAACTGCAGAATCTGGGCAATAGATATTGAGTTGCATTTCTCTGGTAAAACTTTCTGTGTTACAAAAAAAATAGATGAAAAATGAATTTCTGCAAAAAAAAAAAGAAATTTGAACATTTCACATCTACTTTGCCTTAATTCCTGTGAAACATCTAAAGGGTTAATAAACTTTTTAAATGCTGTTTTGAATACTTTGAGGGGTGAAGTTTTTAAAATGGGGTGACTTATCGAGGGTTTCTAATATATAAGGCCTTAAAATCCACTTCACAACTGAACTGGGCCCTGTAAAAATAGCCTTTTGACATTTTCTTGAAAATGTGAGAAATTGCTGCTAAAGTTCTAAGCCTTGTGAGGTCATAGAAAAATAAAAGGATGTTCAAAAAACGATGCCAATCTAAAGTAGACATATGGGTGATGTTAATTAGCAACAATTTTGTGTGGTATTACTATCTGTCTTACAAGCCGATACATATAAATTTAGAAAAATGCTAATTTTTGCAATTTTTCGCTAAATTTTGATGTTTTTCACAATTAAATACTTAATGTATCGAGCAAATTTTGCCAGTAACATAAAGTCCAATGTGTCACGAGAAAACAATCTCAGAATCGCTTGGATAGGTAAAAGCATTCCGGAGTTATTACCACATAAAGTGACACATGTCAGATTTGAAAAAATAGGCTGTGTCCTTAAGGCCAAAACAGGCTCAGTCCTTAAGGGGTTAATGGCATAAAACATTGGAGGCGTAATATATAGCAAATTACTTCAGTGAATCAAATGCACGGATACTGTATGTTAAAAAGATGTCTGATTGGTTTATGTGGGTTGTAGTCCATTTCATTCGTACATGTGGTGTTAAAGGAGTATTTCAGGATTAGAATCCAAATACAGCGCCACACATGTCCATGGGTTTTGTCTGGTATTACAGCTCCATTTGACGTGAATGGAACGGAACTGAGCTGCAATACCACACACAACCTGTGGACAAGTGTGGCATGGTTTTTGGATGAAAGCAGCCATGTTTTTCGAATCCTAGACCAACCCTGTAAAGGTGAGTTTTACTTGCGTACATTAAAAAAAAAAATTGCTCCTGTGTGTAAATCGGTTAGAACTGATAATGGTCTGTTTTCTTGACTGTCACTGGTGTCCTAATCTTTCTCTGAAACCCCCAGATCTGAAATGATCTCCTGATATTGAAGGGAACTAGCAACTTCCTGCATTCGGACCATGGTCCTGGGACATAACCCCCTCCCCTTCCTTGTCATCATGTATTTATGCTTAGGGAAAAAATAGTGATATTATTTTTAATATTCTTTCAAGGTACGCTGATATCATAGTACACCGGCTTCTGGCTGTAGCGGTGGGGGCAGACTCCACTTATCCAGATCTTACAGACAAACACAAGCAAGCGGAAATCTGCAAAAATATCAACTACAGACACAAAATGGCACAGTATTCACAGAGGGCGTCTGTTGCCTTTCACACACAGGTATGTGTTTATTTGCATCATTTAACCCTTTGCCTATTCATTGTGGATGATTTGGGTACTTTAAAGAAGGTTTTTTTTGTAATTGTATGTTCACACAGAGTTTTTTGCAGGCAGAAAATTTTGATCTTGCCTGCACGCCGTTTGCCGCGTTTTTCGCTGTGTTTTTCGCCCGTGGCAAAAATGCAGTGAAATATGCTTTCTCTGCCTCCCATTGATGTCAATGGGAGGTCAGAGATTTAAATGCCCGAAGATGAGGCATGTCGCTTCTTTTTCTCGCGAGACGGAGGCATTTTCGGAAGTTGTTTGGCGTGTTTTGCGTCAAAAAATGTCACAAAACTCTGTGTGAACTTACTCAAAGACTGTGTGTGACCGTTCTTCATGTTCTTGCTGTATATTTCCATAACACATGTATTCTGTCTCTAACAGCTCTTCTTTAAAACAAAAGGAATTGTGAATGAAGAAGGATATATCTTGTTTGTTAGGAAAAATGCAATAGTTGTTCTGATCCCAAAGTTTGGTTTAGAGGGCACCGTGTTCTTTGAAGGAAAGAACAGAGTAAAATGTAAGCTGATTTTCAATGATGAGGTAAGTGAGGCAGTTAAAGGAAAAGCGATAAAAAATAAATGTGTGTGTGTGTGTGTGTGTGTGTGTGTGTATATTTGCAAATGTCAAATGTTATTTTTTATTTTGCCTTTATTATATTTAGATTCCTTCACTAACTGTGGAAAATACAATTTTCTACATGTTTGACAAAGTAAAAGTTAAAATTACTCTGGATGCATCCAACATCCAGCACCAGAAAATCTGCATGGATCTAGTAGAGCCTGAGGTTAGTATTTAAAAAATAAAATAAAAATGGTATTGTCCATGTTATTATTGCCTATATAATCGTAATTGGAAGTATAATTAATATGCTTTGTTTTCCGTTTTTGTGTGTTTGTGTTTTTTGCGTGGTTTCACTTTCCAGTCTTTTCTTTTTTTTTTTTTTTTTTTTCTTTTTAGGTGTGTAGAAAAATGTACTGTTCCTATCGGGAAACCATCAAAAAGCTGCTGTTGATATAATTATTCCTATGTCTCTGTAATCGGGCTCTGGTTCTAGATGTCATTTAATACCTTTTAAACATTTAAAGCATACATTAGCTTTCAGTTGACTTTCCAGAATTTGTTATCTTAGGTGTGTACATGAGGAATAGCTATATATATATATATTTTTTTTTATATTTTTTTTTAAGCAGTTTTCCCCTCTGCAGACTATCTCTAATTCCCAGTTTTCCCTGAGCTAGTGGGTGGAGCCTAACTGATAAATCATATCTGCCATACACAACACACGTAGGATAGAGCGCATCCTCAGAAACCGCAGCAACATGAAGGACATCATACAACAGTAATGAGCATTGTAGCTGTGAATCTGGCACTGTGTTGAGATAAAACTCTTGCCAGAAGCTGCCGCAGCATCTGTGTCTCTGTCTTTTACTCTTCTCCTGCTTCCTCCTCTCCTTCCTCTCTTCATAGAATTTTATTTGCAGCTTTAACCTGATGCTTCAGTGAGTCCGTCTTTTCTTGAGGAGACAGATTTAGAAGTGTGTGAATAGTTAGGAGAGGGGGGGGGGGGATAAGCTTGATAAGTAGAGAGGCATTTTTCATAAGATATATTACACAGATTCTTATATTCGCTTGTACTATTGATTTATGCAAAGTTTGTTGAAACGTTCAGGACCATTTAAGACCCACACCTATATCAACAACAGGATAGAGCAGTTGCTCGGCTGTTTCTGTAACGTTTTTAAAAAGCGAATAGAGAGCGACGCGCAACTCTCCATTCATCCTTCACCTAAATGGTGGCCGCCTAGCCATGCGGGACAGGAGTCACGTGACCCCTGATCTGGAGACAGGTGCTGATTTGGGAATACCCCTTTAATACTACCTGCAGCATTGTCCATTAAAAAAAAAATACCGTATATATGCTATATGTTTGGCATTATGTTGGACTATTTGGATGTTCAAAGAGCAGAAGGTATTAATATGTTAATGAACAAGTTGTTCCGGGTATCCACACAAGGCATACTTGGAAAAAAGTAAAGCACTAAAGATCTTTCACAATCTGCTAGCTTGCTTATTGATGGTTTCCATTTGGCAACATTTTTATATTGCTGTCTATATTGTCAAAGTTAGAGCTTTGCTTTTAAACTAGCATTTTACTGTTTTGTTACGTATTCCAAATGTTAATTTAAAAAAGAAAAAAAAAATGCCGCTTTCCTGTGTAGACACAATATGTAGCTTATAGGATGGTGAGATGGGAATGAAGTTTCTATTTCATGCTGCTTATGATTCAATAGGTGTAAATGTTGAGTTGTTACAACGTTCACATATATAAACCGTATATTCCAACCCCACTGTGTTCATGATGCATCTCCAAAACTGTAGCGGGACATACAATCTTCAACAAAGGCAAATGTTTCACTGAATACATTGTGATCCCTTCTTTATAGATTCCGGGAGTTACCTCAATTGGGAATGACCAAGTGCAAAGCAATGGCGAACCAATGTCCAAGAAGAGCAAGCTTCGAAAATAGGAGTAGTTCAGAGGAAGCCCAATATTTTACACAACTAGGACATTTTAAGTAGTTTTTATTCTTCTTTTCTTCTAAACAATTTGAGCACGTCCTTGGTCTCCATCTACAAGTGTATTGTTGTTGTTTTTTAGATGTACTTGGTTAATGTGAACTTTATATTTTTCAAACAATAATAAGCAAGGTTATATAAAATGTAGCTTCAACCAAACATTTCAGTCCTGTCTTTTTAGATCCCATTAAGATTACGTATTTTATAAAAACAAATTTCCACTTCTGAGTACATTTTATTTCTAATAATCTTACTGCTTTTTAGAAATAGGAATTGTGGAGTAATTTTGTTTTACCAAGTTGAGCTCCGTACAAATAGATGCGGTGATTTAAAGGAAATAAATTCCAGACGGATTGGAGAGAATGATTTTACTTCCTGCTGCTTTATTCTGACTGGAAGATTCCAGTTACTCGCTATTTATCGTCCTTAAGATTACTTTTATGAACATAAAATACTATGGCTAGGTGTAAAGTAAAATACTTTACTGTACACAGCAGTAGTGGTACGGATAAAAGCCACACAAATCCGAATCCGTCCTCCAAAAATGGCTGTCGCACAAATATCTGAACAAAGTTGCATAATGCGTGTAATAAAAAAAAAAAGAAACTGTTTTGTACCTTTTACAAAGTCCGTTTTCATATTGCATGACGTTTTGTTTTGATCAGTGAATTCTGATTTTCCTTGAAAGGGTCTTGTATAATTGCTGCCTCTCCCTGAGGCTCCATTCAAGATTGGGGTGGATTTAAATTCTTTTGGGGGTGGGGCATTTAGCTTTTATTTTATAATTTTTTTTGTGTGGTACCTCAATAGTAGAAGTGGTTCCATTAACCCCTTCCCGCTCCTTGACGTACTATTACGTCATGGCAGCTGTATCGTTCGCGCTCCATGCCGTAATAGTACGTCTCGGGAGTAACGGCCGTTTCGGCCGTCCTCCCGACACATACAGGAGCTGTGACGCTGCTGTCTTGTTCAGCAGCTGTCACAGCTCCTACAGCGGGGACCGATCGCTGTGTCCCCGCTGATTAACCCCTTAAAAGCCGCGTTCTATAGAGATCGCGGCTTTTTAGGGGTTAAGCTGCCATCGCCGGCCTGCTACGCGATAGCGGCCGGCGATGGTGACTATGGCAACCGGACACCAAACAATGACGTCCGGCTATGCCATAGACGGAAGCCTAGTGGGTCCTGACAACGTCAGGACCCACTATGCTTGCTGTCAGTGAGTAGCTGACAGTTCTAATACACTGCACTACGCATGTAGTGCAGTGTATTAGAATAGCGATCAGGGCCTCCTGCCCTCAAGTCCCCTAGTGGGACAAAGTAATAAAGTAAAAAAAAAGTTAAAAAAAGTTGTGTAAAAATAAGAAAATAAAAGATTTAAAAGTAAAAATCCCCCTTTTTCCCTTATCAGTCCTTTTATTATTAATAAAAATATATAAATAAACTATACATAATTGGTATCGCCGCGTCCGTAACGGCCTGAACTACAAAATTATTTCGTTATTTATCCCGCACGGTGAACGCCGTAAAAGAAAATAATAATAAACCGAACCACAATCACAATTCTTTGGTCACTTCACCTTCCAAAAAATGGAATAAAAAGAGATCAAAAAGTCGCATGTACCGAAAAATGGTCCTGATCGAAACTACAGTTCGTTACGCAAAAAATAAGTCCTCGCACGGCTTTATTGATTGAAAAATAAAAACGTTCTGGCTCTTAGAATAAGGTAACACAAAAAGTGAATGATTGTTTACAAAACTTATTTTATTGTGCAAACGCCATAAGACATAAAAAAAAACTATAAACATCTGGTATCGCCGTAATCGTATCGCCCCGCAGAATAAAGTGAATATGTCATTTATAGCGCACGGTGAACGCTGTAAAAAAAAAACGAAAAAAAAACCAATCGTACAATTGCTGTTTTTTAGTCACCACGCCACCTAAAAATAGAATAAAAACTGATCAAAAAGCCGCATGCACCCCAAGAAAACTACAATGGATTCCTCAAGGGGTCTAGTTTCCAAATTGGGGTCACTTTTGGGGTGTTCCCAATGTTTTGGCACCACAAGACCTCTTCAAACCGGACATGGTGCCTAATAAAAAAGATGCTTCAAAATCCACTAGGTGCTCCTTTGCTTCGGAGGCCGGTGCTTCAGTCCATTACCGCACTAGGGCCACATGTGGGATATTTCTCAAAACTGCAGAATCTGGGCAATACGTATTAAGTGCGTTTCTCTGATAAATCCTTTTGTGTTATAAAAAAAATGGTATAAAGAGGATTTTCTGACAAAAAAAAAATGTAAATTTCACCTCTACTTTGCTCTAAATTCCCGTGAAACACCTAAAGGGTTCATAAACTTTCTAAATGCTGTTATGGATACTTTGAGGGGTCTAGTTTCTAAAATGGGGTGTTTGATAGGGGTTTCTAATATATGGGCCCCTCAAAGCAACTTCAGAACTGAACTGCAACCTAAAAAAATAAATAAATGAGGCAATACTTCGCTTCTTACATTATACTGATAATGAGCCGTGCCCACCCCGAGATGACCCCAGTTTTGACCGTTTGTATAAACGGAGACCCCTATTAGACCGTTCCAGTGCCCGGTTTTCCCAAGCATACACCCCTGAGAAGTGTATTTCTATTGATGAGTCCCTGGTAGATTTTAAAGGGAGGGTTCAATTCCGCGAGTACCTGCCGGGTAAGAGGGCAAGGTATGGCGTGAAGATGTATAAGCTGTGAGAGTGCATCAGGGTATACCTACAGGTTTAGGATATATGAAAGAAAGGCCACCCCCAAACCAGACTGCATCCTGGACTACAATAGGTACATGGGAGGGATGGACTTGTAAGATCAAGCCCTGAAGCCCTACAGCGCCATGCGGTGTGGTATAAGAAGCTGGCCGGGCACATCATACAGATGGCATTGTACAATGCGTACATGCTACGTCGATGTGCAGGCCAGACGGGAACTTTCCTGGAATTTCAAGAGGTGATTATCAAGAACCTAATCTTTAGGGACCAAGAAGGGGGGGCACCCAGTACTTCTGGAAGCGAGCCCACACGCATCGTACCAGGGCAACACTTTCCAGGAGAAGTTCCCCAAACTGGCAAGAAGGGAAAAAGTCTGCTATAAGAGGGGGTAAGGGAGGACACAATATATCAATGTGACACGTGTCCCGAATAACCAGAGCTCTGTATGAAAGTGTTTTAAAATTTATCATACATCCCTTGGTTTATAATTTACCCCAATTTTACTTACCCTGATGCACTCCACACAGCTTATCCCCCCTCGTCTTTCCCCTCTGGGCCCTGCTGTGTGTCCAGGCAGCTGATAACAGCCACATGTAGGGTATTGCCATATCCGGGAGAACCCACATTACAGTTTATGGGGTGTAGGTCTCCGGTCAAAATGCTCACTACACATCTAGATGAATGCCTTAAGGGTGTAGTTTTTAAAACGGGGTCACTTCTTGGGGGTTTCAACTGTTCTGGTACCTCAGGGGCTTCTGCATACATGACTTCGCACTAGAAAATCCCCAGTAGGCCAAATGGTGGTCCTTTCCTTCTGAGCCCTCCCATGGGCCCAAACGGCAGTTTATCACAACAAATGGGGTATTGCGGCCCTCAGAACAAATTGCGCAACAGAATGGGGTATTTTGTTTCTTGTGAAAATAAGAAATTTTCAGCCAAAACTACATATTATTTGAAAAAGATAATTTTGTTTTCATTCCCAGCCCAATTCAAATAAGTTCTGTGAAAAAACTATGGGGTCAAAATGGTCACAACACCCATAAATGAAGTCCTTGAGGGGTGTAGTTTCCAAAATTGGGTCATTTGTGGTTGGTTTCTATTGCTTTGATACCTCTGGGGCTCTGCAAATGCGACATGGCACCCGAAAACCAATCCAGCAAAATCTGGACTCCAAAGAACACACAGCGCTCCTTTCCTTCTGAGCCCTCCCATGGGCCCAAACGGCAGTTTATCACCACAAATGGGGTATTGCCGCACTCAGGACAAATTGGGCAACAGAATGGAGTATTTTATTTCTTGTGAAAATAAGAATTTTTGAGCTAAAATGACATATTATTGGAAAAAATATATATTTTTTTAATTCCCAGCCCAATTCAAATTAGTTCTGTGAAGAAACTATGGAGTCTAAATGGTCACATTACCCATAAATGAATTCCTTGAGGGGTGTAGTTTCCAAAATGGGGTCACTTCTGGTGGGTTTCCATTGCTTTGATACCTCTGGGGCTCTGCAAATGCGACATGGCACCCGAAAACCAAACCAGCAAAATCTGTACTCCAAAGAACACACAGCGCTCCTTCCCTTCTGAGGCCTCCCATGGGCCCAAACGGCAGTTTATTGCCACAAATGGGGTATTGATGCACTCAGGAGAAATTGGGCAACAAAATTGAGTATTTTGTTCCCTGTGAAAATAAGAAATTTTGGTAAAAAATTACATCTTATTGGAAAAAATGTCATTTTTTTAATGTCACAGCCCAATTGAAATAGGTGCTGTGAAAAAACTGTGTGGTCAAAATGCTAACAACAACCATAAATTAATTCCTTGAGGGGTGTAGTTTCCAAAATGGGGTCACTTTTGGTGGGTTTCCATTGCTTTGATACCTCTGAGGCTCTGCAAATGCGACATGGCACCCGAAAACCAATCCAACAAAATCTGGACTCCAACAAACATATAGCGCTCCTTTCCTTCTGAGCCCTCCCATGGGCCCAAACGGCAGTTTATCACCACAAATGGGGTATTGCCACACTAAGGACAAATTGGGCAACAAAATGGGGTATTTTGTTCCTTGTGAAAATAAGAAATTTTGATCACAAATGACATTTTATTGGAAAAAATGACATTTTTTTCATTTCAGAGCCCAATTCAAATACGTGCTGTGAAAAAACTGTGCGGTCAAAATGGTAACAACAACCCTAAATGAATTCCTTGAGGGGTGTAGTTTCCAAAATGGGGTCACTATTGGGGGATTCCTACTGTTTTGACACCTCAACACCTCTTCAAACCTGGCATGCTGCCTAAAATATATTCTAATAAAAAAGAGGACTCAAAATGCACTAGGTGCTTCTTTGCTTCTAGGGCTTGTGTTTTAGTCCACGAGCGCAGTAGGGCCACATGTGGGACATTTCTAAAAACTGCAGAATCTGGACAATACATATTTAGTAGTGTTTCTCTGGTAAAACCTTCTGTGTTACAGAAAAAAAAATGAATAAAATTGAAATTCAGCAAGAAAAATGAAATTTGCAAATTTCACCTCCACTTTGCTTTAATTCCTGTGAAATGCCTGAAGGGTTAAAAAAACTTTCTAACTGCTGTTTTGAATACTTTGAGGGGTCTAGTTTTTAAAATGGGGTGTTTTTATCAGGGTTTCTAATACATAGGCCCCACAAAGCCACTTCAGAACTCAAGAGGTACCTTTAAAAAAAAGGCTTTTGAAATTTTCTTAAAAATATGAGAAATTGCTGTTTATGTTCTAAGCCTTGTAACGTCCAAGAAAAATAAAAAAATGTTCAAAAAACGATGCCAATCTAAAGTAGACATATGGGAAATGTGAACTAGTAACTATTTTGGGTGGTATAACCGTCTGTTTTACAAGCAGATGCATTTAAATTCTGAAAAATGCAATTTTTTCAAAATTTTCTCCATTTTGAAATTTTTCACCAATAAACACTGAATATATCGACCAAATTTTACCACGAACATGAAGCCCAATGTGTCACGAGAAAACAATCTCAGAATCGCTTGGGTAGGTTTAAGCATTACGACGTTATTACCACATAAAGTGAAATATGTCAGATTTGAAAAATGGGCTCTGAGCCTTAAGGCCAAAACTAGGCTGCGTCCTTAAGGGGTTAAAGGGGTTTTTTGCTGGTTACCTATCATGGAAGCCTGATGCAAATAGTTAAAGGGTAACTAAACCTTTAACAAACTTCTGACATGTCAGAAGTTTTGATTGGTGGGGGTCCGAGCACTGAAACCACCACCAATCGCTAAAACAAAGCGGCAGAAGGGCTCGTGTGAGCGCTCAGCCGCTCTGTTTTTGTTTGGCTTTTTCTGGAAAGCCAATGTATTGGAGTATGGGCTCAGACTTTCTATTGAGCCCGTACTCTGAAACATTGATTTCCGGAAAAAGCTGAACAGAAACAGAGACTCAGCGCTCACACAAGCACTTCTGCCGCTTCGTTTTAGCAATTGGTGGGGGTCTCAGTGCTCGGACCCTCACTAATCAAAACTTTTGACATGTCAGAAGTTTTTTAAATGTTTAGTTACCCTTTAATTGCACGACATCTGGCAAAAAGTTAGGGTATGTGCACACGCAAATTAAAAACGTCTGAAAATTCGGGGCTGTATTCAAGGGAACACAGATCCTGATTTTCAGACTTTTTTTTTTTAAGCCACTCGCGATTTTCACAACAGTTTTTGGAGCTGTTTTCCTATAGTCAATGAAAAACGGCTCAAGAAGTGACATGCACTTTTTCGCGGGCGTCTTTTTACGTGCCATTTTTGGAAAACTAGGCGTAAAAAAGCGCCCCGTCGGAACAGAATGCTGTATTTCCCTTTGAAATCAATGGGCAGATGTTTCTAGGCGTTCTGCTTCTGTTTTTTCAGGCGTTTTCAAGGCGTAAATGCCCCGAAATACGCCTGAAAACACTCAGTCTGAACATACTTCAGCAAGTCTAATACGGCTAAGTTCACACCATGTTTGGCTATCCTCTTCAAACATTTTTTTAATATAAACTGATCCATAGATATGTAAAAGAGCTGGCATGGCTAAAAGTGTCAGTTTCACAAGTTTCCATCAGGTTCCTTTCTTTCAACACTATAGACAAACTGAGACTCTGATTTTTTTTTTTCTATCCCGTTGAACAACAGGATCCTGAAGGATCTGGGTGTTTTTTGTGTTTTTGTTTTTTTATAGCTCTATGGCAACAGGATGCTACAGGATAGAAATCATGTTGCACTATTCTGATTGACATGAAAAAAGTTTTGAAAAGGATAGAAAAAAAAATGTGCCGCAAACCTAGCCTAACCCTCTATTCAGCTCAAGCATTTAATTGCCATTTACCACAACCGGTATTGCATTCAATCCCTGATTGTTTTTGGGGTTTTTTTCTGTCTGGAATCACACATGCAGTTTTTTTTTTTAGACAAACACAGTAGTGAATTCAAAAATAAGTAAAAGTATAAAGGAAAGATTAATGTTTTTTTTTTTTTTTGTTTTTTTTTTAGCCACTATTTGGTTAAAAAAGTTGCATTGAAAACTGCGTGTGTGATTCCAACCTCAGGCTTGCGCTGCAAACTTTTAACTACTGCTGCCCTGGAACATTTCTCAAGTGCAGTTGATTTTGCTTTTTTTTTTAACATCCGTACTCCACGCACCCACAATTATCCCACCTTCAAAGTATGTGCGATCATGTCGTGTTCTCGTGAACTCACGTTGTGAACTAAACAAACTACTAAGGCTGCCCATACGCTTGCAGGTTTCGATCAGGTTATTTGAAGCAAAAACGGGATTAAAAAAAAAAGAGTAGTGTTGGTCATTTATACTTTCCTTTTTTATTCCACGCCTAGCTTTGGCTTTAAAACTGCATAAAAATGCAACATATGTGTACAGGTAGCCTTATAGTATATTGAGACATTACATTTACAAAACAAAAAAAGAAAACTATGAAACATTTATCATTTACAAGTAATAGCGATTGAGGTGATAGGGGAGAGCAAGAATAGGAAAGACAGCTCTTCCCTGTGCAATCGATAGCGTACAGGTGTTTGTATTCTTTTATTGGAGAGAAGAATGAAGCGGTTTTGTCCAAGAACACTTCAGAAGACCAGGGCTACACAGAGACTTCGTTCATGCAACACAAAATGTGCAAATGTTAGGTTCGAATTGGTTGCAAGCTGTGTGCGATTCAGGATTTGCGGCAGCCAAACAAGACAAAAAAAAAAAAAGAAGAAAGTGGAGACATCGCAGATGAATACCAAGCGATGACGTCAGCATATCCTTGAATCATATTTTTTATTGTTCATGTCCCATACACCAGTAATAGGTAATGTTTTGGCTTTTAAAGCAATATGAAAACCATGTGGTAACGCTCGCTATATTTTATAATCTCCCAAGTGGGTGTGCACAAAATAGTTCACATCAATCATAACAAATCATTGTTAAATAGATCTGCCTACACGTGTACACCGTGTTCCAAATTATTTTGGACATTGGAATTAAGTGTCATAAACATTTAATTATTAGTTTTTCAATGAAACTCATGGATGGTATTGTGTCTTAGGGTATGTTCACACGCTAGCTGTCATTTACGGCTGAAATGACAGACTGGTTTCAGAAGAAAACAGCTGCGTCGTTTCAGCCGTAAATGCTGCGCCTCGTAATATACGAGGCGTCTGTGACGCTCGTATATCTTGAGCTGCTCTTCATTGAGTTGAATGAATAACAGCTCAAATTACGTTGCAAAGAAGTGCCCTGCACTTCTTTGCCGAGGCAGTCAATTTACGCGTCGTCGTTTGACAGCTGTCAAACGACGACACGTAAATTACAGGTCGTCTGCACAATACGTCGGCAAACCCATTCAAATGAATGGGCAGATGTTTGCCGACGTATTGTAGCCCTATTTTCAGGCGTAAAACGAGGCATAATACGCCTCGTTTACGCCTGAAAATAGGTCGTGTGAACCCAGCCTTAGGGCTCTTTGGATCATTGTAATCAATCTCAGACACCTGTGATAATTAGTTTGCCAGGTGTGCCCAATCAAAGGAAAACTACTTAAGAAGGACGTTCCACATTATTAAGCAGGCCACAGGTTTTAAGCAATATGGGAAAGAAAAAGGATCTCTCTGCTGCCGAAAATCGTGAAATAGTGCAATACCTTGGACAAGGTATGAAAACATTGGATATTTCAAGAAAACTTAAGCGTGATCATCGTACTGTGAAAAGATTTGTGGCTGATTCAGAGCACAGACGGGTTCGTTCAGAGAAAGGCATAATGAGGAAGGTTTCTGCCAGACAAATTAATAGGATTAGGAGAGCAGCTGCTAAAATGCCATTGCAAAGCAGCAAACAGGTATTTGAAGCCGCTGGTGCCTCTGGAGTCCTGCGAACCTCAAGGTGTAGGATCCTCCAGAGGTTTGAAAGTGTGCATAAAGCTATTATTCGGCCACCCCTAAACAATGCTCACAAGCAGAAACGGTTGCAGTGGGCTCAGAAATACATGAAGACTAATTTTCAAACCGTGTTGTTTACTGATGAGTGCCGCGCAACCCTGGATGGTCCAGATGGATGGAGTAGTGGATGGTTGGTGAATGGCCACCATGTCCCAACAAAGCGGCGACGTCAGCAAGGAGGTGGCGGAGTCATGTTTTGGGCTGGAATCATGGGGAGAGAGCTGGTAGGCCCCTTTACGGTCCCTGACTGTGTGACCTCTGCAAAGCACGTAGAGTTTATGACTGACCACTTTCTTCCGTGGTACAAAAAACCGTGCCTTCCGTAGCAAAATTATCTTCATGCATGACAATGCACCATCTCATGCTGCAAACAATACCTCTTCTGTCATTGGCTGCTATGGGCATAAAAGGAGAGAAACTCATGGTGTGGCCCCCATGTTCCCCTGACCTCAATCCTATTGAGAACCTTTGGAGCATCCTCAAGCAAAATATCTATGAGGGTGGGAGGCAGTTCACATCAAAACAGAAGCTCTGGGAGGCTATTCTGACATCCTGCAAAGATATTCAAGCAGAAACTGTCCAAATAGTCACAAATTCAATGGATGCAAGAATTGTGAAGGTGATATCAAAGAAGGGGTCCTATGCGAACATGTAACTTGGCCGGTTAAGTTTTTTTTTTATTTAAAGAGCTTTTGATTTCTGTAAATATGACTACCTGATCCTGCAAATTCAACAAATTACCATTTTAGTTCTCTTTACAACCTTTAAAATGTTTTGATCTCTGTTGTGCATAATAATTTGAAACCGTGCATTTTGAGTTTTTTACTTCTAAAAAAAAAATCTGTTCTCATTAGATTTGTTTAATAAAATTTGCATTATGCTCCAACGGTTGATGGCTTGAAGATTATACTTACTGTCATTTGCATCGACTATTTAGGAAAATCAGCGAAAAATAAAATTTGCATAATAATTTGGAACGCGGTGTATATCGTATATTAAAGAGGCTCTGTCACCACATTATAGGGCACTTATCTCCTACATGATGTGATCGGCACTGTAATGTAGATAACAGCAGTGTTTTTATGTAGAAAAACGAACTAGTTTCACCAAGTTATGACCTATTTTAGCTTTATAAAAATGACTTTCTTAATGCCCAACTGGGCGTGTTTTACTTTTGACCAACTGGGCGTTGTACAGAGGAGTGTATGACGCTGACCAATCAGCGTCATACACTTCTCCCCATTCATTTACTCTGCACATAGTGATCCTGCGTTAGTCACTATGTGTAGTCACATACACACACATTAACGTTACTGATGCGTCTTGACAGTAAGGCTATGTTCACACTAGCATGTTACATCCGTAATGGACGGAACGTATTTCGGCCGCAAGTCCTGGACCGAACACACTGCAGGGAGCCGGGCTCCTAGCATCATAGTTATGTACGACGCTAGGAGTCCCTGCCTCGCTGGGGGACAACTGCCCCGTACTGTAATCATGTTTTCAGTACGGGACAGTAGTTCCATGGAAAGGCAGGGACTCCTAGCGTCGTACATAACTATGATGCTAGGAGCCCGGCTCCCTGCAGTGTGTTCGGACCAGGACTTGCGGCCGGAATACGTTCCGTCCATTACGGACGTAACATGCTCGTGTGAACCCAGCCTAAGGCTATGTTCACACGCTGAGTCAAAAATGTCTGAAAATACGGAGCTGTTTTCAAGGGAGAATAGCTCCTGATTTTCAGATGTTTTTGAAGCCACTCGCGTTTTTTGCGGCCGTTTTTGGAGCTTTTTCCAATAGAGTCTATGAAAAACTCCTCCGAAATCTTCCCAAGAAGTTATCTGCACTTCTTTTTCGCGGCCGTCTTTTTACGTGGCCGTTTTTAAAAACGGCCCATCTGAACAGAAAACCGTTTTTCCCATTGAAATCAATGGGCAGATGTTTGGAGGCGTTCTGCTTCTGATTTTTCGGGCGTTTACGGCCCGAAAAATGTCCGAAAATAGGCCGTGTGAACATACCCTCAATAGACATCGCGTCCAACCAAACTTTTCGTTTTTTACGTGCCGTGCTCCCATACTGTGACTAATCATATTACTGGCATGATGCCAGAAATACAACATTTGGCCACTGATCGTCTGACTGCAGCGGTTACATGCATGTAAATAACCTCCAGAGTAACGTCGCTGGATCACCGGGGGCAAGGACAGGTTTTTTACAGCGCCTTAGAAAAAAAAAGGTTCACTTCCTGGATAACCCCTTTAACCCCTTAAAGGGAATGTGTTGCCAGAAAAACATGTTGTTTTTTTTTTAATTAAACATTTAGTGTGTAGGTGATTAAACATTGTTCAAATTTTTTTTTATTTTTTTCACGAGTCAGGAAATATTATAAATTAGATTCTAATTTATAATATTTCCCATTGCTGGTCACTAGATGGAGCTATTCCCAAAATTGCAGCATTGCAAAATTGGGTAAAAAGCCCTCGCTCTAGTGAGCTCTCAGCATCCCCCCCTCCTTTATCCTGACTAGTGCCGGGATAAACGAGGGGTTTGAACGGTCTAACCTCCTACACTGTGTGTCGCCATTTTTTGAGCTAA
Source organism: Rhinoderma darwinii (assembly GCF_050947455.1). Taxonomy (NCBI): domain Eukaryota; kingdom Metazoa; phylum Chordata; class Amphibia; order Anura; family Rhinodermatidae; genus Rhinoderma; species Rhinoderma darwinii. The sequence goes on along the minus strand of NC_134688.1, from coordinate 144,879,487 downwards.
CACACAGTGTAGAAGGTTAACATACAATAGTAAACGTACACAAACACGAACATACATTGAAATCTCTTACCTGCTCCTGCCGCCGCGGCTCCCTCCGGCCCGTCCGCTCCGTCTGCTGCCGCTGGTCCAAGTGCACAAGTCAGGAAGCCGCGACCGGAAGTAGTAATCTTACTGTCCGGCCGCGACTTCCGGTCCACAGGAAAATGGCGCCGGACGGCGCCAATTTCAAATTGGACTGTGTGGGAGCGGCGCATGCGCAGTTCCCACACAGACGGCGTACACAGAAGTGGATGGGACGGGAGCCGTTCGCAGTCCCTATGGGACTGTGGCTGCCGTATTCCATGTCTGTATGTGTCGTTAATCGACACAGACAGAAATGGAACAAAAAATGGCAGCCCCCATAGGGAAGAAAAAGTGTAAAAATAAGAAAAAGTAAAACACAAACACACAAATAAATATAAACGTTTTTAATAAAGCACTAACATCTTTAACATATGAAAAATAAATTTGTGATGACACTGTTCCTTTAATGACCGGACCTGTTTGGACCTTAATGACCAAGCCAGATTTGTCAAATCTGGTATGTCTGACTTTATCAGAGAATAATTTTGTGAAAGTTTTGAATATCCAAGTAATTCTGACATTGTTTTTTCGTTACATGTTGTACTTTATTTTAGCGGTAAGAGTAGACTGTGAAACGATTTGCGGAAATTAATAAAAAAATTGAAAATTTGAAGAAATTTTTGTAAAAATTATCATTTTTCCCTATTTTTAACTACAATATGTCACATATCTACATACATACTGTACAATTCTTTTTTATTAAATATATATTTCCATCTCTACTGTATTTTGGCAGCACTTTTGAAAAAAAATAATAATTTTTGAGCAATTTAGAAGACTTACAAATTTAGTAATAATTTTATAAATTTTGAAGTACATTTTGTTTTCCTGCACCAAGCCAGGTTTTCAGAGGCTCATAGGTGTCAGAATGGTGGAAACCCCCACAAGTGACCCCATTTTGAAAACTACACCCCTTAAGGTATTTATTCAGGGGTGTTGTAAGTATTTTGACCCCACAGTTTTTTTGTAAGAATTCATGCAAAGCAGGCGTAAAAAAATATAATTTAACTTTTTTCATAAAAGTATCACTTGGAAGACCGATTTCTGTGTAAAGCGACCATGAGAATGAAGAAACACACCCCAAAATCTATCACCCTGTTTCTCCTGTTTTCAAAAATGCCCCCATTGTGACCCTAATGCGTTGCGTGGACACACGGCAGGGCCCGAAAGGGAGGGAGCACCCAGAGGCTTTCAGGACTCAAACTTTGCTTGAAAATGTTTTAGGCCCACTGTACATTTGGAGAGGTTTTGAACTACCAGAACGATAGAAACTCCCCATAAATGACCCCATTTAGAAAACTAGACCCCTTAAGGTATTTATCTAGGGGTGTAGTGAGTATTTTGACCCCACAGTTTTTTGCTAAATTTAATGCATAGCAGGTGAAATAAAAATAAAAAATCACTTTTTATATAAACGTATCACTTTGAAGACCAATTTCTTTATAAAGCGACCATGAGAATGAAGAAACACACCCCAAAATCTATCACCCTGTTTCTCCTGTTTTCAAAAATGCCCCCATTGTGACCCTAATGCATTTGCTGGACACACGGCAGGGCCCGAAATGGAGGGAGCACCCGGAGGCTTTCAGGACAAAAAACACTTTTTTTTCATACGAGTATCAGTTTGAAGACAGATTTCTTTGTAAAGCGAACATGAAAATGAAGAAACACACCACAAAATCTATCACCCTGTTTCTGCTGTTTTCAAAAATACTCCCATTGTTGCCCCAATCTGCTTATTAGACGTGTGGCCAAAAAGAGAGGGAGCACTCTGGCTTTCAGGGCACAATTGAATAAATTCTAGGCTCCATATCGTGCATTTAGAGGCATTGAGCTGCCTGAACAAAAAAAAAACACGCAGAAATGACTATTTTAAAAACTAAACCCCTAAAGGTATTCATCTAGTGGTGTAGAGAGCATGCGGACCAAAAATTTTTTAAAGGAGGAAATAATGGGTATTATTTCAGACACTATGGGTATATAATGTTTTCTTCAAATCCTTATTACGTTTCCAGATAAAATAGAGGAGACGTGGTAGAAGGTTATTTTGTTCGAAATATGCCACATTAATAAATTTGTGCGGCATACAAAAGAGAAGTGAAGCCGTGTATTCATAACGGATGCATGTCGCTATAGACGTATTTGCCTGTACTTATGACTATGTGTTGCTGAAGAAGCAGTTGGTGCCATTATGATGTCATTGTGGACAGAATTCTGTCCTAATATAAAATCAGTCAGAGAGGAAAAAATAAACTGTACTGGAGTGACGGGCAATATCTTCAAACAAATGGAGGAAAATGTATCCAACTATGTTGCAAACTCGAGTCTGTTCACTAGATAGAAGAACACCTGCAGGGCTGTCATGTCAAGTTTTTTGTTTTCTTTCAGTGACTGGTTATACAACGTCTCTTTAGCTCCATCAATCCTTATGAGGGACGAATGTGCCAAGTGACGCGGTACACCATAACAGGCCCCTGCCCGGCAAGGTAGGAACCGCTATGTGCACAAAACAACCAATCACCTACAGAATATATAGAGGGGCAATGTCCAAACCATCTATAGGAACAGTAAAGGATCACAAATACCCAAAATGATGTCAGTATTTTCAGAAGAACTGTAACAAAGCCCATGGTGTATTGATAAGGAACAGCTCGATTATTAGAGATCCTCCAAATAAAAAAAGATCATGCCCGTATCACGGTACAGAATTAGGAATGTAACAGCTGTATGTGGCAAGACATAGTCATAAGAACAGTCAAAATAAAAAAAATTGTGGATGTGGGATTTTGTACTGGACAATTAATTCCAGCACTTAATCACCCACAAATAAATAAAAAAGATCATAAGGGGTAAAATTAGTTTTTAAAAAATGTGCTCTACAACCTCTCCCACAAGAAATAATCCGTACTTGGAAAGCCCACAAACTAAAAAGAAAATATAAAGAAATTGACTCCCTAAAAAGACCGCCCATTTTTATTTTTTTTGGTGTTAAATGCTAGTAATTTGAAACCGTGTGAAAGGTTTCGAAACAAGGGTAGTTACAAAGGGCTGGTTTTGATGGACACATGGGGCAATAAAAGCGGGTATCCCTCCTCCTGCCATGCTTGCTACATACCCGACACCTTCCTTGGGGATATTTTTGGGTCTCAGTGGAAGGAATAGGGTGTAAAAAGTGGCACTCTGAAAGCCTGCGCACATCCTCAGATTCGCAGGATTGTGCAGGTATAGTGGACTCAAAAAGGAGATGCTCAATGACCTTCTCCTGAAATTGAAGAATTGGGCTTTTTGGAAAATAACAAAAGTGTTATAGGTAGCAACCTGGATGAGGTAGATTGCTACCTTTTTGAACCAGGCCTTATTTTTGCACTTCACCAGGTAAGGCTGAAGCATCTGGTCGGAAAGGTCTACACCCCCCATAAATTTGTTGTAGTCTGTTAGACAGGTTTCTGCTTTGCAGTGGTAGCCCCCCTCTCCGTAATTGCCACAGTGGTGTCCGTGTGTACTGTGGACAGCATGTAGACATCCTTCCTGTCGGTCCACTTCACTGCAAGTAATTCCTCACTTGCAAGGGCCATGGATGTTCCTTTTCCCAAACGCCTGGACACCAACTGTTGTGGGAATCCCACTCTGTTCTTCCGTACTGTCCCACAGACCCCTGTATTTGCAGCATGGAGGGCTTTATAAAGGGCAACACCAGTATAAAAGTTGTCTGTATAGACTTGGTACCCCTTGTGCAGAAATGGCTCCATTAGGTTCCACACTATTTTGCCAGAGGTGCCAATAGTTTCTGGGCAGCCTGGGGTATGAATTTGGCGGTCCCTGCCTTCATATATTGTAAAACCGCAGGTGTAACCCGTTGTGCTCTCGTACACTTTGTACAATTTCACCCCATATCTGGCTCGTTTGGAAGGGATGAATTGACGAAAGGAAAGACGGCCTTTGAAGCTCATGAGCGATTCATCTACAGACAAATTTTTGTATGGGGTGTACAACTTTAAAAATAAATAATTTAGAAGGGTGATTAATGGCCTTAATTTATTAAGCCGATCATAGGCTGGGTCACTTCTTGGGGTGACTTGGGAATTGCGGTAAAATGCATGAATCGCATTAGGGCCTCATAGCGGTTTCTGGACATCACTGCTGCAAATACAGGGGTAGCGTGGACAGCACTAGAAGTCCAGTAGGACCGGACAGATGGTTTTTTAACCAAACCCATATTGAGGGTAATGCCTAAATTTTTTTTTATTTCTGGGACACTTGTGGGGTTCCACATTCTTGAATAAATAGACGCAGGCTTTTGCAGAACAAACTGCCTAGCATACAGATTAGTCTGCTGGACTATCAAGTCTAGGACTGTATCGCATACAAATGAAAAAAATTATAGTGGGTAAAATTTTGGATGTCAACACTAATTCCTAGAGTCGCTTCAAATTGGGGTACTTGGGGGGAAAATGATAGTGCAGGATCCCACATCACGGGAGGGACTGCAACACTCGGCGCTGCACTTGACACCTCTACAGCGACTGCTGTATCTACCACCATAGGACTATGAGGTTCAGCGGTGGAATTAGAATCGTCACTGTCACTGTCTGGAACAAATTCTGAAGCGGTGTCTGTTTCGCTTTCAGAACTGTCGGAACATAGCAAGGCTTAGGCTTGCTCTGCGCTGTACATTCGCTGAGACATATATATATATATATATATATATATATATATATATATATATATGCCCTATAAGTCCTAACCCTAAAGTAAACCTAAAAACGACACAAATTATTATTTTTTTAATTAATTTTTTGTATATGACAGACGTAAAAAAAATGCAATAAAATAAAGCCCTAATCTAGTATTACGGCCCTAAACACTAACGCTAAACTAGCCCTAACCCTAAAGTAACGCTAATCTAGCACTAACGCTAAACTAGCACTAACAACTGTCAGTGATCTCTGTGGTTTTATCACAGAGATCACCTGATCAGGGACCAGTCACAACGGTCCCTGATTGTTGCTGTGCCAGCTGCCGACACAGGTAAGATATGCACAGCGCATGCGTGCGCCATTTTGGGGGGGGATCGGACGAGGGGGGAATCGGACGGGGGGGGGATTAATCTGGGGTACACTAATTACCCTTTCTCTCTCCTCTAAGGAGTTATTCCATGAGAGGAAAGAGAAATGGTAACGATCTGCCTCTTTACAGTGAACGCCGTGAAATAACGATTCACGGCGATCACGTGACCAGAGACCACTTGTGATGGTCTCTGGTCGTTGCTCCGAACACTCAGCTACCTCCGGTAGCTGAGAGAACGGAGCTCTGATCTTTTGTTTCGGCGCTACTTTAGGCTAAAGCGATCACGTGAAAAGGCGTCGCCTTAGCCTAAAGCCCCTTCGTGACGAATGTGAAAAGGCGTATTGTTGGTCACTAAGGGGTTAAGTACATTTCAATGAATAACAATAGTATTCAAGAATAAAAGGGTTCTCTTTAGTGCAGGACGATTGGGCTGGAGAATCCATCGCTCCAAGCAATCTCAACATTTTATTGTTGTAACTAGATATTGTTTATCTTGAGCTGTGGTTCTGGTGGCATATGAAAGATGACATTTTAGAAATAAATGAAAGCCCTGCTGGAGTCCAGGAGACAGCTGTAGTAAGGTTGGACTGCTGGTTAACATTCTTTGACCTAGTAACATGTCCCCTTTAAGGTCCCATGCACACGGCCCGTGATTGCGGGCACGGCCCGCTGCTTATGGTTGCCTGCATTTTTCGGTATGGGAGCACAGTCCGTAAAACACGAAAAAACGGACATGCTCCATAATTCCCGCCACAGTTCTATGGCCCGATACCCATCTGTAGCGATACGGAAAGGTGTCCGCGGCCAATAGAACTGAATGGGCCCGTAATTACGGAAGATTTTACGGTCGTGTGCATGGGGCCTAAGTGAGTGCTGCAGATTTTCAAACTATTTTGTCCATTATACTCTATAGAAAAAAAGAGAGCGAAATACGTTGTCACAGGAAAAAGGTAGAATGCATTAAAAACATATATTCTACAAATTATCCAAGATACTTCATTATTAAATATAAAAAACAGTACATACAGAGAATTCATCCGGATCTCAACTCAATCCATTCACTTTAATCTCTATATGTAAATCATTAAGCTTTAATGCTAGCACTGTAAGGGTATGTTCACACGACAGCGCAAAATACGTCTGAAATGACGAAGCTGTTTTCAGGCGAAATTGCTCGTACTCACGTTTTTCGCGGCGTCCATTACGGATGTAATTGGAGCTGTTTTTCAATGGAGTCAATGAAAGACGGCTCCAATTACGTCCCAAGAAATGTGCTGCACTTCTTGTGACGAGCCCGAATTACGTCTGAAACTTGGTCGTGTGAACATACCCTAACTCCTCTACCTAGAAACTTCTCTATCTTCACTGGTACCTAATGGGTCATCTGAATTGATCACTTTAAGGCCGGATTTACACGAGCGTGTGCGTTTTGCGCACGCAAAAAACGCGGCATTTTGTGTGCGCAAAAGGCACTTAACAGCTCCGTGTGTCAGCCCCACGTGGTGCTATTCTGTTTACATTCATAGTTTGACAGCTGTTGCGCGAATCACGCTTGTCCCACGGAAGTGCTTCCGTGTGGCATGCGTGATTTTCACGCACCCATTGACTTCAATGGGTGCGTGATGCGCGAACAATGCAGAAATATAGGACATGTCGTGAGTTTTACGCGACAGACTCACGATGCGCAAAATCACGGACTGTCTGCACAGCCCCATAGATTAACATAGGTCCGTACGACACGTGTGAAAATCACGCGCGTCGCACGGATGTATATCACGTTCGTGTAAATAAGCCCTAAAGCGTAGCCGTTTAATAGAGTGACACTTTTCCACATAATGTTTGGCACAGGTACAGTAGTGTTCAAAAAAATAACAGTGAGTTTAAAAAGGCAAATAAAGCGCAAAATCATTATAATACGTTTTATTTGCCTAAATGCAAATAAAATGTATCCAGTTTGTGTTAGGGCTCATTCAGCCGAGCGTGATTCTCGACCATGTCTGGTGCGTTGAAAGAACGCACAGCACACGGCCCCATTGATTTCAATGGGGCTATTTACACATGCGTGAGTTTTCACGCAGCCGGTGTCTGTTTCGTGAAACACTGCATGTCCTATATTGGTGCGTTTTCACGCACCTAGTCACTCATTGAAGTCAATGGGTGTGTGAAAACTACGGACAGCACATGGACGCACATCCGTGTCATGTCAGTGTTTCACGCATAAATTACATTGAAAAAAGTGCTTGCAAGTGTGTGAAAAACACATGCCACACGCAAAGCACACGGACAGATTACGCACGTTTTTTACGTGTGTAAATATGTCACGCTCGTGTGAATGTAGCTTACGGCCGGATTCACACGAGCGCGTTCGATCTGTGATATACGGTCCGTATGTCGGCCGCATTTCCCGGACCGAACACACTGCAGGGAGCCGGGCTCCTAGCATCATAGTTATATATGATATATGAAAACCACACACAGATCATGGATGCACATCTGAGTGCTGTGCGTGATTTGAGCATCAATTCCATAAAAAAAAAAACATGCTTTGCGAGTAGCTGAAAAACATGTGCCACTTTCAAAGCACACACATAACGCAACGCACTCGGACCAGATTTAAGCGCGTTTTTTACGCTTGTAATACTGTCACGCTCGTGCAGGGGCGGATTATAATGAGGGCAATGTGGGCAAGTGCCCGGGGCCCGAGGCCCGAGGCCGGAAGGGGGCCCAGTTCGCCCCGGTTCTCCCTTACCGGTTGTTAAAATTACAGCCGTTTCAGAGAACCGGAGTGAAGCACTACATCAATAAATTGTTACTATAGTAACTGGAGCCGCGGTGCCCATTACTATAGTAACTACAGTACTTACCTTCCTGTTTCCGGTGCGCAGTGCATGACGTAACAACGTTATGCGCCGCGCACAGCATCCTGGTCCTGGATAGAGTCAGGACATCCGCCGCGGCTGAAGAGCAGGGTAAGTTTCATATCCCTGTCTGCTTGAAGTTGATTGGCGGGGTCCGACTCCCAGGACCCCCGCCAATCACCTGTTTTGAAGGGGCCGAGAGCTGGTGCTTCCCCTTCATTCCAGTCACTTGCTCACACTGTTGAACGGTGTTGGTGTCGGCAATTCACAGTGTGAGCCAGTAAGGGAAATAAAGGGGAAGCAGCTGTCGTACGAGTGCTGCGACCCCTTCAAATCAGGTGATTGGCGGCTCCCGGGAGATGGACCCCGACCCATCAGCTATTGATGGCCTAACCTTAGGATAGGCCATCAATGTTTAGGGACTGGACAATCCCTTTAAGCCTACGATGTTGCAGGCTTAGAGGGCCCATGAGACAGGTTCACAGATTGTGTGATCCTGTCTGCTGGGCCCTATATCTAAGCATCTTACATAAACACATGGTAGGCTTAGATACATGGCCCATGTGTGATCCTGTCTGCTGGGCCCTGTATCTAAGCAACTTACATAAGCACATGGTAGGCTTAGATTCATGGCCCATGTGTGATCCTGTCTGCTGGGCCCTGTATCTAAGCATCTTAAATAAGCACATGGTAGGCTTAGATACATGGCCCATGTGTGATCCGGTCTGATGGGCCCTGTATCTAAGCATCTTACATAAGCACATGGTAGGCTTCGATTCATGGCCCATGTGTGATCCTGTCTGCTGGGCCCTGTATCTAAGCATCTTACATAAGCACATGGTAGGCTTAGATACATGGCCCATGTGTGATCCTGTATCTAAGCAACTTACATAAGCACATGGTAGGCTTCGATACATGGCCCATGTGTGATCCTGTCTGCTGGGCCCTGTATCTAAGCATCTTACATAAGCACATGGTAGGCTTAGATACATGGCCCATGTGTGATCCTGTCTGCTGGGCCCTGTATCTAAGCATCTTAAATAAGCACATGGTAGGCTTAGATACATGGCCCATGTGTGATCCTGTCTGATGGGCCCCGTATATAAGCCTGACACATGTACTGTATAAGATTACTGTCTGCTGGACCCTGTATCTAAGCCTGCCTTGACAGACAGTGTCACACATGGGCCCAGTACCTAAGCCTACCACATGTGTTACTAATCGTTTTTGTTGTGTTTGTGTTTTTTTACAGGTTCGGTCGTTGGACTACGTCGGATTCGAGGACTACTTCGATGACGCCGTTTTTATTATCAATAAAATGGTTAATGAGGGTTCTCTGGGTGGTTTTCTATGTCTTTGTTTGTTTTTTAAACTTTATTACTACCGCCTTAGTAATGGCCGCCGGCTGATTGACAGCGTCCATTACTAAGGCGAGGCTTAGTGTTAGCCGCTGCAGAGGCCATCACTAACCCCCATTATTACCCCGGTACCCCCGGCCAGAACATCTGTAGTGATGGTCGGGTAAAGGGGCGGCCGCAGGCTGGTATTATTAGGCTGGGAAAGGCCAAAAACTGTGGCCCTTCCCCCCTGGTAATGTTAACCTGCTGCTGCTTTCTTGTATCTGGCTGGTTATGAAAAATGGGGGGGGGCCCCGCCAGATACATCAGCAGCAACCTAGCATTACCAGTGGGGGGGGGGGAGGAGTCACTGTTTTTGGCCTTTCCCAGGCTGATATTACAAGCCTGTGGCTGACCCAGTACCCGACCATCACTACAGAATGGAGAGGAGTGCATGATGCTGATTGGTCAGCGTCATGCACTCCTCTGTACAACGCCCACTTGGTCGAAAGTAAAAGTACGCCCACTTGGGCATTAAGAAAGCTCATTAGCATAAACTTAAATCGCTCCTAACTTTGTGAAAAAAGATAATTTTTTTAAATAAAAAGCACTGCTGTCACCTACATTACAGCGCCCATCTCCTTATATAGGAGATAGGGCACTTATAATGTGGTGACAGAGTCTCTTTAAGAGAAGGTAAATATATACAGTAAAAACTAAACCCAAAAAACCTCAGTTATTTCCAATTCACCCATGATATGGTACTTTACATGGTGCCAATAAAAACTATAACTCCTCCCGCAAAAAAATAATCCTTCACATACTAGTCCATTGATGTAAAAATAAAAAAGTTCCTGACCACTTCAGTGTCTCAAAGTATTCTGCTTTCTTTCTTCTGTATGGCTCATTCTGCTTTTACAGCTAAATTAAAACCATGCCAGATCTGTGGCCACCTAAACAGAAATCTGCAAATATATACGGTACAGCGTCTTCGGAGTTGGGGGGGGGGGCCCAGACCTGAAAAAGTGCCCGGGGCCCATGGTACCCTTAATCTGCCCCTGCGCTCGTGTGAGTGTAGCCATAATCCTATACAGAAAGTAAAGAAGCAGGAATATACGGATGTTCAAAAAAATAGCAGTGCCAGCATTTTCTCTGAAGACTCAAAAATGTCATGTATAAAATTATTATTTTTTTCAGATTTCACTTTACTAATATTTTGTGCTATTAGGTTATGTGCACACGACCTCTTTTCAGACGTAATGGAGGAGTTTTACGCCTCGAATTATGCCTGAAAAGACGGCTCCAATACGTCGTGAAACATCTGCCTATTGCTTGCAATGGGTCTTACGATGTTCTTTGCAGATGAGCTGTCATTTTACGCGTCGCTGTCAAAAGACGACGCGTAAAATTATGGCCGCGTCAAAGAAGTGCAGGACACTTCTTGGGACGTAATTGGAGCAGTTTTTCATTGACTCCAATGAAAACCAGCTCCAATTACATCCGTAACAGACGCACCGAAAAACGCGTGCACTTGTAAAAATTTCTGAAATTCAGGAGAAAACAGCTCCGTAATTTCAGACGTATTTGGCGTTGTCGTGTAAACATACCCTTACCATTGTTTCTGAGATCTGTTTGACTTCTGTGTTGCATGGACTCGACCAACCTCTGGCACCTCTGAACAGGTATTCCAGTCCAGGAAGATTGGACGACATTCCACAGTTCTGCATTTTTGGGTTTTGCCTCAGAAACTGCACTTTTTATGTAACCCTCCATGTTCTCTATGGGATTGAGGTCAGGGGATTGGGCTGGCCACTCCATTACCTCAATCCTGTTTGTCTGTAACCAAGATGTTCGCTTACTGCTGTGGCATAGGGCAACATGATGTCCTCAAGTATTTTGATATATTCAAACTGATCCATGATCCTGTGTATGCATTAAATAAGCCCAACACCATGGTATAAGAAACATCCCCATATCATGATTTTTGCAGCACCAGGCTTTACGGTCTTCACAGTGTACTGTGGCTTGCATTCAGTGCTCGGGGGTAGTCTGTCATACTATCTGCAGCCACTAGACCCAAAAAGAGCAATTTTGCGTTTATCAGTCCACAAAATGTTGCACCATTCCTCTTTGGGCCAATCAATGTGTTCTTTGGCAAATTTTAACCTATTCAGGACATGTCTTTTTTTCAAGAACGGGACTTTGCGGGGAGTTCTTGCTGGTAACTTGGCTTCACTTAATCGTCTTCTGATTGTAGCAGTGATCACTGGTAACTTCAGATCTTCTTTGATCTTTCTGGAGGTGATAATTGGCTGAGCCTTTGCTATTTTGGTTATTCTTCGATCCATTTGAACAGTAGTTCCCCCGCTTCCTTCCACGTCTTTCATGTTTTGGTTGCCACTTCAAGGCATTTGAGATCATTTTAGCTGAGCCGACTATAATTTGCTGCACTTCTCTATATGTTTTTCCCTCTCCAATCAACCTTTTAATCAAAGTCCGTTTTTCATCAGAACAATATCTGGAACGACACATTTACCCCAGTATTTCAGAAGGAAATGCACTATAACCAACATGGGCAACATTTGCCACTCTCCTACCTTAAATAAGGGCCAAAATTGACACCTGTTATTCCACAGAATGAAGGACTTCACCAATCTGGATTTAACTCCTCACTGCTATTATTGTGAACAAGCCCTTTCAATGAATGATTCAATTACTCAGAATGAGCGGCATGCAAGTCCTAATTATTGGCTCAGTTTTTTTTTTTTTACTACTCTACTACACTTACAATTTATTTTCTATGTAGAAACATCACTTCTACCAAAAACATTGATTTATCAGGTTAACCTCTTCATGCGCTGCGCCGCAACTGTACGTCCTGGAGAGGACTTTCTTCCCGCATTAGGACGTACAGCTGTGAAGCGGTTCCCAGCGCACACTGTCGTAATGGGCAGTGTCCGGGATCCGGGAGGTCAACTGTCCCCGACAGCTGACACTCCAGTCTTGCCGGTCAGCGGACCATCGCCGCTGATTTCGGCAATTAACCCCATAAATGTGGTGACCGATTTCGATCGCTGCATTAAAGGGGTTTGAAGCACATCAGCTGCCCCCACTAAGTGATTGTGGGGGCTGCCGATGCTTGTCGTGGCAATCGGAGGCCAGACAATGGCTTCCGGGTTGCCATGTACGGAAGCCTCGGAGGAGCAGCCTCCGACCGGTCCTCCTAGGCTGCCTGTCAGTGTGACTGTCACGTCACAATGACAGTTAGAATACATTACACTACGTAGGTAGTGTAATGTACTCTGGCAGCGATCAAAGCTGCAAGTCTAAGTGTCCCCTAGTGGGACAAGTAAAAAAAAAGGTAATAATTTTATTTTTTTTTAAAAGTGTAAAAATAAAAGTTATAAGTTATATAAACAAAAAAAGCTTTTTTTCCAATAAGACTTTCATTATAGGAAAAAAATGAACACATTAAAAAAAGTACACATATTTGGTATCACCGCGTTCGTAACGATCCAAGCTATAAAACTATAATGTTATTTTTCCCGCACGATGAGCACCTAAAAAAAAAACAATAGAAAGAACTACACCAGAATCGCTATTTTTTGGTCACCACTGCTCCAAAAATATAGAATAAAAAGTGATCAAAATGTCTCATGTACCCGAAAATAGTACCAATAAAAACAACAACCCGTCCCGCAAAAAACAAGCCCTTACACAACTTTTTTGACTAAAAAAGTAAAAAGTTATGGCTCTCAGAATATGGTGACACAGAAAATAAATTCTTTTTAAAAAAAAGTGATTTTATTGCGCAAACACTGCAAAACATAAAAAAACTATATACATATGGTATCGCCGTAATCGTATCGACCCGCAGAATAAAGTAAAATTGTCATTTATAGCACACGGTGAACGCCGCAAAAAAAATAAACTAAAAAACATTGTCAGAATTGCTTGTTTTTGGTCACTTGTCTTGCAAAAAAATAGAATAGAAAGTGATCAAAAAATCGCATGTACCCCAAAATGCTACCAATGAAAACTACAGATTGTCCCACAACAAATAAGCCCTCACACAGCTCCCGTGAAGAAAAAATAAAAAAGTTCTGGCTTTCAAAAGTTCTGGCTTTTCATTTTTACTGCACGGCGAAAGCTGTAAAAACGAAACCCCCAAAAAATAGAATCAGATTTTTTTCCAATTTCAGCACGCAAATAATTTTTTTTCATTTTTCCACTACATTATATGGTACTTTAAATGGTGTCAATAGAAACTACAACTCCTCCCGCAAGAAATAAGCCCTCACACCAGTCTACTGACGGAAAAAGAAAAAAAGTTATGGCTCTTGGAAGGCGGGGAGTAATAAACGAAAATAAGAAAGCAAAAAATGGATCAGTACTGAAAGGGTTCATTCATTTCTAATGAAAAAAATGTATGACCACATGTGGGGTATTTCCGTACTCGGGAGAAATTGCTTTACAAAAATTGGTTGTTTTTTTCTCCTTTATCCCTTGTGAAAATTAGAAAATTCTAAATGTTAGTGGAAAAAATTGTGATATTAATTTTCGCGGCCTAATTCTAATAAATTGGGCAAATGAGCCGTGGGATCTAAATGCTCACTATACCCTAGAAAAATTCCTTGAGGGGTGTTTCCAAAATGGGGTCACTTTTGGGGGGTTTCCACTGTTTTGGTCTCTTCAGGGCGTTGCAAACGCGACATGGCACCGAAAACCAATCCAGCAAAATCTGTGCTCCAAAATTAAAATGGCGCTCCTTCCCTTCTGGGCCCTGCTGTGGGTCCAATCAGCAGTTTATTACCACATATGGGGTATTGCCGTAATCGGGAGACATTGCTTTACAAATGTTGGGGTGCATTTTCTTCGTTATTCCTAGTAAATATTAAAAATTTTAATTTTTACAGACTAATTCCAATATATTTAGCGAAAAACCTGTGTGATCAAATTGCTATTTATAACCCTAGATAAATTCCTTGAGGGTGTAGTTTCCAAAATGGGGTAACATTTGGGGTGTTTCCACTGTTTTGGCACCACAAGTCCTCTTCAAACCTGACAAGGTGAATAAAATATATTCTAAAAAAAAAAGGAGGCCCAAAATCCACTAGGTGCTCATTTGCTTCTGAGGCCTGTGTTTCAGTCCATTAGCGCACTCGTGCCACATGTGGGATATTTCTAAAAACTGCAGAATCTGGGCAATAAAATATTGAGATGCCTTTCTCGGATAACACCTTCTGTGTTACAAAAAAAAATGTATTAGAAATTTATTTCGGCAAAAAAAATAAAATTTGTAAATTTTACCTCTACTTTGCTTTAATTCCTGTAAAACGCCCAAAGGGTTGAAACACTTTGTGAATGCTGATTCAAATACCTTGAGGGGTGCAGTTTTCAAAATGGTGTGATTTATGGGGATTTTCTAATATATAAGGCCCTCAAAGCCACTTCAGAACTGAACTGGTCCCTGAAAAAATAGCCTTTTGAAGTTTTCTTTTAAAATATGAGAAATTGCTGCTAAAGTTCTAAGCCTTGTAACGTCCTAGAAAAATAAAAGGACGTTCAATTATTGATGCAAACATAAAGTAGACATATGGTAAATGTTAATTAGTAACTATTTTGTGTGGTATTACTATCTGTTTTACAAGCAGATACGTTAAAATTGAGAAAAATGCAAATTTTTGCACAATTTCTCAAAATTTTGGTGTTTTTCAGAAATAAATACCAAATTTATCGACCAAATTGTTTCACTAACATAAAGTACAACATGTCACGAGAAAACACTCTCAGAATCGCTTGGATAGGTAAAAGCATTCCAAAGTTATTACCACATAAACTAACACGTCAGATTTGAAAAAATCTTCTGTGTCCTGATTTCCAAAACATGCTGGGTCCTGAAGGGGTTAATGATGTTGGACTGCTATTTTCTTGAACACTACTGTAGGTCCAACATAGCATGTCTAATTGTGGTCATGTTTGTTAATTCTCTCTCTGATCCTCATTGTGGTTTAAAATATACCACATATTCAGATTGACAGATATATATTTGTTTTTTCACAATTACAATTGAGACAAGGAAAGTTCCCCATCTTTGGGGGCATCATGAAAGTTTCGGTACATAGTTTTTTGGATCCAACATCAGACTTCACTAATCTATCTGAGATTCTTACCCCTCTTATATGACATAATATGGGGTACTAGAAGGTCACCAATAGAGGGAAGTCCTTTCTGCAGGAGGGACCATGTTGTCCTCAATATCTTAGCAATAGCACCACTATGTTGATTACATGTAGAAACAAAGGGAATCCTACTGTATGTTGATCCCCTCTCTATATGTAATGGTCAGTGTTTCCCGTCTGTCCATATCTTGAGTTTGTGACCTGTATCTGGATAGTTGTAACGTCCATGGCCGCGGGCCGTCGGGTTTACTCAGCCCCCGATGCCCGCAGCCATGGATCCGTGAGCGCTGGCCCCTGTCTCCTTCCTAGGAGACGCCAGCGCTCACTTCCGCTCCGTCCTACTGTGTCCCGATGTCATCATCATCAACTGCCCTAATTTCCTGGTCTATAAGAAGGCCCCAGGCCTTCTGATCCTTGCCTGAGCGTTGTTAGTCTATCCCAGTCTGTCTCGCAAATGGTCCCTTAGTGTTTCCCGTTCCAGCTGTTACCCGTGCCCTGTTACCCGTTCCTGTATTCCGTATTGTTCTAGTTCCTGTGCCTACCTGCGTTGGAGTAGTGTCGTTTGCCACGTCCAGTGTCTTCTGCCACGTCCAGTGTCATTTGCCACGTCCAGTGTCGTCTGCCACGTCCAGTGTCGTCTGCCACGTCCAGTGTCGTCTGCCACGTCCAGTGACTTCTGCCACGTCCAGTGTCTTCTGCTTCATCGGATACTGCCCGCCACGTCTGGTGCGACCTGCCGCACCAGCCTCCATCCGTGCTGAAGCCACAGCCACCGTCCGGACTATTTGAGGTACCCAAGCGTTACTGTCTGCCATTGACTTTCGTATAGACTGTGACCTGGTCAGCTGCCTCCCCGCTACGGCGGAGCGGCCTAGTGGGCGCACATACCCTGTGTCCGTGACACATACCCTGTGTCCGTGACAGTACGCTCAGGCCATGGAACTCGCTGGCCAGCCCAAGACCGCAGTACAGAAGATTCAGACAGAGATGCAGGACCTACGCACACGTCAGGATCAACTCCTTGAGGCAGTGAATTCTATCCTGGTCCGCCTGGATCTACTCGCTGTTCCACCACCGGTTCTTCCTCCTGAAGCTGTTGCTGTGCCACTGCCTGTTGCTCCTCCTGTTTGTTCCGGATCCACAGTTCCTCTGCCTCTTCCTCCTCGCTACGACGGTGACCCCAGAGCATGTAGAGGATTTCTCAATCAATGCACGGTGCATTTTAGGCTACGGCCTCATCTCTTCCCCTCCGAGGAGGCCAAAGTGGCGTTCATTATCTCCCTCCTCGCTGGCAAGGCCCTCGCATGGGTGAACCCAATCTTGGAGCAACAAGGACCTGTATCCGCGGATCTAGCCTTGTTCCTGCAGTCCTTTCGTGCCGTGTTCGAGGAGCCGGGTCGAACATCCTCTGCTGCAGCCACTCTGTTGACCCTCAAGCAAGAAGACTCCACAGTAGGGGAGTATGCTATCTCCTTCCGTACCCTAGCAGCCGAGCTGGCATGGAACAATGAGGCACTGGTGGCGACCTTCTGGCAGGGACTGTGCTCTCACATCAAGGACGAATTGGCAGCCCGCGACCTTCCTTCTACCTTGGATGCCCTCATCCTGTTAGCCACCCGGGTTGATATGAGAATCCGGGAGCGCTCACAAGAGGTTCGTCAGGAGAGCCGGGTCCACAGACCAGCACCCTCTGTCCAGAGACCACTATTGTCCACTCCTAGTGCACTACCTGAAGAACCCATACAGGTAGACAGAGTCCGGATATCTGAACAGGAGAAGCAGCGCAGACGCTCCTCTGGACTTTGTATGTATTGTGGCCTCAAGGGTCATTTTGTGCGCCAATGCCCACAGAAACTCCAGTACCTACGGTTGATTGGAGAGGCAACTCTAGGTGGAACGTCTCCAAACGTTAAAACCTCTTCCAGATTATCGATTCCTGTGGCCATCGTCACCGGAGAGACATCACATCCTTCCTCCACCTATCTTGACTCTGGAGCGGCTGCTAATTTTATCCAGCAGGATCTAGTGGATCGGTTTCGACTACCCACAGTCCGTCTGGAGAGACCCCTGGCAGTTGCCTCTGTGAATGGTCTACCATTGCCTGACCCGATCATGCTCATCACAGAGCCGTTGACACTACGGGTCGGAGCTCTTCACTCAGAACAGATCACCTTCCTGGTACTACCCAAGGCTATCAATCCTATCCTGCTGGGTCTGCCATGGCTCCGTCTACACGCCCCAACACTTGACTGGAATTCTGGAGAGGTTCTTCAATGGGGTTCCAGATGCCATAGCCATTGCCTGTCACAAGTCCGTCCTGTTGTGCCCCCTCTGCCTCAGTCACTTTCCGGCCTACCATCTCAATATGCCAGTTTTGCGGATGTCTTTTGCAAACGAGAGGCTGAGACGTTTCTTCCACATCGGAATTATGACTGTCCCATTGAACTGGTTCCCAATGCTTCTCTTCCCCGTGGACGAGTATATCCTCTCTCCTTGCCAGAGACTTTATCGATGTCAGCCTATATCAAGGAGAACTTGGAAAGGCGTTTTATTCGAAAATCTTCCTCCCCGGCCGGGGCAGGCTTCTTCTTCGTTAAAAAGAGAGATGGATCTCTTCAACCCTGCATTGACTACCGTGGTCTCAATCAGATCACGGTCAAGAACAAATACCCATTGCCACTTATTTCCGAGCTCTTCAATCGCATACGAGGAGGCAAAAATTTTTCTAAGCTAGATCTGCGGGGGGCCTATAATCTAATCCGGATTCGCCAGGGTGACGAATGGAAGACGGCATTTAACACCCGCGATGGGCACTACGAATACCTAGTGATGCCCTTCGGACTGTGTAACGCTCCCGCAGTATTTTAGGAGTTCGTTAATGATATCTTCCGAGATCTCCTCTATATGTGTGTTGTAGTTTATCTCGATGATATTTTAATTTTCTCCCCAGATCTGATGACCCATCGGAGGCATGTTCGTCAAGTTCTTCTGCGACTAAGAGAGAATCGCTTGTATGCCAAATTGGAAAAGTGCACCTTTGAAAAGAGGTCTTGCCCTTCCTGGGCTACGTCATCTCGGATCAAGGCCTTAAGATGGACCCTGAGAATCTAAAGTCCGTCCTGGAATGGCCACGTCCTCAAGGCCTAAGGGCCATACAACGGTTCCTGGGATTCGCCAATTTCTACCGGCAGTTTATTCCGAACTTTTCTTCTCTGACGGCTCCCATCTCTACCCTTACCAAGAAGGGTGTAAACGCCAAGGTGTGGACTCCAGAGGCAGAGTCCGCATTCATTAGCCTCAAGAAAGCCTTCACTTCAGCTTCAATCCTCCATCACCCTGACGTATCTCGGCAGTTCTCACTAGAAGTGGACGCTTCCTCTGTTGGTGCAGGTGCACTTCTGTTCCAGAGGAGCTCCAAAGGAAAGGCAGCAGTATGTGGCTACTACTCAAGACTGTTTTATTCTGCTGAGTGCAATTATTCCATTGGAGATCGGGAGCTACTGGCTATCAAATTGGCCCTGGAGGAGTGGAGACATCTTCTAGAAGGCACAGCTCACTCAATCCTGATCTTCACCGACCACAAGAACCTCACCTACCCTCAGTCCGCTCAAAGACTGAATCCTCGTCAAGCCAGGTGGTCGCTGTTCTTCACCCGTTTTCAATTACTGCTCCACTACCGTCCCGCTGACAAGAATGTGAGGGCCGCTGCCCTGTCCAGATCATTTGAGACGGAAGACACGGTGGAGTCCCTTCAGACTATCATAGACCCATCCTGCGTTGTCACCGCCAATCCTCTGCAGCTTAGAAATATCCCTCCGGGGAGAACTTTTGTTCGGTTGAAAGACAGAAAAAGAATTCTCCGCTGGGGACACAGTTCTAAATTAGCTGGGCACGCTGGTGTCCGTAAAACCCAAGACCTGATTGCTCGTCACTTTTGGTGGCCCACGCTACCTAAAGATGTTCTGGACTTTGTCTCTGCTTGCACGGTGTGTGCCTCTAACAAAGTGACTCACTCCAAGCCTGCCGGCCTGCTTCAACCTCTGCCTGTACCAAGTGCCCCCTGGCAGCACATCACAATGGACTTCGTCACAGACCTTCCTCTCTCAGCAGGATGCAACACCATCTTGGTGGTGGTGGACCGGTTCTCTAAGATGGCACATTTTATCCCACTGACCGGCCTACCTTCTGCTCCCCGACTGGCGAGTCTCTTCATTCAGCACATCTTTCGCTTGCATGGCTTGCCTCTTCACATTGTCTCCGACCGGGGGGTTCAGTTTACCTCTAAGTTCTGGAGATCCCTCTGTAAACTCCTGGATGTGAGTTTGGACTTTTCCTCTGCCTACCACCCCCAATCCAATGGGCAAGTTGAGAGGATCAACCAGATCATGGAAAATTATCTCCGCCACTTTATCTCTTCACAGCACGATAACTGGGTCCAGCTTCTTCCATGGGCCGAGTTTTCATATAACAACTACACAAGTGAGTCCACCACTTCCACTCCGTTTCACATCGTGTACAGTCAACATCCCAGAGTCCCTCTTCCTGTGTCGACTTCATCTCAGGTTCCCGCTGCTGACTCTGCATATGGGGACTTCCTGAAAATCTGGCAACAGACCCGGTCCTTTATTTTGCTGGCAGTAGATCGCATGAAGCGAAAGGCAGATACTAAGAGAAGAGAGCCGCCTCAGTTTCTTCCGGGGACTAAAGTCTGGCTGTCCTCTCGGAACATTCGCTTGGTCCTTTCGAGATTCTGCTATAAATCAACCCTGTCTCCTATAAACTGTGGCTGCCTCCTACCCTCAGAATCCCTAACTCCTTCCATGTGTTCCTCCTGAAACCAGTGGTCCTGAACCACTACAGTAAGACTTCTAGTTCCACAGTTGCTCCCAGCGGCCCTTCTGATGTATTCGAGGTAAAGGAGATCCTGGACTGCAAGAGGGTAGGAGGAAGGACTTTCTATTTGGTGGACTGGAAAGGGTTTGGTCCTGAGGAGAGCTCCTGGGAGCCAGAAGAGAACCTCAGTGCTCCTGTTCTCATTAAAAAGTTCCTCTCCCGCTCTGGTCCCAATAAGAGGGGGGATACTGTAACGTCCATGGCCGTGGGCCGTCGGGTTTACTCACCCCCCGACGCCCGCAGCCATGGATCCGTGAGCGCTGGCCCCTGTCTCCTTACTAGGAGACGCCAGTGCTCACTTCCGCTCCGTCCTGCTGTGTCCCGTAGGGTGCACGCGCTCGCTCGCGCACGGCCTTAAAGGGCCAGCGCGCGCACAAATTATTCGTCCTCATCATCAACTGCCCTGATTTCCTGGTCTATAAGAAGGCCCCAAGCCTTCTGACCCTTGCCAGAGCGTTGTTAGTCTATCCCAGTCTGTCTCGCAAATGGTCCCTTAGTGTTTCCCGTTCCAGCTGTTAACCGTTCCTGTATTCCGTATTGTTCTAGTTCCTGTGCCTACCTGCATTGGAGTAGTGTCATCTGCCACGTCCAGTGTCGTCTGCCATGTCCAGTGTAGTTTGCCACGTCCAGCTTCTGCCACGTCCAGTGTCGTCTGCCACGTCCAGTGTAGTCTGCCACGTCCAGTGCCTTCTGCCACGTCCAGTGTCTTCTGCTTCATCGGATACTGCCCGCCACGTCTGGCGCGACCTGCCCCACCAGCCTCCATCCGTGCTGAAGCCACCGTCCGGACTATTTCAGGTACCCAAGCATTACTGTCTGCCATTGACTTTCGTATAGACTGTGACCTGGTCAGCTGCCTCCCCGCTACGGCGGAGCGGCCTAGTGGGCCCACATACCCTGTGTCCGTGACACATACCCTGTGTCCGTGACAATAGTATTTCTGTGGCACGTCTCATCAATGCATACTTCCAACTTGTCATCATCCGAAACCACTCTTCTTACCTCAAGTAATTGACTCCAGGGAAGAGAGTCCAACGTGTGTTTAGGATGGTTACTACCATAATAGAGCCTACTATTTCTGTCAGTTGGTTTAACATAAAGGTCCATTTTGATTACACCCTCTTTAACATAAACTAAGGTATCTAAAAATTGTAACAATTTACTAGAAACCATCAAATTCAATTAAATATTGAATACATGAGAATTTGAGGACTCAAAAAACAATTGTAGCTCCATCCTATATTCCATTAATATTAGGAAGACATCGTCGATGTAGTGCCACCAGCACAGGATCGGCTCCATGTATGGGGATTTATACACAAATTTGTCTTCAAAGGAGGGCTTATAGATATTCGCATACATCCTGGCCTAGAGATACTTTTTTATTGGTAAAAATTTTTTTGCTATTCCATACCAATTGTCTTGTTTGTTTAATTTTTCTTTTTGTTGCAGACATCTCTGCGACTGAAAATCAGTTCATTTATCTGAATTTCAGTAGGTGCATGGATTTCGGCAAGTAGGTGCATGGATTTCGGCAAGTTCCATTCAAATAAATGAAAACATTTCTGCAACTAAAACTGCCGCATGCGACTCTACCCTTTTACTGACAGGCAACCTATTAGGCTCTGCAACAGGCAGGCCCTGTTAGACTCACTTCCGTGGCAGACCTGGGGGCCATTGTTAGGCCTCCAGCTGCAACCCATCGCTACCTTGCGGTCATGCCAAAGGGCTTACAGAGTAAAACCACTGTAAAACCACTTAGGTGGCACAAATCCTCAGCCAGCGCCGTAAATTACGCTAATGTGTGGGAACTACATCCTGCCTGCACTGTAAATGTTCGGTGTGGGAAGGGGTTAAAAGAACACTAAACACGGAAATTTTATATATATATATATATATATATATATATATATATATATATATATATATATATATATATATATATATATAAAAATATATGGCTGTGTGGGAGGCAGGACCCAGCTGCTCCTCATCGGTGGAGTGGTGAGGGAGGTAGGCTGCTCTCCTGAGTGTACCGACACGGGGCTATTTAAACCCTGTTGGTATGCTCGTAAATGGGGGCGATTGGCGCTCGCCCCCGGCTAACATGGGTTGGCACGGTTTTAAATGGAGTCAGAAGATCAAAGCAGTATCTCCTGTCTCTATCGCTTCCAAACAAAGCAGGACAATAACTAATTGTTCTGCTTTGTTGTGAAGCCGTTGCTCATGTCGGACTGAACAAGAACAGATTTCCCTTTGAGGAGAGGTTGGAAATGATGAAGGGCTAATTTCACCGCCCTGAGTTCTCTCAAGTTGGATGAGAGTGCTCTCTTCTTGTTAGACCAATTGTTTTGTATCCATAGGGAACCGAAATGAGCTTCCCAACCGAGCGTTGAATCATCTGTGGTTACCACTGACTGGACAAGGGGGACCAGAGATCTGCCTGAAGAGAGAATCTACTTCTTGGGTCACCACCTCAAGTCTATTTTGGTTTGTGGAAGGATCTTTAGGGTATTGTTGAGAGCTGGATGATGTCAGTTCCATTGTGACAGAATATTGGATTGGACACTTCTGAAGTGTATCCTGGCCAAGGGGACTGCTTCTATGGATGATGTCAGGCGGCCCAGGACTCTCATTGCAGATCTCAGAAAGACCACCTGATGATGTAGAAGGAAGATAACACCTCATCTTATATAGGATTCTTTCTCTGAATAGAGTGATGCTAAAGGACCTTGTGTCTAGTAGAAACCCTACGTAAGTTAACTTTTGAGAAGGAAGAAGATGAGATTTCTTTCTGTTGATCAGGAACCCGTGCCGACTTAGACATAAGAGAATGGTAGCTAAATGGCCATAAAGAAGATGTGCGGTTGGAGCTCTTAGTAGCCAATCGTCTAGGTATTGGACCAGGTGGATGCCTTGCATTCTGCGAGCTGATGCTAGAACTATGATGATCTTGGTAAAGACCCCGGGAGCAGTTGAAATGCCCGAATGGAAGACATTTGAACTGTAGGTGAATTATGTCCTTGCCTCTTTGCTGCTAGTCTCAGAAATTTCATGTGAGCTGGACAAATGGGAATGTGTAGGTATGCATCCTTGAGGTCGATTGATGCTAAAAAGTCCCCTTGCTGTAAAATATTGATGACTGACTTTATGGAGTCCATCTTGAATTTTTTCTTTAGAAGAAATTTGTGAGATAGGTAAGGTCTATGATAAGCCTCCACTAATGATTTGGCTTCGGAACAGTAAACTCCCTGGAATATACCCCCAGGCCTCTTTGATGAATTGTAACCTCTTCTACAGCTCCTTTCACGATGTATTCCTGTAAAAGGTGGAGAACCGTTAGATCTTTTGCAGAATTTAGTAGAAACCTGTCTGGAGGAGGGGAGATTAATTCCAGAGAATATCCTCTTTGGACACAGGAAAGCACCCAGAAGACTGAATTCGTTTTCTCCCTGGAGAATCTTAAAAGCCTTGCGCCCACTTGGGGTGGTTGAGTTATGGCGCCATAATTGAGGATTTTTGGAGGAATCATTGACGTTCTTCCTCTTGAAACCGGGGTCTCTATATCCTGGTTTAGATTTGAATCTTCTTTGCCTGTCAATGGGCCTGTAGTTCCTTCTGAACTTAGGGGAAGATCTCCTTTGAGGGCAAAAATTACACTGTTTGGTTCTCTTAACCTGAGGAAAAGAGACACCCTTATCTTCAGTTAGAGATTCTAAAATTTTATTTAGTTGCGGCCCAAAACTAAACGTCAGGGGGCTATTTAAACCCTGTTGGTATGCTCGTAAATGGGGGCGATTGGCGCTCGCCCCCGGCTAACATGGGTTGGCACGGTTTTAAATGGAGTCAGAAGATCCCCTGACCATTGTTTCAGCCAGAGTGCTCTCCTAGTCGCGTTTGTGAGGGCTAGATTTTTAGATGCCAATTAAAGGGTATCAATAGGGAAATCACATAAGAAATCGGAGGTTAACTTCATCTCAGGAACAGACTGTAAAATTTCATCCCTAGGGACCCCTTCTTTGAGATCTTTAATAAGTTGGCTAAGTAGAACACGTAAGGTTCTGGTGACTGAGACCAAAGCCAGGGAAGCTTTACAGACTGAGGAGGAGGCTATATAAGACATTTTAAGGAGAGCATCTGCTTTCCGATCCATTTGATCCTTCAAAAGTGATGACTGGTCAGAAGGAAAAATAGATTTAATTGATAAGTGGGCAACAGCTAAATCCACTTTAGGGTATGTTCACACGCAGTGTTTTCAGGCGTATTTTGGGGCGTTTACGCTTTAAAAAACTCCTCAAATTAGAAGAAGCTTTATTTTCAGCTTCAAAAACGCCTGAAAATCAGAGGCTGTTTTCTCTGAAAACAGCTCCGTATTTCCAGACGTTTTTTAGTAAGCGTGTGAACATACTCTAAGGAGGATCCTGCCATTCCTGAGATATACTTGGATCTAATAAATAGACCGATTTAAACCTCGCCCCTAAATCTGCATTTTTCTCTGGTTTCTTCCAATCTAATTTTAAGAGATCATCAAGAATGGGGTGGTGAGAGAGTTCTCATGCTTTATTTTTGGGAAAATAGAAGAGTCTCTCCTTCTTTGAACAAAACTCTCTGAGATCATCCGTTTCTACAGTCTTTTTCACCAACTTTACCAGAGAACTAACTCTGTCTTTATGAAAATGATGGCAGTCTTCTCCTGAGGAGCTATCTGAGTCCTCAGATAATAATTCTCCCACAAACCGTGGGGCAGATGGTCCAGTGGTTCATCTGAATAGGAAAATCTCCTTGTTACCCTATGAGAACCTCTCTTCTTATTTGAAGAAGTTACTTCCTGGAAAGCTTGAGATAAATTAGTATTAAACCATGAAAAAAAACTCTTTGGCTTCTGCTCTGTATAAGTGCAGCTGGAGCGTCAGACTCTACATCATCAGGTAATAGCTGTAGGCATTTAACACAGTCTGTGTCTGCTTTTACGTTTTCTTTTATCACTAGAGCGACTGGACATCTAAAAGAAACAGATAGGAAACATTAGGGATCCTATCATGGTTTACAAAAGCTATATATATAATGAGCGCATCAGTCAGAGCCCAAGGGTAGAAAAACGCTTACCTTAACTGCTTTAAAGAGTGGCTGCCTGGCAAAGAGCTGCTCTGACATTTTAAACTGGCACACTTTTATCCAGGAAGGTAACGCGAGACTTCACAAATCTCGCACATGCTCAGAACGGCCCTCACGCCATTGGATAGAGCTAGCTGCTCATCATACCTGAATAGCCAATAGAAGTGTAGGCAGACGAGACTCCATTCTTAAACAGAGTCGACTGCCGAGCATGGGAGCTAAGGCAGGAGCAGAGCGTGTTGCAGCATAGAGGACAGATCCACAGGGAATCGGCCTGTGGGCCGGGCAGACGCCTTAAACCCACTAGGATCAATAAGAGGAACACCCTCAGAATATCCATAGATGATAAACCTCGGCTTAATAAAGCGGACACTTAAAGGGAATGTGTTGCCAGCAAAACATGTATTTTTTTTTTTAGTTAAACATTTAGTGTGTAGGTGATTAAACATTGTTCAAATTTTTTTTATTTTTTTCACGAGTCAGGAAATATTATAAATTAGATTCTAATTTATAATATTTCCCAGTGCTGGTCACTAGATGGAGCTATTCCCAAAATTGCAGCATTGCATGTGGTAAAGCAACCACATTGCTTTTTGCTGCAAAATTGGGAAAAAAGCACTCGCTCTAGTGAGCTCTGAGAATCCCCCCCTCCTTTATCCTGGCTAGTGTCGGGATAAACGAGGGGATTGAACGGTCTAACCTCCTACACTGTGTGTCGCCATTTTTTGAGCTAACACACAGTGTAGTAGGTTTACATACAGTAGTAAACACACACAAACACGAACATACATAGAAATCTCTTACCTGCTCCTGCCGCCGCGGCTCCCTCCGGCCCGTCCGCTGCCGCTGGTCCAAATGCACAAGTCCGGAAGCCGCGACCGTAAGTAGTAATCTTACTGTCCGGCCGCGACTTCCGGTCCACAGGAAAATGGCGCCGGACGGAGTCCCTATGGGACTGTAGCTGCCGTATTCCATGTCTGTATGTGTCGTTAATCGACACATACAGAAATGGAAAAAAAAAATGGCAGCCCCCATAGGGAAGAAAAAGTGAAAAAATAGAAAAAAGTAACACACAAACACACAAATAAAAACGTTTTTAATAAAACACTAACATAAAACTGACATGAATAAAAAAATTTTGGTGACACTGTTCCTTTAAAAGCCGGGATGGAGAAGGTATAATCCATTTAACGAATAAACTACAGTGTCCTGTAAACATAAGTGGTTAGTGGCTCAGCCCTTACTATATAACCAGCATAGCTAGGGTAAGTGTACTGATTAATTGATTAACCAGTCATGTGTTTTTTTCTTCTGTCATAGTAGCCAGGAGGCATGACTAACCCATTTGAATTGTGCTGCCGATGATAATATGGAAAGACAAACAGACGTGCTGCAGCTTCTGGTAAGTGTTATATTTAGTGCTGGATTCTCAGCTACGCTGCTCATTATTGCTGTATAATCTCCTCCATGCTGCAGCAGCTTCTATATACACAATTGAGTCACATTATTATGACCACCAGCTAATATGCAGAATAACTACCGTGTGCAGCATGGACAGCAGCTAGATGGGCTGGGAGTGACTCAATAGGGTGCTGGTAGGTTGTCTCAGGTATCTGGGGCAATGCTGACTGCAGAGCATCCCTCATTTGCTGGAGTGTGTGTGTGGGGGAGGATCCATAGAGCAAACAAGATGATCGAGGTGGTCCCACAGATGCACAATTGGGTTCAAGTCTGGAGAATTAGGTGGCCAGGGAAGTACTTGGAAGTCTTGGTCGTGCTCTTCCTACCACTCGGTACAGAGTGCCTTCCATATGGATGAGTGGGCCCAGATAATGGCATAAATAAATTCCCCGGACCATAATGCTGCCGTCACCAGCTTGTGTTCTTCCAGCAATGGTTGCAGGGTTTTTGTTCTCTGATGTTTTTCGCCTGACACACCAATGTTCAGCCGTTTGATGAAGCAGAAAACGTGACTCAGCGGGGAAGGCAACCCTTTGCCAATCATCGGTGGTCCAATTCTGATACGGGCGTGCAAATTGAAGCCTTTTTTTTCCCGATACGCCTGTTAGCACAGGAGGAGTAACAATCTGTCTGCTTTGAAGCGCCATATAGAGTGAACTGCTATTTTAGACACACGTCTGGTAGCCTCCTGGTTGATTTTCACACCGAGCTGCTCCACTGTAGCGTGTCAGTCGGCCCTCGCGCACCTGCGTAGTCTACGCTCACCTTTCTCATCAATGGCAGGTAGTGTTCTGCAGTTTCCACACCGGTTATTCCCAATGGTGCCATTTGTCCACTCTCACCACAGGAGCACGCGAACAGATCACAAACTGCGCTGTGTGAGAAATACTGCCACCCTTGGCCTGAAAGCCAATAATCATTCCTTTTTGCAACTCTGATAAATCACCCCTTTTACCCATGGGAACAACGAGTAATATGTGTTCACACACCTTATTATACCCATTGCGTCAGCCCACGACACATCACTTCCTTCATGGGCTACGCGTTGCTGACATCGAAAGTAGGAGGTGGTCATAATAATGTGACTCGACTGGGTACATATATGGCATAGATGGACATAGGAGAGCAGGATTCTCCTCTTCTCTATGTGTGCAGTGTAAAGAAGACCTGATATCAGTTATGCTCCACCCACTAGCTCAGAAAAAACTGAGAATTAGTGATAGAGCCCGCAGAGGGGAAAACTGCTAAAAAAAATGCAGAATACAAGTAAAATAATGGCCAGAAATAATAACATTCCTCACGTACTCACATATGACAGCTTATTCTGAAAAGTCCTCTAAAAAATTAAGTACGCTTTAAAGGGTTTGTCCCTAAAAATCAGGATAGGCCATCAATATCTGATCGGTCAGAGTCCGACGGCCGGGACCCCCTCTGATCAGCTAATTTGAAGGGGCCACAGCGCTCATACTGGCGCTGCTTCCCCTTTATTCCGGTCACTGCTCACACTGTGTATCGCCGACACGCTTGTAGTGGAGGTTCACAATAATAAAGCCTTCTCCCATTCACTTCAATGATTGGTTTATGTGCAGGGTAATGAACATACAGACAAGCCGTAGAAGACTGAATTCAATGAAATGCTCAGCCCTTAGTCAGTCTTCTACTGCTTGTCTGTATGTTCATTACCCTGCACATAAACCAATCACGTTCTCCGAATATTCACAGCGCAACCAATCTGAAAGTTTACAGTGCTTGGGAATAAGTGACTGGGTCAGAAGAGGATGGAGGCGCAGCCTTATATAGTGGATCGAGTGGGTTCCCCAGCAGCATTTAAAAAAAACAGGATCCTGACCTGTCCACAGAGTTTAAGGCAGCACAGAGTATTTCAGGAGATGAGCGTGCGGATCTTGTGCGGGGTGGTGACTTGCCAATCATGTGAAGGTGTTATTGAGGACAGGAGTGGAGGAGAGGTAACAGACTGAGAGCTACGTAATGGTAAGAGCAGAGTTCACAGCAGCACAGAATATTTCAGGAGAGGAGCGTGCAGATCTTGAGGAGTGTATGACGCTGACTGGTCACTGATTGGACAGTGTCATACACATAAACACGCCCAGTTAAAAACACAATACACGCCCAGTTGGACATAACCAAAAAAAACGCCCAGTTGTCCGTTTCAAAGCTCATTTGCATATATATAAAATAGCTCATAACTTGGCCAAAAATGAACGTTTTTAAAAAAAAAACGTTGCGGTTATCTACATTGCAGCGCCGATCACATGCAATAGGAGATAGGGGTTTGAGAATCTGGTGATAGAGCCTCTTTAAGGGTGAACATTAAGACCACAGTAATTTGTGCCCAGTCCGTATTAATAACTGCATTGTGAAATTATTTTTGGTAATAGGGTTTGTCAGTCTCTAGAATTTTCAGCGTGATCCTTAAAGGAACAGTGTCACCAAAATTTTTTTTTTTTATATCAGTTTTATGTTAGGGTTTTATTAAAAACGTTTATATTTATTTGTGTGTTACTTTTTTCTATTTTTACACTTTTTCTTCCCTATGGGGGCTGCCATTTTTTTTTCCATTTTGTATGTGTCGATTAACAGACATGGAATACGGCAGCTCCAGTCCCATAGGGACTGCGAACGGGGCCCGTTCCATCCACTATGGTGTACGCCGTGTGTGTGGGAACGGCGCATGCACCGCTCCCACACAGTCCAATTTGAAATGCGCGCCGTCCGGCGCCATTTTCCTGTGGACCGGAAGTCGCGGCCGGACAGTAAGATTACTACTTCTGGTCGCGGCTTCCGGACTTGTGCACATGGAGCAGCGGCAGCAGACGGAGCGGACGAACCGGAGGGAGCGGCGGCGACTGGAGCAGGTAAGTGATTTCTATGTATGTTCGTGTTTCAGAGTGTGTTTACTAGTGTATGTAAACCTTCTACACTGTGTTAGCTCAAAAAAATGGAGACACACAGTGTAGGAGGTTAGACCGTTCAAACCCCTCGTTTCTCCCGGCACTAGCCAGGATAAAGGAGGGGGGATTCTGAGAGCTCACTAGAGCAAGGGATTTTTTCCCAATTTTGCAGCATAAAGCAATGTGGTTGCTGTACCACATGCAATGCTGCAATTTTGGGAATTGCTCCATCTAGTGACCAGTGCTGGGAAATATTATAAATTGAATCCAATTTATAATATTTCCTGACTCGTGAAAAAAAATAAAAAAAATAAGAACAATGTTTAATCACCTACACACTAATTGTTTAACTAAAAAAAAAAAACATGTTTTGCTGGCAACACATTCCCTTTAAATAGTCATGTAGGAATCTTGGAGTTACACAGGTGTTAATTTAAGGGGCGGCTGCCATATTAACCCCCTCAGACTCAGACCCATTTTTTAAAATCTGACATGTCACTTTGTGAGAACTTTGGAATGCTTTTACCTATCCAATTGATTGAGAATGTTTTCTCTTAACAATATTGTACTTTGTTAGTGAAAAAATTTGGCCGATAAATTCATTGCTTATTTGTGGAAAAACACCAAAATTTTCAGAACATTTGAAGAAATTAAGATTTTTCTAATTTTAAATGTATCCTCTTGTAAAACAGATAGGTATACCACACAAAATAGTTACTAATTAACATTTCCCATATGTCTACTTTATGTCTGCATCGTTTTTTGAACATCCTTTTATTTTTCTAGGACGTTACAAGGCTTAGAACTTTAGCAGCAATTTCTCACATTTTTAAGAAAATTTCAAAAGGCTATTTTTTCAGGGACGAGTTCAGTTCTGAAGTGGTTTTGAGGGCCCTATATATTAGAAAACCCCCATAAAACACCCCATTTTGAAAACAGCACCCCTCAAAGTATTCAAAACAGCATTCAGAAAGTGTTCCAACCCTTTAGGCGTTTTAAAGGAATTGAAAGAAAGTGGTGACATTTTCAAATTTATTTTTTTTGCCAAAATTCATTTGTAATACATTTTTTTCTGTAACACAGAAGGTTTTACTAGAGAAATGCATCTCAATATTTATTGCCCAGATTCTGCAGTTTTTAGAAATATCCCACGTGGCCCTAGTGTGTTAATTTACTGAAACACAGGCCTCAGAAGCAAAGGAGCACCTAGTGGATTTTGGGGCCTCCTTTTTATTAGAATATATTTTAGTCACCATGTCAGGTTTGAAGAGGTCTTGTGCCAAAAACAGTGGAAACCCCCAAAAGTGACCCAATTTTTTGAAACTACACCCCTCAGGGAATTTATCTAGGGGTATAGTTAGCATTTTGACCCCCACAGATTTTTTGCTAAATTTATTCGAATTAGTCTGTGAAGAGGAAAATCAACTTTTTCTTCTGAAAAAAACATAGAATTTTCAAAATTTTATAAGGAATAAAAGGAGAAAAAGCACCGCAACATTTGTAAAGCAATTTCTCCGGATTACGGCAATACCCCATATGTGGTAATAAACTACTGTTTGGACCCACAGCAGGGCTCAGAAGGGAAGGAGAACCATTTGGATTATGCAGCTCAGATTTTGCTGAATTGGTTTCTGGGGGCGATGTCGCATTTGCAGAGCCCCTTAAGTACCAGTATAGTAGAAATTCCGCAGGTGTGATCCTATTTTGGAGACTATACCCCTCAAGGAATTAAATCAGAGGTGTAGTGAGCATTTTGATCCCTCAGGTGTTTTATACATTTTATTAGAATTGGGCCGTGAAAATGAAAAAGTATTTTTTTCCAATAACCCGTAGATTTAGCTAATCATTTTTAATTTCCACAAGGAATACAGGAGAAAAGACACCCCATAATGTGTTACACTATCTCCTGAGTAGGGAAATACCCCATATGTGGTTGTAAACTGCTATTTGGACACACGGCAATGGTCTAAATGGAAAGAGCGCAATTTCGTTTTTGGAGTGGCGATTTTACAAAATAGTTTTTTGGCACCATGTTGCATTGCGGTGAGGTACCAGTACAGTGAAAACCCCAGAGAAGTGACCCCATTTAGGAAACTACACCCCTCAAGGAATTCATCTAGAAGTGTAGTGATCATTTTAACCCCAAAGGTTTTGCAGAAATTAGTGCACAGTGGATTTTGCAGATTGAAAACTGCCATTTTCCACAGATATGCTGTGCCCAGTTTGTACCACTGGAGAGACACACCCCATAAATTGTTAAGCGGTTCTCCACAGTACAGTAATATCCCATATGTGATCATAAACTGCTGTTTGGGCACACTGCCAGGCCCAGAAGGAGCACAATTTGGCTTTTGGAGCACAGATTTTGCTTGGTAGTAGGTTAGTTTAGACCTCATGCAGACTTCCATCACAGTTTTCACGGCCGTTTTTCACGGATCCGCATGTCTGTGATTAGAAGTGTGTGATTCCCGTGTGTACTCCTTGTACACTTCAGTGTTTTGGAAACTGAAACCCGTTCACACTATGTACACGATATTGTGAGTGCCGCACAGCGGTACTCACGGGTGCTGAAAGTTACTGCTGATCAGTGCAGCCCTTTAACTCTTTCAGCACCCTGGACAGAGACTACCGCTGGACAGGGAATACCATGTGCGGCACTCACAATATAGATTAATGGTTCATTAAAAAAAAAAAAAAAAAACCTGCAACAAAAAAGTTACTACTTACCCAGAACTCCCTGCTTCTTCCTCAAGTCCGGCCTCCTGAGATGACGTTTTGGACCATGTGACCGCTGCAGCGGTCACATGGACTGCCGCTTCATCCAGGGAGGTCGGACTGGATGTCAGAAGAGGGACGCGTCACCAAGACAACGGCCGGGGTACGTATGACCTTTTGCTAGGCAACGGCTCTGTTACACACGGACGCCTTCCATGTGCCTTGTTTTTTTTGATGGCCCCATTGACTTGCATGGGCCTTACGGTCACGGAATCTCGGACCAAAGTAGGACATGCTCTACTTTTGTCGGAACGGAGCAACGGGACCGACAAAAAAACTGAAGTGTGCATGGCCCCATTGAAATGAATGGGTCAGGGTGCTAGCCGTCTGAAAAACGGCTAGCACCCTGAAGAAAAAGACTGAAGTGGGCATGAAGCCTTAATGTTTTACTGGAGTTTCAGTTTGTAACGTGGGGGCATATGTAAGCTGTGCAGAGTACATCAGGGTATATGTAAGCTGGACGGAGTGCATCAGGTCATAAAAGGATTATGTAATAATGGGGTAAATGAATAATAAAATTAATTCTCCATGGATAGTGACATACGCTTTGAACCAATCCTTTATGCACAGGCCAGATTATTGGGTGCAGGAGTCGCACTTCTAAAGGGTGTCCGTGGTATTGTACAAAATATCCGCACTCCAGCATTGCCTAATCTTTGACTTCTTCACTAGCCCCATGTGTAGCACAGACACCAAAATGTCATCGTTTCCGCTGCATTTACAGGGTCTACCAAATGAGGACGTGGGGTTTTAAGTGAAGAACTGCTGCACATATAAATTAGTCTGGGCCGTCGTTTTGCATTATTGCGTTCCAAGTGTCATAACTTTTAATTTTTCCGTTGACGAGCTGTGTGAGTGCTTGATTTTCATGGGACGAGCTGCGGTTTTTATTAGTATCATTGTGGGGTACATGCGATAATTTGATCAGTTTTTATTCAATTTTTTGGGAGAGGAGCTCAAAAAACAAAACAGTGAGAATTTCTAAATTATTAACGGCATTCTCTGTGCAGTATAAACAGGTTTACTTTATTCTGCGGTTCGATAGTATTATGGCAATACGACATTTATATAGTTTTTACATGTTCTACACAATAAAAAAAACGCTTTTTAAAAAAAAATAGATGTTTTAGTGTCACCATATCTTAATTTTTTTTTTGTCAACGGAGTTGTGTGTTAGGGCTTGTTTGAGTTACAAACCGTAGTTTTTATTGGTACCATGTTGGGGTACTTGCGACTTTTTATTTGGAAAAGTGACCAAAAGAGGAAATTCTGCCAGTGTTTTTTTATTGTATTTTTTTTTTTACGGTGTTCTGGGATAAATATGGTATTTTTATAGGGCAGGCCGCTATGAACACAGCGATACCTATTATGTAGGGTTTTTTTCTAATTATAAAGGGCTTGATCAGGGAAACCGGGCGATTATTATTTTTATTACATAAAACTTTTACTTACTAGGGGACTTTAAGATCTGCTCTTCTGATCTCCAGTAGTCTTATGTAGTGCAGTGTATTGTAACGGTCATTTTACAACTGACAGTCAAGGCATGTTCACACGGCCTATTTTCGGGTGATAAACGCGTATTTTCAGACGTTGTTGAGTTTGCGTGTGAACATACCCTCATACCCACCCGCTGAAGATAAAGCGCGCACAGCTCCTGTGCCTGCTTCATCCTCAGGGCGTTACTGTACACCCATTTGCGGGAACACACCGCTAAAAAGGACGTACAGTAACGCCGATTTGCAGGCTGGGATTACAGGGTAACTTAACGTTCAACAAACCTGACATGTCTGATCGGCTTTTCTCAGAAAGCCGATGTAGCGTTGTGCGGACTCAATAGAAAAGTCCATGGGCCAGTAAGCCACTACATTGGCTTTACAAAAAAAGCCGATCAGAAACCAAGCGGCTCAGCGCTTGCCGAGCGCTTCGCTTTAGCGATCGGTGGGGGTCTAAGTGCTCGAACACACACACAAAAAACACACACACACCCCCCTTAGGAAAAAAAAAAAAAAAGGAGGCTAAGGGACCCCAGGGTGCACCATCATGCCAGCTGCAGAAAAGTGGGAAGGGGGAGTTAGGTTATCTCAGGGTATGTTCACACGGCCAAATTTCAGACGTATACGAGGCGTATTATGCCTCGTTTTACGTCTGAAAATAGGGCTACGTCAGCAAACATCTGCCCATTCATTTGAATGGGTTTGCCGACGTTCTGTGCAGACGACCTGTTATTTACGCGTCGTCGTTTGACAGCTGTCAAACGACGACGCGTAAAAATACAGCCTCGTCAAAAGAAGTGCAGGACACTTCTTTGGACGTTTTTGGAGCTGTTTTCTCATAGACTCCAATGAAAACAGCTCCAAAAACGGACGTAAAAAACGCCGCGAAAAATGCGAGTTGGTAAGAAAACATCTGAAAAGCAGGGTCTGTTTTCCCTTGAAAACAGCTCTGGATTTTCAGACGTTTTTGTTGACTACGTGTGAACATACCCTCAGTGGAAAGCGCAGTGCAGCCGACTGCCAGATTTCATGGTACCCTTAGGGGGTTGACTAGGCTGTCAATCCACCATGAACCTAAAACGGGAGAGAAAAAAAACCAAGAAAAAAAAAAACCAAAGTTTGTCTGCCTCCTATGGACACTAGGCTAAAACAGATTAGCTCAGTGTCTATGGAGAGGGTATGACCTGTCTAGGCAGAGCAAACACTTTTTCCTACCCGTCAGCCTCCTAGTGGCGAGGGCCAATACCCATAGTGCAGTGTCCCCAATTATATATATATATTTTTTTTTTAATCAGATCATTTTTTAATTTTTTTTATTATTATTATGTTTTGATGTATATAAAACGCTCATACAGAGAACAAACAACTTAACTACACAAATGTACCAAAAGTGTGTTATGGCCCCTACATGTGGCCTTGCCCAAAAAACTATTAACATTAAATAAAATATAAAAAACAGCAATTGAAAATTAAAAAAAATCTTTTTTTTTATTGATTATCAGACATGGTTTACAATGATTCCTAAAACAAAATGTACATCAATGTAAGGCCCCTCCTTAAAATGAGCAGCAATATAAAGTCAATCTTAAAGATTTACAATTTTTATATTCTACAGAAACCATTGTATAAAAGGAGATTTCAGGAATGTTCACACAGGGCGGATACGCTGTGTAAAAAGTACACAGCATATCGCCCTGGTTCCCGCATGGAATTCAGGCCGAAAAACCGCACAAAAAATGTGATGCAGTTTTTCGGCTAGAATGTCAGCTGCGAAAAAAACTAAAAACCCATACTTCCGGCGACGAGTCCCTCTAACATCCTGCAACCTGGGATTGGCTGCAGGAGTCATCATCCCTGGAGGCCATGCTGGACGAAGGAGCACAGATCTGGAGAAGTATAGATTTTTTTTTTTCTGAGTTGCAGTTTACCACTATAAAACCCTGAAACTCCCTTTAAGTGTATGAGAATTTAAAAAAAAAAAAAAATCAATCACTAATACCATTTTTACATAATACAGCAGCATTTATATTCCATAATTCCCACATTTTTGGCAGCATTACATAATGTACAATTCTTTCAAGTATCTTTATTAGAGCTGGAACAAAAAAAAAACAAAAAACAAAAAAAAAAACAAAACACACTTCCAACGACCTGCCTGTAAACACAGATAAAACATTACTATTTTTAAAAAAATGATGGAAACAGAAATATTGCACACTTTGCAATGCCTAGAATTGGTTGATTGAAAACTAGATCACTAGAGCGGTACAAAATTGCTGATGCCCAGCAAGTAGCGGATCGTCAGATACGCACGTTACATCCTAGCTTTTCGGCAGAGAACTAGTGAGGCACCTGAACCCCTCCAAATTATAACTGATTACATGGAAATATCACATCACAACTTGCATTGTTCCATAACAGGTTTAGTCAGTACAGTTTTTTATGAATGAGGATCAATGTGTCCTCCTGATGTGAAGTTATGCCCACAATTTGTACTCTTCATTGTCTAGAGTTTAACAGGCAAGTACAGACTATTTTGGGAATGTAATTATGGTTTATGGTGGACCAGCACATGAATTTGTAACAGTATAAAAACCTTCAATGATCCTAGCACTATAGAGAGGCAGAACAGAACAAAAGACATAATACTCCGTGCTAGCACTTACATTTAATCTAGACAAGGCTGTCCGTGATCAGATATCCAAGAGCAAGGGCTTATTTCTACAGAAGCTGGACATTAGTATCCTCTAACAGGCACCAGTATGTGTTACCCTGCCCATTATGGCTCTATTATACTGGCCAATTTTGTCCGCTGCAACATGCGCCGATCAAAGAGACAGTTCGTTGATCGGTGCTCGTTTGCTCCTGTCACAAGGCGCTATGTATGGGGACGAGCAGTCGTTAATCCGATAGCTTGTCTCCATACTTTATTATGTCGGCAGCATGTATCCCTGTTTATACAGGGAGATGTACTGCCGACAACGATAATACTTCCGCTTTTTTAAAAACGATACTATCAGCAGGTGAATGACACAGGGCAATTATCGGGAACTAGCGTTCTATGAACTCTGCCCGATCATTGGCCAGTGTAAAACCCCCTTATGTCTAAAGCATTTTAATGAACTGAACAGCTAATAAAATTAGATAAATTATGGGCATCCACTGTTTACAGGTATTGTGAAATGCGTCAGTTTAGCAATTCTCAACCATTTATTGCCTTCTCCTAGGAAGCTCAGAAGTAAAAGTAGGGTCTAGTGTTTTATAAATAGAAGGTAAATGATTGCACTAGAACAATATAAAAGATATACAGCTGTAGAACTTTAACCTCATTACCTAAATCTGTGGCTTTTACCAGTCAACATAGAAGAAAAATAAAATGGAGGACATGCTTTAATAAATAAGGCTTTAAATGAGTGGTTACAAACCACCTCTTCACATTTGGAGGTTCAATATACAAAGAATCCAGTAACATTAACCATTCTTCTTGTCAGAACCACAGGTATTGCTACTAATGTGACCCAGGTTTTCCATCGATGGTCTGCTGTGGACTCTGGAGACGTACTAAAGAGGAAGAAAGGAAAGAAATTAGTAGGATTGTACTTCTGCATTACTCTGAGTCAGTGTCACAGGGTAGTACTGTCGACATACCATTCTTATTTATCCGGTTATATATTCGGTCACTGCTGAGCTTCCAAATCCCAGAATGAAGTGCAGGATGTGTTTTATGAGTTTTATGAAGATGTCGGTCACATTCTGGAGACTCTGGTTCTAGTAGTCTATGTCCTTTAACATCAAATGTCGAAAAGTCCTTAAATGGAGAAAAAACATAAAAAAAAAAAAAGCACAATAAGTATAACAGAAAAATAATTCTGCAATTAGAGCTCTATTCAATCTAGAACATAGCGGGCACAATTAGTACATCACATATCCTCTGTGAATGAACCCCCCCTGGAAATAAAGTTAAAAGGGGTTGGTCAGGAAAAAAAATAAAATATATTTCTAAAAAGTGTCCCCCAGCCTTGGTTTGCCTTCCCTAAAACCCCCTACTAACCAGTTTGTTTCATCTCAATCGTCACTGCTGCTCTGTTTGTTTACATCCCTTGCTTCTGGTCCTGGCTAATTCCGGTCTTGTAACCCACCATACCCATGATCCCTTGCTGCATCTGAAGAGACCGCTTACACCCCCCCTTCCTCCACAGCATCTCAGCTATTTGCATACTGCCACGCCCCTCTATATTCACAGGTCATTCCCTGCTCTAATTACAGTCACCCAGCTCCCTGTCACACACCCAGTAATTATCACACAGGGGAGTGGGGGGGGGGGGGGG
Source organism: Rhinoderma darwinii (assembly GCF_050947455.1). Taxonomy (NCBI): domain Eukaryota; kingdom Metazoa; phylum Chordata; class Amphibia; order Anura; family Rhinodermatidae; genus Rhinoderma; species Rhinoderma darwinii. The sequence goes on along the minus strand of NC_134688.1, from coordinate 144,840,943 downwards.
GGGGTTATACACAGGGATGATGAACCCATCATCTCTGTATTTATATAACCCCCATCATCCATGTATTTATGTAACCCCTGTAATCACTGTATATACACCATTGAGGCATAACAAAGTGCATTTGACGGGTATATAATGCAGAAGCGGAATCTGAAAGGAGGAGGGGCGTGGGTGATGAGAGAGGATGAGGGGGGTGTGTACAAGGAAAGAGGAGACAGGCAGGCAGTGCGGGAACTCCAAGAGAGAAGGAGGTGGCATGCACTTTTAGAGACGAAGTTCTGTGTCTTTGATCAGCCAGCACTTCCGGCAGAGCTGAAGAACGGCGCGTCATCAACTAGGTTTACAGGCAGTGGGACCAAAGGCGGAGCTCTGAAGAGCTCATGAAACATCCGCCCGCCCACTGCCTATAAATGTAGTTGATCACGCGCCGTGCCTCTGCTCAGACGGAAGTGCTGGCTGAGCAAAGACACGGAACGTCACAGGAAATGAAAAATGTACTCTGTGTGCGGTCACATGACCGCTAATTAGAAGTAAATAACGTGGCCACATATAAACAGACATTATATTAGAAAGTTAATTGTACATGTCACATTAAGTTAAAATAGTAATAAAATATATTCCTGGCCAACCCCAACCTCTTTAATGCTCGAGTCAGAGCCTCAAGTCACTGAGCAAAACGCTTGTTCCCTGGTCAACTCGAATAGTGCCCACGTGAAGCGGACTGAGGACTTTAACATGCCATACGTTACATATATATATATGTGCAATAAAAGTGAATTACCAATAATGCCAGTTTGTAAATCATTTAGTAAAATAATTTAGAAATCAAATTCAATTCTCTTGACATACCTAACATGCCACATGACTTTCCATATCTGTATCTAACATGAAGCACCTACAGTGGATATATGCATTTTACAAACTTGTGCACATTTCTTAGCTTATACTCAGAAAAGTTAAACAATGGATGTATGGCATTATGAAAGCAAGCCTACTTCTTAAGGTAAGACACCACACACACACACACAATTACCTTTGCTTTTAAATGCCGAGACCCATTTGGATTTTCAAAAATCTGTGCATCGTTTTCCTTGTAAACTCCATCTGTGCCAATTCCATCCATCATACTGGATCCACACGTTTGTGTTGTGTAACCACTGTCCACCTTTACATTAATAAAACACATCGGGACGTTAGGACAAAACAATAAGAACAAAGATTGTAGTCTATGTGTACGGTCTCACAATAAGCAAATCTAACAGTGCAGTATAGAATGGTCAAATAAAGTTAGAACCTCTAGCATGACCTAAATGTTATATTTTCAAGGAAATGTAAGACCGTAACTCATCCTAACTTATTCATTTAGATCTAGTAACAACCTAGTTTTACAAAGCGGAGAGGCCGTCAAAATGACTGTCATTGCAGCTCCACGTGTATTATCCAAAAACAAAAAAAAGCAACAGCGAGGCGCGCGTTGGAAAGGTGGTAGCCCTCTTGGTCTGTATGCTTCATCCTACTTGTACTCATTATGTACATATACCTTTGATTGCGTCAAGCGATATATGTGATCGCTTCATAGACACCTTTTTGCTTAGTTGTATGAATGTGACACTAATAATTGCCCTATGTCCTGTACATTCAGGTCTATGCATGAGTTCTATTGATTGCACCAAGCACTTTTTGGTTACTCCGCACAACCCTTTCTTTACACTTCCATTAATGCTCACACAGTGCACTTTATCAAGGTTGTTCTGCATAGCCTGTATTGATATAATCTGCCTATACGTGTATCCTGCATACTGCGTGACTTTTGGCATCTCAAAGTTATCAGTACTTTACAAGTCAGATCTGCAGCTCCTCTGCTCATCTCCTCATGACAAAACTTCTGGTCTGTTCTCTGACCTGTCTCAGCATTGTTTTTGGGTAATCCACATTCTAACTGGTTTGAAAAGTATCAGTTCCTGCCTGCGCTCTGTTCCTGTTCAGCATGGCTGATGTCTGACCAGTAACTTCTAGTACGGACAGAAATAATCTTTTACAGTTGGTGATTTATTCCAATAAGCCTACCATAACAATTCTAGTCGCTCTTATAAGTTCAACAACCATTACTATTTTTTTTCTAAGAAACCGGCACCAAATTATTTTGTTCATATTCCTAACGTAACCGATACGTTTCTGGCTCGGACTCTTTAATACAAACCACCAAGAACTCTATGCCCCTCCAACATGTAAAACTTACAGCTGCCTATTGCCATTACCAGGAGGATGAACTATACAGGACTGCTGTTTAAGTATACACAGCATACAGAACAACCCCCCTCACCCCCAGCAACAGGCGGCAGCTGAGAACGGTCCTTTGTATTAAAGTAGCAGTGTTCTGTAAACTTATCAAGTATATTTGGACTATTTAATACGGATCTGAGCATGACCAGTTAAACTTTGCAAACTCCTAAGAAATGTCAGACTACATTCCAACCTTCAGCACAGTCATCAAGTGGATTTAGATGAATTACCTGGATGCTGCTGTTGTCACAGGGAATCACACTGCTCTCTGCTAAAGGAGACATGCACATGTGGCACGTCTCAACATTAAATGTGTTACCAGTCATGAAACTGGTCATTGGGGTGTTATCATTGCCTGCTGCATCCTTAACCCAGATCTGATCGTCTTCAATCTCCACAGGATCCACCATTTCCACAGTATCATTGTCTTTCAATTCATCTGTAGGCTCCACTGTTGCCTTTTGGGTGTATGGCTTTGGGGATATGCTATTCACAGAGTCCATTATGTGAGCGTCAGGAGAGAAAGTGTCCATGTTATGTAGCTGTAATACAATACGGTCTTCAGGTAAGGACAGGCGTGCAGGTGGAGAGTTTTCCTTCTCCTCCTCCTCCAAATGTTCAATAGTTAACGGTATCCGATATTTTGCGCTCTCTCTGCAGGACTTCGCCTTAATTAGAAATACACTTTTGATGGGAGAACAGCCTTCGATTAAAGGAATTGTGGTACATGAGTTTACCATGGACTTTGATGCAGAAGGAGTCTCTGGTGAAGGGAAGGACAGTTTCTTCTGTTCTGTAAATACAGGACATTTATTAACAGACTAAGGAAAATTAACTACGGTAGCTTTCTCTTGCAAATAAAAAGCGATACGGAGTCTTATTTTTAATTCTTCATACTGATGCTACGGTTCATTGTCTGCCATGATTTTTATGGAAGTGAATGATGGGACTGGAAAGCAATTCTACAGGTGCCACGTCTTCTAGGGACAAACATTCATATGCCACTCTGGCTGAGGCATTAGAAAGCGTATAAGGTTTTTCTTTAGGTGATGTTTAGCATCACATTTAAGATCTACTCCTGCATCACTGCCAATTTGACAACCAGAAATATGCGGAGTTTAAAATAAAAAAAAATTACACCAACCCCAAAAACGCTACCAACCAAAAACAGTTGTGCATGTAGGCTCATATTTTACTATAGAATTTAGAGTTTCATTTGGTTGCAGCGTTTCTGGGAAGAAGCACAAAAAAAAACATGAGTAAATGAGGTGTGTGCATCCAGCATCATCGCTAAGGGGCGGTCGACATCACCTTAGGATATACATCAGTAAGACTCCAGTCTATAAAGCTTATGGCAGGCTACAATGTATTTCACTATATAGGCATACAGTGGGGTATATCACCCCATACAGCCCCCCCTCTTTACAGCAAGGCTGGAAGTGGGGAGTCAGGCTGAGGTAGAGTCTCTTCAGGCTGCTTCTTGGTCATATTCAGCAAAGCTTCCATTATGCATGAACCTCTATGCAGTCTAAAGAATGGTTACTACATACAGTACCCAATGACACACCCCCTGAGGAAGCACCGGAAGCGAAACGCGCGTTTGAGTCCACGTGGAGGAGCAAATATTGAATCACCTCTTGCTACGGTTATGGGTAAGGCAAGGGCTACCTAAATATACATTAATGCACTGACACTTTATCCCTATTCCTCTTCCCCTGTCTTTACTATAGAAGCCTAGATGCCTATGGGGTTTAACAACTAGGAACAGGGAACCTATCTTTAGGTTCAAATATATACCTGTGTAATCACTTACTCTAGCCTATAACACTGAAACATACAAATCAGCAACTCAAAATACTTTTTTGCTCCATTTTTCTTACTTGAGTCTTGTCCTTATGTATACTTTTAAAATATTGGTCTGTTCTATGTGTTTAATAAATACATATTTACATTTTTTAATTTCTATATAACCTATAATTATCTTCTTAGTCGGCTCTGTAGCTTTAATATTAATTATTTTAGTGTTCCCACACCGCATGCTAATGAGCATAAGAGTTATATCTTCGTTTGAAAAGAGTCAAATCTTCATCCCTCAAGTCTTTCTGAGTTTACTCGCCTCCTTACTTTTGATTGACAGCTCCTCGCCTCCCCACAGCACACAAAGTCCCACGCTTGTGCATTGATGTCCTCTTCTGGTGTGTGCGCACAAAATGACACCGAATTATTACGATAAAAGGCGCAAAATGTTTGCAGACCGTTATTTACAGTCGGAGGAAGAGTTTAGATGAGGGGATAACGGCAATTAACTTTTTATAGCTGCGGCCAGTGAGGGATATGTAAAGCTCAATAGGTGAAATGCTGGTGACAGGTTCCCTTTAAGCTGTCCATATGGGAGAAGTATATGATAGAGGGATAGATGCTAATAATTTGATGGGTTTCTGAGTAAAAGCAGACATTCTTATTCTCTTTAAGAATGATTTAGCGGATTAGTAGTCCACTAATCTAGGCCACTCTGAACTAGACTGAATTCTTCAATACCTGATTATACTCTGCACTACGTTACAGATTGGTTTGATATGTAACATTCAAAGTTATGTCTGGAAAAATTAAAATGACGGGGGACAAAAAAAAAAAAAAAAAAGCCCTCAATTAAAAATCCAGTCAACAAAACATATTGTAAGCAAAAGTTCCTGAATTGGCAAAAACAACTATAATGAGCAAGACACCATCTCACCTGCCATTGGAGTTTTTCCCAGTACAGAAGATATGGGGGAGAATGCTGGCGACGCATCACTCATAGGCGATCTTTCAAAGAACATAGGACTTGCCGTACTGCCCAGGCTATATGCTCTTCGCCCACCTTGGATTGGGCTTGAAGAAAACTGACCCTTTTGTCAAGTAGAAACAGGCAGAGAAATTCTGAGTCCATCGAACAGGATTACAACATAATTAAAGATTTAAAAAAAAAAAAAAAAAAAAATAGATACCAAGAAATGTTCTACCAAGATCCAATAACTGAATCTAAGCAGGACTATGAGAAATGGACAGAACCTATGCCCAATGACCCCATGAATTGGATGGAGTTAGTCTTTACTTCTATGAGAACTACACTTCCAGGGGTCAAGCAGCCGGATATATACACAACTTAAATTAAAGGGGGATATATTAGCAACTCCCTTACTATATACACCCCTACTATATACAGGGCATTATGGCAGCATACAATGCTTCAAAGTCTATGTACACCGTTGAGGGCTTTTTAAAAAAAGAAAAATAAACAGGTCAGTGTGTTTTGTCTAACTTCTTGATTTGACTTTATTAAAAATGTCATTTTTTTTTTTTTTTGATACAACTGTTCTGTATTCTACATACAGAACAACTGTATCTAGACTGGAGTCCTGTTCCTGTCAGGTCCGCAGACCTGACAGGTTCAGCGAGAGTGGGTCCTGCATGTCTCAGACACACAGGATCCACCTGTAATCGATCACGCCTAAGATATGTTATGAACTTAGATGTGATAGTTGTATTAAAATGCAATAAGGGCCCTGTTGACATTCACTTCTTAAAGAGGCTCTGTCACCAGATTATAAATTCCATATCTCCTACATAATCTGATCGGCGCTGTAATGTAGAGGACAGTCAATTTTAGATTTATGCTAATTAGTTTCTTAATAGACAACTGGGAGTGTTACTTTTTACCAACTGGGCGTTGTGCAGAGGAGTGTATGACGCTGACCAATCAGTGTCTTACACTTCTCATTGTTCAAACCTAGCTTCTTTCACTGCACAATCACACTGTAACAATGGACTAGAACAATAATGAGTCTATGACGCTGGTCAGCCTCATACACTCCTCTGCACAACGCCCAGTTGGTCATTAAGAAACTCATTAGCATAAATCTAAAATTGCTCATCACTTGATCAAAATTTATTGTTTTTCAAAATAAAAACCACTGCTGTTATCTACATTACAGCGCCGATCAGATTATGTAGGAGGTAGGGAACTTATAATCTGGTGACAGAGCCTCTTTAATACATATGTGAAATAAAGTAAAAAATTGATATAACACAGATCATTACCGAACTGGGTGTCTGCATAGGGCTTCTACAACGGACAGGAGAAAGATCAATCGAGCAGAGAACACCCAATGAGGCTGGTGGGACTTCAAATGATCCTGGTGGAGCAGAGCTTGGTGATGAACACACTGATCCATTGCACTGTCCATCCAAGAATAATTTTCTTCGTAGAGATGAGGAGCTCAAGTTTTCCTGGGACTGATCTGCATTTTCCTCGGACCGAAAATATTCACCTTTAACAAAATGAAAAGTAGTTAACACAATGCAGTGCATTAAACTGAGAAGTCTCAAGGCTTTATTTTTTTGTTTTTTAATCTGTCTGTCTGTAGTGACCATAAGTGGGAGCTCCTATTGAAGTCCGTAATTAATCTGTCTTTAGTAAACTCAGAGGCTCCCCCTAGTGATGCCTAAATCTTCTGCTAATCCCTTCCCGACTTTTATATCAACACACACACACACACACACACACACACACACACACACACCGTGGAAGAGTATCGAGCGGGTTCATGGGCCACTCTATAGAACGAGTTGGATTCCACTCGTTTAACCCCTTAGATGCTGCAGGTCAATAACAACCGCAGCATCTAAGCCGTTAGAAAGAGGGAGACGGCCCCCTCTGACATTCTATCGCCCTCCCGCATTACCATTACACTTTTCAAAGCACTGATTGGACATTGATGATCTGTGTAGTGACCCACCCCCATCCGGTAACACCAGTTGTCAATTTATTCATAAAATACTAGGAGAAATAACAGAGGAATGGCACAACGCAGAGTTCAAAGATAATATGGCCCAGAATTGTTATTTCATGGGGAATTCATGTATTTACTAAAATAGACAAATCATGAGAAGTGACAGATCCTCTTAAATGTTTGTCCAACATTAAAGTAATTCAGGTGAAGTCTTAAACGGGTTTTCTTTTGATCATATACAGGGCTCACTTAGAATATCTATGACGAGGAGAGCCAAACAAAGCCGCAGGTGCAGAGCACTCAACTGAGCATTTCTGTCACTTCGTTTAATCAATGGTGTGGGTCTCAGCACCCAGACCCCTACCGATCAAAACTTTTGATATGTCAAAGAGACATATCAGAAGTTTTCTGAAAGTTAATTTACTCTTTTAGCACAGATCTCATTTATGGTTTACTTACCTAGAACTTTTTCAATATTGAAGTCAACTGGTAATGATAACTGTGTCTGGCATGCAACTGCATTGAAAAAATAAATAAATTACATAATGAAATGTGAATCAAAATTTAGCCTAGGAGGATCAGAATTTGTTTTTTTGTTCCCTCTGCTTTACAAAAATTCATAACTTAATTTTTTTGTTAGGTATAGCTATATGAGGCTTTGTTCTTTGCAGGATGAGTTGTACTTTATACTTAAGTGTCTTTTTGGTACATATACAGTAGCGTTTAATTTCTATACATTTTTATTTAAATAGGAACTACACTTTCAAACTGTGGAGAGGTCATGAGTAGGAAAAACCGCCCCATGACTGGCCAACCCCTTTAAGAGATTGTGTCATGTATTTCATTTTAGATTCATTATATTTAAAAAGGCTCTGTCACCAGATTTTGCAACCCCTATCTGCTATTGCAGCAGATAGGCGCTGCAATGTAGATTACAGTAACGTTTTTATTTTTAAAAAACGAGCATTTTTGGCCAAGTTATGACCATTTTTGTAGTTATGCAAATGAGGCTTGCAAAAGTCCAAGTGGGTGTGTTTAAAAATAAAAGTCCAAGTGGGCGTTTATTATGTGCGTACATCGGGGCGTTTTTACTACTCTTACTAGCTGGGCGTTCTGACGAGAAGTATCATCCACTTCTCTTCAGAACGCCCAGCTTCTGGCAGAGCACGCTGTGACGTCACTCACAGGTCCTGCATCGTGTCGGACGAGCGAGGACACATCGGCACCAGAGGCTACAGTTGATTCTGCAGCACCATCAGTGTTTGCAGGTAAGTAGCTACATCGACTTACCTGCTAACGCCGATGCTGCTGCAGAATCAACTGAAGCCTCTGGTGCCGATGTGTCCTCGCTCGTCCGACACGATGCAGGACCTGTGAGTGACGTCACAGCGTGCTCTGCCAGAAGCTGGGCGTTCTGAAGAGAAGTGGATGATACTTCATTGTCAGAACGTCCAGCTAGTAAAAGTAGTAAAAACGCCCCGATGTACGCACATAATACACGCCCACTTGGACTTTTACTGTTAAACACACCCACTTGGACTTTTGCAAGCCTCATTTGCATAAATACAAAAATGGTCATAACTTGGCCAAAAATGCTCGTTTTTTAAAAATAAAAACGTTACTGTAATCTCCATTGCAGCGCCTATCTGCTGCAATAGCAGATAGGGGTTGCAAAATCTGGTGACAGAGCCTCTTTAAGTACACGGATGATAAATAATCCGTTTTTTTTTCCAACATTGTAGATAAATTTTTAACTCATAAAACCTTCCCTGGGGGCTGCCATATAAGGGACGCACACTTCCTTTGTGTCTAGTCAGTACAGTAGGGTGTGGGCTTTATAAAAGAGGTGAAACAAATATGAGTCTATTAACGGAGAAAACGCAGATTTTACCAGTCTCCAGAAAGTTATATAGTACAGTCCCTCCCGCAGAGACCAGGGGAGATAATAGTAAGTGGCTGTTGATCCCCAGGGCCCCCCAAAAGACAAAAATGAACATTATGAAGGAGCAATTATTTGATGGGTTTTATTGGATAATTAAAATTATCTATATTTATTACATACATTTAATAACTTGTGAAGCTGGGGTACAGTTTTTGTTTTTTAAAAAAAAAAAAAAAAAAAAAAAAAAAAAAAAAAGGAGCAATGTGTACATAAACTAAAAAAAGTGTATTCAACGTGTAGCCAAGTTCAGAAGTTTCCAGGAGTATGGAGAAGAGCTTCAGTACAGTCCGTAATTGCTGCTCTGTTCATCACAATACACTGAATGCTATACAGAAAACTTCAGTACTCTGATTTACTTTAATTTCATTGTGGGGAGAGCCATCAACGTCAGAGGAAAAAAGTGTATGAGGTAAAAAGTGCAGTTCCTCATAGCAACCAAAGATTAAAGTTGCGGTTAAGCACGTCTGAGTCTTTGTTACCTGTGTTTTTTCCAAGGATTGCAGCTTGCTCTCTTGCAAGAGGCGATTCATTTTCAAGATCAACACCTACAAAATACAGCAGATTTAAATTAACATTCGGTAAAATAGAATTCAAAGCATTAAAGCGACCCTCCAGTCCAAAGAATAAAAAGATATTTGACTATACATTGGAAATGTATAATCAAATTACATGCTGCCCTGAACGTTCCTGTCTCCATTCCGGTGCCATAGATGGCAGTCACAGTCTCAGACTTCGCAATAGAGAGCTTCTTTGTAAGTCAGAGACACCTCCCCACCCCCTGATTTTCGATGGACCAGTACGGATGACGTCATCCGTGCTGGTCTATCGGATAGAGGTGGAGGGGATGTGTCAGACTTTAAGAAGCTTTTCATAGCGAATTCTGTAACTGCGGCGGTCAGATTAGAGAGTGGAAAATGGTTGACCGGAATGCAGAAACAAAGGCCTGATCATTCGGGACCGAGGGAGCAGGTAAGTTGACTATACATTTCTAGAGTATAGTCAATTTTTTTGGGAGATTGGAGGGTCCTTTAAGAAAAGAACAAAGAAAATATTTATTTATTAAGTTAAGCAATAGTCATAAGACACACATTTTTCTGTGATATCAGCCAGTAGCCAATTTTTCATGAAATATTCCCATCTTTCAGCAGATGTAAATAACTGAATTTTAAAAAGGAATATGAAACCTCACGAAGACCTGGTGACACATGGTAACTACAAACTTCACAAAGCTTTGATTTAGAGCTACTTTAACCTCTGGACACATCTGGACGACACTGGACATCCTGGTGCTGGGGTTAACGCATGGAGTGGGCTCACGGTCTGCTCCCGCTCCATAGGTTGCAGGTGTCAGCTGCGTATTACAGCTGACATCTTACACGTACCCCAGCAACAGGAAGAACTCTGATCCGGGTAAATTAATCACTTAGATTTCACAGTCAATAGTGACTGCGGCATCTAAGTCGTTAGATCGCGGGGGTGCCAATTTTTGTCATGGCTGCCAAGGGGGCCCAACAGGAGCCTGTAAAAATTACTATACACAGATACATTAGTTCGCTGGTTCAAATTCCCTAAAGGGACTCGCCACAAAGTCCAAACTATTACAGCAAAGCAAAGTGAAGGAGACGCTGGGGGGCCCTTGCAATAGGTATGTGGTGATAGGCATCTCTGATGGTAATGGAGAAGAGGTACTCGCCTTGTTCCAATGAGGCCACCACTGAGTTCCGGGACTTTTGAGCATGTACAAAGCATTTAAACTTCTTCTTCAGGTTCAAGAAACTAAAAAAAGTAAACCAAGTAGAATCCTTGGAACCATTCCTATTGTGGAAAGGGGCGGATCTGTAGAAAAGAGCAAAACCGTCAGGAAAAAAAATCAGAAGTGCCCTTTGGGCCCCAAGGTGGAGTAGACAAAGAAGAGACTGGTCTTATATGACACCACATCCTAAACCCAGGCATTGTCCCACATGAGCCCCCCATATTGCCTGGTAGGAAAGAAGCCCCCCCCCACTGAAGAGAATTCTCAAATATAGACACGCCTTCAGGCAGAAGTTGTCTTGCGAGTTGAGAGTTTCTAGGGTCTACAAGGTGTCTCTCAAGAGGGTTTAGACTTGGTAGTCCTATTTCTGTGGGATTGCTGGTCCGCCTTTCCAACCTCAGAGGGGAAGTTGTGAAAGGAATAAAACTTTTGAGATTGTTGGGAAGGCTGTTGGCGTCAAGAGGAAATTCTAGCCGCAAGTGGCCTAAGAGAGAGAAGTTTATCCAGACTGTTACCAAGGAGTCTGCATCCAGTAAAAGGAAGATTAGTAAGAGACTTCTTATAAGCAGGGTCCACCTCCCAGGATTTTAGCCAACAGAGGTTGGCACTGGTGACAGCAGAAAGACACCACTCTGGAAAGTGGGAGTCAGTCATTCTTCACAGTTAAGGTGTCCCTGACCACACAAAACAATTCCTGCATAGCGGCTGCCATTTTAGTGTTTTGTTCTAGGTCAAAGGATTCCCCAGAGGAGAGAGACTGATCCTTCAGAGAGGAAGCTTTCCTGGGACTGGTCCTAACAGGGGATGCTGGTGAAGTACTAGGAGACCGGGACCTGCACCATAAGCTCCTGGGTCTCTTATGTGACTGTATGACTCGTGAGAAGCATTGATCAAGCCAATATCGGGGATCGGAGGTATTCCAGACTGAGCCATAGTCTCGAAAGGTCCCTTAAGGCCTGCGTAAAGGGCAAAGCGCAGTCAGGGGGACCACATTCTTGGAGGGCTCAGTATCGTGGGGTGCCCTGTGGTGTAGACACTGAGAATAGTGGAGAAGGCTGACCATATAGGAATTTTGCCTTAGGTCACTAATGCCCTGGGGGCCAGTTGTCAGCAGGAATCCTCCTGGGAGTAAGACATACTGGGAGTGAGGATCACTACACTAGTTAGATGAGTGTCAGTAGAAGGAAGACCCCTGAGGGGGAGGGAAGAAAAAAAAACAAAAAAAAAAACACAGACCCCTGGTGCGGTGTCCCGAAAACAGGACGCTGAATATCCTAGGAAGCAGGCAGGCTGGAGCAGGTCTTAACAGAATCTCTTAAATAGAAATGACCACAGCTATGGCGCAGCTGAAGTGACACCACGCAGGTGAAAGCCTGCGTTAAAGAGATCGCCCAAGAGAAATCTTGTAAAAATGAACACAAGGACCTTTCCCCTCAACAGATCGCAAAGTAGGTAATGGGGTGGGATGACACACATGACCCAAAGTAGGCGGGGAAACCACCAAGGACATTGCAGCCTAGTCCTATAGAAAGCTGGGGACTAAAATCAGTGAGGCCCTCAGTGCACGCCAATCAAAAATGAAACCAGCAGGAACTAGAGCAAGGCCTAGTTAAAAGCTTAACTGGAGGAAGAAATAACTCCCAAAGAGAACTACTGAGGAGTATAGATTGTAAGGAGTCCCCGATTAAACGCCACAGCACCCTTATAAATTGCCATGGGGTTGGTTTATACCATTAAGGGTACTAGATATACACCATCTGACATCTATAGGGTGCACGCAGGGTCACCTTTGTGGTAGCCCCTCTCATATAGAATAAAAGGTACTGGCATGCGATCTTCAGTAGCAGAAAAAATAGAAACTGAATTATCAATAAGTCTAATTCTATGAAACCCTCCATGACAGTTCCACAGGAGGTAAGGGCTCCACCTGTAATTGGGACAGGAACCACCACAAGAGGTTAAAAAGTCCCTCCACACCTCCCTCAGTGTATTTCAAATTAACATATTGCATAGTGATTCAACATACTTATTCTTTCATAATCACATTGATGAAAAAATACAGGGGGGGTGGACTCGGGGTGCGGTCATTCTGGGTTTCATAGAAGCCGAATTACCGGTAAGCCTAATTCTATTTTCTCACTTACCATCTATGACAGCACCACAGGAGAGTAAGCAAATAAAAACTTATTAGGGGGCGCAGGGGACTATGGCATGAAGAACCTTCCTGCTAAAGGAAGGATCTTCAACAGAACCAAATTAAAGGGAACCTGTCACCAGCATTTCACCTATTAAACCAGCAATACCTGGTGGTAGTGGGTGAAAAATCATTTCGGTATAACCTATAATTATCTTCTAGTTCGGCTACTTAAGTTTACTATTCGGTTTTTTAGTGTTCCTGCACTGTATGCAAAGGAGCATAAGAGTCATATCTTCATTCCTCAAGTGTTTCCGAGTTTACCCCGCCTCCTTACTTCTGATTGACAGCTCCTCGCCTTCCCCCAGCACACAAAATCCTGCGCTTGTGCATGGATGTCCTCCTCTGGTGTGTGCGCACAACGGGACACTGGATTATTACGATAAAAAGTGCAAAATGTTTGCAGATCGTTATTTACAGTCGGAGGAGGAGTTTAGGAGAGGGGATAACGGTAATGAACTTTTGATAGCAGCGGCCAGTGAGGGATAAGTAAAGTTCAATAGGTGAAATGCTGGTGACAGGTTCCCTTTAAGTCTGTAGTGGTTATTGAATGTATGGACGGAAGACCAAGTAGCTGCTTTGCAGATCTGGTCCAAGGCAGCATCACCCTCTTTCTGCCTAAGATACAGACATTTCTCTGGTGGTGTTAAGATTGGGAATCTAATACGTTTCTATGATTGCTTTCTTAATCCAATTTGCAATAGTTTTGGAAGAATTTTTGCCTTTATTTGACCCACAGTACTGGACAAAGATTTTGATCTGTCCTCCAAGAATCTGTCAATTCTAGGTATTTTAGTACAGCTTTGCGTACATCTAATGAGTGGAACTTCTCTTCCTTTTTATTTTTAGGATTTTGACAGAAAGCTGGAAATACAATGTCCTTTTGGTAGAAAGATGGGGTCTGGACGAAAAATGATTCTGTCTTCCATAATTTTCAGATATGGTTTTCTTATGGAAAGGGCTTGAATTTCTGCTACTTTGCATGCCACAGTAATGGCCACTAGAAGAGCTGTTTTCCCAAGATAGTTTCCTAATTTCATTAGGAGGTTGAAATGGAGGTAAAGTTAGTCCATTTGCAGCTTTGTCACCACATTATAAGTGCCCTATCTCCTACATAATGTGTTCAGCGCTGTAATGTAGATAACAGCAGTGGTTTTTATTTAGAAAAACTATCAATTTTGACCAAGTTATGACCTATTTTAGATTTATGCCAATGACTTTAATGCCCAACTGGGCATTTTTTAGCTTTTGACCAAGTGGGCGTTGTGAAGAGAAGTGTATGACGCTGATCAATCAGCGTCACACACTTCTCTCCATTCATGTACTCAGCACATCGTGATCCTGCGAGATCACAATGTGCTGTCACTTACTCACACATTAACTTTCCTGAAGCGTCTTCAGAGTGAATAGACATCACCTCCAGCCGGGACGCGATATCTATTCACAATCCGGACTCTTGGGTGACCGAGCCTCTTTAACTCAATATTTAGGTCCCTGGTGGGAACTAAAATCTTCTTTAACCAGTTAGTGAACGCCAATACGCGTTTTCGTGGCGGCCACTAATGGGCTTTATTCTGATGCATACACCTTTTCACGGCGCTGCATCAGAATAAACAGCTGAGAGCAAGGAGATTTAACGGCTCCCTGCTCTACCAGAGGTAGCTGAGAGCATCCCTGCTCGAACGGGTGAGATCGATATCCGTATCGATTGCACCTGTTTAACACCTCAGATGAGGCGCTCAATACGGAGTGCCGCATCAGAGTTGTTTTGGAGAGAGGGAGGGAGCTCCCTCTCATCCAGACGATAAGATCGCCGAGTGTCTGTGTCTTCGATGGCAGCCGGGGGCCTAATAAAGGCCCCCAGGTCTGTCTTTAGTAAATGCCTGCTAGGCCATGCCAGAGGCATGGCCTAGCAGATGCCTATCCGTTCTAAACGGACAGGCAGTAATACAATGCAATACAAAAGTATTGCAGTGTATCATAAAAGCGATCGGAGGATCGCATATTAAAGTCCCCTAGTAGGACTAGTAAAAAAAAGTTTAACAAAAGTTAATAAAAAACAAACAATGTGAAAAAAAATAATGAAAAACCCACTTACAAAACGCTTTATTATTAAAAAAACAACAAAATAAAAGTAAAAAAAAGTTACACATATTTGGTATCGCCGCGCCTGTAACAACCCCGACTATAAAGCTATTACATTATTTAACCCGCAAGGTGAACGCCATAAAAAATAAAAAAAACAATGGAAAAATTGCTGTTTTCTGTGAATCCTGCCTTAAAAAAAAAAGTGATCAAAAAAAGTCATCTACTCCAAAATGGTACCAATAAAAACTACAAGTCATCCCGCAAAAAGAAAAAAAAAAGCCCTCACAGCAGCATCGGCGGAAAAATTAAAAAAAGTTATGGCTCCTCAAATATGGAGACACAAAAACAAATAATTTTGAAAAAACAAAAAGTTTTTACTGTGTAAAAGTAGTAAGAAATACAAAATCTATACAAATTTGGTATCGTTGCAATCGTAACAACCCGCTGAATAAAGTTAGTGTTATTTATACCACACGGTAAACGGCGTAGATTTAGGACGTAAAGAAAGAGTGGCGAAATTTCTGGGTTTTTTTTCTATTCCCCCCCCCACCAAAAAAAAGTTAAACAACAAATATGTACCCCATAATTGTGCTATTAAAAAATACAACTTGTTCTGCAAAAAACAAGACCTTATACAGCTATGTTGACACAAAAATAAAAAAGATATAGCTCTTGGAATGAAACAATGGAAAAACGTAAAAAAAAAAAAAAATAGTCTGGTCATTAAAAGGGTTAAAGATAGCCTGTAGGCTCCTACGAAAAATCTTTTGATCCATCTGTGGGAAGAAAGATCCTGATCGAAATATGAATTAGTGCAAAGATCTGTACTTTTAGCGTACTTGGTTTTAAACCCTTCTCAATACCTGCTTGTAGGAAGTCCAGAATTTTTGAAATGTTGGGAGAAAGAATATTTGGTTTTTCATTCCCACACCAGGAAATAAATTTCTTCCAAATTTTATTATAGATTGCATTGGTCACTTCTTTTCTACTCTTTTGTAGAGTATTTATTACGGATTCAGACAAACCTCCTGATTTTAGGATAGTGGCTTCAGAAGCCAGGCTGCTAGTTGAAGCTTTTGAGGATCTGTATATAGTTGGTCCCTGGTGTAGGAGATCCTGGCATATTGGAAGTATCCATGGTTCTGCTAGTTTGAGACTGTTTAATGGTTCAAACCAAGCCCATTTTGGCCAGAGCCGGGCAATTAAGATCACCTCTGTTTTCCCTAGCCTGATCTTTTGTAAGGTCTTTGGTATTAAGGGAATCTGAGGAAAAGCATAAGTAAGTTGGAATTTCCAATTAAACTCTTTTCCCTTGGATTTAGGGGAAAATAAAAATAGCTTTTGAGTTTTTCTGGTTTGCAAATAAATCCACTTCTGGAGATCACCATTTTTGGGTTATGTGGAGATCGACTTCCTGTTTTAGGCACCACTCTGCTTTATCGAAGTCTTTCCGACTTAGGAAATCTGCTTGGATGTTGGAAGAAACTATGAGGTGGAGAGCTGAACGTGATAATAGCCGAGGCTCTGCCCAAGAAAATAACAGACTGACACATTGTTTATCCTGGTATGGTTTACTTTGGTTAAAGGCATGGTGTTGCCCGAAAAACATGTTTTTTTTTTTTTAATTAAACATTTAGTGTGTGGGTGATTAAACATTGTTCAAATTTTTTTTATTTTTTTCACGAGTCAGGAAATATTATAAATTATTTCTAATTTATAATACTACCCATTTTTGGTCACTAGATGGAGCTATTTCCCAAAATTGCAGCATTGCAACATTGGGTTAAAAGCTCTCGCTCTAATGAGCTCTCAGCATCCCCCCCTCCTTTATCCTGGCTAGTGCCGGGATAAACGAGGGGTTTGAACGGTGTAACCTCCTACACTGTGTGTCGCCATTTTTTGAGCTAACACACAGCGTAGTAGGTTTACATACAGTAGTAAACACACACAAACACGAACATACATTGAAATCTCTTACCTGCTCCTGCCGCCGCGGCTCCCTCCGGCCCGTCCGCTCCCTTTGCTGCCGCTGTTCCATGTGCACAAGTCCGGAAGCCGCGACCGGAAGTAGTAATATTACTGTCCGGCCGCGACTTCCGGTCCACAGGAAAATGGCGCCGGACGGCGCCAATTTCGAATAGGACTGTGTGGGAGCGGCGCATGCGCAGTTCCCACACAGACGCCGTACACGGCAGTCAATGGGACGGGAGCCGTTCGCAGTCCCTATGGGACTGTGGCTGCCGTATTCCATGTCTGTGTGTGTCGTTAATCGACACACACAGAAATGGAACAAAAAATGGCAGCCCCCATAGGGAAGAAAAAGTGTAAAAATAAGAAAAAGTAAAACACAAACACACAAATGAATAAAAACGTTTTTATTAAAGCACTAACATCTTTAACATATAAAAAAATTATTTGCCATGACACTGTTCCTTTAAGGAAGATATTTCTACCTTTTCCACCTTACGGATAGCTCCATCTACCAGTTTCGCCTTTCCCTCTATCATTTTGTGACTGACCACGAAAGGGACAAAAGGACTGCTTTTCCTTTGGAACTTTAGGTTCCGGAAGGGTCTTCCTTTTATCGGAAGCTTTCTCCAAAACGTCATCTAGTTGCAGACCAAACATATTCCCCTTGGAAGGGGAAGTCACAGTTGTTTTTTGATAGAGGGTCCCCTGTCCAGATTTTTAGCCAGAGGGCTCTTCTAGTTGTATTAGAAAGCACCCCTGCTCTAGAAGCGACCCTAGTGGATTCAGCTGACACATCAGCTAGAAACCCTGTTGCTTTAGCGAATAACGGAATGTAAGTAATTATGTCCTCTCTAGGGGTCCCTTCCCTTAGGTGAAAGTCTAACTGATCTAACCATCTTTAGATGGATCTTGCGACACAGGTTGACCTTAGATTTACTTTTAATAGGGCAGTAGAAGCTTCCCATGACTTTTTCGATATGCTGTCAGTCTTTCGATCTGGGGGGGTCCTTTTAATTGTGAAGAATCTTCAAAGGGTAGGATAGTCTTTTTCCCACTTTAGCAACCTGGATGTCAATTTTTGGCACTTCTATCCATTTCAATGTGTCTTCATCCAGTGGAAACCTATCTGAATTCCGCTCGCCAAGAAACATGTTTTTCTGGAAACTTCCATTAACCTTCAATGAGTCCTTGAAGATGCTCATGGATGGGAAAACAGTTTCTTTATTGCCCGTAGTCCAGCAAACATTTAGTCCTGGATTGTACGAGCCTCTATCTCTTCTACCCCCATAGTGCTTCTTACTGAATTTAGAAGTTCTTGCATATGATCATTTGAAAAGTAATACTTATCTTTTTGGGAAGCAGAGGGTCCCGGCAGTTCCCCTTCCTCCGGGATATCACCCGATAGAGAGGGAAGGTAACTACCTCCTTCAGACCCCGAATCCTCCTCTTCCACAATTTTCCCTTTCCCAGGCATATTTTCCCTCTCAGTCCCCTCTCACACCTGAGAGAAGGCGGCCAAAGAAGATTGGATCTCCTGCTTGACCATTCCCTTATTCTCTTCCATAAACGATGGTTGCTCCTCCCTGAGGGCTTTTTTGTTATTAGATAGTTTTGTGACATATGGCACATTTATGAGATAGGGGTTTTCTCTTAGGCTTCCTAGATGTATCACACTGAAAAAATGAGGGAAATGGTTAAGAAACGAATCCCTATACAAATATTCCCATAACCAGAATACTTACTGGGTTGGGAAACACGCTAGGGCTCCATCACACGGGGTTTGGAGGCAGGTTTCTCAGACTCTATCACTCCTATCTTGCCTGCACCATGTCAAATAGTCCTGAGAGAATGAGGCCTCTTGTCCAGGTGACCTTTATCCTGGATCACCGGGACTAGCGTGATGAGGACTACCAATCGGTAGCAAGCTCCTCCTCTGCAACCGCAGTCCATGCCATGCATACACTGGTAGGGTGCCACCATGACACGAACGGCGTCCGCAATCAGAAGTACGACACTCCAGAAGTGACATACGCGTGCATTCCACCATGGAACGCACGCTAAGACAGCAGAGGGATTCCTGTTTCGTATTTACGGCTTTAACCATACGGTAAAAACGGCATGCTGTAATGGTTTGAACTTTTACATACACGGCGATCCTAATTTTGTTTGTTTTACATTACTTTAGAGGAAATAAAAAAAAAAATTAAAAAAATATGGGAAAAGGGGTTTATTCTGAACATATTTATTTTTTTCTTTTAAACACATTTTATTAGTGCCCTTAGGGGCTGTTACAATACACTGCAATACTAATGTATTGCAGTATAATGGCATTTTTACAGGCTTCTGTTCAGCCCTGCCAGAGACACGGCTTAACAGGCGATGAAGAAAGGAAGCCCCCCCACTCCGATAGACTTGCGGGAGGGGGGGGGGCGATGAGCTGTCAGAGGGGACGCCCCCCTGTTTCTAACGTCTTAGATGCTGCAATCGTGCTTGATCGCAGCATCTAAGGGGTTAAACAGCCAGGAACCGTGCGATCGGCATTCCTGGCAGTTCGTTCCGGGTGTCCGCTGTAAAACACAGCTCATGTCCGCTCGAAACATCACCTGCCCACCACGATGCAATTGAACATAGTGGTGCGGGAACAGGTTAAGGGAGGAATTGCTGGGATATTCTTTCATTTTGTATGTTGAGTTTTCCCGTGTGCTAGTCATAGTAAGTCTGACAAGTCAATACGCCTCTTACGTCAAGCTGATTTGTACTTTTCTAGAAGGTAGTTAATGGAAGAGATCAAAGAATAGTTGCTGTGAGCAGCCACTTAGACTAGGACAGGAGTAGGGAGAAGTCTACCTGACGTCAAAGAGAATGTTAACTCGTGAACACCAATTGCGGTCATAAGTTTTTTTAGAAAGGCTAAACAGCTGTAAAACGGTGCATCTTGTAGAGAGAATGGGGGTCCAGTTTTAGTTCCTAAAAGTCTCAAGACATTTTAATTGACCCAATGACCTTTGCATTCTAATATAGACTACAAAACTAAAGATAAAAAAACACGTCTAATCCTGTTGAACATGTATCAATACAATACGTGAAAGAAACGTATGTGTGTGAATATAAGGTCAACGCCTACTCTTGGATTGACTTCAATAAAGATATTTCTGGTGTAGACGAACACCAACTCTGTGTGGCTCGTGTGTCTCTTCCAGCCGGCATTAATTACCGTATTTTTCAGACTATAAGACGCACCAAAGTTTTAGACAACAGAAAACAGGGAAAAATGTCATATTTTACAAAGAAAAAACTATTGGTTAAAAAATAAATTTGTTCAGTTTCACCACATTCTGAGAGCCATAACTTATATTTTTCCATCGTTTGAGCGGTGTGAGGCCTTATTTTTTGAGGGACGAGCTATAGTTTTTATTAGCACCACTGTTCTGGTACATACGATTTTTTTATTTCATTCTTTTTAGAACTATGGTGACCAAAAGACAACGATTCTGGGGTTTTAATTTTTTTTTTTTTACGCCGTTCACTGTGCGAGCCAAATAATGCTATATTGTAATAGTTTCAGACTTTTACGGACGCAGCGATATCAATTTTTTTTATTTTTACATTGTGCTTGGGGAGAAATGGGAAAAGCGTTCTGTTTTTTTTTTTAACTTTTAAACATTTTTTACACTCCTGAAAAATTTAAATTTTTATTTTTTTTTTTACACATTTTATTAGTTCCCCTAGGGGACTTGAACCAGCAATCATTAGATCGCTGGTACAATACATGGATGAGTTAAGGAAACAGCGTAACTAGCTGAGCTACGCAGTTTCCGTAACTCCCATAGTAGTGAATGGCAGTTACAGACGCAGCATGCTAAGCGGTTTCCGCAACTACTATTCAGTTGTATGGGAGTTACGTAAACTGCGTAGCTCAGCGAGATATGCTGTTTGCGTAACTCGACCATGTAAACCGGAAGTGAAGCGGACGGAAGACAGCGGAGCCGGGTAAGATAAAACGTGGTTTAGGGGTCCCCGCTCTAGAGATAGATGCATGTCGCAGAGGTGGGACCCGCATCTGACATTTATGATATATCCTGTGAATATCAAGAGAAAAAGGATTTTTGAAGCAGCACTAATCCCGAATCTGGTGCGGTGCACGCCGTCAAGCCAGGCAAACCTACTCCGGCATGATGTAAATTTCAAAAGAAGTAGTCGGACAACAGCACACGTCTTCAAATCTTCAAAGTGGTTTTTATTGTCAAGACATCCACAAACGACAGGCAACGTTTCGACCCATAGTGAGTGGGGGCTTGACAATGTCCTTCATGGGAAAGCCACTATAAATGCCGCGGTCGCTATTGACAGTAGCATTTAAAGAGGCTGTCACCAGATTTTGCAGCCCCTATCTGCTATTGCAGCAGATAGGCGCTGCAATGTAGATTACAGTAACGTTTTTATTTTTTAAAAACGAGCATTTTTGGCCAAGTTATGACCAAGGGGATGATACTTCTCGTCAGAAAGCCCAGCTAGTAAAAGTAGTAAACACGCCCCGATGTACGCACATAATACACGCCCAGTTGTACTTTTATTTTTCAACACGCCCAGTTGTACTTTTGCAAGCCTCATTTGCATAACTACAAAAATGGTCATAACTTGGCCAAAAATGCTCGTTTTTTAAAAATCAAAACGTTACTGTAATCTACATTGCAGCGCTGATCTGCTGCAATAGCAGATAGGGGTTGCAAAATCTGGTGACAGAGCCTCTTTAACTAGTTAAACGGTCAGGTAGAGTTCCTGGCCGTTAGAGCAGCGTGTCAGCTGCTGACACCTGCAGTGTATGGAAAGGGCTCAGCACGTGAGCCCACTCCATACAACATCCCCTCACCATGATGTGCCAGCACATCATGGGTCGGGAAGGGGTTAAGTAAGGAGCGGTCAGGGGGCCTGGCGCTGCCAGTTCCCTTGACTGTCGACTATAAGACGCAGGGAGTTTTTACCAAGATTTATTCTTGCTAAAAACCGTCTTACGGTAACACACCCAAGAGAGCGTTTCATTCAATTTAGAACTCATATACAATTGCAGGTTAAGTCCTTTTGTTTTAAGGGACAAAAGGAAACACTGCACGGCACTGATATATGTCACATGTGACAAATAGCTTCTGCTATCACAGAGGAGCCATACAGTAGGCAGATGCTCGCTGTATTTTAAAACGTACAATAGTGGTACTCAACATTTTGTACCTGTGTTACCTTCTCTTTATCACATCGTTGTGTGTCTGCATCTTGCTGGAAAGTGGTATTTTACCATCCTACTGTATCCGTAAGTATGGCCTTTTTGTTTCAGTGATATGAAGTTATTTTGATACCGCTTTCTGCAGTTTTTAACCCCCTTAACGACGCGTGACGTAACTATACGACATGGCTGTAAAGAGGAGTATGGAGAAGGCTCACAGGCTGAGCCAGTGCGATACTCAGCGGGTGTCAGCTGTATGTTACGGACGCTTCACTACTGTTTAACCACTTAGATGTTGTAGTCAATAGTGAACACTACATCTAGGCCCCCCGTCACCCCATCACTTATAAACACATCACTTATAAAAAACGTACATTTTGTTGAATGAAACGGAGCAGCTTGTTTCCCTTCGGGTTGGGTCCAAGGTGATGGAACAATGGTTCTTTTGGTGAAAAACTAAAGTCGCAGACGAAAATAAATAATTACTAAAAGCAATCTCCGCCTTGTAACCGATCATTCCCAACCGTAGAAATGAAACAGTTGCACGGTTCCCTCTAAGTGTACATTTCAATTAGTTACCTCTTCAATAGCCTTTTGTCTTCTCTCTTCTATTTCTTTATCTAGCCTAAATGAGAAAAAGAACATAAGAATCAGAATAGTACATTCCTATTGAGACTATTACAGGCTTGTCAAAAACGAGTTTACCCATACAATAAGGGCTTATTCAGACGAACGTATAATACGGCCGTGCTACGCGCGTGATTTTTACGCGCGTCGCTCGCACTCATGTTAGTCAATGGGGCCGTTCAGTCAGCGATTTTCACGACATGTCCTATATTTGTCCGTTTTTCGCGCATCACGCACCCATTGAAGTCAATGGGTGCATGAAAACCGCGCACGGCACACGGACGCACTTCCGGGTGCCGTGTATGATGCGCGCTACAGTAGTCAAAACTATGAATGAAAACAGAAAAGCACCGCGTGCTTTTAGGTTTACAAACATAAAAACAGAGTGTCATAATGATGCCGGCTGCGCGAAAATCACGCAGCCACGAATCATATGCTGCTGACACACGGAGCTTTAATGGAACTGTTGCGCGCGCAAAACGCACACGCTCGTGTGAATCCGGCCTCAAGGTGAGTAACACCAGGATAAAAAAAAAAAAGCACAACATGCAAATATTTTTTTGCAGCTTCACATGAAGGGATTGTAAGGCCATATTCAGACATGATTGAATTCAGCATCTCAAATCCACGGCAATTTTCAAAACCCCATCTGGGGTCAGTGGAGAAATTCCCAGCAGAAAACAGAGCATGCTGCAGATTTTTCACAGAATACTCGTTATTGTGTAGAAATGCAATTTTTAACCTAGCGATACATAGGGGGAAATCTGCATGTGACACGAGGCTTTATTTGCTGAATTACATCAAAATTTGTCTTCTACCTGTGGATTTATCCTAATATTCCCCTGTAGCTTTGATTCCGAACCCCATATCTACCAAGTGACCCAGATTTAAAGGGACAGTCTTCCTCTGGCCTCCACACATCGGTAAAAGTGACCTATCTCGGAATGCTTCCGCCCACTACTGGTCTAACTGTAGGGATCAGCATATGAATAATTGGGTGCATGCAAGTAGCTGCTGATTGGCAGCTCACGTTATTAGGTCAGTAATGAGACACATATACTTGCTAAAGATGCTCATAGACAATTCACATGTATGTTTCAATCCCACAACCTTAACCCCTTAATGACCAGCCTATTTTGGACCTTAATGACCAGGCTATTTTTTACGTTTTTCAATCGTCACATTCCAAGAGCTATAACGTTTATATTTTTGCGTCGACATAGCTGTATAAGGTCTTGTTTTTTGCGGGACGAGTTGTATTTTTTAATAGCACCATTTTGGGGGACATTATTTATTGATTAACTTTTATTAACTTTTGGGGGGGGGGGGGGGGGGGGGGGAAATAGAAAAAAATCTGAAATTTCGCCACTTTTTTGCGTCCTAAATCTACACCGTTTACCGTGTGGTATAAATAACACAATAACTTTATTCAGTGGGTTGTTACGATTGCAACGATACCAAATTTGTATAGATTTTTGTATGTTTTACTACTTTTACACAGTAAAAACACTTTTTTCTAAATGATTTGTTTTTGTGTCTCCATATTTGAAGAACCGTAACGTTTTTATTTTTTCGCCGATGCAGTTGTATGAGGGCTTTATTTTTGCGGGACGACTTGTAGTTTTTATTGGTACCATTTTGGAGTAGATGCGACTTTTTGATCACTTTTTATCACATTTTTTTAAAGTCAGTATTCACAGAAAACAGCAATTTTTCCATAGTTTTTTACGGCATTCACCGTGCGGGTTAAATAATGTAATAGATTTATAGTCGGGGTCGTTACGGACGCGGCGATACCAAATATGTGTAACTTTTTAACTTTATTTTGTTTTTTTAATAGTAAAGCAGTTTGTAAGGGGAAAAGCTGGGTTTTTCATTTTTTTTTTAAATTAACTTTATTAAACTTTTTTTTCGCTTTTTTACTAGTCCCATTAGGGGACTATAATATGCGATTGCTATTATAATACACTGCAATACTTTTGTATTGCAGTGTATTATTGCCTGTCCGTTTAAAACGGACAGGCATCTGCTAGGTCATGCCTGCGGCATGATCTAGCAGGCATTCACTCCAGGCAGACCTGGGGGCCTTTATTAGACCCCCGGCTGCCATTAGAGACACAGACACTCGGCGATCGTATCGCCGGGTGTCGGTGGGAGAGAGAGGGAGCTCCCTCCCTCTCTCCAAAACCACTCAAATGCGGTGCTCGCTATTGAGCACCGCATCTGAGGGGTTAAACGTGTGAGATCGATACTAATATCGATCTCACCCGGCAGAGCAGGGACGCTCCCAGCCCTCAGCTGCCTCTAGCAGCTGAGAGCAGGGAGATTTGACAGCTCCCTGCTCTGTTTACTTATTCCGATGAGGCGACGTAAAAAGTCTATGGCATCGGAATAAGGCCCGTTAGTGACCGACGTAGAAACACGATGGGCCGGTCACTAACGGGTTAAAAAGCAAAGAGGGGTGACGTTGGTGATTAAAAATTTGGTTGCAGATACTTCTCTCTCTACAATTACCGACCTAAACGGTAGATTTATCATACAAGTTTGTTAACTAAACAATAGAATGTACACCATAGGTGTTGTATATGCTCCTAAATCAACATCGATTCGTTTCTTGGGTAAATTTTTTCGGAAACTCCGGAAAGTACTTCAAGGCCAGCTAGTCCTGTGTGGAGACTTCAATGCTATCCACGCTAGTGCTCTCGACACTTCCGTTTTATATAGATCGTCCTCCCAAACCCTTGGTCCCTTTTTACATAACAATAAGTTATATGATATTTGGCGCATCCACCATGACTGAGCAGGACTATTCCTTTTTTCTCCTCCGCACATGCTACTTATTCACGTATAGACCTGTTCCTAGTAAATGGATCATTGCTTCACAGCGCTAAAAGCACCTCCATCGATCTCATTAAATGGCCGGATCATGCAACCATATCATTACATAAAGAAGAATCTTATGTCACATACAATGTGTCTTTTTGGTGTTGCAACCCCATCTATAGGCTAACACAGAATATAGAGCGGAGTTAGATTATGCCTTAACTGGTTCCCGACCGCTGGCTGTGTTTTTACGGCCAGCGGTCAGGGTCCTTAAAACCCGAGCCATAGACTTTTTACGGCTAGGGTTTTAATTTGCTGTCCGAGCGATCGGGCAGCTGAATGTCGGGTCTCCGGCTGTCAGTGACTGCCGGGGACCCTGAGGAGAGGATAGAAGCAGCTTTCGCTGCTTCTGTCTTCTCCGATGTCTTTAACACAGTGCTCAATGAACGCTGTGTATAGGAATAGAGGCAGCGGCCACGCCACTGTCTCTATTCCTCCCGGTGTTCATGTGACTGGTCACATGATCACCGGGTGCCGTTACTGACAGACTGCAGCTGGGTCTTACTAGACCCAGCACAGCCCTATTAGTGACAATAGTCACTATGAGAGGGCTGATTTCCCCTGTAACTGGGGATGTGCAGCTCCAGTGGAAAAGATGGTGTAAAAGAAATGAAAAAAAAATATAAGGTCTTTTTTGACCTTTAAGGGACAAGACCATAGTAAAGTAAAGTGCAAAAAAAATAAACAAAAATACACAAAATACCCACCCCCAAAACCCCCCCCCCCACCAATCATTGTTTGTAACGCTAGCGCTGACCCAATTACCCTAATATAGACATGTAATCTATTAAAATTTATGGTAGACAATGACAATCACAAATAAAAGGACTATTTTAGGGTAAATCTATGTTATTACCAAAAAAAAAATAGCTGAAACATAAAAAAAGCTTATTTTTTGACTATTATTTTCAAACTTTATGAATAAAAATTCTAAAATAGCAAAAAGGATGTGTATTTAAACGATAAAAAAAAGAAACCCGATTTGTCTACGGAAAAAAAAACATCGAAAAAAAATCACATCTTTAGCCCAACAAATAAAAAAGCTATAGCCATTTAACGAACACGTGCTAAAAATGGCTAAACGATGTCTGGTCCTGAAGGCTCAAAATACTTTCACTTGAATGTGGACTCGGTTTCTAGCCCCTTTACACTTTGGTATGCTCAAAAAGATTTCATTAGGGTGGGTATTTGTTACATTAGGTCATAGAGCCAAGGTCAAGCAAATTAGTTCTCTAAAGACTCGAAATAAGACTTCTGACACACCTGCTCAAATGTCAAACCTCAGAGACCTCTGTATTCAGTTGAAAGATGGTTTATTGCATGCCTACGAAAAGACCTTGGCCAAACTTTAGGCCCAATACTAATCACAAAATAATAAGAGCAGGCAAATTATTGACTTGTCGCTTAAAAGAGAGGGACCAAAACCAGGATTCCATCTCTACCGGCAATCTGACCACTCGAAACTACGGTATATGTCCCCCAGGACATAGCCAAAGAGTTCATGGACTTTTATTCAGCATTGTACAATTTAGATTGCCCATCTCAGTCATCATTAGACCCTGCGTTTTCCACCAGCCAATTCCTAAATAAATTAAATCTTCCCTCCCTTTCTCAACACAATCTGGAGGCTCTGAATTCCCTAATACATAGTTCAGAAATAGAGGCGATTATTAAAGAGGCTCTGTCACCAGATTATAAGTGCCCTCTCTCCTACATAACCTGATCGGCGCTGTAATATAGATAACTGTTTTATTTTGAAAAACTATCATTTTTGAGCAAGTTATAAGCAATTTTAGATTTATGCATCATACACTTCTCATTGTTCCAGCCCAGCTTCTTTCACTGCACAATCACACTGGAACAATGAGAAGTGTATGACGCGAATTGGTGAAAAGTAAAAACACGCCCAGTTGTCTATTAAGAAACTAATTAGCATAAATATAAAATTGCTCATAACTTGCTCAAAAATTATAGTTTTTTTTTTAAAATAAAAACCACTGCTGTTATCTACATTACAGCGCCGATCACATTATGTAGGAGTTAGGGCATTTATAATCTGGTGACAGAGCCTCTTTAAATCCCTCCCCTTGCAGAAAGCTCCAGGTGGCTTCACAGGTGTATATTATAGAACCTTTCTGGATATTTTGCTCCCGCATCTGCACTCTACTCTCAAACACCTCTAATGTGGGCTCATTCCCTCGAGAAATGCTATCAGCAACGACTATTACACTCCCTTAGCCTGGGAACACTCTGGACTCCCCACAAAATTTCAGCCCGATATCTTTACTGAACACGGATCACAAAATATACGCAAAAATTCTAGCTAACATCCTTGCACCACTATTACCCTCCTTGATATGAGTAGATCAAGTGGGCTTTGTTTAAGGCCGACAAATAACAGAAAATACCAGAAGGGTTCTCAATATTTTAGATTTTGTACAGAGTTCTGGTAGGGCCTCGGCGATCGTAACTCTTGATGCGGAGAAGGAATTCGACCAGGTGCGATGTCGTTTACCTTCTCGGTACTGGAAAGAAATGGGAATTCAGGATGGGATATTGACCGCAATTAAAGCACTATATTCTACACCTTCCGCAAAAGCTTTTGTAAATGGAGCATTATCATATTGCTTTGATATTTCCAACGGAACCAGACATGGCTGCCCCCTTTCACCTCTGATATTTATACACTCCATAGAAACATTGGCTCAGGCGCTCAGCTCGCACGATGATATTAAACAGTGTTCTCATAGGTAACCGCCAGCATCACATTTCACTATATGCAGATTATATATTATGGCCTTTGGAGCAACAGGAAAAGTCCTTGGAAATAGCAATGAAAATAATTAAAGAGTTAGGATCGCTCTTCCTCTACAAAATTAACGAGAAGAAGTCTCAAATCTTGCCCTTTAATATCCGTCCGGAAACACTAGACTCCCTCAAATCCAAATTCACTATGGACTGGCAACCACAACATGTAAAATATCTAGGCATAGAAGTCACTGCCTCCATACAAGATTTGTATAAAATTAACTACATCCCCTTGTTAAAAACTATAGAAACTGAGATAATGTTGAACAAATCTGAAATCTCATGGGTAGGCCGGATAGCGGCATTTAAAAATGCTAATCTTGCCTAAAGTTTTATATGTATTTAAAACGGTACCTATCCGTCTGCCTGTCTCCTTCAATAAAGTACAAGAACTTTTGAATGCCTTTATTTGGAAGCCAGGCAAACCTAGGATTGCTTCTTCACTCCTTAACCCGTTAGTGACCGGCCCATCGTCTTTTTACATCGGTCATTAACGGGCCTTATTCCGATGCCATAGACTTTTTACGTCGTGGCATTGGAATAAGTAAACAGAGCAGGGAGCTGTCAAATCTCCCTGCTCTCAGCTGCCAGAGGCAGCGGAGGGCTGGGGGCGTCCCTGCTCTGCCGGGTGAGATCGATATTAGTATCGATCTCACCCGTTTAACCCCTCAGATGCGGTGCACAATAGCATGCACCGCATCTGAGTGGTTTTGGAGAGAGGGAGGGAGCTCCCTCTCTCTCCCACCGACACGATCGCCGAGTGTGTGTCTCCCAAGGCAGCCGGGGGCCTAATAAAGGCCCCCAGGTCTGCCTGTGGTGAATGTCTGCTAGATCATGCTGCAGGCATGACCTAGCAGATGCCTGTCCGTTTTAAACGGACAGGCAGTAATACACTGCAATACAAAAGTATTGCAGTGTATTATAAATGCGATCGCAGAATCGCATATTATAGTCCCCTAGTGGGACTAGTAAAAAAGTGAAAAAAAAGTTTAATAAAGTTAATTAAAAAAAAAAAAAGTGAAAAAACAATGAAAAACCCAGCTTTTCCCTTTACAAAATGCTTTACTATTAAAAAAACAAAATAAAGTTAAAAAGTTACACATATTTGGTATCGCCGCGTCCGCAACGACCCCGACTATAAATCTATTACATTATTTAACTCGCACGGTGAACGCCGTAAATTTTTTTTATAAAAAAAAACTATGGAAAAATTGCTGTTTTCTGTGAATCCGGACATTAAAAAAATGTGATAAAAAGTGATCAAAAAGTCGCATCTACTCCAAAATGGTACCAATAAAAACTACAAGTCTTCCCGCAAAAAAAAAAGCCCTCCTACAACTGCATCGGCGAAAAAATAAAAACGTTACGGCTCTTCAAATATGGAGACACAAAAACAAATAATTTTGAAAAAAAAGTGTTTTTACTGTGTAAAAGTAGTAAAACATACAAAAACTATACAAATTTGGTATCGTTGCAATCGTAACAACCCGCTGAATAAATTTATTGTGTTATTTATATCACACGGTAAACGGAGTAGATTTAAGACGCGAAAAAGAGTGGCGAAATTTCAGGTTTTCTATTTCCCCCCAAATAAAAGTTAATCAATAAATAATATGTCCCCCAAAATGGTGCTATTAAAAAAATACAACTTGTCCCGCAAAAAACAAGACCTTATACAGCTATGTCGACGCAAAAATAAAAAGGTTATAGCTCTTGGAATGCGACGATGGAAAAACTTACAAAATGTCTTGGTCCTTAAGGTTTAAAATAGGCTGGTCATTAAGGGGTTAACAGAGATAAAAAGCTTTGAGGTCTAGGCCTACCCAACATCCCCGACTACTTTACCGCAACTCAAGTATCCCTACTGAGGAATTGGGGATGTATCTCAACACTGGATACATATAGAAACCTTTTTAGCGCCGGGTCACAATTTGAAGGCTTTTCTGATAGCTTTTTTTACTTCAATGGCCATCCCCACCCCTCTCCCCTACTTCTTATCTACTTCCTTGTTTTATTGGAAAAAATTCCACTCCAATAGTCTAACTGCTCAGATTTCTCTACAGAAAGTGACACCTATTGAGAGATCTCAAATTGCTATTACCGATATGGATTTGAAATTTGAACGGTATTGTGCACTTAAAATTATCTGGTGGATGGTACTCAACTGGTCCCATATTCTGATCTAACCAACAAACATGGGATTTCCCACATGGACTTTTTCAAGTACCTGAGAATTAGACACTTTGTCCACTATGGACCCGAGCTAAATTTCCACCAATGCTAAAGTGTTTCAGTTGTGGTTAACTCCATTAGCCACCTCCAACCACCTTAAACCTATTTACTCTTTGCTGGGATCTAAATCTTAGTTTATAAAATCTTCCCCCTTCTTTGCCTGGTAGAGAGATCTATGCCAAACCTTTGCTACTTCCCAATGGACTTACTCCTTGAAATTCATCGCTTCTACCTTCAAACGTGTATCTCGCTAGGAGTCGGCTGTCTAAACTGTTGTTTGATGGTATGACAGATTGACAGATTGAGTCATATGTACCCTGGCTCTTCCAATCTCTGCTGGAGAAACTGTGGACACAAAGGCACTCTACTCCATATACTATGGTCATGTCCACATCTTACATATCTGTGGACCTCTGTGTTCCAACTTATTTCCCAAATATGTAAAACAACTATCCCCCTATCCTCATCCCAAGCAGTGCCATTTTATGTTTTAATGATTTACATGCAGACGGCAGAGTGGTTGCCGCTCATGTGGTACTGGCTACAAAACTGGCGATAACCAGGTATTGGAAAAGTATAACAATGCCCTCTATTGAAGAAATTCATAATATGATTGTTAGATGAGCCTATGAGAAAATTATAGCATATAAGGACCATAAACACCCCTAGTACACGAAGGATTGGAAGAGCTGGTCACTTACCCCTCAGAATTATATACGCCCTTGTATGAATTAGGGATGCATGATGCATCGAAACCGTTTCGATGTCGTACACTCTTAAACGGTTCAATACCGTTATTTCATGTATTTCGATACAGAGCTGCGCCGCTGCACAGCTTAGCATTATAACACATGAACGTATGAGAGCGGGGCTGCGGTTGTGTGATACAGCCATTGCCCTGCTCCAGAGTCCTGACAAGGGCGCGCGGTCAGACGAGGGGATACGACCAGCGCTGCACTAATGATAGGCGACACTGAAGACAGAACATGGCGGGCACACTGCAAAACACCCCCATGTTCTGTCTTCAGTGCCTGCGCTCATCAGTGCAACGCCAGCCGCATCACCTCATGCGAACCGCGCGTGCACTTGTTGTCAGCTCTAACAGTGGAGATGAGAGAAAGGAGTAAAATATCGTTTTGGTATTGAAAAATCGCAATACTACACAAAGTATTGGTATCGTAGTCCACATTTTGGTATCGTGACAACCCTAGTATGAATACTCGAAACTGTAAAACCAAAAGCCTGACCTCTCTCTTATTTAGGTTTGTAACATTCTGCCCTTGCGGGGCAATCTTTTGTTAAGGTTTGTTCTATAGAACTGGTTATTCCATATACACTGTATGTACATCGTCTGTGTATAGGTCATTGCTTTGACCTGTACCGACATTATTCCAACTAGGACAACCTGTGCACTATGTGGTTAATAAAAAAAAAAAAAAAATCATAAAAAGTGATCAAAAAGTTGTATGTACCCTAAAATAGTAGCAATAAAAACTACAGCTCACCCTACCAATAATAAGCCCTTATATCGCTCAATCAACTGAAATATGTAAATATTATGGCTCTCAGAATATGGCGAGACAGAAAAAGTGTTTTGCTTTTTTTTTTTTTAAATAAAAGTGGCAAGACATAAATCACCCCATTAATATTTTTTTTCTTCAGTTTCCTAGTACATTATGTGGTACATTAAGTGGTGCCATGAAAAAGTACAACAGGTTCCGCTAAAAACAAGCCCTCATAAGGCTACGTAGATGAAAAAAGAAAAAAAAAAGTTATGGCTCTGGGAAGGCGCAGAAAAAAAAAAAACCTAAAATATGAAAATTGGCCCTGTCCTTAAAGAGGCTCTGTCACCAGATTTTGCAACCCCTATCTGCTATTGCAGCAGATAGGCGCTGCAATGTAGATTACAGTAACGTTTTTATTTTTAAAAAACCTCTTTAAGGGGTTTAAATATGTCTCTCAATAGGAGTGCATCCACCAAAAAATAAAATAAAGAAAAATATGTATGCAAAAAAACAGTGTGAACCCAGCCTTACCCATTTAGTCTTTCACTACTAGTGAGATAATATCATAATGCAACTTACTTGGCATGGCTTAAATACAAAGCTTGCTGATTAATGTCCTCAGGGTCAATTTCAACAGGGTTTATAGCAGCAAGCTGATCAATTGACCATCTAAACTGTTGCGGAGTCTAGAAAATAAACAACTATTAAAAAAAACAATACATTTGAATCCATTGTTACATATAACCGTAGTAAGAACTGGTTTAAAAAAAAAACAGGATTTTTTTGAGTACTCACTGTAAAATCCTTTTCTCGTGGGGTGCATTGGGAGACAAAGACTGTTTATAGGTTGCTGACATTAGGAGGCGGCACTACGCAAAAAAAAAAAAAAAAGCTCCTCCTACACAGGCTATATCCCTCCTGTAGACACTGAGCTAATCTGTCTGTACAGAAGCAGTGGGAGTAACCAGAAGTAGCCAATGTGAGGTAACCATATACCTAGAACAAAACTTCAGATAGGTCGGTACTGAGAGGAAAAAAAAAAAAAAAAAAAAAGAAAGAAGGGAGAAGAAGAAACTGGTAGGAGATGTCCCCTAATAAACTCTACGAGTAAAGTATTTTACAGTGAGTACTCAAAAAAAATCCTGTTTCCTCGTTCGTGTCATTGGGGGACACAGACTGTTGGATGTCCTAAAGCAGTTCCCAGGGAAGGCAACAAGAACATTGCACAACAGGTCTACAATCTACTGCTGTCTGCAACACCTAGCGACAGAAAACCCCCGAAAAAAAACCACACCCAGCGATGCAAAAAAAGTGTGCAGCTCATGGGACAGTAGCGTGGAGAGAAAGGTACACAATGGCCGTACACATCTGTCGAGCAGAGGTACGAAGGCTGGATGGAAGGATCCCTCAAAACTAAGAAGGGCAGGAAAGATCCCTCAAAACTAAGAAGTCAACCGGCAAAAGTGCAGCCCTGGGGAATAGTTGTAGAGGAGAAATTCATATGGGGTGCACAATATACCACCAGCGGTGAAGAATAGGATGAATTAACGAAGTGGGATCGACCCCAGTGGACCAGAATCTCCTGATAAAGCGGGCAAATTTGACGTCAAGCATAGAGGAAAGGCTTTCATGGAGAAAGAACCCGGGAGACAAAGTCTACAGAGTGTGTAGGATGAATTAAAGGCTGTCCCAGTTTCAAAACGGGACGACGTGGATTTGCACCAGGATATCATCCAAGTATGGCATGATAGGGAACCTCCTGTACCAGATAACTGCCAAGACCATGGTGAGCACCCCCAGTAGATAACAAGAAGAAGCATACACAAGACCGAAGAAAACCTGAGGGAGCACAGAGGGGGAGGAAGTCCACAGAGAGATGGCCGGGAGAAACGGACATCAACGGCGCTCTCTGTAGCCCAGAAGAGCCTATGTCATAACAGCATGCAACTGAAAACCACGAGACCCAATTAAAGACAGCCCACAACCTGAGTGAAGGCTGACCATAATGTAGAGGATGGTCCTCTAAACGTTGAGGTTAAGGCAAATGAGAGTACTTGACACTGGGTGCCTAAAATCACACCCAGCGTGGGACCAAGGAGACATGAAAGAGAGGACTAGTGAGGCAATTTGATCAGCTGCTGAAGGTTAAACCAAATAATGTGGAGAGATCGACCCTATGGGTGCAGTTGATATGTCAAAAAATTTTTACAAAAAAAAAAAAAAAGTCAACCCCTACACCTGGAGGAGCCTCACTGTATGAAGGGCTCCAAGAGTCTTTCTGTACTCAGCACCAATGCATTTTATCTCTGTAAAAAGGGAAACTGTGCACACCAATGCCACCTGGAAAGTTCCAGACAGCATGCTCTGGAGAGTCCAAGATAAAGCTTCTGCTTCGGGAATAGTGGTGGCATTGGCCAGTTGATAGATCGGCAGATTTCCCCATCAGCGAAACAGGCCCGTTAGCCAGAAGTTCTGCAGGTGCAGGAGTCTGGAGCGAGAAAACACCCATCAGACAGCTTATATTTTTGGGGAAACAGATGACCAAGTTTTTCAGAAAAAAAACTTGCAGATATGCTGTAAAGCAAAAAAAAAAAAAACAAAAAAAAAAACCTCAATCCAAAGAGTCTTCAGACTGCAAGAATAAGGCTGTCCCATTTAACAGCCCTCCCAAAGTACAGAACAGCATCTAATATCTATTTAGGAGTGGTGTTGAAGTGCTGTTGCAAGAGAATGTCAGAGCGAAAGCCCTGTCAAGGGTGGTTGACCATTGAAAAATCAGACTTGCCCCATTGTACAGGGACTACCGCAAAAGGAGGGCCTGTACACCAAAGTTCAGAGGGGAGCCTCTTGTGAGGGAATCAGTCTGCCAGGACAGTTATGAGAAAGAGACCTCTACCAGAGATGAGGGTAAGGTCTAGTACGGCTCAGTAGGGACCAGCTTGGGAGAAGCGGGACCAAAATATATATACTTGGCCTGGCAGGGAGAGCAAAGTAGTTAAGAATGACCACATAACAATATACCTGTTAGGAACAGCATTCCTTGTACAGGAATGAAGGACTGTCAAGTCTTGCTTGCAACTTCTACACTACTAAAGAAAACTTTGGACTTTGTTCTCTAGAGCAAATAAAAATAGTGTCAATGGAAACTAAGAGAGATGATTCGACGTCAAATTCAGACATCTGAAGTAGCAGTCCATTACCAAGCCTAGAGAAAAAAAAAAAAGAGGGTATTCTGCAAGAAAACACGATTACTTCACCATAGAAAGGAGGTAATGAGACCTTCTGACGTTTGGAAGAACTGTGTAGTCATGTCAGGTACAGAGTCCAGCTCGAAAACCGCGTATAGCATAATTACACCGCCTATGTAAGCGTGTAATGTGGCAGTCTACAGCTTGATGTAGGTGTGCAGCGCTGTCAGAAATAGGGTCTTGCAATAGTCTAAATACTCTACTTATAAGAGGCGTAATGTGACTGTCCGGAGTCTAAAAAAAACTGTGCACCCACGTCAGATACAGCAACTAGCCTTAGCATAAGGGAACGGGGAAATGTTGTTGCCAATGCTTAGAATACTTGCGGACCAAGTCAATAACACCACCATTCAATAAAGGGTAATGCTGATCACAATTACGCTACCTTTGAAATGGGGTAGTGTGACTGCTTAATGCTCACAATACTTGCACGGTAATGTTATATAAACCTTCTAGCAATTACTCCACCTAAGGAAGGAGGTAATGTGGCTGCTGGATGCTGACAACGCTAGTGTGATAAAGTCAGCTACACCTGTCTGGCAATAGAGAATAATGCATAGCACAATTACTCAGCCTATGGAAGGGGGTAATGGGACTTCCGGATGCTCTTACTACTTGTGCGGCATAGTAATCTAGACCTTATAGCAACAGGGGGTAATGCATAGTACAATTACTCCACCAATGTAAAGGGGTAATGTGGCTTACAGAAGCTCGCTATAACTGCGAAGCATCGAGACGGTGACTTTGAGCTGCAGAAGGGGAGGCCTGCAACACAAGCAAAAGGCAGGGAGATAGGGTGGGTGAAGGAAGCACCCCAATATCAAAGGCCTCAGTTCCTCGCCTCAAGCGCCAAGTGGAAAGAGTAGGAGGGCAGTGTAAGTCCGCACTGGGCAGCATGGGAAGAGAAAGAAAAAGAAGGCGGAACGGTTGGGTGGCCGATGTAATTGTGGAGCAAGGGAGGAGAACGAATACTGGTTTTACTCAATTACCGAGTTCTTCTTAAACTTCTAGGTAGAAACCAGCAGGGTCACCCCTTCAGTGAGTCTCTCTCTCTGGTGAGAGGAAGCAAAGTGGGGAACAGGCAAGCAGCTGGGTAACCCTTGGTCTGGTGGGCGACGGAGGAGCTTTGGCGCTCTTGTTCCATTTGTCTTCTTTGGCAGGGGGACAACAGTGCAGTAGGGTTGATACCGCGTGCCCTGCCCTTGGTGGGGAGAATACGGAAACTGCATCAACTCTGCTTACCAACCTAGAAGAAAATAACAGACTGCAGCATAAGAGAGAGGTCTGCCACCTACAGACACTAAAACCTACATATGAACCCGGAAGGAGGATAAAGCACCTAACAGATGTATAAAATGATACCTTTATTAACTATATTAAACAATGGTATCAAAAGCACAGTTAAAAATATATGAGCAATTAGGACAAGATGGAAACAGATTGTCCAGAGACACAGAAAAATAGTACACCTCAACATCCATTACCAGGACCAAGTCCTAGTGCAGATGTGTGTACATAACAGATAAAATTTCTGGACAAAAATAAAATTTGCCCAAAAAATTATGCCTATGAAGAATATACAGAACAGAAAGGACCCCACCAATGACCAAGGATATCAGGCTGGATGAATACAAGGGGGTATCAGATATATAGAGGATAGGAGACTATGTATCAGGGATGCCAATAGGTCCCTCTGACCATCTACGAAGACACAATGTTGAAGTGTCAGAAGATCAAATAGTCCACCTAACACCCAAATGAACATGCCACCAGTATGTGTTGCCAAGTCATTAGTATATACTTACCCATAAAGAGAAAATACTGCCCAAGCGGAAAAATATACCTAGAGCTATGCAGAAGTCAAAGAATGAATGTCAGAGACCTATGGATATGATGGAGACTGACATACTGTTGCCACAATGCGAAGGTCCTAGGAAGGAAGGGTGGATGTACAAAAAAAGCATGCCTCGATGCATATTTCGCCTATGGCTTCATCGTACACCAAGCTAAAATCAGATTAGCTCAGTGTAGGAGGAACTAACACTTTTATCGCTTAGTCTCAGCTCCTAGTGGCAGCAGCCTATACCCACAGTCTGTGACCCCCGATGACACGAACAAGAAAAGACCCGTCGGCTGTCCTGACATGTCTGTTTTAGTAAATAGACAAAAAGGTAAGAAATGGATCCAGCGCTGGGTTTAGTGCATCTGTTAAAATGGGAAACTTCTTCCAAGTTTTATTCCAATAAGTTTAAAACAGTGAAAAGATATGTACGGGTTTTTCCAGAGTACAATAGGTGATTGGCAGTATAGGCGGGTTACAACAAGCCATGACTAAGGACGCAGTAAGGCCTCATGCACACGACCGTAAAAACTCCCGTTATTACGGGTCGTGATTACGACCCCTAATAACGGGCTCATAGACTTCTATTGGCGACGGGTGCCTTCCCGTTTTCTCACGGGAAGGTGCCCGTGCCGTTAAAAAAGATAGAACATGTCCTATTTCAGGCCGTAATAACGGCAC
Source organism: Rhinoderma darwinii (assembly GCF_050947455.1). NCBI lineage: Eukaryota > Metazoa > Chordata > Amphibia > Anura > Rhinodermatidae > Rhinoderma > Rhinoderma darwinii. The sequence continues at coordinate 144,802,898 of NC_134688.1, read as the reverse complement.
GGACAGTCCATAGAAGTCTATGGAGCTCTCGTAATGACGGGTGGCTACATGTGTGCACCCGTCATTACGGCAGCGTTGCTAAGCGACGTCAGTAAATAGTCACTGTCCAGGGAGCTGAAAGAGTTAACTGATCGGCAGTAACTCTTTCAGCACCCTGGACAGTGACTACCGATCAGAATAAACCTGTAAAAAATAAAAATAAAAGACGTTCATACTTACCGAGAACTTCCTGCTTCCTCCAGTCCGGTCTCCCGCCCGTTGCCTTGGTGACGCGTCCCTCTTGACATCCGGCCCGACGTCCTGGATGACGTTTCAGGCCATGTGACCGCTGCAGCCAATCACAGGCTGCAGCGGTCACATGGACTGCCGCGTCATCCAGGGATGTCGGGCTGGATGTGAAGAGAGGGACGCGTCACCAAGACAACGGCCGGTAAGTAAGAATTTCTTTAACTTTTATTACAGAAAGGGCTGTCCCTTCTCTCTATCCTGCACTGATAGAGAGAAGGGGCTGCCGATTAGTGCAGCGCTATTTTGCCGCCAAAAACGTGCCTGTAAATACGGGTGGAATACGGGTGACACCGGACCCATATTTACGGGCACGGGTTCGTAAATACTGGTGCAAAACGGGTGGAATACGTGTGACACCGGACCCGTATTTACGCCAGTATTTACGGGTGGGAAAAAATACGGTCGTGTGCATGAGGCCTAAGCGTCTGAAACGCGTAGGCACCGCCTATACTGCCAATCACCTATTGTACTCTGGAAAAACCTGTACATATCTTTTCACTGTTTTAAACTTATTGGAATAAAACTTGGAAGAAGTTTCCCATTTTAACAGATGCACTAAACCCAGCGCTGGATCCATTTCTTACCTTTTTGTCTATGCAAATCCGTGTACCGACACAAGGACTCGTGCGCTAACTACACACCATACCCGTGATAAGGTGAGCTGGAGGAACCCTCCTATTTTTTTGTTTTAGTAAATACTTGTATTCTCCATAAAAGAATGGAGCATCTTTTCTTACAACTCAAGAGTTGTGCCGCACCGCTTATTCTTCCAACAAAAGTATAAAATGAATTGACAACTGGGCGTTACACTTGTCAATGGGGCACTGTCAGACTGTAGAGACATACCATTTTGCCAAGGGGAATGGTAACACCCAGTTGTAAATTTATTCATACATTTCCTAGAGGAAATACTGAGGAATGGCAAAGTACATTATTTCATGGGGAATAATATTACATTATTTGTTAAAACAGACACGTCAGGAGTACGGATAGTTAGACAACTCATTTAAAGAGGCTCTGTCACCACATTATAAGTGCCCTATCTTGTACTGAACGTGATCAGCGCTGTAATCTAGATTACAGCAGTGTTTTTTTTAATTTAGAAAAACGATCATTTTTGACGGAGTTATGACCCATTTTAGCTTTATACTAATGAGTTTCTTAATGAACAACTGGGCGTGTTTTACTTTTTGGCCAAGTGGGCGTTGTACAGAGGAGTGTATGACGCTGACCAATCAGCGTCATACACTTCTCTCCATTCAGTTACACAGCACATAGCGATATATCTATATCGCTATGTGCAGCCACATAAACATACTATTACATTACTGCAGTGTCCTGACAATGAATATACATTATCTCCAGCCAGGACGTGATGTGTATTCAGAATCCTGTCACTTCTGTAGAGTCTCTGTGAGATTTACAGCAAGGCAAGCGTAATCTCACGAGATTACGCTTGCCTTGCTATAAATATCACAGACGCTACAGAAGGGACAGGATTCTGAATAGATATGACGTCCTGGCCGGAGGTAATGTATATTCATAGCGTTTATGTGGCTGCACATAGCGATATAGATATATCGCTATGTGCGGTGTAAATGAATGGAGAGAAGTGTATGACGTTGATTGGTCACCGATTGGTGAGCGTCATTCACTCCTCTGTACAACGCTCACTTGGTCATATAGTAAAACACGCCCAGTTGTCCATTGAGAAACTCATTAGCATAAAGCTAATATAGGTCATAACTCCGTCAAAAATCATCACTTTTCTAAATAAAAAAAACACTGCTGTAATCTACATTACAGCGCCGATCACATCATGTACAAGATAGGCCACTTATAATGTGGTGACAGAGTCTCTTTAAAGAGGACAGACGACAACCCTTTTCATATACTCAAATCCCCCCACCACGACATTGCGTTTTTTTCTAAAAATTATTAACTAAAAGCAGTGCAACAAAATCCTTAAAGTATAGCTAAACGTTCGACAAACTTCTGACATGTCAGAAGTTTGTATTGGTGGGGGTCGAGCACGGAGACCCCCACCAATCGCTAGAACGAAGCAGCTGAGGTGCTCGTGTTAGCTCTCAGCTGCTTCGTTTCTGTTCAGCTTTTTCTGGAAAGCCAATGTATCGGAGTACGGGCTCATAGACTTTGTATTGAGTCCGTACACGGATACATTTATATCCGGAAATAGCCGAACAGACACGAAGCAGATAAGCGCTCACACGAGGGCTTCAGCCGCTTCGTTCTAGAGATTGGTGGGGGTCTCAGTGCTCGGACCCCCACCAATACAAACTTCTGACAAGTCTCTATGACATGTCAGAAGTTTGTCGAACGTTTAGCTACACTTTAAATTGTTGTTCAGCTAAATTCACACCTAGTTTGTGATGTACTATCGGAAACTACACACGTGCCTATAGACGATCTAGTGGGCAAACGTATGCCGAAAGTGTGTCCTTTTAGCCAGGACAAATCAGGAGATCACAACCCCAATTGTATTGAAAAGTACAGCAAAACTGTATTTAAAAAATATAAAAAAACAAAACACAAACCTGCACGGTGTGGAATACACTTTGTTTTTGGCGACATAAGCAGCTGTATACGTTAGTCTATATGTTCGGCGGGTTCTGTCAAACGTAAACCCCAAACCTGTCGGGACTTTGGCCTTAGCTGTAGTGTAATCTTAGCGCTAGTGTCTAGTTGGCCGTGACATCGATATATTACTCACCACAGAAGACTTTGGCTTGAACACGGTCGGGCTGGAAACAAATGATTCATGTAAACTGCAATAGTCGTTTGGACTCTCAAAAGGATTCAGGATTTGGACACGGTTCGGAGCCTCGGGGGTTAACTGAGCGCGCACATCACCCATTTTAAAGGGAAGGCAGGAATATAATAAAAACTAATGCAAACCTGAAAATAAAAGAGCAGCAATGGTCAAACATCGGTGCGGACAGGACATTCCGGATAGCAGGAAGTTATAATGTGTGTCACGGTACATCGTCGCGGATACACAACACATTTTTAAAGTGACGCAAATTTAGGAGTAAAAAAAAGATGCACCTACGCCCCACACCGTATTGTCACACGTCGTACTGTGCGCCGTGTACCATACTGGGACAATGGTGAACACAATAATAAAAGCCACAGAGTGAAACGTTGTTCCAGGTGGTCGCAGTGACGCCGCTGATCAATTTACCATCTCATATTTCACAGCATCTATTCCTATTATAAATTATTTCTTTCAGCATTTAGTCTATGGGAATATTGATATAACCATTTACAAGCCTTGGGAAGTGATGTGGCACTACAAGTCTCAGCACACACTGGCCAGTAACCGCAGGGCAGAGGGTTTATTTTGTTACGACATGCGCTGCTTGGACCAATACTTACAAGAACCCTGCTTTTTATTGGCTTCGTCCTCCCTCCCCCTAGATTACTGGAGACTATGGCGTCAAGCTCGTGTAATACGGATGCACAGTGCAAGATGCAAGACTCTACTACCCACCGTTACAACATCCTTATAACACACCGTCCAGGCCGAACCTTCCAGAACCAATTCCTTGTCCCTCCCGCTTTTTACCCCGCCGCTTCTCCCTTGCTCACACTCTCTACTACCGTTCCTTCCTTAGATCCAATCAAAATCGCGAGGTTGAACTGTGGTCCAATCACAGAGCACGGAAGGGGCGTAGTCTTAAAAGTAATAGCGTTGACCAGTGAGCTGAGCTCCGCCGAACAAATTCGAATGTAACCACGCCCCCTGTCTCTATAGAAACTTCATAGCAAAGCACGGACTTCCTTCCTGGAGAGTTCTCTGAGAGAATGGCAGCGGTAGTTGTTTAGCCCCGCCTTCTGTGGGCGGTCCCTATGCTGAAGCCCGTTCACATTCTTCATGTAGACCCCAACGTCGTTACGTGTCGTCACGGCTCTGACATCACATCCGGCTGCTAGGCGGGCACCATGGCGAGCGCCCCTGTCAGTATGAGCGCTATGAGGGAGACCATGGATGGTGAGTCAACGGTTATGTCGCATAGGCTGGTGAACTGTTGGATATTTATAATAGGTGGTATGATATTGGACAGTGCTGGAGATACAATCTTGTAATATTTGGGATTATATGATTTGCTACTTCAATATTCTACCTATTTATTTAGGCAATGTGTGTGGAGACTAATCCTAGTTTTATTAGAATTCCCTGTCAAAACCCCAGCGATCATAGGTAACCTGACAGTAAGTGCTCCCTTCTCCTGCAGTGCCACCACAGGGCAAATGAAGGATTACATGGTGCCCACAAGCATCAATTTTCTGTCCTTGTATTGCATGTACAGGCTGGATCCCCCGAGAGAGGTGCCCTTTGTATCTCCCCCTCACTGATTGAGATTTGGAGTGAATAACGAATAAAGGGGTTGACTTATTACAGACATTGCTAGGATATCGCTGCAGGTCTGACTGTTGTGATGCCTGATAATCGCTAGAATGATGTGGCAGCTGCCCTGAGAAGGTCTACTGATGACCCCACTTGGGAGAGAACATCGTTTACATGGTGGTGGCTGAGATCAACGTAGGACTTCCCGGAGCTCATGCTACAGTGTATAATGACTGTGAGGGGATTGTCCAAACTGGATAAACCTTATATCTAATATAGATGGGTTAGAAGGGGTCACTTCACTTGGGGACTCTATTAGTGGGAGCAGAGTGCCACTGCATAAGTTGGCGCCTACTCTGATGGACCCATCGCAACCGTTACATAGTCGTCCATACTTCGTTCCCGTGGCGATATCTGCCACTGAACCCTCAGCGATCAGCTGGTATATAAAGAGGATTGCTATGGAGAAGGGATTGTCCATCTGGGATAACCTACTTAGGCTAGGGCAACATGGTGGCTTTGGCCGCCACACATGGCTCAATGTTGCTGTGTGATCGCAGTGTCGCGCTAGATGCATCTCTGATTAAAGTAAATGTGGCTGCAATGCAAACTTGGAGGCTTTCTTGTAATTGTGGTGTTGTGGTTGAGGCAACCTGCGGGTCGTAACGTGGCCACATTCACTTTTATGATTGCAATGCAGCTAGCGCGACTAATGCAGGCGGCACAACACTGCAATGTTTGGCCATGTGACCTGTGTCGCTGCCAAAATCTCTGTGTAGACCTAGCATTAAAGTGCATAAGAGTTTGTGTGCAGCTGTCCCTAACCACCGCATGACTGACATACTGAAGAATGTCGCCTGCGCCAAATGGGAAGTCCTGTACACTAGACGGGACAATTTTTAAACCCTATTATAATACAAAATCTAGTGGTATAGCTCCCATTTACCTGCCCTCCAAACAATAAAAAAATAATAATTGGAGACCTCCTCCATTAAAGAGGCGCTGTCACCCCATTATTAGTGCCCTGTCATTTACAGTGAGATCTCGCTGTGCTGTAAGTCCCACACAAACACTACAGAAGTGTCAGGATTGTGAATAGACATCGCGTCCTAGCTGGAGGTAATGTATATTCACTGTCAGGGCACTGCAGTAACGTGTGTGTGTGTGTGTGTGTGTGACTGCACATAGTGAACAACGCAGGATCACCATGGGCTAATTACATGAATGGGGAGAAGTGTATGACGCTGATTGGTCAGCGTCATACACTTCTCTCCACAATGCCCACTTGGTCAAAAAGTAAAAGACGCCCAGTTAGGCATTAAGAAACTCATTAGCATAAATCTAAAATAGGTCATAACTCCGTCAAAATTGATTTCTAAATAAAAAGCACTGCTGTAATCTACACTACAGCGCCGATCACATTATATAGAAGATAGAGCACTTATAATGTGGTGACAGCCTCTTTATCTCATCCGTAATAAAAGAAACCTGGTACAGTCACACAGCAAGTCTGGTCTGCATTTCTTATATCACCGCTTACTTTCACACTGCTGTTTTTATAGAGTGTTGTTTTTTTTCCCCTATTTGTGGTACTTCTTAGGAACACTTCTTAAACACTGATGATCTATCCTTAGGGGTCCAATCTCTTTGACCCCACCGATCAACAGCATAAAGGGGCCGCGTCACTCCAGAGAGCATCATGTCCCCTTAGTTGGTTACACAAGTAGAAACCTGCACATGAGTCTCACTGCCTGATAGTTAACTCAGTCCCATTCACTTGAATAGGATTGTGGCGGTACCAGGCACATCCACCTTACAGGCGAGCAGTTGTGCCTATGTATACAATGAAGAGAACACTGCTTGCTGTAACGAAATGACTTCTTCACTCTGCTGATGGACAGGGGCAATGGACCATCAGTGTTTGTCTTGGAAAAACACTAAAAAAAACAGTCAATTCAGTTAGAAAGTGCCACATCTGTCCCCTTTTTTTTTTTTTTGTTTCTTTTTTTTTACTCTATATTGAGTATACCTGGTTAATTGCATTATACGTGTGGATGGCCCATTGCAGTTTCTGGTCCCTTTCTCCTTGCATACATAGTATGTACTTACTCGGGATACAGATCGGTTGTAGTAAGGGTAGATTCACACGTGGTGTGTTATTACGCCAAGGATTTGGTTACGATTTGGATGTAATACTGACTCTGTGGATGTCACCCTTTGCAATGCAAAGGGTCAAATCCGTGGGTAATCCGTATGTAAAACATGCAAATTTTGTGGCGGTTTTCCTTTGGCCAAATCCATGAGAATCGTCACACGAACGAGTATTTCAATTAGAATATAATTCCCCAAAAATTGTTCAGTTTCCAGGGGAGAGTTCTGCTGTCAGTGAATGCCGAATTCTTAGGAGGGACGGTAGAAGTTTCTTTTTTTTTTTACTATTCTACTTCTTTTTTTTTTTTGACACAATAGATTTGTCAACCACCTAATTTGTTGCCATACTATATAAATAATGGGAAGACTTGAAATAATGGAATAATATGATCTTTTATGAATTTTCTGACAGTGCTGCTTGAAATTTCAAGACTGCTGAACACCGGTTTGGATATGGAAACGTTATCAATTTGTGTAAGACTGTGTGAGCAAGGAATCAATCCAGAGGCTTTGTCGTCAGTTATCAAAGAACTGCGCAGAGCAACAGAGGCGTTAAAGGCAAGTGAACTGGCTATAAAAGTCTAATCTATAACTAGCACAAAGTCACACTGAGTTTAAATGGATTTTCTAGGACTTTAAAGTGGATGTATCATCAAGCTATACTGCCCTATGTAATGAGGACCGATCTCTTATTAGCCCAAATTGCACAAAAAATATTGTGCCACTTGGCCAACAGGAGTTCTCATATAACACAGAGTACTCCTAGTTATGAGTCTAGTGAGAAGCGCTCTCCCACCTGTCAGCAGGGATTGATACGCTGGGTGTATACATGCGGATACACAACCCTTCCATTAACCCTTACCCCCACCACGAGGTAATAGCACGTCCTGGTGTGGGGGGTGATGTTTGGAGTGCCCTCACCCGTTGAGCCTGCTCTGTATGTGGCGGATGTCAGCTGTGTATTACAGCTGACACCTGGGACTAACGGCCTGGAGCATCGGCCGTTTAACCCCTTAGATTCTGTGATCAATCACGATTGCAGCATCTAAGGCCTGATTCACACGAACGTTGCGAACCTCGGACGTGAAAAACATCAATTTTTCACGTCCGAGGTGCATCTGTGCTGTGTGGGTTGCGTTATCACGCATCCCCCATAGACTAGAGTACAGAAACCTTTAAAAATGACAATATACGGCAATACATTATTATTGCCGTGTATTGTACGAGCGATATAACGATCGCTGGTTCCAGTCCCCCAGGGGGACTAATAAAATCTGTAAAATAAACGTTTGCTAACTTTTTAGTAGTGTAAAAAAAAGATTAAGTTAAAAAAATTCTTTGGTATCGCTGCGTCTGTATAAGCCTGAACTATTAAGATATACAATTATTTAACCCGCATGGTGAATGCTGTAAAAATTAAACCGCCAGAATCGCTGTTTTTTTGTCATTTCATATCCCACAAAAAATGAAATAAAAAGTGATCAAAAAGTCTCATGTAGCCCAAAATAGTACCAATAGAAAATACAGCCCGCCGTGCAAAAAATATGCCCTCACACTGCTCAATCGACGGAAAAATTAAAACGTTATGGCTCTAGGAATGTGTTAGTGTAGATAAACGGTTGTTAAACTTCTGACATGTCATAGTGACATGTCAGAAGTTTGTATTGGTGAGGGTCCGAGCACGGAGACCCCCACCAATCTCTAGAACGAAGCAGCTGAAGCGTTCGTGTGAGCACTCAGCCGCTTCGTGTCTGTTCGGCTTTTTCCAGAAATAAATGTATTGGTGTACGGACTCAATAGCTCATACATCGGCTTTCCGGAAAAAGCCGAACAGAAACGAAGCAGCTCAGAGCTAACACGAGCGCTTCAGCTGCTTTGTTCTAGCGATTGGTGGCGGTCTCCATGCTCGGACCCCCACCAATACAAACTTCTGACATGTCTCTATGACATGTCAGAAGTTTGTCGAACGTTTAGCTGCACTTAAAAGTGGGAATTACTTGGCAAAAGTATGTGGAAACTTGATAATTGTATCCATATGGGTTGTTCAACATTTCACGTAAATGCTCGATGTTAATATGGAGCTGGTCCTCACTATGCTCCTATAGTAGCCTTCAGGCCGGGTTCCCACGGGGCGGATACGCTGCGTAAAAACCACTCAGCGTATCCGTCCTAGGACCCGCAGGACACTCCGTCCTAAAAATCACCAGATTGCGATTTATTTATTTTTTGACAAATTCCGGTGTGTAATTAAGCGCACATACTTACCCCCTCCCTCCTCAGACATCCCCTCCGGCCTCCCTGGATGACTTTTCAGGCCATGTGAAGCTGCAGCATGTGATTGGCTGCAGCGGTCACATGGGATGCATCATCATCCCAGGAGGCCGGACCCCAGGAAGATTGAGGTTGTTCTGGGTAAGTGTTTTTTTTTTTTGTTTTTTTTTTCCATTGTTGTCTCAACACTTGGCTTTCTGTTCGGGGGTTTTGCATCCCCATTGAATACAATATGGAAAAACAACAAAAACACAGCAAAATTGACATGCTGTGGAATTAAATTACGCACACCGCAGGTCAAGTTATTAACGTTTACGCTGCGTTTTTTTTCCCGCAGTCTGTGCATGAGGTTTTCAAAATCTCATTCACTTTGCTGCTACTGTAAACGCTGCGGAGTTTCCGCACACCATTCCGTTGTGAAAATTTCGCAGCGTCTTCGCTGCGTGGGAACCCAGCCTCACTCTTCTAGATGAAGACTTTTAGACCATAGTCCTGGGCAATTATGTCCATTCAGCTAGAGTATGATGGAACGGCCATGCTTCCAGTCAGCATTCTAGTTAGTTTCACAGGGTTCGATTTCAGGACACTGCAAGCTGGTCAAGCACTATACCAAACCTTCTCATGGTGAAACAGGAAAGTACTTTTCCCCAAACTTTTGCCTCAAAGTTGAATGCACACAATTCCCCAGGATTCAAATCTTGTAAAAAAAAAAGAAAAAAAACCTTAACTGAAACTTTACCAAAACTTTTCAGAATAAGCTATAATATGTCGGAATAAGACGTTCTGGCCATTATATGACTTGAATTCTGCATTATTTAGCAGTTTTCCCCACTGCAGGCTCTATCTCTAGTTCTCAGTTTTCCCTGAGCTAGTGGGTGGAGCCTAACCGTTATCATGTCTTCTATACACTGCACACCTAAAAGAATACAATCCTGCTTTCCTATCTCTATCACAAATTCTAGCACTGAGGTGACATATAAATCTTACCAGCATCTGTAGCACGTCTGTGTCTCACTCTGCTCCTGATTCTAACTCTCCATAGACTTTTTGTATTTTGAGCAGCGTGTCTGTGTATTTCACTCTGCTTCCTCCTCCTTCTCTCTCCTTACTATAGACTTCTAGACGCAGTGTCTGTCTTTCTCCCTGCTCCCCCCTCCCTAGACTTCTATGGGCAGTGCCTGTCTCTCCTCCTGTTCCCTTTCCCCTCTTCATAGACTTCTATTGGCACACCCCTACTTCATGTAGTCCTTCCCCTCTGCTCTGTAACTACAGACAGATTTAGCTTGACAATGGGGGTGGACAGCAGATTACAGGAAGGGAGACACCTAGTGCCATTTTGTAGATTTTCACACTTTTCAGCCCCAGGGTCTAGTACCAAAGGGACACCCACTCTTTAGAGAAGGAACTGTCATGCAGACCGATATAAATCTGCAATACAAAGTTTGAAGTTAATGTAAACAGTCCTATGTGAAGTCTTTATATTTTAGAGGAGGTAGCCCGTGAATGATGTTTGAAATGTCCGCCGAAGATAAACTGATCACCGGACTCTCCACGATCAGCTGAGGAAGCGGTCGGCTAGTCTTCATTTTTATTGCAAAAAGGAGCAGTTAAAGAGTTTAGGATATGCCATAAATGTCTGATGGATGTGGATCAGCCAACCCCCGTGTAGCCTGGTAAGCGGCCAGTGGCTGCCAATAAAACACACACACACACACACACACACACACACACACACACACACACACACACACACACACACACACACACACACACACACACACACACACACACACACACACACACACACACACACACACACACACACACACTCTATCCCATGGATATAGATCTTTAACCCCTTAAGGACGCAGCCTAGTTTTGGCCTTAAGGCTCAGAGCCCATTTTTCAAATCTGACATATTTCACTTTATGTGGTAATAACGTCGGAATGCTTAAAGCTACCCAAGCGATTCTGAGATTGTTTTCTCGTGACACATTGGGCTTCATGTTCGTGGTAAAATTTGGTCGATATATTCAGTGTTTATTGGTGAAAAATTGCAAAATGTAGAGAAAATTTTGAAAAAATTGCATTTTTCAGAATTTAAATGCATCTGCTTGTAAAACAGACGGTTATACCACCCAAAATAGTTACTAGTTCACATTTCCCATATGGCATCGTTTTTTGAACATTCTTTTATTTTTCTTGGACGTTACAAGGCTTAGAACATAAACAGCAATTTCTCATATTTTTAAGAAAATTTCAAAAGCCTTTTTTTTAAGGTACCTCTTCAGTTCTGAAGTGGATTTGTGAGGCCTATGTATTAGAAACCCTGATAAAACACCCCATTTTAAAAACTAGACCCCTCAAAGTATTCAAAACAGCATTTAGAAAGTTTTTTAACCCTTCAGGCATTTCACAGGAATTAAAGCAAAGTGGAGGTGAAATTTGCAAATTTCATTTTTCTTGCTGAATTTCAATTTTATTCATTTTTTTTTCTGTAACACAGAAGGTTTTACCAGAGAAACACTACTAAATATGTATTGTCCAGATTCTGCAGTTTTTAGAAATGTCCCACATGTGGCCCTACTGCGCTCGTGGACTAAAACACAAGCCCTAGAAGCAAAGAAGCACCTAGTGCATTTTGAGTCCTCTTTTTTTATTAGAATATATTTTAGGCAGCATGCCAGGTTTGAAGAGGTGTTGAGGTGTCAAAACAGTAGGAATCCCCCAAAAGTGACCCCATTTTGGAAACTACACCCCTCAAGGAATTCATTTAGGGTTGTTGTTACCATTTTGACCACACAGTTTTTTCACAGCACGTATTTGAATTGGGCTCTGAAATGAAAAAAATGACATTTTTTCCAATAAGATGTCATTTGTGATCAAAATTTCTTATTTTCACAGGGAACAAAATACCCCATTTTGTTGCCCAATTTGTCCTTAGTGTGGCAATACCCCATTTGTGGTGATAAACTGCCGTTTGGGCCCATGGGAGGGCTCAGAAGGAAAGGAGCGCTATATGTTTGTTGGAGTCCAGATTTTGTTGGATTGGTTTTCGGGTGCCATGTCGCATTTGCAGAGCCTCAGAGGTATCAAAGCAATGGAAACCCACCAAAAGTGACCCCATTTTGGAAACTACACCCCTCAAGGAATTAATTTATGGTTGTTGTTAGCATTTTGACCACACAGTTTTTTCACAGCACCTATTTCAATTGGGCTGTGACATTAAAAAAATGACATTTTTTCCAATAAGATGTAATTTTTTACCAAAATTTCTTATTTTCACAGGGAACAAAATACTCAATTTTGTTGCCCAATTTCTCCTGAGTGCATCAATACCCCATTTGTGGCAATAAACTGCCGTTTGGGCCCATGGGAGGCCTCAGAAGGGAAGGAGCGCTGTGTGTTCTTTGGAGTACAGATTTTGCTGGTTTGGTTTTCGTGTGCCATGTCGCATTTGCAGAGCCCCAGAGGTATCAAAGCAATGGAAACCCACCAGAAGTGACCCCATTTTGGAAACTACACCCCTCAAGGAATTCATTTATGGGTAATGTGACCATTTAGACTCCATAGTTTCTTCACAGAACTTATTTGAATTGGGCTGGGAATGAAAACAAAATTATTTTTTTCAAATAATATGTAGTTTTGGCTGAAAATTTCTTATTTTCACAAGAAACAAAATACCCCATTCTGTTGCGCAATTTGTTCTGAGTGCCGCAATACCCCATTTGTTGTGATAAACTGCCGTTTGGGCCCATGGGAGGGCTCAGAAGGAAAGGACCACCATTTGGCCTACTGGGGATTTTCTAGTGCGAAGTCATGTATGCAGAAGCCCCTGAGGTACCAGTACAGTTGAAACCCGCAAGAAGTGACCCCGTTTTAAAAACTACACCCTTAAGGCATTCATCTAGAGGTGTAGTGAGCATTTTGACCGGAGACCTACACCCCATAAACTGTAATGTGGGTTCTCCCGGGTATGGCAATACCCTACATGTGGCTGTTATCAGTTGCCTGGACACACAGCAGGGCCCAGAGGGGAAAGACGAGGGGGGATAAGCTGTGCGGAGTGCATCAGGGTAAGTAAAATTGGGGTAAATTATAAACCAAGGGATGTATGATAAATTTTAAAACCCTTTCATACAGAGCTCTGGTTATTCGGGACACGTGTCACATTGATATATTGTGTCATCCATTATCGCCCTCTTATAGCAGACTTTGCACCTCTTTTGACTTTTTCCCTTCTTGCCAGTTTGGGGAACTTCTCCTGGAAAGTGTTGCCCTGGTATGATGCGTGTGGGCTCGCTTCCAGAAGTACTGGGTGCCCCCCCTTCTTGGTCCCTAAAGATTAGGTTCTTGATAATCACCTCTTGAAATTCCAGGAAAGTTCCCGTCTGGCCTGCACATCAATGTAGCATGTACGCATTGTACAATGCCATCTGTATAATGTGCACGGCCAGCTTCTTATACCACACCGCATGGCGCTGTAGGGCTTCAGGGCTTGATCTTACAAGTCCATCCCTCCCATGTACCTATTGTAGTCCAGGATGCAGTCTGGTTTGGGGGTGGCCTTTCCTTCATATATCCTAAACCTGTAGGTATACCCTGATGCACTCTCACAGCTTATACATCTTCACGCCATACCTTGCCCTCTTACCCGGCAGGTACTCGCGGAATTGAACCCTCCCTTTAAAATGTACCAGGGACTCCTCAATAGAAATACACTTCTCGGGGGTGTATGCTTGGGAAAACCGGGCACTGGAACGGTCTAATAGGGGTCTCCGTTTAGACAAACGGTCAAAACTGGGGTCATCTCGGGGTGGGCACGGCTCATTATCAGTATAATGTAAGAAGCGAAGTATTGCCTCATTTATTTATTTTTTTAGGTTCCAGTTCAGTTCTGAAGTTGCTTTGAGGGGCCCATATATTAGAAACCCCTATCAAATACCCCATTTTAGAAACTAGACCCCTCAAAGTATTCACAACAGCATTTAGAAAGTTTATGAACTCTTTAGGTGTTTCACAAAAATTTAGAGCAAAGTAGAGGTGAAATGTAAATTTTTTTTTTGTCAGAAAATCCTCTTTATACCATTTTTTTTATAACACAAAAGGATTTATCAGTGAAACGCAACTTAATACGTATTGCCCAGATTCTGCAGTTTTGAGAAATATCCCACATGTGGCCCTCGGGCGGTAATGGACTGAAGCACCGGCCTCAGAAGCAAAGGCGCACCTAGTGGATTTTGAAGCCTCTTTTTTATTAGGCACCATGTCCGGTTTGAAGAGGTCTTGTGGTGCCAAAACATTGGGAACCCCCCAAAAGTGACCCCAATTTGGAAACTAGACCCCTTGAGGAATCCATTGTAGTTTTCATGTCATGCATGCGGCTTTTTGATCAGTTTTTATTCTATTTTTAGGTGGCGTGGTGACTAATAAACAGCAATTGTACGATTTTTTTTTTTTTACAGCGTTTACCGTGCGCTATAAATGACATATTCACTTTATTCTGCGGGGCGATACGATTACGGCGATACCAGATGTTTATAGTTTTTTTTATGTCTTATGGCGTTTGCACAATAAAATACGTTTTGTAAACAATCATTCACTTTTTGTGTTACCTTATTCTAAGGCCTCATTCACACGGCAGGGTTTCCCGTCCGGGTGCCGGCCGTTCATAAATCGGCCGGCACCCGGCTGCATTAGGAATGATAGACCCCTAATGGGGCTATTCACACGACCGATTTTTTGACGGCCGGGAAATCCGGCCGTCAAAAAATAGGACATGCTCTATCTTTGCCCGGGCACCCGGCCGCCCGGCTCCCATAGAAGTCTATGGGGCCGGGTATTACACGGCCATCACCGGAATGTGTTCCGAGTGATGGCCGGGTTTCCCGTTGCTTGCGCTCTATCTCCTCCTCCTCACAGCGCAGAGTGCATGTGAGGAGGAGGAGTTGATGCCATTCTGACGAATGGCATCGCTGCACACTGTGTTGCAGGGCCGGGGTGTACAGCAGGTGGAGGGAGCGCTGCGCTGGCTCCCTTCCCCTGCTTGTTAAAAGCACCCTGGCTCGGCGACACCTTAGATGGCGCCGCTAGTAGTAGTAGCAGCAGCTGCTGCTGCTGCGGCTGCTACTACTGCAGCGACGCCACTATAGCAGAGCGGGGAGGTATCTCCCCGCTCTGCTATGTGCTAGCCGCACTTTATCTCCTTGAAGGAGCGGAATCCCCGTGTGTTCGGGGATTCCGCTCCTGGACAGAGCGCTTGATGTCTCTGTCCATATCTGGGCAGTGACATCAGGGGAAACTCCTGAAGCGGAATCCCCGAACACATGGGGATTCCCCTTCAGGAGTTGCCGCTGATGTCACTGTCCGGATCTGCCCGGCCCGGCACGGATGCATAACTTTATGCAAACCGGCCGGGCAGAATGGCCGATTTTACCGGCCGGCACTCGGGCTCGGACCCGACCCGGTCGTGTGAATCCCGCCTAAGAGCCAGAACTTTTTTATTTTTCAATCAAAAAAGCCGTGCGAGGACTTATTTTTTGCGTAACGAACTGTAGTTTCGATCAGGACCATTTTTAGGTACATGCGACTTTTTGATCTCTTTTTATTCCATTTTTTGGGAGGTGAAGTGACCAAAGAATTGTGATTGTGGTTCGGTTTATTATTATTTTATTTTCCGGCGTTCACCGTGCGGGATAAATAATGAAATAATTTTGTAGTTCAGGCCGTTACGGACGCGGCGATACCAATTATGTATAGTTTATTTGTTTATATATTTTTATTAATAATAAAGGACTGATAAGGGAAAAAGGGGGATTTTTACTTTTAATACTTTTAAAACTTTTATTTTCTTATTTTTACACATCATTTTTTTTAACTTTTTTTTTAACTTTATTACTTTGTCCCACTAGGGGACATGAGGGCAGGAGGCCCTGATCGCTATTCTAATACACTGCACTACATGCGTAGTGCAGTGTATTAGAACTGTCAGCTACTCACTGACAGCAAGCATAGTGGGTCCTGACGTTGTCAGGACCCACTAGGCTTCCGTCTATGGCATAGCCGGACGCCATTGTTTGGTGTCCGGTTGCCATAGTCACCATCGCCTGCCGCTATCGCGTAGCAGGCCGGCGATGGCAGCTTAACCCCTAAAAAGCCGCGATCTCTATAGAACGCGGCTTTTAAGGGGTTAATCAGCGGGGACACAGCGATCGGTCCCCGCTGTAGGAGCTGTGACAGCTGCTGAACAAGACAGCAGCGTCACAGCTCCTGTATGTGTTGGGAGGACGGCCGAAACGGCCGTTACTCCCGAGACGTACTATTACGGCATGGAGCGCGAACGATACAGCTGCCATGACGTAATAGTACGTCAAGGAGCGGGAAGGGGTTAAAGAGCTATTTCCATCTAAGCATTACATGGCTCCCATTTAAATCTGATGGCTACCAATGTAACGTATGGACAAGCCAGATTCTCCATCTTAGCTCTTTGCAGCGCCTTTCCACTGTGGCTGATAGAGGGAGGCCGGTATTCTTTAAGAGAATATGAAGAGGTTAACTAAAGCAGAGTACCCCTTTAAAATGTGATAACACATTATTGAGCCCCATTCACACCTGCCAGATTTGACATGGATTTTGTGCAAAAATCTGCTTCAAATCCAACAACAGTCATCATCCAATGCATGTGACTAAGGTTTCCACAACCCCTTCCGCATGCTGCAGAAAATGTAATTCTACTTATTCCTGAGAATTCCGCATGGAAAAACCATAGGATTTCCACATGAGGATTAGCACTAATGAATGGGGCTAATCCACGTGCCGATCAGCGGCACATCAAACTGCACATCCGGTAAAAATCTAAGATTAGCCACAAATTTCTCCTGCGGATCCTATAATAAACACGTGTCGGATTTGCCCATGGCAAATCAGGCAGGTGTGAACATAGCCCTATTTTTTTTGTCATGGCATCAGGCCTCCCTAACTGGCATTTTTCATACAAACAATCCTCTGTAGCACACTACAAGGCAAGTTAGTCTGAGAACTAATAGCACTTATAGGATGCTAAAAGAACCGATTTTATATTTTCACATATTTGTTAAATTATTTATTTACATATAAAATGTAATTGTTTGTGACTTATTTTTATTTGTCGTTTCTGCGATTTTAGCTGAAATTGATACCTATTTTCTTTCTTTTTTACGTCTGCATAGGTGTCAGAAAGCGTGCCGAGTTAAGTGTGGGAAAATAGATTTATTTTGTGGATGGATGAAGCTATACAAGAAGAGTATTATTTATTATCTCCGGTCTATGCACAACGATGTTTAGACTTGTCATTTTAAGCCTGTTTAAATTGTTATGCCTCAGCCTTTTTTCTGTTACACATTTGTGTGTTGTTTTAAATTGTGGAAGCTTTCATTTATACCCTTTGTTGGTAGACGTTTAGTAATGAAGGATAATAGGCTGGGTGCAGACTTTGTTTTTTGCTGTGTTTTTTTTACTCCATTGCGGAAAACTGAATGTGATTTCTTACAACTGGTGCATTAACAAAAATTGCTGTTGTTTTGCCGCACATTTTTCACTGTAGTATTCGTACGCCTTTGAGCTGCATCAAACTGCAAAGTTTAAGCCCCGCCTAAAAATTGTTTTCCTAACTATAGTAATTATCTGTGCAAATCTAAATTGTCACAATTAATGTACACTATTGTTTTAATTCCTAATATGAAAGAAACACGTGATCTGTATAATGTTTTGTGTAATAAATGTGGTTTTGATACCAGGGCTGACTCTAACTTTTCTGCTGCCGTAGGCGAAAATTTAAATGGTGCCCCCCAGATTTTGATTGACATCCTCCTGGATGTTCTACATCACTAGCGGCCTCCTCCAACTCTTGCGGAAGCGCCGTTTACTTGTACTGGCATGCGCGGTGCAGCCGGGCAGAATACACCTCCCTGCACGGTGCATGCCCAAGTAGGTATGCACGATGCATCGAAACTTCGATACTGTGCATCCCCAAACGGTTCGATACTGGTATTTTGATATTAAGCTGTGCCGCTGCACAGCTCAGTATTGTAACACATGAATGTATGAGAGCGGGGCTGCGTCTGTGTAATACAGCCATTGCCCCGCTCCTGAGTCCTGACAAGTGCGCGCCGTCAGGATGAGGTGATTGTGCCGGCGCTGTACTAATGGGCGCCGGCACTGAAGACAGAACATTTTGGGCGCGCTGTAAAACACCCGCTCATTAGTGCAGCACCGGCCGCATCACCTCATGCTGACCGCGTGCACACTTCCTGTCAGGAGAGGGGCAATGGCTGTATTACACAGCCCCGCTGGCGGAGATGAGCGAAACCTCTCATCTCTGACGTTATTCCCGTGAATGCTGCGATCAAAGCTGACTGCATCGTTCAGGGGAAAATGAGAAGGGGGGATGCCCTTTGGATCGCGTCACAGGGAATTCCTGTTATGCGATTGTGGAAAATACCATATATGGGCAGACAGCCCAGGGTCCATTGAAGGACCCCAGGGCTGTCTTACCATATTTCCTGTTGGGGCATTCTGAGGTATGTCCTAACAACTGCCTTTGTACTATCCGTACACAGGCTAATGTACTGGCATATAGATATATGCCAGTACATTAAAGTTTAAAATTAACGTAAAACCATAAAGTAATATTAAATTAAAAAATACACAATATTTTTACAATAAACATTAAAAAAAAGTACAATACATAAAATATACACATTTGGTATTGGCGCGGCCGTGATAACCTGCACAACAATTGTTTTGCGGAATTTATAATGTGTACGCTGTAAAAAAAATAAAATAAAAACGGCTTTCTTTCACTTATCATTGTGGGGCACGAGGTGTGATGAATTTGATCTCCATGTTCCTCACATTAATAGTAATTAACCCCATTATGTACCTCACACATTAACCTATTATGAATGAGAAACCTGATGGGGTTAATTACTATTAATGTGAGGCACATTCAAAATTCAATAACACCTCGCGCCTCACATCAGAAAATGGAAGAATTATTATTTTTTCTTTATTACTGTTGGCAAAGTATTGTTTTGGTATCGAAATCGCAAAACTGCACAAAGTATTGGTATCGTGACATCCCTATGCCCAAGTAGTGTCGCATCCGAGAAAGTTGGAGGAGACTGGTAGTGATGTATAACAGCCAGGGGATGTCAATCAAACTTTGAAAGGTGGGTTTGGAGGAAGGTCTATGTTACTCTTCAGGATAGTGGCACTGCCCCATGACCCTTTAATGGGTAATTAATGTGTCGTGCACCATTTAAAAGTTGATTTTATAAATTTTGCTGCATCTGAAAAAAAAATACAGGGGAATGTTTGGAAATATTGTCAGGTCCTGTATTACTGTATGGTGATGGTTCAAGGGGTTAAAATTACCTGACCGGTTCCCATTAAATATACTATGAATTGAAACCCATCTGTCCTGCAATTTTATTATAAATATATCCTATATAATTACGGCTCCAGAACCAAGCTCTGTACATATATACAGCATCCGAACCAAGCTCCGCATATAAATACAGCATCCGAACCAAGCTCCCCATATAAATACGGCATCAGAACCAAGCTCAGTACATATATCCAGAACCAAACTACATAAATACAACACCAACACAAATACAACTCAATTTAGTGCAACCCCTGCCGTCTAGGTTTGTATGGTGTAAAACTACAGCTCCCAGCATGGTCTGAAAAGTAGTAAGGATATGCTGGGAGTTGCTGTTTCACAGAAAAAAAATAATCATACCACCCATCATCTCGCTGCAGATTATACAGCGACTACAGTACTGATTAGAGGCAGAATAAACCCATTAAAGGGGTTGTCCAATTTCTAAAAACTGATGGCCTATCCACTGAACAGTATATGATTGGTGTGTGTCGGACATCCAGCCCCCGCACCGATACGCAACTCCAGGTGCCTCCGTGCACCGGATGTTTGGAACGGGATACAGTAGTTGGAGCTGGTAGCAGATTGCTCCGACCACTGCATAGCGGCCGTTCGGCGGCACTGCAGCTCTTCTCCTATTCGCTTGAATAGGAGCAGAGCTGTAATACTGCAGCTCGGCCACTATTCTTTGACCGGAGCCATCTGCTTTTGTCAATATCGTCTGGCGCCCGGAGGCAGATGGAGTGCCGGATCGGTGCTGGGTCCTGATGTCCGACACGCACCGATCATGTACTGATGACCTATCCGGTGGATAGGTCATCAGTTTTCAGAAAGCGGACAACCCCTTTTAAGTGATTCACTGGTGACTATCTCAGATTCTAGTTGTTCGTTTTTTTTTTCCTCTTCTCTGTCTGGACCAGACCTCTATGACAACGTCTCCCGGCCATGGCCCATTTCTGCAGTTTGTGGCTCAGATGTCGTCAGCTTCTCACTTTTCAAACATTTCTGCACCTATAAACGAAGATAAAATTCTCATGATGCCGCACACTACGCCCTAAATATAATAGTGCCACACTGCACCTATAATTATAATGGCACCATACACGGTGTCCCACACAGATAGTGCCCCACATATAACTCCCGCTGTAGATAGTGCCCCACATATATCTCCCACTGTAGATAGTGCCCCACATATATCTCCCGCTGTAGATAGTGCCCCACATATATCTCCCGCTGTAGATAGTGCCCCACATATATCTCCCGCTGTAGATAGTGCCCCACATATATCTCCCGCTGTAGATAGTGCCCCACATATATCTCCCGCTGTAGATAGTGCCCCACATATATCTCCCGCTGTAGATAGTGCCCCACATATATCTCCCGCTGTAGATAGTGCCCCACATATATCTCCCGCTGTAGATAGTGCCCCACATATAACTCCCGCTGTAGATAGTGCCCCACATATATCTCCCGCTGTAGATAGTGCCCCACATATATCTCCCGCTGTAGATAGTGCCCCACATATATCTCCCGCTGTAGATAGTGCCCCACATATATCTCCCGCTGTAGATAGTGCCCCACATATATCTCCCGCTGTAGATAGTGCCCCACATATATCTCCCGCTGTAGATAGTGCCCCACATATAGCCCCCCCCTGTAGATAGTGCCCCACATATAGCCTCCCTATATATAGTGCCCCACATATAGCCCTCCCCTCCTGTAGATAATGTGACGTACACTTTTTAAAGAAAAAAAACTACATCACCTGATCCTGTTTCCGTGCCGTCGTGTGTCAATGCAGGCCTGCTCTCTTCTGAGTAGGTCTGCTGGGGCTGAACGATGCAAGCGACACCATGACGTCATTGTGCCGCTTGTGTCGTTGAAAGGCGCTGATCGGCAGTGCAGTATGACTTGCCCCCCCTAATTTAGAGCCCTTCAATAACGGTAGCGGCATGATGACATCATCGCACTGCTAGCGTCGTTGAAAGGTGCTGATTGGTGGGGCAAGTCATTCTGTCCTGCCAATCAGCGTCATTGTAAAGCACTAAATGGTTGGGCACAGAACGTGACTGGCCATTCAGCGCTTATGCATGTAATTGTATCTGAGTCATATAGACGCAGTTACAATTCGTGAAGGAAGGGGTTGGCGGCGGCTGGTTTTAGTTGTGCCGCCGCCCCTTCAGAGAGGCAGCAGGCCGCTGCCTGAGGCATGATGCTCATCTCGCCTCATGGACGGTGTGGCCCTCTTTGATATGTTTTTTTCCATTAGTAAGTGTGAATATTTTTTCAGCAATGATTTATCATTCTAGTACTAGAGTATGACATAAATACCTCATACTCTACCGAGAAGAGGTTTTTGTCGCAAAATATCTTAAAGGGGTTGTCCGAGATTTAATGACTTTGTTAATGCTTGTAATTTATAAATTTGTAATATACTTACATTTTCCAAAGTGGCCCCGTTTCCAGATCCTGCCGTGCGGTTCTTGACGGGTGACGTCACTCTCTGCACTGGCGCTGGCCACTTTGTTGATCTTGAATACTTTTCAGGGTATACGACACGTCACTTGTGACGTGGTGTATATCGGCTGGTTCTGTTGTAACGCGCATGCGCGGCCCCTGCTGTTATCTCGAGAGCAGCAGGGACCGCGAGAACAGCCGTGACAGCGCATGCGTGTTACGGACTGTGAAGCAGAACAAGCCGATATACACCACGTCATAAGTGACGTGTCGTATACCCGGCAAAGAATTCAAGATCAACAAAGCGGCCAGAGCCAGTGCAGAGAGTGACGTCACCCGTCAAGTCCCCCACGTCAAGATCTGGAAAAGGCACGTTTATTACAAATGTATTTACATTTATAAGTTACAAGCATTAACACAAAGTCATAATCTCGGACAACCCCTTTAACTAGGACTAGGGGGTATGATTTAAAAATAAAATCTAGGGTATTTTATTTTTTTTTTGTTTTTTTTACTTCGCTTCTGGCTGTGTTCCCGTGGGCTGGAAAGACTGCGTAAAAACTGTGCAGAGTATCAGTCATCCCAGGAGGCTGGACTGCAGGAAGGAGTGAGGTCTGGGTAAGTACAAATTAATAAAACATTTTCCTGAGTTGCGATTTTTGCAGTGGAATCGCTGCAAATCTGCCACAAAAGTCGCAACACTTGGCTTTCTGTTGCAAGTTTTGCATCGCCATTGAATTCAATGGGGGAAAACCCACAACAGGAAATCAACGAAAATGCAGGATAAATTGACAATCTGATTTAAATTCCGCAATGCGGGTCAATTTATTAATGTTTACACTGCGTTTTTTTCTGCAGCGTGGGCATGAGATTTTTTAAAATCTCATCCGCTTTGCTGCTAGTGTAAATGCTGCAGAATTTCCGCACTGAATTCCGTTACCGAAATTTTGCAGCATTTATGCTGCGTGGGAAGCCGGTCTAAGGCCTCATGCACATATGACCGTAGTCATGTGAACGGCCGTAATTTTCGGTCCGGCCAGCCACGGAGTGACAGCCGCGAGCCGCACGCATATCGCGGACCGTGCACATGGCCGTGGCCATTATTTTCAATAAGCTCGGACCGCCCTCAGAACACGGCCGTAATAAGGCTTGCCCGTTCTTTCTGCGGTGCGAGCTCCTGGGCCATGCACGGACCGTGAAAACCACGGTTGTGTGCATGGACACATAGGAATGAATGGGGCCGCAATTCTGCTGTCGATTTTCGGGGGAATTGCGGCCTTAGAGTGATTCTACTGATCATATGTAAATTGCATTCGGAAAGACTTCAGACCCTATTGATTTTTTCATATTTTGTTATGTTCAGGCCTTTCCCAATCATTCTGCACTCAATACCCCATAATGACAAAGTGAAAACAGAATTTTAGAAAAAAAAATTTGTGCACATTTATTAAAAATGATCAACTCAAATTTCGCATGGACACAAGCATTCAGACCCTTTACTCAGTACTTAGTTGAAGCACCTTTGGCAGTGATCATAGCCTCCAGTCTTGGGTATGATGCCACAAGGTTTGCACATCTGGATTTGGGAGTTTTCTGCCATTTGTCTCTGCAGATCCTCTCAAGCTCTGTCAGGTTGGATGGGGATTGTCGCCATTTTCATGTGTCCCCAGAGATATTCGATTTCGTTCAAGTCCGTGCTCTGGCCGGGCCTCTCAAGGACATTGACAGAGTTGTCCCTAAGCCAGTCCTGTGTTGTCCTGGCTGTGTCTTTGGGTCATTGTCTTATTGGATGGTGAACCTTTGGCCCAGTCTGAGGTTCAGAGCACTATGGATCAGGTTTTCATTGAGAATATCTCTAGTTTGCTCCATTCATCTTTTCCTCAACCCTAACCAATCTCTCTGTCCCAGCTGCTGAAAAACACCCCTACAGTATGATGCTGCCACCACCATGCTTCACTGTAGGGATGATATTGGGCAGAAATAAGCAGCGCCTTGTTTCCTCCAGGCATGATGCTTAGAATTGAGGGCAAAAAGTTCAATCTTAGTTTCATCAGACCACAGAATCTTGTTTCTCACGGTCTTGAGATTCCTTTAGGTGCTTTTTTGCAAACTCCAGACGGGCTTTCATGTGTCTTTTACTGAGAAGAGGCTTCTTTCCGGCCACTCTCCCCGATAACTGAGCAATAAATGTTTGTACCCTTCTCCAGATCTCTGCCTCCACACAATCCTGTCTCTGAGCTCTACAGGAAGTTCTTTCCTCCTCATGGCTTGGTTTTCGCTCTGATATTGTCAGCTGGGAGACCTTATATAGACAGGGGTGTGTCTTTCCAAATCATGTCCAATTAAATGAATTTACCACAGGTGGACTCCAATCAAGGTGTAGAAACATTTGTTAGATGAGCTAGAGAAATGGGAGGTCCCCAGAGTGAGATCTCATAGCAAAGTGTCTGAATACTTATGTCCATGCGAAATCTGAGTTTTTCATTTTTAATATATTGGCAAAGATTACTAACATTCTTTTTTCACTTTGTCATTATGGGGTATTGAGTGCAGAATGATGGGGGAAAAACTAGATTTTTTTTTATTTTAGCACAAGTCCTCAACATAACAAAATGGGAAAAAAGTGAAAGGGTCTAAAGCCTTTCGAAAGCCTGTATATTACTTTATTGAACCCTATTCTTTTACAGAAGAGAATTGCATGCACAGCAATTCCTTAATACTGCAATATATACGGATTATTCATAGAATGTGTATATTACTTTATTGAACCATCTTTTTACATGAATTCAGAATACTAAATGGTACTTTATGTACTAAATCCCCATAGATACACATTGTGCTAGTATATAGCCTGAGCACTATGCATTTGGAATGTAAAAAGTATAAAGTTCCACTGTTTTACTTAGCATAGAATTTATCACATAAATCATCACCTTTTAATTTCTATCGAGGGGCTTATTAGTGATACATGCCTCCCTTGTGATAACAAATGTAATTCTGCACAGACTAGCCCCTTTAGATACCAGTATATCTATAGAGGCTAGACTGCAAGAATGCATCTGCTTATCCCAGTTGGACTGTCCCCTTTTATAGATTCTATATGAGTGGCTCCATCCATGGCTGGCTGCCGTGCAGAGAGTGTGAAACCGGTCTAGTGTCCACACTCCGCTCCTAACAGTGCATGCTGCAGCCTGCGCCAACCACGTCTCGGCAGCCTGAGGCTTCTCTAGTCTGGGATATGGGTAGCCGTTTAGGACAAGGGCAGCTCTAGAGCACCTGCAGGTAGGTTGATGGATGCAGGAGTCAGGCTCCCAGGAGACTACAATGGTGCTACCCTGCATACTGTGGCGCTTCTCTCACAAAATAGAATAACCATTCTGTTCAAAAACATTGTGAGGTGCCCAAATCACACATTTTTCAAAATCCATTCCATTAATCACCCAGCCCCAGTAGAAACCTGGGAAAAACGGCACCTCCTTAAGGCATTCATCTAGGGGTTTAGTGAGCATTTTGCCCTATCAGGTGTTTTCCAGAATTTAACGCGCAGTGGATGGTGAAAATTTCAATTTTTCTATATTTATGCCATTTCAGTGACTAATATGTTGCACGCATCTTTTTTCACCGGAGACACCAACCCCACAAATTATTATACGGGTTCTCGTTGATAGGGCAATACCATACACATAGCTGTAATCACCTGCCTGGGCACATGGCAAGGCTCCGAAGGGATTTAGCAGCATGTGGTTTTGGGCACATACTGTTTGCAGAATGTGTGGAGTACATCAGGGGAAATAATAAGTAGGTTCCAATAAATAAAAAAAATATGTAAATTCAAGAGACGTATGTTTTGAAACCTTCCTCTATGCACAGGGCAGGTTTCACATGTCCTTTCCTATCCCCTTCTTATAACACACTTTGCACCTTTTTTGGGTCCTTCCCTTCTTTCCAGTGGAGGGGACTTCGCTTAGAAGGTGTTGCCTTAGTACAAGGTGTGTGCCCTCGCTTCCAGGGCCCTCCCCTACCTAGTTGCCAAATATTAGGGCCTTCAACACCACCTCTCCAGTAAAGAGGGGCTTTTTGGTGGGTTAATTCTGGTGTCTTACCCTTTGCAAATCCTAAACCTGTGGGTGTACCCTGATGTATAGCTTCTACGTTTTTACGCCATACCTGGCCTCCTTACTTGGCAGATACTGGTGGAATTGAAGCCTCGTTTTAAAATGTCCAGGGACTCATTAATGGAAATGCACTTCTCGGGGATATAACCCTGGGAAAGCTTGGCACTGAAATGGTCTGAAGAGCCTAATTTTAACCAACTGGTCATCAAGTGGTGGACATTGCGCATTATCACTGATGTAGGAACCTCAGGTTTGCTTCAATGCATATCCTGGACGTGGTCATGCGGCACAACGGGATGTGGTAAACACAAGGGCCCAAAGTTTTACAATCTCTGCGGCATCTACGGTGGTCCACCTGTGGAATTTAGAATAAATTGAGCTGATGTGGTGTTGGGGTATAAATTGTTTGGCATATAAATAAGCCTGGGCAACCGTTCATTGTTCAATTAGTCCAAAAAAGTAACTTTAAAAGGTGCTCATTTCTCAGTCCTACTGTGTTGATTTGTATCCGTGAGTTCACAGTGAATTAAGGGATTTGGGGGTGCAAAATTGTCCGGGGTTATCCATATGGGGATAGGGGATGCTTCAGTTGCATTTCTGGTGCTCCTCGCGAGTGCGTCTCGTTACCAGACGAAGACGATGACAGGAGAAACGGTATCTCCGCTAGCTGACTGTCAAATGCAAGAAATGCGTACTCCTCCTCGTCAGAAAACAGTCTTTGGGCTATGAAAATTGTGTAAAAGTAAAAAAAAATGACTGCCGTACAAATTGTACTTAAAAATTACTGCTGTGCAAATTGTACTAAACAAATTACAGGAGCATAATTTGTATTAAATATTAGGGAGGTGATCACAGGGAAAAGATGGGTGTAATGACGTTAAAGGCTATGTTTTTGTTAAATAAAAATGTGTATCAGTGTGTTTGGTGCAACTTTCTAATTACTTATTGAAAACCAGCTTCTTTGTATCCATTGGTAAAGAGGTCAATTTAAAGGAACGGTACTATGTTCTTGCATCCAGCGTGTTCTTCCACTCAAGGTCGCCTGGAGGATAGCATGACAAGGCCGTGATGCAATGTTGCTGCTCCCGTAGTGAAGGTGCTGTATAGTCAATAATGTCACAATAATGATGAGCTCTTACAAAGGCAAGAGTACTCGTACTATATCATACCTTATCTATAAATTCAGAATGTGTGATATAACAGAGTTTCAAGGTAAAGACTATATACAGTAGTAATGTGCGACTTGTATAATAACACGCTAAGTTTAGGTTTTAATGTTGTTATTTAAATGGCATGACTACAATTTTTCTTTATTTAAAAAAGTTGGTATACATGTAGCAATATAATGTGTAACCAAAAGCAGTTATGAACATGGGGGGGTCTTTAAAATCCTCTCTTCATCTGAAGATGGTCTATAACTGCAGTTTCTTCAGTTGGTAAAATTGGGATGAAAGGTATACAAGTTTGGCCATCATGTCATGTTGGTATTTGCCATAGATTAGTAGCAGGTGGCACTCATCATGTCCAGGTTAGCACTATGACTCAGCCGAGCCACAGGCAGGGACATGTGTCATTTTTAGTAAGATTATTTCTCGAAGACTCCTGGTCAGGGTTGGCACTGTGACTCAGCCGAGCCACAGGCAGACACAATCATTTTAAGTGTTATTTCACAAAAATTTCTGGGAATTTGAATCTAGTCTAAAAACTGGTAAAGTCCAAGTTGGCACTGCGACTCAGCCGAGCCACAGGCAGGGACATTTGTCAGTCAATGTTTGGTTATTTCACAAAGACTCCTGGTCTGGGTTGTCACTGTGACTCAACCGAGCCACAGTCAGCGACATCTTGAGGTTATTTCATAATGACTCCAGGAATTTGGATCTATAGTCCATTGAATTGTCAAATCTGGGTTGGCACTGTGACTCAGCCGAGACACAGGCAGAGACTAATGTTCTGAGAATTTGAATCTATATTCCAAAGACTGGTCAAGTCTGGATTTGCACTGTGACTCAGCCAAGACACAGGTAGGGCCATGTGTCATACTTCGTCAGGTTATTTCACGAAAACTCCTGGTCTGTGTTTTCACTGTGACTCAGCCGAGTCACAGGCAGAGACCATTTTAGAGAGGTTACTTCACAAAGATTAGGAATTTTGATCTATTGTCCAAATATTGGTCAAGTCCGGGTTGGCACTGTGACTCAGCCGAGCCACAGGCAGCAACATCTGTCGCTCTTTCAAGAGATGCCCAGATGTTGTGGACTTGCCAGGATCTAGTAATCTGTAGATGATGATGATGGTGAAGACGATGATAAAGTTGATCTTTGTCTTCTCCTTTGTGATCTTTGACAGTGAGAAGGTTGCTGCTAAAGGACACACAGACATCTCAAGATCAGTATCTCAAATTGTTGCTTTACAACCATTAAGTTAGGTCACGGGCCATAATAATTATAACTATGTGGATATGACAGTGCAGCATGACACTATGCATTATACTTACAATGTCCATTTGGAAAGGTGGGTGGGCGCTGCCGGACTCCACATCCTCCCAGTTTACTGCTCTAAAGAACCGGTGGGATCTGATGGAAGATATCACTGCCAGACGGTTACACGGGGACTTGCAAAGGAGCTAAAAATGTAATGAGAGATCGTTAACCATTATGTGTATGGATTATTACTGATATATAGCACAATAGGGGACATTATAAAGGTCTCTATAGCAAAATCGCTGCAAAAAACAGGATTTGGCTCATCTTGTGTTAAGATATCCTAAATATCCACTAACTGTTCTTCTATTCTCCTTCCCTCATTCTTTTCGAGTTGATCCTACTCACCCCTTTTATGATGTTAATGGTGTCGGTGCACATCTCTGCTGTAAAACAAGGGTCCTCCTCTTGCAGTGATAGATTGTACTGCATCCTTGTCCCATAGCCGTAGAATGGCTGTTCACCTGTTACCATTATAAATAAGGTGACGCCAAAGGCAAAAGAATCCACCAGATGGTTGTAAGGTTCCCGGTTCATCATCTGTAAGACCATCAGTTTAGAGATCAGGTAATTTCGGGGAGTGGATGTACACACAGTTAAATATCAGATAATTATTTGTTATTTTCCTATAATAAATGCCCTTTACCTCTGGGGCAATGTATCCCACTGTTCCTGCATTGCCTGTCTGCATGTCCTCCCCAAATGCGCTGATGGCAGATAATCCAAAATCAGCAATTCGAATGTGTCCGATGTTGTCTAGTAGGACATTACCAGGCTTTATGTCACTGGAGAGAGAAATATTGTTGAATGTTTATGACATTTATTTAATGAATAAGTAGTCAGAGCTATGTTACACAGTTCTTATCCACAAATGGATTTTGGCAAAATATATTCTTCTGTTTTCCTAATTTGGCCGGTTTTATAATGTAGCTACTTACCGGTGGATGATGCCGTGTTCATGCAGGAACTGGAGTCCGCAGACCATTTCTGATGCAAAGAATCTGTGAAGTAGAGGAGAGAGTTGATCAGTGGTTGCTTACATGATCATACACATCATACAATGATGAAACAGAAATTTACCTTGTCATGTCCATATTTAGAGGCAGTTTTCCTGCCATGAAATGGTGCAGGTCTCCTCCGGCCATATAATCCATGACAATCAGGAAAAATTTTGGTGTCTCCAAAGATGCCCGCAGGTAGGTCAGGAAGCGGCTCCCAATGGCCAGTTCCATGATCTCAAGTTCTACTGAGATTTGGGCCTTCATGCGCTTTTTCTCCATAATTTTGACTGCCAGTAGCTCTTCAGTGTCCCGATCTTGTGCCAGTACAACCTGGGGAAGACGCAAGATAGATGAGATCAGACACAGTGGTTAATAGAAATACATCACAATGATTACTCAGAAATTATGTATTTCTCCAAATGCTTATTTACTTTGATTGAGACATTGATGATCTCTCAGTACTTACCTTTCCATAGCCTCCCTTTCCAAGCTCTCTTAGGAAATGGAGATCCTCAGGTTCAATAGATGACTTTGTTATAAGTCCAGAGGATTGAGAAAGGCTTTCTCCTTCTGGCATGTCCCAGATGTTTGAGCCCTCTGCTGGCATGTCCCAGATGTTTGAGCCCTCTGCTGGCACGTCCGCGATGTTAGAGTCTTTGGCAGATATGAGCCAGCTGTTAGGGCATGGCTTAAGGCTTTCACCTGCTGAGATTATTAAACCCCATTAATAACGCTGGTATTTTAAACTATAAAGGGGTATTCCAGAATTGACAATTACAGTATCACCTATCTATAGGATAGGTAATAATTGTCTGATTGCTGGGGGCCCCACCACTGGGACCACCAACGATTGCAAGAACGTTGAATGGAGCAGTGGTCGACCATGCGCGCTGCTACTCCATTTAAAGTTTGTGGGTTCAGAGCTTGGTTGTTTCCCTCAGTCCCATAGACACTTACGAAAACAGCGTAGCTGAGCAGTACGTAAAAAAGCGTAGCTCAGCAAGCTACGCCGTTTTCATAACTCACAACCATAAAACCTTTTCATGGTTGAAATTCACCTCATTCAGCTGCAACACAGAGCAGTTGAACAGAGTTTAGGGGCCCCCGTTCTGGAGATAGATGGGACCCGCATCTATCTGACATTTATGACATATCTTGTGGATATGTCATAACTGTCTCTCATGGGAAAACCCCTTTAAACATTATCACATTATCATTACATTGCAGTTTAGAGAGTAAATACTAATTTGTGATTGGATTCTATTCGAGTCATAGATCTGTATAGGGAGGAAAAATATACAATATCAGTGATGTACAAGTATTTGTAGGAACAAGGCCTCAGTTCTCTTCAACCCAAATTAAGTCAGACAGTAATAAAAGAAACGGACAGAGGATAGAAAAAGTTTTGAGGATAAAACAAATTGTAGACAATAGATTGTAACCTTGTCACCCATTGAGCATAGGATTAAAATGCATGTGTAAATTGTCTGCATTTAAAATAAAAAATGGAAATAAATGAATTTCTCAAATATTAGTCGCCATGGTATAATTCCGCACAATTACACTATAACCCCTATCATCCCCCTCCAGCTTCATTCTATTGCCCTGTTCCCATCTTACCTGGTGGATTGGCTGGAGAAACCATGCAGTTGTGTTTATTGGATTGTCTGGATGCAGTATTGATAGTTGATGGCCTGGATTGTTTTGCACCATTTCCGTCCTCCACTGGGCTCATATATCTGAGTCTTCTCCTGCTCTGGAGAACCCAGTCTCTGTTGTTCTTAATCCTCTTCTGGGTTTCCATTCTTTGGAGGTTTGGACTCTCTGAGCTTTCAGATCTGGGGTAAGTGATGCGTTTTGGTGTTTCTTGGAGATCCTCTTCTGAGTCCAACTCTGCACTGTTAATATTTCTGCGTTGTTTCAGGATCTTCTCCTTGTTGATCCTCCGTCTTGCAGGGACCTGTTCTCTGATGTTATTTCTGGTATTGAGAATGGTCTTCTGCAGTTGTTCATAGGCAGAGTTTGCAGAGTCAGACACTTTGAGGTTCTCCATCTTCCTCTTCTCGGTGAGGATTGCATCTCTCTTGATCTTTCTTCCTCTCTCCAGATCTTTTCTTTTGGATGCCTCTTCTGAGGTGTCCCCATCCATATCCAGTGGTTTCTGATTACCTTGTCCAACAGTGAACAAAGGTTCTGGATCTTCCACGATCCCTCTCCTCCTTTCAAGAATCCTTTCCTTTAGGATTCTTCTCCTTTCATTCTTTAAAGTCATTTTACTTGTATAATGGCTTTGTTTATCATGAAACAGAAAGTGACCGCTCTCCTATTAGAGTCGCCGGAGGCAGTGATTTTAGTCAAGCGGATTGACCAGTCTATAGAATGTGATGAAGTAATCACTTATGACATATTTCTTGTGATGTCATATTTCAGTGTTCTACAAGTGCCTAGACATATCTCTGTCTGTGATTTCACAGTTCTGGTAATATACAAGCTATCAGTCGTTTTAAATAAAGTTTTCTCACATAGGAACACTATTTAAATAGTCGCTAACTCTTCAGACAACTTGTTGTCATTGAATAGCTGCAGTAATAAGCATCAAAACTGTAAACTACTTTATATTAAAATTTAGAAGTCCCTTCAAAACCCTGTGTAAAGTCCCGGCCACTAGGGGTCTCACTTCCTCCTATTCTGCAATCCACTGCCTGTTGTGAGGGAAATTCCATCTCTAGCAGAAAAAACAGAAGTGGGGGCGGGGCTTTCATTATCACAGGGGTTCATAAAGTCGGTGACTCCGCCTCCACCCCAGCAGCTCAGCATGAAAGTAATGTTATTATCCCTCCAGTAATCTGCATTGTTTTCTGCCTGCATTTTGTATTCCTTCAGCGTAGATATTGTTTGATTGATTGTCTAGGGCACAGTTATAATGTTTGTAATGGCTTGTCACCCATCTTTCCTATATGTAATGTCCTGTCACCCAGCTTTCCTATATGTAATTTCCTGTCACCCAGCTTTCCTATTTGTAATGTCCTATTACCCAGCTTTCCTATATGTAATGTCCTGTCACCCAGCTTTCCTACATGTAATACTATGTTACCTATCTTTCCTATATGTAATGTCCTATCACGCAGCTTTCCTATATGTAATGTCCTTTCACCCATCTTTCCTATATGTAATGTCCTGTCACCCATCTTTCCCATATGTAATGTCCTTTCACCCAGCTTTCCTATATGTAATACTATTTTACCCATCTTTCCTATATGTAATGTCCTGTCACCCAGCTTTCCTATATGTAATGTCCTGTCACCCAGTTTTCCTATATGTAATGCCCTGTCACCCATCTTTCCCATATGTAGATTTCGGTCACCCATCTTTCCTATATGTAATGTCCTATCACCCAGCCAGAGGCGTATCTAGGGATTAGCACAGGGAGGGGGGCAAAACATATCTGAGTGCCCACCAACACATGTTTACAACTAAAGAGAGGCATTCTAATTATATCCCTGTATATAACCCCCATCATCCTTGTATATACCAGCCATCATCCCTGTATATAACCCCTGTCATCTTTGTATATAGAAGCCATCTTCTCTGTATATAACCCCTGTCATCTTTGTATATACCAGCCATCATCCCTGTATATAACCCACATCGTCCCTGTATATAACAGCCATCATCCCTGTATAGAACCAACATCATCCCTGTATATAACAGTCTAGCTTCTATATACAGGTAAGGTGGGGGTTATAAACAGAAATGATGGCTGGTATATACAGGGATGATGGGGGTTATACCAGTTAATCCTGCACATCCAGCATCTCTTGTTTCCCAGGGCAGAAGATCGCAGTATACAGGAAGCTGCGCATGCGCGTCTAAAATTACATTGCGCATGTGCGTCTAAAATTACATTGCAAATGCATCCCCTATTCAGGATAGCGAATCACTACATAACCTCTTACTCTCGCCCGCAACTAAGAGACCACTAATGCTAGCATTTCTTCAATAGTGTGAATAGTCGCTATCCAAACATAAGTCCTAGATATTCAATAAGCTAAAAATAGCATTAGAAAGTTTTATCCTCATAGGAATACTGCCTTATCTAAAATACTGAGGCTGATGTAGCCAATGTAGTTAGGGAACAGGATTAAATCAATTAACGGGATATAAAGAAATGGAATCGCTCCAAAGCTTTTGACAACATAATAATGCTATGTCACCCAGCTATGTCACCCAGCTTTCCCGTATCTAATGCCATGTCACACAGCTTTCCTATGTGTAATGCCTTGTCACCCAGCTTTCCCATATGTAATGCCTTGTCACCCAGCTTTCCTATATGTAATGCTATGTCACCCAGCTTTCCTATATGTAATGTCTTGGCACCCAGCTTTCCCATATGTAATGCCGTGTCACCCAGCTTTTCTATATGTAATGCTATGTCACCCAGCTTTCCTATATGTAATGCCATGTCACCCAGTTTTCCTATATGTAATGCTATGTCATTCAGCTTTCCTATATGTAATGCCATGTCACCCAGCTTTCCTTGTAGATAACGCCATACAGAACCCCCCTGTAGATAACACCATACAGACCCCCCTGTAGATAACGTCATACAGACCGCCCCCCTGTAGATAACACCATACAGACCCCCCTGTAGATAACGCCACACAAACCCGCCCTGTAGATAACGCCATACAGACCCCCCTGTAGATAACACCATACAGACCGCCTGTAGATAACGCCATACAAACCCCCCCGTAGATAACGCCATACAGACCCCCTGTAGATAACACCATACAGACCCCCCCTGTAGATAACGCCATACAAACCCACCTGTAGATAACGCCATACAGACCTCCTGTAGCTAACGCCATACAGACGCCCTGTAGATAACGCCATACAGACCCCCTGTAGATAACACCATACAGAACCCCCCTGTAGATAACGCCATACAGACCCCCTGTAGATAACACCATACAGACCCCCCTGTAGATAACGTCATACAGACCGCCCCCCCCTGTAGATAACACCATACAGACCCCCCTGTAGATAACGCCATACAAACCCCCCCTGTAGATAACGCCATACAGACCCCCCTGTAGATAACACCATACAGACCCCCTGTAGATAACACCATACAGACCCCCTGTAGATAACGCCATACAAACCCCCCCTGTAGATAACGCCATACAGACCCCCCTGTAGATAACGCCATATCGCCCCCCCAAAAAAAGAAGACGGCCTATATACAGCGTCACCAACCCCCCATAAAAATGCGACCTACAGTTTGAAAAGACATGTATCCCCTATCCACAGGATAGGGGATACATGTGTGATCGATGGCAGCGATAAGGAGAACGGGGGACCGAAAGTCTGCACAGTTCAATAAAAATGAAAGGTGCACTGGTCACGCATGCGCACAAGCGTGACCAGTGCACAATTCATTTCTATGGAGCTGCAGACAGACCCCGGAAGTCCGAGGTATGTCATGGAGAACTTCGGGGGACTTTCGGTCCACCGTTCTCCTTATCGCTGGGCGTCCCAGTGATCACACATGTGTCCCCTTTCCTGTGGATAGGGGATGCATGTCTTTTGTAGGAACAATCCCTTCAGTGGCGTCGCGCTGTAGCAGCCATAGCTACGGCTGCTATAGCGGTAGTTACGCCACTGACTACAACCCATAATACACTGATCACAGCCTGATACAATACTACACCCCATAATACACTGACCACAGCCTGATACATTACTACACCCCATAATACACTTACCACAGCCTGATACTGTACTACACCCCATAATACACCGACCACAGCCTGATACAATACTAAACCCCAAAATACACTGACCACAGCCTGATACAGTACTACACCCCATAATACACTGACCACAGCCTGATACAATACTACACCCCATAATACACCGACCACAGCCTGATACTATACTACACCCCATAATACACCGACCACAGCCTGATACACTACTACACCCCATAATACACCGACCACAGCCTGATACAATACTAAACCCCAAAATACACTGACCACAGCCTGATACAGTACTACACCCCATAATACACTTACCACAGCCTGATACTGTACTACACCCCATAATACACCGACCACAGCCTGATACACTACTACACCCCATAATACACCGACCACAGCCTGATACAATATTAAACCCCAAAATACACTGACCACAGCCTGATACAGTACTACACCCCATAATACACTGACCACAGCCTGATACAATACTACACCCCATAATACACCGACCACAGCCTGATACTATACTACACCCCATAATACACCGACCACAGCCTGATACACTACTACACCCCATAATACACTGACCACAGCCTGATACAATACTACACACCATAATACACCGACCACAGCCTGATACACTACTACACCCCATAATACACTGACCACAGCCTGATACACTACTACACCCCATAATACACTGACCACAGCCTGATACACTACTACACCCCATAATACACCGACCACAGCCTGATACACTACTACACCCCATAATACACCGACCACAGCCTGATACTATACTACACCCCATAATACACAGACCACAGCCTGATACAATACTACACCCCATAATACACCGACCACAGCCTGATACACTACTACACCCCATAATACACTGACCACAGCCTGATACACTACTACACCCCATAATACACTGACCACAGCCTGATACAATATTACACCCCATAATACACCGACCACAGCCTGATACACTACTACACCCCATAATACACTGACCACAGCCTGATACAATACTACACCCCATAATACACCGACCACAGCCTGATACACTACTACACCCCATAATACACTGACCACAGCCTGATACAATATTACACCCCATAATACACCGACCGCAGCCTGATACACTACTACACCCCATAATACACCGACCACAGCCTGATACAATACTACACCCCATAATACACCGACCACAGCCTGATACACTAATACACCCCATAATACACCGACCACAGCCTGATACTATACTACACCCCATAATACACCGACCACAGCCTGATACAGTACTAGACCCCATAATACACCGACCACAGCCTGATACACTACTACACCCCATAATACACCGACCACAGCCTGATACAATACTACACCCCATAATACACCGACCACAGCCTGATACTATACTACACCCCATAATACACAGACCACAGCCTGATACACTACTACACCCCATAATACACCGACCACAGCCTGATACACTACTACACCCCATAATACACTGACCACAGCCTGATACAATACTACACCCCATAATACACCGACCACAGCCTGATACACTACTACACCCCATAATACACTGACCACAGCCTGATACAATACTACACCCCATAATACACCGACCACAGCCTGATACACTACTACACCCCATAATACACTGACCACAGCCTGATACAATATTACACCCCATAATACACCGACCACAGCCTGATACAATACTACACCCCATAATACGCTGACCACAGCCTGATACAATATTACACCCCATAATACACTGACCACAGCCTGATACAATATTACACCCCATAATACACCGACCACAGCCTGATACACTACTACACCCCATAATACACTGACCACAGCCTGATACAATACTACACCCCATAATACACCGACCACAGCCTGATACACTAATACACCCCATAATACACCGACCACAGCCTGATACTATACTACACCCCATAATACACTGACCACAGCCTGATACAATTCTACACCCCATAATACACTCACCACACCCTGATACAATGCTACACCCCATAATACACTGACCTGATAATAAATTCGTATGACCTTATTCCTCAAAGAATGGGGAATTTAGGATATTATATAGCTCACAAGGGAATTTTCTATATATAGAGAAGCAATATGGTTTGTGCGTTTATAATTTGAAAAAGACATGTTATTGGTTATAAATACTGAGTATCTTTAGAAATTTAAAGAGCCCACAACTTGTCATTCAAAGATTTAATCTATGGATGTAGATGTTTATAAATTTTATTGAGGTGTGATTGAAGACTCTGAAATATTTTAATAATGGAACATAAGTTCCCTTCTTAGATTAAGTCCCATCGGGAATCTGGTTTTAAGACTAAAAATCCAGAATGCTTCTCTGTCTAGTAATAATTGTTTTTTATTTCCACCTCGTATGGAACATGTCACTCTCTCAATGGCATATATTTTTAATGTTTTGGTAGAATGATCATGATTAGTGATGAAGTGCCTGGCAGCATTCGAGATACCTGGAATGTTGGGATTCCTGATGTATCCCAAATGCTCCAGGATTCTAGTTTTGAGCTTCCTAGTTGTACAACCCACATACTTGAGATTGCACTCTGTGCATTCAATAATGTATGTGACGTGTTCGCTGTTACAATTTATATAGGTTTTTATTGGGAAGCTATTGACTCCTTCTGAGTCTTGAAAGTTCTTAGTAGGGTGAGCGAAAAAACATGTTTTAAATGGATTTGAGCCACATTTGAAGAAACCTTTGTTTTGTAGCCAACTGATTCTATATGATGAGAATAGGGAGGGAGATAAAGTGTTCCCTAGTGTGGGTGCCCTCCGTGAAACTATACGGTACCCATCTTTCAAGATTTCATTTAATTTATCATCTTCATAAAGGATGGGTAGGTATCTGTGTATGATGTTTTTAATCTCTGCAAATTGGTTGCGATATTCTAATACCAGGGTTGGTTTGTCAGAGTTGTCATTTTTACTTAGATTTTTAGGGCTCTTGTTGGTAATGTTTTTGTAGAGTAGTTGTTCCCTTGGTTTGGTATCTACTATTGCTATGGCTCTGTCTAAGGTCCACTGGTGGTATCCCCTACTGCTTAATCTTTTGCATATCTGCGTCTGTTCGTTGTGAAAATTTTGTATTTGACAGCAGTTCCTTTTTGCCCTGATCATTTCCCCCACAGGTATGGAGGAGATGGTGTGTTTTGGGTGATGACTTTTAGCGTGTAGAATTATTACTAGACAGAGAAGCATTCTGGATTTTTAGTCTTAAAACCAGATTCCCGATGGGACTTAAAGAGGCTCTGTCACCACATTATAAATGTCCTATCTCCTACATAAGGAGATCGGCGCTATAATGTAGGTGACAGTAATGCTTTTTATTTAAAAAAATGATCTATTTTCACAACGTTAGGAGCGATTTTGGTTTATGCTAATGAGCTTTCTTAATGCCCATGTGGGCGTATTTTTACTTTCGACCAGGTGGGCGTTGTGCAGAGGAGTGTATGATGCTGACCAATCGGCATCATGCACTCCTCTCCATTCATTTACACTGCACTAGCGATATAGTTATATCACTATGTGCAGCTACATACACAAGCCCTAACATTACTGTAGTGTCCTGATAATGAATACACATGACCATCCAGCCTGGACGTCATGTGTATTCAGAATCCTGACACTTCTGAATCTTTTCTCTGAGATTCCAGCAACGGATACGAAATCTCGCGAGATTACGAGGTAAACGACCAGGAAATCGTGGCAGTTGATGATGATGACGATTTCCTATTGCGCGCGCTGGCCCTTTAAGGCCGGGCGCGAGCGTGCGCTCGCACCCTACGGGACACAGCCGAACGGAGCGGAAGTGAGCGCTGGCGTCTCCTAGGAAGGAGACGGGGACCAGCGCTCACAGATCCATGGCTGCGGGCGTCGGGAGGTGAGTGAACCCGACGGCCCGCGGCCATGGACGCTACACTGTGCATCATATTTTCTAAACAATGCTGCCATATCTCAGCTAGCATGCATTGCTCTGTCTAAAAGTTCCCGTAAAATTTTAAAAGCATAGTATATAGTATATTTTTTACCCCATACTGTATAAATATACAAACAAAAAATTGTTTGGTTGCATTCATATATGTATTATATATTACATTGCACCTGTCATGCTGTAGAAAACCATAAATGTTAATACGTCACTTCATACCTGATTTTTATATGCAACAGGAGCAATATTGCTCTTTATGTAGCAACTCAGACACAACTATTCATGAACATTTTATCCCAGTTTGTTTGTTGAAGGAATTTATATATCCTTTGTACTCCGTAACAAACTTTGTGTTTTTATATGTATTAATCTCACAATATGTGTTTTTTCTTCTTCTGAGTGTTCATTTTTCAAGCCCATCTAGCATGTACTCTAATTCCACATCCTAGTGCTTATTACGGTTTGCATACTTGAATCAATTTCTAATCAATTTGAATCAATTTTTTCCTAAATTAATATAAAGAAAAACTTCTTGTGACCCAAAAGCATAGGGAGCCAAAATTCTTCTCTTGATTTCACTATTTCCTTAATCATCATCATCTGTCTATTCGCCAGTATAGCGACAATAATCCTTCTATATATACTAATTATAAAATGTGAAGGAACGGCTTAAACAAAACATATGAACAAATTTAGTTCCCATAAATACTATTGTTGTTTTTCTTAATACAACAAAGTAATATAACATTAAACTTTTACTGTTACACATAATACACCTCTACGTAATTAAGAGCATACATACCGGACGGGCAGATGCTTTGACCTTTCGGGACACAGCTGATTATTAATCTTCCTCCTGAAGATACAAACCGGAAATAAAAGCCAGGAGTGGATACAGAGTCTCCATGCATGCCATGAATAAGGACACGAGACGTGTCAGAAACGCGTAGGCACAATTAACCAAATAAATATTTGGTGATCCTTCACCCTCCACCCATCTCTGTACTCTGCCATACTACTGAACTACCCTGCTAAGTTCTTTTAAACTTGTTACATTACTAATAAAATTGGAACAGGAGTTCCATTTTACTTACCTTCAGCGCTGGATTTTGGTTCTCTTTCTCACACTGACCACAGCCTGATACAATACTACACCCCATAATACACTGACCACAGCCTGATACTATACTACACTCCATAATAATACACTGACCACAGCCTGATACAATACTACACCCCATAATACACCGACCACAGCCTGATACAATACTACACCCAATAATACACTGACCACAGCCTGATACAATACTACACCCCATAATACACTGACCACAGCCTGATACAATATTACACCACATAATACGCTGACCACAGCCTGATACATTACTACACCGAGGGGCGTAACTAGGAAAGACTGGGCCCCATAGCAAACCTTTGACTGGGGCCCCCCCTCCGCTGGGTATCACACAACCCCCCCCTTGTTTATAGTGCCTCCCTATAGATTCCATCACACAGATAGATAGCACCACACACAGCCCCCTGTAGATAACGCCATACAGCCCCCTGTAGATAATGCCATACAGCCCCTGTAGATAACGCCATACAGACCCCCCTGTAGATAACGCCATACGGCCCCCCTGTAGATAACGCCATACAGACCCCCCTGTAGATAACGCCATACAGACCCCCTGTAGATAACGCCATACAGACCCCCCCTGTAGATAACGCCATACAGACCCCCTGTAGATAACGCCATACAGACCCCCTGTAGATAACGCCATACAGACCCCCTATAGATAATGCCATACAGCCACCGTGTAGATAACGCCATACAGACCCCCCTGTAGATAATGCCATACAGACCCCCTGTAGATAACGCCATGCAGACCCCCATACAGCCCCCTGTAGATAATGCCCCCTGTAGATAACGCCATACAGACCCCCCTGTAGATAACTCCATACAGACCCCCCCACTGTAGATAACGCCATACAGACCACCCTGTAGATAACGCCATACAGTCCCCCTGTAGATAACGCCATACAGACCCCCTGTAGATAACACCATACAGACCCCCCTGTAGATAACGCCATACAGACCCCCCCACTGTAGATAACGCCATACAGAACCCCCTGTAGATAACGCCATACAGACCCACTATAGATAACGCCACACAGACCCCCCTGTAGATAACGCCATACAGACCCCCCTGTAGATAACGCCATACAGCCCCCTCTGTAGATAACGCCATACAGACCCCCCTGTAGAAAACGCCATACGGCCCCCCTGTAGATAACGCCATACAGACCCCCCTGTAGATAACGCCATACAGACCCCCTGTAGATAACGCCATACAGACCCCCCCTGTAGATAACGCCATACAGACCCCCTGTAGATAACGCCATACAGACCCCCTGTAGATAACGCCATACAGACCCCCTATAGATAATGCCATACAGCCACCCTGTAGATAACGCCATACAGACCCCCCTGTAGATAATGCCATACAGACCCCCTGTAGATAACGCCATGCAGACCCCCATACAGCCCCCTGTAGATAATGCCCCCTGTAGATAACGCCATACAGACCCCCCTGTAGATAACTCCATACAGACCCCCCCACTGTAGATAACGCCATACAGACCACCCTGTAGATAACGCCATACAGACCCCCCTGTAGATAACGCCATACAGTCCCCCTGTAGATAACGCCATACAGACCCCCTGTAGATAACACCATACAGACCCCCCTGTAGATAACGCCATACAGACCCCCCCACTGTAGATAACGCCATACAGAACCCCCTGTAGATAACGCCATACAGACCCACTGTAGATAACGCCACACAGACCCCCCTGTAGATAACGTCATACAGACCCCCCTGTAGATAACACCACACAGAACCCCCCCTGTAGATAACGCCATACAGACCCCCCTGTAGATAACACCTTACAGAACCCCCCTATAGATAACGCCATACAGACCCCCCCCCCCTGTAGATAACACCATACAGACCCCCCCTGTAGAAATTTTGGAACAGGGAAGATTTATATTATGTTAATCAATTTTTTCAAGATGGTAACGTAAAAAAGTTGGATATTATGTAGGGAGAAGGAGATATTGACAATTAAAACACACAGTTTAAAGCAACACAGGAAAGAGAGATGTTTCAGATAAAAGAATGTCCAATTTTGAAATATGGACATGCAAGTAATGGAGAAAAAGGGTTTATTTCAAGGAGTTATAAAACACTTTATATAATAGGTAGACAGAAGTGGGAAATAGAACTTTGAGAGTATCATTTAATAATAACCATAAAATAACAACATTTTTCATAGTTAACAGATTATAATTTACACCTAAGTAATTAGGTAAAATTAATAGGGATAGAAACACCAAATGTCCAAGATGTGATTAATCCACTGGTGTCCAACATTCCATAAGTTTTGGATGGAAGTGATCCATAATATTGAGCTGATATTAGAGATTATTATTCCTAGATCCCCGGCCATTTGACTGCTTGGTGTATGTGATTGGATTCTGAACACATATGCAATTAAAGAGTTAGTGGCAAAACAATTTTTTCTTGCCCGCCTGATAATAGCAAGGAACTGGATAGTGTAGGGTCCATGGCCGCGGGCCGTCGGGTTTACTCACCCCCGATGCCCGCAGCCATGGATCTGTGAGCGCTT
Organism: Rhinoderma darwinii; assembly: GCF_050947455.1. Classification (NCBI taxonomy): domain Eukaryota; kingdom Metazoa; phylum Chordata; class Amphibia; order Anura; family Rhinodermatidae; genus Rhinoderma; species Rhinoderma darwinii. The sequence goes on along the minus strand of NC_134688.1, from coordinate 144,759,872 downwards.
GTCCCCATCTCCTTCCTAGGAGACGCCAGCACTCACTTCCGCTCCGGTCCGCTGTGTCCCTTAAGGTGCGCGCGCACGCTCATGCCCGCTCTTAAAGGGCCAGCGCGCGCACATGGAAACAATCATCATCATCAACTTACATGATTTCCTGGACTATAAGAAGGTCCCTGCCATTCTGATCCTTGCCTGATCGTTGTTAGTGTATCCCAAGTCTGTATTGCAAATAGTTCCTTAGTGTTTCCCATTCCAGTTGTTAACCGTGCCCTGTTACCTGTTCTTGTATCCCGTGCTGTGTTCTTGTTCCTGTGCCTACTAGTGTTGGAGTCTTGTCTACTGCACCTGCTGTCGTTTGCCACGTCCTGTGTCATCCGCCACGTCCTTTGTGATCTGCCACGTCCAGTGTCATCTTCCACGTCCAGTGTGATTCGCCACTTCTGGCGCAACCTGCGGTACCTGCTGTCATCCGCCACGTCTGGCGTAGCCAGCTGCACCCACCTCCATCCATGCCAGAGCTGCGGTCACTGTCTGGACTATCCAGGTACCCTAGTGCGGGACTTTGTATTACTGGCGTGCACTGTTGTTTGGCCAGCTGCCTCCCCGGTGCGGCCTAGTGGGTCCACATAATCACAAACTGTGACAGATAGCACCAGTCGGACCGGAGATCTATGAATGGAAAAGTACTATATTAAATACCATACATTATGAAATGAGCCAGGGGCGTCGCTAGCACCGGACTTCTGGGGCCCAAGCCCCCAATCTTTGGCTCGGATCCCCCTGATCCCCGGGTGACTGCCGCTACAGAGGTCTCATTTGCCCCTGCACCGCGTCTATAGAAATTTACTGTTCCAAATTATTATGCAAATGTTATTTTTCGCTGATTTTCCTAAATAGTCGATGCAAATGACAGTCAGTATAATCCTCAAGCCATCAACCGTTGGAATATAATGCAAATTTTATTGAACAAATATCCTAATGATAACAGATTTTTTTTTAGAAGTAAAAAACTCAAAATGCACTGTTTCACATTATTATGCACAACAGAGATCAAAACATTTTAAAGGTTGTAAAGAGAACTAAAATGGTAATTTGTTGAATTTGCAGCATCAGGAGGTCATATTTACAGAAATAAAAAAAAACAAAAAAACTTAACAGGCCAAGTTACATGTTAACATAGGACCTCTTCTTTGATATCACCTTCACAATTCTTGCATCCATTGAATTTGTGAGTATTTGGACAGTTTCTGCTTGAATATCTTTGCAGGATGTCAGAATAGCCTCCCAGAGCTTCTGTTTTGATGTGAACTGCCTCCCACCCTCATAGATATTTTGCTTGTGGATGCTCCAAAGGTTCTCAATAGAGTTGAGGTCAGGGGAACATGGGGGCCACACCATGAGTTTCTCTCCTTTTCGCCCATAGCAGCCAATGACACAGAGGTATTCTTTGCAGCATGAGATGGTGCATTGTCATGCATGAAGATAATTTTGCTACGGAAGGCACAGTTCTTCTTTTTGTACCACGGAAGAAAGTGGTCAGTCATAAACTCTACATACTTTGCAGAGGTCACTTTCACACCGTCAGGGATCCTAAAGGGGCCTACCAGCTCTCTTCCCATGATTCCAGCCCAAAACATGACTCCGCCACCTCCTTGCTGACGTCGCAGCCTTGTTGGGACATGGTGGCCATTCACCAACCATCCACAACCATCCACTACTCCATCCATCTGGACCATCCAGGGTTGCACGGCACTCATCAGTAAACAACACGGTTTGAAAATTAGTCTTCATGTATTTCTGAGCCCACTGCAACCTTTTCTGCTTGTGAGCATTGTTTAGGGGTGGCCGAATAATAGCTTTATGCACACTTGCAAACCTCTGGAGGATCCTTCACCTTGAGGTTTGCGGGACTCCAGAGGCACCAGCGGCTTCAAATACCTGTTTGCTGCTTTGCAATGGCATTTTAGCAGCTGCTCTCCTAATCCTATTAATTTGTCTGGCAGAAACCTTCCTCATTATGCCTTTATCTGAACAAACCCGTCTGTGCTCTGAATCAGCCACAAATCTTTTCACAGTACGATGATCACGCTTAGGTTTTCTTGAAATATCCAATGTTTTCATACTAATTAAATGTTTATGACACTTAAATCCAATGTGCATAATAATTTGAAACACAGTGTAGTAATTGGAACTTATGTCATAAAATACATGGGCCCCTGTAACTATAGTAATAACACTATACTTACCCGGCCTTCCAAAGCGCAGTGGAAGTCCTGACGTCTTCTCGCGTCATGATGTCACAAAGCTGTGCGCCGCGCATGACGTCACGACGCAGGATGGTGTCGGGACATCCGCTGCACCGAAGAGCTGGGTAAGTGCAACATCATTACTGCCTGCTGGGGTCCTGTATCTAAGCCTGCCTTAAAATAGACATTATATGTTCCAACAGACAGCTTCACACATGGGCCTCAGATACAGGGTCCATGTGTGATACTGTCTGTTGGAACATGTATCTAAGCTTACCACAAAGCAGGCTTAGATACAGGACCCCAGCAGACACTAATCTTATACTGTATAAGATTACTGTCTGCTGGGGCCCTGTATCTAAGCCTATTATGTATGATACTATCTGCTGAGACAAGGTGGGTATGTCAGAGGCGTAGCTAGGTTCTCCAGCACCCGGGGCAAAGCTTCAGTTTGGCGCCCCCCCCAACCTCTTTCCCGACATCTCCTTCCCCCTCGCCGTGTTTGTTTTCTCTACCAATCAATGACGTGTCATTTCTTTTCCACATTTCTTTTTATGTAACTCGAGCATAAAAACATTTGTACATTTTACAAGCAATATGGTTCTATACACAACACCAGAACCAAGCTCAGTACATATATACAGCCCCAGAACCAAGCTCAGTACATATATACAGCACCAGCACAAATACAGCTCAATTTAGTGCAACCCCTGCCGTATAGGTAAAACTACAGCTCCCAGCATGGCCCGAACAATGGTAAGGATATGCTGGGAGATGCTGTTTCACAAAAAATAAATCCTATCATAATCATACCCCCCATCATCTCGCTGCAGATCATACAGTGACTACAGTGCTGATTAGAGGCAGAATAAACATTTACATTAAGTGACTCACCGGTGACGTCTCAGATTCTAGTTATTTTTCTCCATCCGGTCCAGACCTCTATGATGACTTCTCCCGGTCACAGCCCATTTCTGCAGTTTGCAGCTCACATGTCTTCAGCTTCTCACTTTTCCAACATTTCTACACCTATAAATAAAGATAAAATTATCATTATACCACACACTACACCCCTAAATATAATAGCGTCATACACTGCAGTTCTAATTATAATAGCACCATACACCGTGTCCCACACACACACACTGTGCCCCCTGTAGATAGTGCCTGCCATAGAGCCCCCTGTAGATAGTGCCTGCCATAGAGCCCCCTGTAGATAGTACCTGCCATAGAGCCCCCTGTAGATAGTGCCCCATATAGCCCACCCCTGTATATAGTGTCCCACATATAACTCCCCCTATAGTGCTCTACAGATAGCCCACCCCTGTATATAGCCCCCTGTAGATATAGCCCAGCCCTGTATATAGTGCTCCACGTATAGCCCAACCCTGTATATAGCCCCCTGTAGATATAGCCCACCCCTGTATATAGTGCTCTACAGATAGCCCACCGCTGTATATAGCCCCCCTGTAGATATAGCCCACCCCTGCATATAGCCCCCCCTGTAGATATAGCCCACCCCTGTATATAGTGCTCCACAGATAGCCCACCCCTGTATATACTATATACATGGGTGGGCTATCTGTGGAGCACTATATACAGGGGTGGACTATATGTACAGGGGGGCTATATACAGGGGTGGGCTATCTGTGAAACACTATATACCGGGGTGGGCTTTCTGTGGAGCACTATAGGGGGAGCTATTTGTGGGATTACAGGGGTGGGCTATATCTATAGGGGGACTATATACAGGGGTGGGCTATATCTACAGTGGGACTATAGCTACAGGGGTGGGCTATATCTACAGGGGTGGGCTATATCTACAAGGGTGGGCTATATCTACAAGGGTGGGCTATATCTACAGGGGTGGGCTATATCTACAGGGGTGGGCTATATCTACAGAGGTGGGCTATATCTACAGGGGTGGGCTATATACAGGGGGACTATATCTACAGGGGGACTATATCTACAGGGGGGCTATATCTATAGGGGGGCTATATCTACAGGGGGGCTATATCTACAGGGGTGGGCTATAAACAGGGGGACTATATCTACAGGGGGACTATATCTATAGGGGTGGACTATATCTATAGGGGTGGGCTATATCTATAGGGTGGGCTTTATCTACAGGGGGGGCTATATCTACAGGGGTGGGCTATATCTACAGGGGTGTGCTATATCTACAGGGGTGGGTTATATTTACAGGGGTGGGCTATATCTACAGGAGGGGCTATATACTATATAGCCCCCCCCTGTAGCTATAGCCCACCCCTATATATGGTACTCCATAGATAGCCCACCCCAGTATATATCCCCCACCCTGTAGATAGACACCCCCCCGTAGATAAAGCCCCCCGCATGTAGATAAAGCCCCCCCCTGTAGAGAAAGCCCCACGTGTAGATAAAGTCCCCCCTCCATAGAGAAAGTCCCCCTTCCGTAGATAAAGCCCCCCCCCGTGTAGACAAAGTCCCTCCCGTAGATAAAGTCCCTCTTGTAGATAATGCCACACACTTTTATTACAATTAAAAAAAAAAAAAAACTATTTCAACTCACCTTAATCCCACGCCGTCCGGCAGCCATGGAGACCTGCTCTCTTCTGCGCAGGTCTCCTGGGGGTTGAACGCAGCGTCCATGAAAGGCGCTGATTGACTGGGCAGGATGACTTTCCCTGTCAGTCAGTCAGTGCCTTTCATCGACGGAAGCTTCACTGGTACAAAAGGTACCAGTAGCTTCACTCGTGGAAAGGCGCTGAATGGCCGGGCACGGAACGTGCCCGGTCATTCATTGCTTCTAATTGTACCTGTGCCCTATAGACACAGGTACAATTATAGTGCAGGAGGAGGTGGCACTGGCGCCCCCCTCTAAGCTGCGCCCAGGGCACATGCCCCGCCTGCCCCCCCTTAGCTACGCCCCTGGGTATGTGGGACTGCATGGCACTGTCTACAAGGGGGATGTATGGCAGGGGGGTTGTGACAATATATATAGGGGGCATTGTGTGGGGAACGCTCTACAGGTGTCTTTGATTAGAGCCCCAAGACATAACTTTGCTTGGGGCCCCAGAAATGCCAAATTTGCCCCTGAGGGTTAGTACAAGGATACTTACTGCTGGGGCCCTGTAACTAAGGCTACATTCACACGAGCGTGACCGATTTCCGCGCGTAAATTTGTCCGTGTGCGTTACGTTTTTGCATCAGTGTGCTTTGTGTGTGGCATGTGTTTTTCTCGCACTTGCAAGCACTTTTTTCCATAGCTCATGAGCAGCCTTGTGAGGAGACCGTCCTTCCCAGGACAGGAAACCTGAGGAGATAAAAAGGTTCACGCCCCGTCCACATCTCAGTTTCAGGTTTCCTGTCCGCCGGATAGGTTGTCCTTCTGCTCCCATTGGAGATATGTATCTAATTATTTTATTTATTCTTCACACCCGGGGCTGAGGACTGGAAACAAATGAATTTGCTTTCCTTTCCTGGTATGGTATAAGTCGTTATAAAACGCAGCCTATTTACCTTGTCTGCTTCCCTGTGTGCTGCCTTCAGTCTGTTCATGTCTGCTATGGCTAGGTCGGGCAGAATGCCCGTCAGGCGACTCCAACCTTCTTGAAAGGAGGAGTGGTAAACACGCTGTGGTAGGATTCTCAGTGTGGGCTGGGCAGTGTCTGGGGTGCGTCTCAGACACTTCTGGCGGCGTCTGATGTCACTTCTGGTTTGGCTGCCGTCACTTCCAGGTTGGCCGACGTCACTTCCTGTTTGGCTGACGTTACTTCTGACTTGGCCGACGTCACTTTCGGTGGAGTTTGACGTGTCGGTAACAGGTGGGAGGAATCACAGCACTGCTGGTCGCTATATAAATAGGCAGCAGGGAGGCAGCCAGCTCTTGCAGGTCCTCTAAAAAAAATTAGGTTTTCAGCCTGTAATTACTCTAAGCTGTAAAACCAGAGGCATCAAAGTGGTGAATCACCATTTCTGATACTAGTGATGTCCATTCTATAATCGCTGAGCCATCAGAAGCCCCCAGGCCTCCGAGTCCGGTATTTGTCCCGTGCAATTATGGGATCCACTGAACATTTGGTAAGATGCTTTTTCCATTTTCTTAATGGTTTTTCTCTATGCCTTATGTTTTTATATATTACTAAAGTGGTTAAGAAGTCCAGCTCTAGTAAAGCTAGGACTTGTGGAATCTGTAAAAAGTCTTTATCACCCTCTTACTCTAAAGCCCCTGGTCAAGTCTGCCTGGATAGAGTCATTGCTGAGCAGGTACCTTCTTTATTAGACAGTATCAAACAAATTGTGAAGGATGAAGTGGCTTCCTCATTGGAAGCTTTTAAAAGGAAGATTTCTCAGGCTAGTGCCTCGAGTGCACCCTCTGCTCCCTTTAGAGCTGATCACTTGTGCTCAGCTTCAGATGAGAGCGAAGTAGCCTCTGGATCAGACTCAACTAAGGAAGAACAGTCTGGTAGTACCGCCTTCCAGGCAGAAAACACCAAACAATTGTTAAACGCAGTTAGGGCAGCAAAATGCCTTTTAAGATTTGGGAAGTTTAGGGGATTCCCTGGATAGAAAAGCCCATACATACCATAGGAGGGCCTGAGAATCGGCGACAGGTAGCCTTAGACCTAGCATTGCTGCTGCTTGTGTGGCTAGGTCTATGAAGGTTGTGGCAATTAGAGATATACCTATAAAATAAGACTCCAAGAGAACAAATTCTTACCTCTCTCCCTTCCTTTGCAAAGGCTGCAGATATTTGGCAGATGCATCGGCAAGGTATGTGAAGAACTCCACGTAGCCAGAGGCAGGGCTTTGAGGGAGTATGAAGATGGGAGACCTGGGGGCCATCATTAGGCCCCCAGGCTGCCATAACAACCATTGTCACCCACCAATCACGTCATGGGGGGGGGGGGCGATGGTGCGTTGGAGGGGGACGCCCACATGATTCTAACAATTTAAATGTTGCAGTCGCGATTGACCGTGGTATATAAGGTGTTAAACGGGCAGAATCAAAGTGATCTTTGATTCCGCTCGTTGCAGTGAGGTGTCGGTTGTATAACACAGCAGTCACCCGCTGTGTATAGAGCGCGCTCAGCCCGTGAGTACGCTTCATACTTCTCCTTAATGGCTGTCACGTACTAGTACATGACATTTCGTTAAGGGGGTTAAAAAGATTATACAACAAGAGTAACCCACATGGCACTATCACCCTTAGGCTGGATTCACACGAGCGTTGCGTTTTTGCGCGCGCAAACAACGCAGCGTTTTGCGCGCGCAAAAACCATTTGACAGCTGCGTGTGTCATCCGTGTCTGATGCGCGGCTGCGTGATTTTCGCGCAGCCGGCATCATAGAGATGAGGCTTGTCGACGCCCGTCACTGTCCAAGGTGCTGAAAGAGCTAAATCTTTCAGCACCCTCGACAGTGAATGCCGAACACAACAGCGAAAAACCTGTAAAAAAAAAGATAAAGTTCCTACTTACCGAGAACTTCCCGGCCGTTGCCTTGGTGACGCGTCCTTGGTGACGCGCCTCTCTTGACATCGGGCCCCACCTCCCTGGATGACGCGGCAGTCCAAGTGACCGCTGCAGCCTGTGATTGGCTGCAGCCTGTGCTTGGCCTGTGATTGGCTGGAGCTGTCACTTGAACTGAAGTGTCATCCCGGGAGGTCGGACTGCAGGAAGGAGACAGGAGTAATCGGTAAGTTAGAACTTCGTTTTTTTTTACAGGTTCATGTATTTTGGGATCGCAAGTCACTGTCCATGGTGCTGAAACAGTTTAACTCTTTCAGCACCATGCACAGTGAATGTCTCCCGACGTCGCGGACCGGAAATTTTTTTGCCGGGTTCGGCCAAAACGAGTTTGACCGAACCCGGTGAAGTTAGCTTCGGTTGTCGGGGTTCGCTAATCGCAAAGACACTCCGTTTGGATGTTCGGAAACAGAAAAGCACGTGGTGCTTTTCTGTTTACATTCATCCTTTTGACAGCTGTTGCGCAAACACGCAGTTCGCACGGAAGTGCTTCCGTGCGACATGCGTGGTTTTCACGCACCCATTGACTTCAATGGGTGCGTGATGCGTTGAAAACGCTGAATCAACGGACATGTCGTGAGTTTTTGGCAACGGAGCAACGCTGCGCAAAAAACGCTGCCATGTCTGCACGGCCCCATTGACAAATATAGCTACGTATTTTACGTTCGTCTGAATAAAGCCTTAGGGCTTATTCAGACGAACGTAAAATACGCGCGTGCAACACGCGTGATTTTCACGTGCGTTGCCCGTAGCTATATTAGTCAATGGGGCCGTGCAGACATGGCAGCGTTTTTTGTGCAGCGTTGCTCCGTTGCAAAAAACTCACGACATGTCCGTTGATTCTGCGTTTTCAACGCATCACGCACCCATTGAAGTCAATGGGTGCGTGAAAACAAAGCAGGGCACACGCAAGCACCTCCATACGCACAGCGTTTTTCACGCAGCACTTGTTAAGTCTATGTAAATGAGTGGAGCAGACTAGACAAAACAACTACCCACCAGGAAGTGCCTTTTCACATTCAGAGCACATGCGCACAGTTTCAACACACATCTGCAGCAATGCCACGTGCGTGTGATGTGGAGAAACTTATTTGCTTGGTCCATGACAGACCCCAGTTGTGGAACACGAATGAGGAGGCCTACCACGACCGCACGGGCAAGGAGGTAGCCTGGGATGAGGTGGCGCATAGCCTATTTGGGCAGGAGTGGGAAAAAAGTACCACAAGAGACCGCAAAACCATAGGTAAGTGCTGATCTAAATGAATGCAGATGCAATCGCCCATGCTATCGTGTATAGCCTTGTGTTTCATATGTTCTGTACAGTGCTTGGTCGCGCGTGTGGCACTGCATAATGTATAGGCCAGTGTTTATTGTTTCGTTGTGTATTACGTATAGCAACGTTTGTGACAAGTGAAGTTGTCTGTACGGTCAGATGGTCTCATTTTGGTGTCTGTCTCCTGTTCCTTTGTCCAGTTGATGATGTCAAAACACGGTGGAGGAGCTGTCGGGATCAGTTTAGGAGGGAATATGGCAACAAAGGGCGAAGTGGGGATGGGGCGTCCAAAAAAAGGCCCTATATATATATGAAACAGCTGATGTTTCTCAAGGACATTATGGAGATGCGACCGTAAGTACTGACATTACATTGATGACATGTGTGTGTTCACTGCATAGCCTGTATAAAAATCTGTATGGCCCTTGTGGCCATGGGAAAATGAGTAACGATAAATGTTTCTGGCAGATGCAGTGATAATCTGAATGATACGGAGGAGGAGGCTGGCTATGTGGAGGCGCACCAGGTCCCCGAACAAGATCCCGTGCTGCCCTTGACCCCCGACCGTACCCAAACCCAAGCTGCCACACAGTTAAGCAGCCAACCCCAGCTGCCAGTGGACCTGGACAATCCACGGACGCCACCAGCCAGACGCCGGCGCACCCAGGTTGCCCCAGCAGGTGCCAACGTGGACGCGAGAGTCCTGGAGTACCTTAGGCGCTGTTCGGAGGAGGATGGATGTGACGCTTTTGGACGTACCATAGCGCCACTACTTCGGCGAGTACCGGACTACCGGATGGCACGCGTCCAAGGGGCCATCCTCGCTATTATTGATTCTGCCACTCCTCCTAACAATCCACGCCAATGCTTCCAGGTAGTAGAGCAATGGCGTGGATTGCCTGAAGATTGTCTGACCTCTTCTGCTCCTCTCCCTTCCCAGCCTGCTCACACCTTTAAAAGGCCACAGTACCAACGGCCGATGGTGAGGGTAATGTCACCAGGTCATGTGGTGCCTCGCGACCGCACTTTCCCCCCCTACGTCCGACCCCAGCCTCCCTTTGACCAGGGCCCCCCTGCAGGGCTAAACCCTCAGTATCAGCACCACTATGCTGGTGTGGAACATCCTCAGCAGTCCCAGGGACAGTATAGTGGTGCTGAGATGCAGAGCCACCAGTCTCCCTCACATATGTATCAGGACTTATAGAATTGTGGAGGCCGATGCCGCGTGTTTCTATGTGGGACTGTCAACATGGAAGTCACAGTTTAGTTCTGTAGCATCATGTTGGTGCGTTGGATATGTTTTTCTGACAGCTGGATGCTGCTCAGTGTTTACGTTTGAACTACCAGATTAAATGGTTATGTTGTGACGACGTTTCATTATTTGTGTTTGCCTCCCTTTATGTGTTGGTACCCAGGTTCCCCCAAACATTATTTTAGGTAATGTCCCCACATTAGGACGGTGGAGCAAGTTTGTAGCATGCCATGATAGAGGTATTAGTTTGTCTTTGGTGGTTTACCTCCATTCCGCATATTGCCCTCGCCTGCATTGCAGTCGTGTGAGAAATGGGGACCAAATGATTTTTGACATGGAATTAGTGTCCAAGGGCTAAGGCAAGCGGCCTCCCAAGCTAATTCGTCTAGAGGAGATTTAACGTAAAAAGGAAAACCACCAAAGATGTAAGCTCGCAACCCACGTCAAGGGTCCTCATGTCTTGCGAGTGCAGAATCAAAATATCTCCTCCCCAAAGAACTACAAAAGTCACACAAAAACGCTACTGAGGCCCACTAATCTCAACTAGGACAGCCCTCACAGAACATCCTCCTGCCATGGCACAGCTCCATCCGGGCTGTCAAAATATTGTGCAAATATGTCGCGTACTCGTATTCCCGATGTTTGCGCCCTTCCACGTGGAATTGGCAGTGGAATGGTTGTTGACGAAACATTTTGCTGAAGATATTCTGCATCACAACCACCATCATGTATGCGACAAAAATTATGAAGCACGACACACGCTTGTATGACCCGGGTGACATTTTGCGGCTTCAGTTGCATGGTGGTGAGGAAAACACGCCATTTGGAGGACATTATGCCAAATGCACATTCCACACATCGGCGTGCTCTGCTAAGCCGGTAATTGAATATGCGCCGGCGGTCGTCCAAGCCTCTTCGAGCAAATGGGCGCATGACTTGACTTGTGAGTCCGAAACCCTCATCTGCCACGATCACATAAGGGACTGGTGGTCCTCGCGAGCCAGGCAGGTGGGTCGGCACCGGCACCGACAGCAGATTGCACATCAGACGCTCGCCCATCCGGGATGTACGAAAGATGCGGGCATCAGCGGAGCTTCCATAGGACCCTATATGTACAATTGTAAAACAATAATTGCTGTCGGACAGGGCCATCAAGACGATTGAAAAATACTGTTTGTAGTTAAAGAATCGGGATCCGGAGTTGGGGGGCTTCTTGACCCGAATATGCTTCCCGTCTAGGGCACCAATACAATTCGGAAATTGGGTGGTGGTGAGAAAGTCTGATGCAATGGAAAGCCAGTGGTCTGTCGTCGGCTGCGGCATCACTGTGGCCTTCAATCGCAGCCACAACACAACACAGGTGCCTGTGACAATGGCCGAAATTGTGCTCACTCCAAGAAGGAATTCGAAATGTAACGAATGATAGCTGTTTCCGGTAGCTAGAAATCTACATGGGCGAGATGCAAAAACACACAACACAAATAAGCGTGCTTGAGGACATGAGAACCACACACCAGCCTGTAAGCAGCAAGAGTTTTAAACACACATACCTTAACGTCACTAGGAGTCGCTCCTCGGGGGAAATGCAGCGCCGCATATTGGTGTCTGTGTAGGTTATGCCTGCGCGAATCTGCTCCAGTAGAAGATCAAAAGTCAACACAGACATGCGGCAAAACGAACGAAATTTCTCAGGGTGGCTGCGAAGGTCCTCATATAGAGAATGAAAATGGCCTTTGGAGCTGCGCTGGGCCACAAGTGGATGAACCCAAATCCTCCCTCTTCTACGGGTTCCCTCCTCAAGCATGGGTCGGCGTTCACCAAATCTCCTAGAAACCATCCATGCGAGCAGCACACGGCCCAGCGGCGTCAAGGGCATATTGTAGTTTTTTTACCTGTAAAACCACCCAAATACAACAAACACGGACCAAAGTGTGAGGGAACGTGAAATCTGGATGCGAACATGTGCTCACAGCAAGCAGGTGTTGGAGAAGGTGTCTTTTTGTAGGCTGTCCTCTCTATTACTCCACCCTCCGTTGTTTTGACGCGCGTAAAAAACGCATGCCATACGCGCGTTAAATACGCTATCACGCTGCCCAAACGGATGCCACACGCAACTGCAACGCAACAGAAACGGCGCGTTTTTCACGCGCGCAAAAACGCCACGTTCGTGTGAATCCAGCCTTAAGGTTGAGGCTCCCCCAAAGTCAGTAGGCACTTAGAGATGTGGAGATTCCCTAGCCTGTTCCTGTCTAAGACATCACCACAGGGGATTTGTATAGCATCTGGGATTTTATCAACTGGAAAGCCAGAGTATTTTATAGCTGGTTCCATGTCCCCGGATCTATATTGTGAGAAAACAACTGTGATTGTTCGAAGACGGGGATCACATAGGTAATGTGCAGAATGAGCATTACATCTCCAGCAATACATATTTCCATTTCATGGCAGCAGCACTTACAGCAAAGTTGGGCAGCAATAATAGTACAGATATTAGACATAGACACTCCTCAACATTGAAATTGCAACACCAAGAAGGGACATTTTGGAATTGTGGAAATCACAGGATCGATAGACATGTTAATGACATACAAATCATAAAAAAATGGAAACAAAATATTCCAAACATCTTGATTTATTCAGTATTAAGTATGAGCGCCACGCACAGAAATACATTCACTTACACGCCTTGGCATGCTATCAATGATGTTATTAATGGACGTCTGAGGAATATTATGCCACGCTGAATGCACTTAGGCACGTAAATCATCAAGATTGGCTGCTGGCAGCTCCCTTTGCAATTGCCGACCAATGACGTCTCAGATGTGCTCGATGGGAGACAAGTCCGGAGATGCTGCAGGCTATGGTATAACGTTTAGGCCACGCAGGCTGCTCAAAGTAGCATGAGAAACATGCAGCCTGGCGTTGTCCTGTTGAAAAACGGCTTCTGGGACACTTTGGAGAAATGGCCGTACCACTGGTTCCATGACCAAATCAAAGTAACGCTGAGCTGTTAGGGTATGTGCACAGGGTAACGACAATTACGGCTGAAATTATGGAGCTGTTTTCAGGAGAAAACAGCTCCTGCATTTCAGACGTAATTGCTCGTACTCGTGTTTTGCGAGGTGTCAATTACGGCTGTAATTTGGAGCTGTTCTTCATTGAAGTCAATGAAAAACGGCTCAAATTACGTCCCAAGAAGTGTCCTGCACTTCTTTGACGACGCTGTTATTTTTACGCGCCGTCTTTTGACAGCGACGCGTAAAATTACAGGTCGTCGGCACAGTACGTCGGCAAACCCATTGAAATGAATGGGCAGATGTTTGCCAACGTATTTGAGCCGTGTTTTCAGGCGTAATTCGAGGCATAAAACGCCTCGTTTACGCCTGAAAATAGTTCGTGTGAACCCAGCCTAAGTGTACCTAAAGTGAAAACTAGACGGATCCGGCTACCGTACATTATGTTACGCCACACCATAATCCTGGGAGTAGGACCAGTGTGACGTTCCCCTGTGAAGGCCTCTTCATGGCATTGCCTTTTTTGTCTCCGGACCAATCTCTGGCTATCATTGCATCTGAGACAAAAGTGGGACTCATCCCTGAAGAGGATTGACCTCCCTTCCAGCCTCCATTGCCGTCTTGCTCCGTACCATGATAGTCTTTGAAAGCAGTGGCGTGTGGCCCTTTGAACACCTGTAGCTGGATGTCTGGCTCGTAGCCCAATGTCGTGCAAACGCTTTCTGATCGACTGTGTCTACACTAGTTGCCTCCCTAGGCTTTGGATGTGACGTCCAATTTCACTTCCAGTACGGAATGGATCACTACGCGCTATTCTTCTAATCAGAGGATCCATCCGTGCAGAGGTTTGTTTTCACACACATCTTGCTGTCATTCTCGTTAGTTGTTGTTCTACGAACCTCCGGGACCTGCAATGTTGAACAGTGCTGACATCTCGGCCTAGGCGCGTAGCGATCTGTTGGAGTGATAAACCAAGGTCACTTAGTTCAAGGACTCTGCCCCTCTCAGTTTGCAACAAGTGGCGATAACTGGCACGTCGACTAACAGGAGGCATCGTACAATCATCCTACACCACTTTATTTTTTATATTTCATGTGGCTAAAACACTTTTCTTTCAATCTGGCGTTTATGCCCCTTCCACATGCCACAGATTGGTGCTAGGTTCTTGAATATTGGATCATTTGCAGATCTTTGCGACACCTGCTACTTCCTTGATTTGTATAACCTTACGGCTTGTCCTTATTGGTGTTGCAATTTCAATGTTGAGAAGTGTATAAAGCTGGCATCCCATGACGGTACATGTCACTGGGCTCTCCATTATAATACATTCTGCTAGTAATGTTTATCTTTGGAGATTACAAGGCTGTATTATTGATTCCATATATCATGAGCATAACCCCTGTCCATATGCCCTTTGAGGGTACATGGATGTCATAGAGGGGGGGGGGGGTCCCCAGATCAGAGAGCTGCTCTTTAAGAGCAGGTCCCGCTATGGTGAACTTGGCCTTTCCATACAATACATGGACAGACATTTATTGGAGTGATCGGCATGTACTGATACATTTCAGAGCAGTTGCTACATGGCAAATGTGTGGTTAACCATAGCTTCCCATGGCAATAACAGTTGATCCCCAGGGGTTCGAAAATCCGGACCTGTGGCGATCAGCAGACCGACACTCGGACTTCCGGTTACAAAGGAGTTGTCTTTATGTAACAGCTCCTTTAAGAAAGAGAAAAGCAAAGTTTTGTTACTGGCGTTTATAGGCTTTTATTTTAACATACTAGAACTTTATAATAATGGATACTTGCATCTTTCATGGCAGCTTAATCAGGAAAGTTTACAAAGTGTTTGGTATTTGATTAACAAAAACACAGCATAAAGGATAAGTTCATAAACATGTAAATTGCTCAGAAAGTGTATATAGGTTGCAAGATTCAGACCAAACATCTAACTAAGCAACAATATAATCTGTACAAATGCCTGGAATTCATTGGCACAATAATAGCATAGTCCACTAGATGGCACACGAATACTGATAGTTTTATATTATTACACCATTATTATGTAGTAAATGGTGATATATATGTATGTAAATATAGAATGTAAACTTAATTAAGCCTCAGTGACCCCTTACAAAATTATTTAGAGAAGAAACAACAAATGATTATTAGAGTTAAAAGGCAATAAAAGTTCTGCACAATAGTCAATATTTGTCATTATTAAATTCTCTTTATCTTTCCTTCCTTTATATTCCAGGGGCTATTCACGTATATGTTCAAGAAATTTACACAAAATTCCACTAAATCCAATAGCAATTTAGGGTTATGTTCCAACTTTTTAATGTGCTTATTTAAGGTAGCAAATAATTTTTCCCCTGTTGCTCTGTCGAAAATAGCAATGCAGAAGTAAAGATCAAAATACCCATGAACCTTAAAAGAATCTTCACTTTGTCCAAAATGCTGAAATAATAAACTTCTCAATATAGTTAGAATTTCTCACTGTTCCTTTGCCACCACAGGTTAGGTCCCCAACCACATCTGTTTATATACCTGCTCCATAGTGACGTCACTGTAGTGCCCCGTGACTGACCAGCTTGCTCACGCGACCCTAGGAATAACAAATAATCACACAGACAGTAAATAGAGATGAGGCGGGGACCCAAAGAGTGCAGCAAGGGAACCATGAGGAATTGTAAAGATAGATATATGGAAAAGTTTATTGTTTTAGTATTTTGGGCAGAGAGAAATAGGTTTTTCTTTATTCCTGGGAAACCCTTCTAATTGATAAGCTTTGTAAAATATTGGTAGGACATGTCATAAAACACTGAAGGATGCAATCTATCCACTGGGACGCTCACCAGTCCCAACATCGGCCTACTTTTAGCCCCAGCCACGGTTGGAGAGAAGTCTGTGCAAGCTTGCAGCGGACCGAACCTCAGTAATCATTGTTTTATGACATGTTCTTTTCAGCACATCATGGGCACAAGAATCTACTCATGCGATTACTTATTTTATTGTAGGAATTGTTTTACTTTCTAAGGAAAAGCAAAGAAATGTATTTAGACATCTTCATATAAAGAAGGATAACATGTCCTTTTTATTGGTTCATTGTCCTTCCCACAACATGTTTATACACCAGACACACTTTTTGACATAGTTATTTATTATTAGTGCCTGTATGTCAATCCTGTCTTTGTCCTATTACCACTAGTGTATCTGCTGAACCACATGATAAATGCACAAGGATTTACTGCAGTTTTGCTGAGGCTTTTTCTTTAAAAGGGTTTCAGCAAATGAATGTTGTTTTGTTGTATAATAAAAAGTAATACAATTTTCCATTATAGTTTCTGTATTCATTTCTCACAGTTTTCAAGATCTCTGCTTGTTGTTTTTCCAGTAGAAAAATTACTTGTTTACTTCCAGTGGATACATTTCTGTCCATAGTCATGTGATGATCACACAGGTGCTGGGATCGTTACAGTTACAGTATGTGTATCAGAGCTGCGTCTTCTAACGATCCCCAGCACCTGTGTGTACATCACATGACCGTGGACAGAATTTTATCCACTGGAAGTAAACAATGAATGTTCCTACTGAATAACAACAAGCAGAGATCTTGAAAACCATGAGAAATTAATGCAGAAAGAATATTGGAAAATTGTATTACTTTTTATTACACAAAAAAATAACGTTTATTTGCTGAAACCGGAAAATTTCTTTACAGCCTTATCACTATAAAGTAACATGTAGATATAGCTGTAAACTACTACAATGGCCAAAATGCAGCAAAAAATGCTGCATGTGAGCAAAGGGTATGTTCCCGTGGGACAGATGAGCTGCAGATTTCCAGCTGGGGAAAATCTGCAGCATAACTGCAGGAATACACATATCGTGTTATATTACTATCTCTATTAAAGAGAAATCTATATCAGAGGAGTAGAGCCTGAATCAGAATCCCAAATAGTATTTCTAATGGGTATGTTCACGTCAACGTCGGCCTTCCGTTCATAGGTTCTCTTAAAGAGGCTCTGTCACCAGATGATCAAATCCCTATCTCCTATTGCATGTGATCGGCGCTGCAATGTAGATAACAGTAACTGGGCGTGTATTGTGTTTGTAACATCTGGGCGTGTTTACTTGTTTTACTAGCTGGGCGTTGTGAATAAAAGTGTATGATGCTGACGAATCAGCATCATTCACGTCTCATCGTTACCACCCAGCTTCTGGCAGTGCACAGACACCCAGCGTGATCTCGCGAGATCACGCTGTGACGTCACTTCCTCCCACAGGAACTTCATCGCGTCGGACGAGCGAGATCACGCTGTGTGTCTGCGCACTGCCAGAAGCTGGGTGGTAACGATGAGAAGTGAATGATGCTGATTCGTCAGCATCATACACTTCTATTCACAATGCCCAGCTAGTAAAACAAGTAAACACGCCCAGATGTTACAAACACAATACACGCCCAGTTGCAAATAAGAGAAAACACGCCCAGTTGTCCATTAGAAAGGCTCATTTGCATAAATATAAAATTGCTCATAACTTGGCCAAAAATGATCGTTTTTAAAAAAAAAACAAAAAACTTTACTGTTCTCTATATTGCAGCGCCGATCACATGCAATAGGAGATAGGGATTTGATCATCTGATGACAGAGCCTCTTTAAAGCTTTCCGTCGGAGGAACCGATGAATGGAAAGCCAAATGGAAACCAAAGCTTCCGTTTGCATTACCCTTGATTTAAATGGTAATGCTTCCGTTGCAATTGGTTTCCGTTTGTTTCAGTTTCGTAAGGTTTCCGTTTTATTCACGGAAACAATAGTGTAGTCAACTAGCTCCACATTTTATTAACATTAGCTATTTCTGGAAAAATGCAGCATCCTTTTAACCCCTACCCGAATGAGGATGCAACTGTACGTCCTGGCGAGAGGTTACTTCCTACATCAGGATTTACAGTTACTGAGATGTTCCTGGTGCACACTGTCAGTGACAGTGTGCACCGGGAACTGGCAGACCAGCTGTCCCAACAGCTAACACTCCCCAGTCACCGGCATTGGACCAATAATAGCGGTCAAATCCCGGTGATCTATGTGATCGGTGGATCTGTACAGATCCACCAATCACATTGTATTTCTGTTTCAAACCATTCCCAGTACTTGTAGTATAGTACGGGAACAGTAATTATAGTCCGTCCCCCCTGCACCTATTGGTCCATGTGACAGGGAATGGACCAATAGCTGTGGTTACATTGCCGGCGATTGCTGTGATTGGTGGGTCTGTTCAGACCCACCATTCACAGTGCGTTTTCACCCAGGGCAGGTATAAACTAACGGTCTCAGGCTCTGATCTCTTAGTAGGTGAAGTCAAGTAGAAGAGATCGGAGTCTCTGCAGTTTTGTCTACCCCTCAGTGTGTGAAAAAACAGACTTAACCCCTTCCAATCCCCTCATCACCTCCTCCCTGTACCCAGTGTCTGACCCGATCACCTCCCAGTGTATGAGGCAGAATTTTTTATTTGTATTTTATTTTTCATCATAATTCGAAAAAAAAATCGATTTAGTTCTAGGTAGTTGTCCAGCTTGTTTACCTCAACTCCTCGCATCAGTTAGTCAGCGTCAATCCGTCGCCTTAGTTTGTCAGTGTCAATTCGTTGTGTCAGTTGTCAGTGTCAATCCTTAGCGTCAGTTCGTCGCGTCACTTGTCAGTCCATCAGTATCAATCCGTCAGTGTAAATTAGTCGCGTCAATCCGTCACTGTCAATTACTTGTGTCACTTGTCAGTTAGTCAGCATCCATCCGTTGTGTTAGTTGTCAGTTCATCAGTGTCAATTCGTAGCGTCAGTTGTCAGTTCGTCAGCATCAATCCGTCACGTCACTTGTCCATCCGTCAGTGTCAATCCGTCAATGTCAATTAGTCGCCTAATTTGTCAGCATCAGTCCTTTAGCTTCTCAGTCCGTGAGCTTGTCAGTTAGTGCCAGTAAGTGTCAGTTATTTACTAAATGTTATAGAAAAAAAATTGTGTTTTTATTAGTGTTTAGTGTTTTATGTGAAAAAATTTAAACCCCCCCAAATAAAACTTTGTGTGTCAGTGTTAGCATTAGCTAGCGTTAGTATTTTTAGTGTTTTATGTAAAAAAAAAATCTTTGTTATACAATTGTTTATTACAGTTCACTGAGCTACATGTGTATATATACATAGATACATTTATAAAATGGCATCGAGACATTAAACCGCTGAAGAGGCGTATGCCATCATCGCGTCTGATACAGACAACCAGAGTTCATTCTGTTCCTGCTTCTCCTCCAGTAACTAGGTTCTTCCTGACCCTGGAACTGCCGTTCTGCCTGACCCTTGTACTGCCAGCATTGATTGGTCACCCCAATCAATTATACCCCCCAAATCCCAGAATTTACTTCTGAAGCAGGAATTCACGTGCAGGCTGATGGGCTGCCTGTAATGGGCTTTTTCAAATTGTTCTTTACAGACAATTTGATCCAGCTTATGGTAGACCAAACCAACATTTATGCCCACAAATTTATTTAAGAACACACCAACTCCATTCATGCCAAGCCCAATTGCAGAAATGCAGAAATATTGGGGGTTAGTCCTCAACATGGGTCTCACTAAAAAGCCTGAAGTAAGATTCTACTGGTCCATGGACATTTTGTATCACTGTCCTCTGTAACGCAATACAATGACCAGACCCCACTTTGAGGCCCTTCATAAATTTACCACAATTATGACAGACTTTTTAAAATTAGCCCCGTCAGTAATATTTTTCCCCTCAATTTTTCTGCAATTTACACCCCCGAAAAAGAAATTTCCATAGATGAATCCCTAGTGCACTTTAAGGCCAGGCTAAAGTTTCAGCAATATTTGCCCAATAAGCGCGCCAGATAAAGCATCAAAATGTAAAAGCTGCGTGAATCTGAGACCAGATACACACATGCCTTCCTAATTTATGAGGGGAAGGACAGGACAATGCAGTCCCCAGACTGTCCACCATGTATTAAGACTAGTGGGAAGATAGTGTGGGACCACCTGCATCCACTGTTTGATCAGGGGTACAACTTGCACTTGGACAACTGGTACACAAGTGTACCCCTTTTCAAATGTCTTCTAGACACAAAAACAGTGGCGTGTGGGGCGGTCCTAAAAAATCAGAGGCACCTTCCCAAGACCCTCATGAGTCAATCCCTGCAAATTGGCTAAAGCAGGGCGTTGCGGCAGTATGGGGTCCTGTGTCTCAAATTGATAGACAAAAACATGTATGTATTTGGACATCTATGCACTATGCCAGCTGCACACCTGTCCCCCCACGTGGATTCACATTATCCACGATGAAGCCTGTATGCATACAGGTATAAAATAAATTCATGGAGGGGGTAGACGTTAATGATCAGGTTTTAACCCCTAGGCACACCACGACACAACTGTACGTCCATGTGGCCAGTGTCTTAGCGCACAGGGACGTACAGTTACTGTGTGGTTCCCGGTGCACACTGTCGGCGACAGTGTGCACCGGGAACCGGGAGGCCAGCTGTCCCTGACAGCTGACACTCCACTGTATGTCGATCAGAGGCTTATTTCCGCTGATTTCGGCAATTAACCCCTTAATTGCGGTGATCGATTGCAATAACCGCATTCAGGGGTTTCTAGCATATCAGCAGACCTCACAATGAAATCGTGAGGTTTGCAGATGGCTGGCATGGCGATCGGAGGCCAAGTAATGGCTGCCATTTACCGAAGCCTATCAGGACCAGCCTCCTAATAGACTTCCTGTCAGAGTGACAGGATGTCACTGCCGTTCGGGATGCACACTGTCCATGACAGTGTCTGTGACAGTGTCTGTGACAGTGTGCATCGGGAACCGGGAGGACAGATTCGGCAATTAACCCGTTACATGCGGGGCCCGATTGCGATCTCTGCATGTAGGGGGTTTGTAGCACATCAGCAGCCCCCATGCAATTGTGGGGGCTGCTGATGCTTGTGATGGCACCCGGGGGTCAGACAACGGCCTCTGGGTCTGCCATGTACGGAAACCTATGAGGACCAGCCTCTGGCTGGTCCTCGTAGACTAAGGGTGTGTTCACACGGCCAAATTACGGACGTAATTCGGGTGTTTTATGCCTGGAATTATGTCCGAAATTACGGCTTGAATGCGTTGACAAACATCTGCCCATTGAAAGCAAAGGGCTGACGTTTGTCTGTTCACACGAGGCGTATATTTACGCGTCGCTGTCAAAAGACGGCGCGTAAATAGACGCTCGCGCCAAAGAAGTGTCATGTCACTTCTTGGGACGTAATTGGAGCCGTTATTCATTGACTCCAATGAAAAGCAGCGCCAATTACGTCCGTAATGGACGCGGCGTTCAAGCACCTGCACATGCCGTTACGGCTGAAATGACGGGGCTGTTTTCTCCTGGAAACAGCCCCGTAATTTCGGCCGTAACGGACGTGCATGTGTGAACATACCCTAACTGTCAGAGTGACTGTGACGTCACACTAACAGTTGGAATACGTTACACTACCTAGGTAGTGTAATGTATTCTAACAGCGATCAGAGCTGCAGGTAAAAAGAGAAAGTGTAAAAAGTAAAGAAAAAAGTAAAAAAAAAGTTTAAAAATAAAAGATTTTTTTCCCCTATAATAAGTCTCTTATTATAGGGAAAAAATGAAACCGTTAAAAAATAGTACACGTATTTGGTATCACCGCGTTCGTAACGACCCATTCTATAAAACTATAATGTTATTTTTACTGCACGGTGAATTCTGCAAAAAAAACTAACTAAAAACAACAGAATCACTATTTTTTGGTCACCACCCCTCCCAAAATATAGATTAAAAAGTGATCAAAAAGTCGCATGTACCCAAAAATAGTACCAATAAAAACTACAAGCCATCCCGCAAAAAACAAGCCCTTACACTGCTTTTTTGACTGAAAAATAAAAAAGTTACGGCTCTCAGAATATGGTGACACAGAAAATAAGTTATTTTATAAAGAAGTGATTTTATTGTGCAAACGCTACAAAACATAAAAAAACCTATATACATATGGTATCGCCGTAATCGTACCAACCCTCAGAATAAAGTAAAGTTGTCATTTATAGCGCATTATGAACGCCATAATAAATAAATAATTTAAAACGCCAAAATCACTGTTTTTGGTCACCAAAGCTCTAAATAAAATGTAATAAAAAGTGATCAAAAAGTTGCATGTACAAAAAAATGGTACCAATAAAAACTACAGCTCGTCTTGCCAAAAATAATCCATCACACCGCTCAATTCATGGAAAAATAAAAAAGTTATGGCGTTTGGAAGGCGGGGAGTGAAAAACAAATGGAAAAGCAAAAAAGGATCAGTTCTGCAAAGGTTAATTAATTTATATATAAAGAAAAAAAAATTATTACCACATGTGGGGTATTGTCATACTTGGGAGAGATTGCGTTACAAATTTAGGGCGACTTTTTCTCCTTTATCCCTTGTGAAAGTGAAAAAATTCCACATTTTAGTGGACAAAAATGTTTATATTCAATTTCACGGCCTAATTCTACTAAATTCTGCAAATAACCTGTGTGGTATAAATGCTTACTATACCCCTAGAAAAATTCCTTCAGGGGTGTAGTTTCCCAAATGGGGTCACTTTTGGGGTGTTTCCACTGTTTTGTTCCCTCCAGGGTGTTGCAATCGCGACATGGCACTAAAAACCAATCCAGCAAAATCTGCGCTCCAAAATCAAATGGCGCTCCCTCCCTTCTGAGCGCTGCCGTGGGTCCAAACAGCAGTTTATTACCACATATTGGGTATTTACGTAATCGGGAGAAGATGCTTTACAAATGTTGGGGTGCATTTTCTTCTTTATTCCTTGTAAATATTAAAAATGTATATGTTTTTTCAGAAAAAAAGTAGATTTTCATTTTCACAGACTAACTCCAATAAATATAGCAAAATACCTGTGGGGTCAAAGTGCCAACTATACCCCTAGATAAATTCCTTGAGGGGGTCTAGTTTCCAAAATGGGGTCACTTTTGGGGAGTTTCCACTATTTTGGCACAACAAGACCTCTTCAACCCTGACATGGTGCCTAAAATATAATCTAAAAAAAAGCAGGCGCCAAAAACCACTAGGTGCTCCTTTGCTTCCGAGGCCAGTGTTTCGGTCCATTAGTGCACTAGGGCCACATTGGGATATTCCTAAAAACTGCAGGACCTGGGCAATAAATATTGAGTTGCATTTCTCTGGTAAAACCTTCTGTGTTACACAATTTTTTTTATTACAAATGAATTTTGGCCAAAAAAAGAGAAATTTGTAAATTTCACCTCTACATTGCTTTATTTCCTGTGAAACGCCTAAAGGGTTAAGAAACTTTCTAAATGCTGTTTTGAATACTTTGAGGGGTACAGTTTTTAAAATGGGGTGATTTATTGGGGGATTCTAATATATAAGGCCCTCAAAACCACTTCAGAACTAAACTGGTCCCTGTAAAAATAGCCTTTTGAATTTTTCTTGAAAATGTGAGAAATTGCTGCTAAAGTTTTAAGCCATGTAACATCCTAGAAAAATAAAAGGATGTTCAAAAAACGATGCAAATATAAAGTACACATATGGGAAATGTTAACTAGTGACTATTTTGTGTGGTATTACTATCTGTTTTACAAGCAGATAAATTTAAATTTAGAAAAATGCAAATTTTCTCTACATTTTGGTGTTTTTCACGAATAAATATTGAATTTATCGACCAAATTTTTCCACTATCATAAAGTACAACATGTCACGAGAAAATAATCTCAGAATCGCTTGGATAGGTAAAAGCATTCCGGAGTTATTACCACATAAAGTGACACATGTCAGATTTGAAAAAATCCGCTGTGCCACAAGGCCAAAACAGGCTGCGTCCTAAAGGGGTTAAAACCATATAGTGCCGTGAGGGAAAGCATAATCTGTTACAAGAAATTGGGTGTGTACCTTGTCCAGATGGCACTATATAATTCCTTTTTAGTTTTCAGAAAAGCTGGCCACCCGGGTACATTCTTGGAGTACCAAGAAAAAATTATTACAATTCTTTTAGTTGGAGACCAGGTGGGGGAAACGTCTGCTGCTCCACGTAATGTTTCCAAATTGTTCCTGGGCAGCATTTTCCTAGTGAAGTGCCTGCTACAGCAGAAAAACGCAGGGCACAAAAAAGGTGCAGTGTCTGCACAAAAAGCGATATCCAAAAGGATACTACATATCAGTGCAACACTTGTCTATTTAAACCCAAACTCTGCATGAAAGACTTCTTCCACATCTACCACACCTCCCTGGATTAAAAATTTGATACTTTTAAAACCCCCACCCCCTCCCTTTATCATTTTGGTCTTTTACCCATTTTTAAAATTGGACAGTATAAAAAAAAACGTATAACAAAACGAAACATTCTCATTATACCCCTAACACTATAATACCAATACTATAACAATTGTGTATGATCTGCACCATTTTTTCAGGCCTAAGCTTCTGCCCAAACATCATCCAAGTAAAAATAAGGCCTCAAATTCCTTGTGGTGTTCATTCACTTCCAGGCACTTCTATGTGTCCAGACAACATATTTAGACCACTTGGGGGGTATTTCTGAACTCAAAAATAGCCCAATAAATGTTGAGGTGGTTTCTGAAAAATCTGTCCTATAAATGACGTATTTGTGAAAAATTTAACATTTTATTTGTCATGCCAGATTCCACTAAATTGAACGAAAAAAAACGATGGGGTCATAAAAGTAATCACACCCCTATATAAATTCTTTGAGCGGTGCAGTTTCCAAAATTGGATCACTTTTGGGGTTTTCCACTGTACTGGTACCTCAGGAGCTTTGCAAACGCGACATGGCTCACGAAAATCAGTCCAGCAAAATCTGTGCCCCCTATGGTGCTCCTACTCTTCTGAAGCCCTGTCGCGGTCCAAACAGCAGTTTATTACCACCTATGGGGTATTGCCGTAATTGGGCGAAATTGCTTTACAAATGTTGGGGTGCTTTTCTCCTTTATTCCTTTATTTTTTCATCTAAAAAAAAAAGTAGATTTTCATTTTCACCGACTAATTCCAATAAATTGAGCAGAAGAGCTGTAGAGACAAAATGCTAACTATACCCCAAGATAAATTCCTTGAGGTGTGTAGATTACAAAATTGGGTCACTTTTGGAGCGTCCCACTGTTTTGGCACCACAAGATCTCTTCAAACCTGACATGGTGCCTGAAATATATTCTATAAAAAAGGAGGCCCCAAAATCCACTAGGTGCTCCTTTGCTCCAGAGGCCTGTTCTTCAGTCCAGTAGCACACTAGGGCAACATATGGGATATTTCTAAAAACTGCAGAATCTGGGCAATAAATATTGAGTTGCATCTCTCAGGTAAAACCTTCTGTAGTACAAAAAAAAAATACAATTAATTACAAATTAATTTCAGCAAAAAAAATGAAATTGGTAAATATCACCTCTACTTTGCTTTAATTCCTGTGAAACGCCTAAGGGGTTAAGAAACCTGAATGCTGTTTAGAATACTTTGAGAGGTGCAGATTTTAAAATCGGATGATTAATGGGGCCTTTCTTAATCTATAAGGCTCTCAAAACCAATTCAGAACGGATCCATGAAAAAATAGATTTTGTAATTTCTCTTGAAAATGTGTGAAATTGCTGCTAAAGTTCTAAGCCTTGTAACATCCTAGAAAAATAAAAGGATGTTAAAAAAAACAATGCAAACATAAAGTAGACATATGGGAAATGTTAACTAGTAACTATTTTGTGTGGTATTACTATCTATTACATTTAAATTTAGAAAATGTTAATTTTTACAAATTTTCTCCACATTTTGGTGTTTTTCACAAATAAATACTGAATTTATTGACCAATAAATTGCTTGGATAGGTAAAAGCATTCCAAAGTTATTACCACATAAAGTAACACATGTCAGATTTTAAGAAAAAAGTGTCCACAAGGCCAAAACAAGCTCAGTCCTGAAGAAGCTAATGTTCATCATGTTTTTTTATGTTTTCACTTATTTTCCTGTTCATTTGTGCTATGTGCTGTATAGCTATTAGCTGCTGCTGAATCTTATTGTTGCTCTATTTTATTCTGATTATGGTTTTTGCAAATGCTCAGACACAGCTCCGCTCAGTACCACATTAATTCATGATGTATTAATATTAATATATTCATATATTTTACTTTGTGCATATGTTATATTGAATTTAGCTACAGTTTAGCTACTATTTAACCCTTTATGGACCAGACTAATTTTCATTTTTATGCTTTTGTTTTTTTCCTCCCTGCCCTCAAAAATGTATAACTTTTTTTATCTTTTCATTGACAAATATTATGTGTGATGTACTGGGAAGCTGGAAAAAAATTCAGAATAGGGTGAAATTAGAAAAAAACAGCAGTTCCACCATTTTCTTATGGGTTTAGTTTTTATGGTGTTCACTGTACTGTTAAAATTACACATTACCTTTATTCTGCGGGTCAGTACAATCACAGTGATACGAAATTTATGTCGTTTTTATTATGTTTTAGTACCTTTAAAAAAATGCAATGTTTGAAAGAAACGAAAAATGTTTTGCATCACCACATTGTGACCCCGTGACTTTTTTTTAGATTTCTGTACACAGAGCTGTGTAAGGCGTCTTTTTGTACGTGGAAGTATGTAGTTTTTATTAATATAATTTTGGGGAATGTCTGTCATTTTGGTCACTTTTTATTACATTTTTTGTCGGGTTGAAGTGGCAGAAATACTGTGATTCTGACATTTTGGCCCTTTTTCCCGCAACGGCGTTCACCATATTGGAAAAATATTTTCATAGTTAGGGCATTTTTGGCCGTGGGGATACCTAATATGGGGGTGATTTAATTAAAAAAAAAAATTCAAATGTTTTTTTTATATTTTCTTTAAAAAAATTAACATTTTTATTACTATTTTATTTAGCCCCCTCGGGGGGGACGGGGACGGGACTTGAACATGCGATCATTAGATCGCTTATGCCATAGTCTGCAATATCACAATATTGCGGTCTATGGCAAAATTTGTGAGAATAACAATGAGCGGGAGCCATTTTTAAAAACCCTCTACCGACGTAAATAGGCATATTAGTGACGGAAATTGTTAAGGTAATAATATCCATTCAGACCCACAGTCCATTCACAACTGTAAACCATTATGCTCTGAACGCACTAAATACACACGATGAGAATAATGGATCCGTCAATAGCATCTTATTGATGGCTTCTAGGTAGCAGCAAGAGATGGTTTCAACACTGCACACTAAGTAAAAACAAGTTGACAAATAAGTAAAAACAAAAAAGCTTGAAAAACAAAACAAAAAGTTATGAAAAGAATATAAAGATAGTATAATGATGCTTAATTGAACTTCCAGGGCCAGCCTTAAATTGGATAGTGCCCTGTGCAGTACCTTTTATTAATGCCCCTTTTTATGGTGTACCATATAGTGCCCAAATAATGCAATGATACAGTATACATATAATCATACCATACAGTACCCAAATAATACTGCCAGACGGCTGCTTAATTAACACTACTCAGTCAACAAACTAGGAAAAATATAGCTACAGTACATCAGGTTGCTTTTCCATAGTTTTAGGCACCAAGTGTGGGATCTGGTGTGCAAAAGCCAGGTGCCCATGCCATCAGGGCATCAGAAACAAGTGATGCACAGTTTGCACACCCCTTAGACCGGCCTTGTGTATTATAGACTAGTACAGTATGTAGCCAAGTTGATCAATGGTGGAACCTCTCTTTAACACCTTGATGACCGCCGATACGCCTTTTCACGGCAGTTAATAAAGGGCTTTATTCTAAAGTGCCACCTTTTCATGGCGGTGCTTTAGAACGGGATCGCGCTGCAAGCAGTGCTGACATCTCCATACCCCAGCTGTTAGCTTACAGCTGGGGACTAGGAGACAACATTACATCCCTGACTATGTGATCGCTGTGAACAGCCTATCTCAGCGATCACCACCCGCTGAAAGCGGTCTTTCTCTCTCCTCTGCTCTCCACCTCTCCTTTCAGTTGTGGTTTTGTGAGAGGAGAGACAGAGACCTGTGGAGAGAGTGGTTACGTACATTAAAAGTTACAGTGAAATAAAGCACATAAAACAAAAAAAAAATAAAAAAATTGTATGCTTATATTAGTTAGTTAGGTTGTGAATTTTTTATTACGCCAATAGTGGTTAACTCTTTGTTCTTTCATAAAAAAATAAATAAAAAAAGTAAAAAAACTCAAAGCAAAAATATAATAAAAAGTGTTTAGTGAAAAAAACGGTTATTTATAGTTTTAGCATACGTATTATAATGGCGCGCAAACTTTACAGTTCAATGCACACGTATGCTATTTTGAGCCCTGATTAGGGCAGTGACACAGGAACCACTGTGGCAACTCCCCATAGCTCTATGGAGGATGCCGCTGTTGCCGAAGCCATAGGCACACATGCGGGAACTAGAAATCCTATAGTACCGGCAATTTTTTGGGCTCCTGCAGCAAACTTTATCCCTCAGGTGCCCCAATTTATTGCTCCTGACATGAACTTGAGTGCGGATGAATCCCTTGTAAATTTTAGGGGGCGATTGTGTTTTAGGCAGTACATACCATCAACGAGAGAGAGGTATGGCATAAAGCTATATAAAATATGTGAGAGTAACACCGGTTACACAATCGTCTTCAATATATATGAGGGCAGAGACCGTGGAAAAAATTCCCCAGGATGCCCACAAAACCTTTGTGCCAGTGGAAAAATTGTCTATGACCTTATGCAACCGTTTCTTCAAAAAGGCTACAGAGTGTACACTGACAATTTTTATTCTAGTGCGCCACTTATCAAAAGCATTCACGCAGACAAAACAGGGGACTGTGGGATGGTTCGCAGAAACGGCAAAGGATTGCCACCACAACTTCTCAAATTGAGCCCGGCAAAGGGGGAATCATTTGCTTTTGCAAGTGATGAACTTCTTGCACTTAAGTGCAATGGTCGGAGGGAGGTTTTTATGTTGAGCACTACACCGTGTTCCAAATTATTATGCACATTGGATTTAAGTGTCATAAACATTTAATTATTAGTTTTTCAATTAAACTCATGGATGGTATTGTGTCTAAGGGTATGTACACACGGTAGCAGGCTTTTACGTCTGAAAAAACAGACTGTTTTCAGGAGAAAACAGCTGCTTCGTTTCAGACGTAAATGCTCCTCCTCGCATTTTGCAAGGCTTCTCTGACAGCCGTAAATTTTGAGCTGTGCTTCATTGAGTTCAATGAAGAACGGCTCAAATTACGTCTGAAAGAAGTGTCCTGCACTTCTTTTGCCGAGGCTGTATTTTTACGCGTCGTCGTTTGACAGCTGTCAAACGATGACACGTAAATGACAGGTTGTCTGCACAGTACGTCGGCAAACCCATTTAAATGAATGGGCAGATGCTTGCCGACGTATTGTAGCCCTATTTTCAGACGTAAAATGAGGCATAATACGCCTCGTTTACGTCTGAAAATAGGTCGTGTGAACCCAGCCTTAGGGCTCTTTGGATCATTGTAATCAATCTCAGACACCTGTGATAATTTGGTTTCCAGGTGTGCCCAATCAAAGGAAAACGACTTAAGAAGGACGTTCCACATTATTAAGCAGGCCACAGGTTTCAAGCAATATGGGAAAGAAAAAGGATCTCTCTGCTGCCGCCAAAAAGCGTGAAATAGTGCAATACCTTGGAGAAGGTATGAAAACATTGGATATTTCAAGAAAATGTAAGCATGATCATCGTACTGTGAAAAGATTTGTGGCTGATTCAGAGCACAGATGGGTTTGTTCAGATAAAGGCATAATGAGGAAGGTTTCTGCCAGACAAATTTTTAGGATTAGGAGAGCAGCTGCTAAAATGTCATTGCAAAGCAGCAAACAAGTATTTGAAGCCGCTGGTGCCTCTGGAGTCCCGCGAACCTCAAGGCGAAGGATCCTCCAGAGGTTTG
Organism: Rhinoderma darwinii; assembly: GCF_050947455.1. Classification (NCBI taxonomy): domain Eukaryota; kingdom Metazoa; phylum Chordata; class Amphibia; order Anura; family Rhinodermatidae; genus Rhinoderma; species Rhinoderma darwinii. The sequence goes on along the minus strand of NC_134688.1, from coordinate 144,729,590 downwards.
CAAGTGTGCATAAAGCTATTATTCGGCCACCCCTAAACAATGCACACAAGCAGAAACGGTTGCAGTGGGTTCAGAAATACATGAACACTAATTTTCAAACCATGTTGTTTACGGATGAGTGCCGTGCAACCCTGGATGGTCCAGATGGATGGAGTAGTGGATGGTTGGTGAATGGCCACCATGTCCCAACAAGGCTGCGACGTCAGCAAGGAGGTGGCGGAGTCATGTTTTGGGCTGGAATCATGGGGAGAGAGCTGGTAGGCCCCTTTAGGGTCCCTGACGGTGTGAAAATGACCTCTGCAAAGTACGTAGAGTTTATGACTGACCACTTTCTTCCGTGGTACAAAAAGAAGAACCGTGCTTTCCGTAGCAAAATTATCTTCATGCATGACAATGCACCATCTCATGCTGCAAAGAATACCTCTGTGTCATTGGCTGCTATGGGCGAAAAGGAGAGAAACTCATGGTGTGGCCCCCATGTTCCCCTGACCTCAACCCTATTGAGAACCTTTGGAGCATCCTCAAGCAAAATATCTATGAGGGTGGGAGGCAGTTCACATCAAAACAGAAGCTCTGGGAGGTTATTCTGACATCCTGCAAAGATATTCAAGCAGAAACTGTCCAAATTCTCACAAATTCAATGGATGCAAGAATTGTGAAGGTGATATCAAAGAAGGGGTCCTATGTTAACATGTAACTTGGCCTGCTAAGTTTTTTTTGATTGAAAGAGCTTTTGATTTCTATAAATATGACCTCCTGATGCTGCAAATTCAACAAATTACCATTTTAGTTCTCTTTAAAATGTTTTGATCTCTGTTGTGCATAATAATTTGAAACAGTGCATTTTGAGTTTTTTACTTCTAAAAAAAAATCTGTTATCATTAGGAGATTTGTTCAATAAAATTCGCATTATACTCCAACGGTTGATGGCTTGAGGATTATACTGACTGTCATTTGCATCGACTATTTAGGAAAATCAGCGAAAAATAACATTTGCGTAATAATTTGGAATGCGGTGTATACATGCCGACACCAAGGTCACTTTCAGAGAGAGAGAGGTGCCAGTGGCTGCTGCTACGGGGCTCACGTCATGAGGGAGCACGTGCCGCCTGCCATCACAGCCCCCCCATGCCCGTTATAGCTGCTACAGGGTTAGCTATGCCACTACGGGGCCAGCGCCGCCTGGCCCCTAACATTTATCGGCCGGACAACATGGGCCCCATCATGCCCGGTGGTGTCGCTAACACCGGAGGGGGCCCGGTGGTAGGGACAGCCACATTTACTTGTATCTGTGTCCTCAGGATGCAGATACAATTGATTATTATAGGCTGCAGGCCACGTTAGACCTGAAGCCTATAAGGTGCTGGGAGGACTCCCTTTGCAGACCGGCATGATGACGTCACTGCCTCACGCTCGCCTGCGCAAAAGTCCCACCCGGAGGATGTACAGCACTCCGTCGCGGGAACGAGGCAAGGTAAGTACAATATATAGCACTAGAGGGAAGCACTATATACAAGGGGGGTGGGCAGGGTGGCACTATATGCAAGGGGGTGGGAGCAGGGTGGCACTATAAACAAGGGGGCTGGAGCAGGGTGGCACTATATACAAGGGGGGAGCAGGGTGGCACTATATACAGGGGAGGGCAGGGTGTCACTATATTTAAGGGGGGGCAGGGTGGCACTATATACAAGGTGGGAGCAGGGTGGCACTATATACAAGAGGGGAACATGGTGGCACTATATACAAGGGGGGAGCAGGGTGGCACTATATACAAGTGGGGACTGTGTGGCACTATATACAACGGGAGCTGTGTGGCACTACTAAGGGGAAGCTGTGTGGCACTATCTAATAGGGGGCTGTATGGCACTATAAAAGGGGGGTTGTGTGGCGCAATCTACAGGGGTCTGTGTGTGGTGCAATCTACAGGGGGCTGTGTATGGCACTATCTACAGGGGGCTGTGAGTGACACTATTTACAGGGGGCTGTGTGTGGCATTATCTACAAGGGGCTGTGTGTGGCGCAATCTACAGGGGGCTGTGTGGCACTATCTACAAGGGAGGGTGGCTGTGTGGCACAATATACAAGGGGGGGCCATGTGGTACTACTAAGGGGGGTCTGTATGGCACTATCTACTAGGGGGCTGTATGGCACTATTTAGAAGGGGAGAACTGTGTGGTGCTATCTACAGGGGGCTGTGTGTGGTGCAATCTACAGGGTCAGTGTGTGGCAGAATCTACAGGGGTCTGTTTCTGTTGCTATGTACACGGGCTGTGTGGCACTAGCTACAAGGGAGGGGGCTTTGTGGCACTATATACAAGGGGAGGACTGTGTGGCACTATATACAAGGGGGGCTGTGTGGCATTACTAAGGGAGGCTATATGGCACTATCTACTAGAGGGGCTGTATAGCACTATTTACAAGGGGGAGGGATGTGTGGCTCTATCTACAGGGGGCTGTGCTTGGCTGTGTCTGGCGCAATCTACAGGGATCTGTGTGTGGCGCAATCTACATGGATCTGCATGTGGCGCAATCTACAGGGGTCTGTGTGTGGCAGAATCTACAGGGGTCTGTGTGTGGCGCTATCTACAGGGGGCTGTGTGGCCCTATTTACTAAGGGGGGGCTGTGTGGCACTATGTAATAAGGGGGGGCTATGTGGCACTATATACAGGGGGAGCTGTGTGGTGCTATCTACAGGGGGGCTTTATGGGGTTATCTACTGGGGGGGCTGTATGGCACTATCTACAAGGGGAGGTAGGGTATGCTAGCTACAAGTGGGTTGTGGCACTGTCTACAGGAGAGCTGTATGGCACAATCTACCAGGGGCAGTATCTACAGGGAGCACTATCTATATGGGGGGGGGGGGGCTGCGTGTGGCACCTAGGGGGCCCCAGTCAAAGGTTTGCTATGGGGCCCAGTCTTTCCTAGTTACGCCCCTGAGAGTCGCTACTGTGAACAGACAGAAATCGCTCTGTATTACAGAGTTCGATAGGTTCATGGGAGGCATCAACCTACTGTACTGGTACCTTATGGGCTTTGCAAAAGCGACATGGTGCAGAGAAACCAATCCAGCAAAATCTGCGCTCCAAAAGCCAAATGGCGCGCCTTCCATTCTGAGCCCTGCTATTTATTAATACAGTAGTTTATCACCACATATGGGGTATTTCCGTACTCGGGAGAAGTTGCTTTACAAATGTTGGGGTGCTTTTTCTCCTTTATTAGATGATAAATGTAAACATTTTGAGCTAAAGCTATGTCTTAGTGGAAAAAAATTTAATTTTTCATTTTCACTGCCCAATTCTAATAAAAGCTATGGAATATCTGTGGGGTCAAAAGGCTCACTACCTAGATGAATTCCTTGTTAGGTGTAGTTTCCAAAATGGGGTCTTTTTTTAGGTGTTTCCTTTGTTTTGGCATCACAAGACCTCTTCTAACCTGACATGGTGCCTAAAATATAATCTAATAAAAAGAAGGCCCCAAAATCCACTAGGTGCTCCTTTACTTCGGAGGCCTGTGTTTCAGTCCAGTAGCACACTAGAGTGACATGTTGGATATTTCTAAAAACTGTAGAATCTGGGAAATAAATATTGAGTTACGTTTCCATGGTAAAACCTTCTGTGTTACAGAAAAAATGGATTTAAATTGAATTTCTGCAAAAAAAATTATGAAATTTGTAAATTTTACCTCCACTTTGCTTCAATTCCTGTGATACTCCTAAAGCCTCATGCCCACTTCAGTTTTTTCCTTCAGGGTGCTATCCGTTTTTGTCACTGATAGCACCCTGAACCCATTAATTTCAATGGCCCCATGCACACTTCAGTTATTTAACCCGTTAGTGACCGCCAATACGCCTTTTCACAGCGGCCACTAACGGGCTTTATTCTGATGCATAGGCCTTTTCATGGCACTGCATCAGAATAATATTGCGGCGCCGTGAAAAGAGATAGCTCCCTGCTCTCAGCTACCGGAGGTAGCTGAGGGCTTGGAGCACAGTCTGGGGACCGTTGTTTGCGGTCGCCGTTGTCTGGCGACCGCCATTACAATTAATGCAGCGGTGGAAAATCAACATTTTTATCTCCTCTCACCATGAATGTTTGGTGAGAGGAGATAAAAAACTAACCTGAAGGGCCTCTCGTGCAGCTGCCGGGAAGAGAAAAAAAATGGCGCCCGCGCATGCGCACACAATCTAATTAAGATTGCGGCGCCGTGCAGAGGGATAGCTCCCTGCCCTCAGCTACCAGAGGTAGCTGAGGGCTTGGAGCACAGTCTGGGGACCGTTGTTTGTGGTCCCCAAACCGGCGATCGCCGGTATTCAACGAATACCGGCGATCGCCGTTACAATTAGTGCAGCAGTGAAATCTAACTTTTTATCTCCTCTCACCATGAATGTTTGGTGAGAGGAGATAAAAAACTACTTGTTAGGCCCCCGATCGTGCCCCCCCCTTCCCCCACCCCCCAACCGCCGGGAAAATTAAAAAAAAAATGGCGCACGCATGGGCTGTCAGTGAAAGGCAGCTATTCTGCCTGTAAATAGAAACTGATCAGGGACCGTTATAATTGGTCCCTGATCAGATGGTCACTGTGATATACCTATCACAGTGACCATAGTCCCATATTTTCAAAATACAGCCAGCACAAGATTTGTGCTCTTTCCCTCCCTCCTCTCACTGTAGTTGATCTGTGAGAGGAGAGAGAGAGATACTATACAAATCTTGTGCTGTATTATACTGTAAAATACACCACATACTTACTCGCCAGTGTTCCGATATTATCCGAATATTGTCCGTAATTACCGAAGATTACCCGTAATCACCCCAGATTACCCGTAATTACCCCAGATTACCCGTAATTACCACAGATTACCCGTAATTACCCCAGATTACCTGTAATTACCCCATATTACCAGTAATCACCCCAGATTACACGTAATCACCCCCATTTTTGTTTGTCTTCTAAAAAAAAACCAAAAAAAACAATTATTAGTGTGGTGAACATGAACCGCAGAAGCCGCAGAATGTTCTCTGCAGAGCAGGCATACACCATGCTGTGCTCTAGCGGTTCCGGCAGTGATACGGACACTGCGTCAGAAGCAGAACTTGGCTCAGAAAGTGACACAAGTTCTGCTTCTGCCACTGGACCCCCCAGCCCTATGGTGGTGGACGCAGCAGTCAGCGGTGAAGCGTCAGGAGACGGGCCTAGTACTGCAGTCCCTTCCGCAATTTGGGATCCTGCAATTGCTTTCTCCCCCCAAGTTTTGCCATTTACAGCGACTCCAGGCATCAACGCAGATGTCTCAAATTTTAGTCCCTATAATTTTTTTCATTTGTTTATAGGCGATCAGGTCCTGGAACTAATCGTCCAGCAGACGAATTTATACGCCAGGCAATTTGGCACCCAAAATCCCAGGTCTTGCTATGCCAGAGGATGGATCCCCACAACAGTTTCTGAAATAAATTTTTTTGGGGGAATTACCCTAAACATGGGCATAGTAAAAAAAAACTCTATCCGCTCCTATTGGGCTACCAGCGCTATCCATAGCACCCCTGTATTTGCAGCCGTTATGGCCCGAACGCGCTATGAGACTCTACTGCGTTTCATACATTTTTCTGACAATACACAAATCCCCCCAAGAAGTGACCCAGCCTATGATCGCCTCAACAAACTGAGACCCCTAATCTCCCTCCTAAGTGACTAATTTTTCAATTTATACACCCCAGGCCAAAAACTAGCGGTAGATGAGTCCCTTATGTCCTTCAAGGGCCGTCTATCGTTTCGCCAATACATCCCCTCCAAAAAGAGCCCAATACGGAGTGAAACTCTATAAGGTGTGCGAGAGCACAACGGGCTACACCTGTGGCTTTTTCATTTATGAGGGCAGGGACCGCCACCTTAATCCCCCAGGATGCCCAGAGGATATTGGCATTAGTGGGAAAATTGTCTGGGAACTCATGGTGCCATTCCTACAAAAAGGGTACCATGTGTACACCGACAATTACTACACCAGTGTCCCCCTGTATAAGTCCCTCCATGCTGCGAATACAGGGGCCTGTGGGACGGTACGAAAAAATAGAGTCGGCTTCCCTCAACGACTGGTGTCCAGGCGACTAGTAAGGGGTGTGTCACTCTCATTTGCAAGTGACCAGTTGCTCGCTGTCAAATGGAGTGACAAAAAGGACGTGTACATGCTCTCCACCGTGCACGAGGACACCACAGTGGCAGTAAGAGAGAGGGGCGCTACCTCTGATAAGAGGAAACCTGTCTGCGTGGTGGACTATAACAAGTTCATGGGGGGGAGTCGATCTATCTGACCAGGTCCTACAACCGTACCTGGTCAAGCGTAAAACTAGGGCCTGGTATAAAAAGGTAGCGATCTACCTTATCCAAATGGCCACTTACAACAGCTATGTGCTCTACAAGACCCAGGGAACGCTCAGTTTCCTCCAGTATCAGGAGAAAATTATAGAGCACCTCCTGTTTGACTCCCCCGCACCTAGAGACTCCTTCGAGTCAGAGGATGTCAAAAGGCTCACTGAGCGCCACTTCCTTCACCCCGTCCCTGCCTCTGTGAACCAAAGATACCCCCAAAAGAGATGCCGGGTGTGCAGTAAACACGGAAGGAGGAGCGATTCCCGGTTTTACTGCCCCATGTGCCCTTCAAATCCAGGCCTGTGCAACTACCCCTGTTTTGAGACCTACCACACCGTTTCTAATTATTAATTTTATCTATAATTTAGGGAAAACCAAAAAGGGTGGGGTGGGGTGGGGGGGGGGGGATTCTTTTTAGGGAGTCAATTTCATTTATGCATATTTTTTTGTTTAGTTTCTGGCCTTTCCAAGGGAGGGAGGGATTCTCATGGGGAGGTTTATTTATTTCAGACTGTAAAACTAAATTTCCCCTTTATGATTTTTTTTATACAATTCTTGGACAATTAAATCCTGGACATGATCACTCACAAATGAATACAGTTTATTGCGCAGGAGCCCACATCTGTCTATTCAGAACATGGACCCCACAAGTGTTCTTGAAATAAAAAATAAATGTGGGCATTGCATTTATTAGTAGATAAATCCAACACCTGCGGCCCGTGCAGCCCCTGAATTAGTGCATTTTAGCAATGGTTACAAAAATAAATTGGGGATGTATTTCCTTTTTCTTATGACTATGTACTGCCACATACAGCTGTTACATTCCTAATTCTGTACCGTGATACTGGCATGATATTTTTTTTTTGGAGGATCTCTAATAATTGAGCTGTTCCTTATCAATACACCATGGGCTTTGTTACGGTTCTTATGGAAATACTGACATCATTTTGGGGATTAGTGATCCTTTACTGTTCCTATAGATGGTTTTGGACATTGCCCCTCTATATATTCTGTAGGTGATTGGTTGTTTTGTGCACATAGCGGTTCCTACCTTGCCGGGCAGGGGCCTGTTATGGTGTACCGCGTCATTTGGCACGTTCGTCCCCCATATAAGGATTGATGGAGCTAAAGAGCTGAAAAAAAAGCTTGTCTTGACAGCCCTACAGGTGTTCTTCTATCTAGTGAACAGACTCGAGTTTGCAACATAGTTGGATACATTTTCCTCCATTTGTTTGAAGATATTGCCCGTCACTCCAGTACAGTTTATTTTTTCCTCTCTGACTGATTTTATATTAGGACAGTATTCTGTCCACAATGACATCATAATGGCACCAACTGCTTCTTCAGCAAGACATAGTCATAAGTACAGGCAAATACGTCTATAGCAACATGTATCCATTATGAATACACGGCTTCACTTCTATTCTGTGCCGCACAAATTTATTAATGTGGCATATTTCTAACAAAATAACCTTCTACCACGTCTCCTCTATTTCATGTGGAAACGTAATAAGAGTTTGAAGAAAACATTATATACCCATAGTGTCTGAAATGATACCCATTATTTCCTCCTTTAAAAAATGTTTGGTCCGCATGCCCACTACACCACTAGATGAATACCTTTAAGGGTTTAGTTTTTAAAATGGGGTCATTTCTGCGTGTTTTTTTTTTTTGTTCAGGCAGCTCAATGCCTCTAAATGCATGATATGGGACCTAGAATTTATTCAATTGTACCCTGAAAGCCAAAGGGTGCTCCCTCTCTTTTTGGCCCAGCCACTTGTCTAATAAGCAGATTGGGGCAACAATGAGAGTATTTTTGAAAACAGGAGAAACCGGGTGATTGATTTTGGGGTGTGTTTCTTCATTTTCATGTTCGCTTTACAAAGAAATCGGTCTTCAAACTGATACTTTTCTGAAAAAAGTGAAGTTTAATTTTTTTTTCACCTGCTATGCATTAAATTTAGCAAAAAACTGTGGGGTCAAAATACTTACTATACCCCTAGATAAATACCTTAAGGGGTCTAGTTTTCTAAATGGGGTCGTTTATGGGGAGTTTCTATCGTTCTGGTAGTTCAAAACCTCTCCAAATATACAGTGGGGCCTAAAACATTTTCAAGCAAAATAGGAGTCCTGAAAGCCTCCGGGTGCTCCCTTTCTTTCGGGCCCTGCTGTGTGTCCAGGCAACACATTAGGGTCACAGTGGGGGCATTTTTGAAAACAGGAGAAACAGGGTGATAGATTTTGGCGTGTGTTTCTTCATTCTTATGGTCGCTTTACACAGAAATCGGTCTTCAAAGTGATACTTTTATGAAAAAAGTGATTTTTTTTTTTTTTTCACCTGCTATGCATTAAATTTAGCAAAAAACTGTGGGGTCAAAATACTCACTACAGGGGACATGGCTTGGATGCCGAACAGAGCCGTCGCATCTCCTTGAGCTCCGCTCTGAGATCTCCAGCGACGACCATAGCAACACAGAATGCTTACCGGATCATTACCGGAACACCAGCCTGCTTTCCTTGGAAGTGAGGCATCATGATGACCCGGACGAAGTCTCTGAAAATGGGACCCAAGCGTCTCACTGACTTTTTCTCCGCGAAGGAGAACAAACATGGCGGCGACGCGACTTCCTCGGCTGAGATCCCGCTTGTCTTCCCCTCCTCGCCTGAAGGAGAAGTGGATGAAGAGAGCTCCAGGATATCGAAGGAGGGTGAGTGCATGCCCTGGGGGGACGAAGAAGCAGATTCACCAGCCATAGCTTTCATAGGGAAAGGACGCTTTGCTGAAACTTCAGCCATTCCCATACCTAAAATGGCGTCCTCCCCTCGTGCCTCAGGGGGATCTCCCCTCCCCAGCCCTGTAGCTCTCACAGCAGCCCAAAGCCCGGGCACAGAGGATATATTTTCACAACCTGGGGCTATAGAAGACATTCCTTCCTGTAATCAAGCTGCCTCAGAAGCCTTTATCAAAAATGTGATATTAGCCCTAAGGGGATCCTTTCAGAGTGATCTTTTAGGCCCTGTTCACACGGAGTTTTTTGCAGGAGGAAAATTCCTCCTGTAAAAACTGACCCTGGAGGTTTTCATGTTTGATGTGGTTTTTGACGTGGTTTTTGAGGCGGTTTTACAGGCTGTTTTTGCCGAGGTTTTCACACGCATGAGGCTGGGTTCACACGACCATGTTACGTCCATAATGTACGGAACGTATTTCGGCCGGAAGACCCGGACCGAAGACAGTGCAGGGAGCCGGGCTCCTAGCATCATAGTGATGTACGACGCTAGGAGTCCCTGCCTCTGCGTGGAACTACTGTCCCGTACTGAAAACATGATTACAGTACGGGACAGTTGTCCTGCAGCGAGGCAGGGACTCCTAGCGTCGTACATCACTATGATGCTAGGAGCCCGGCTCCCTGCACTGTCTTCGGTCCGGGTCTTCCGGCTGAAATACGTTCCGTACATTACGGACGTAACATGGTCGTGTGAACCCAGCCTGACATCCTTCTGTCAACGGATCTGTCACCATTGAAATGAATGGTGATGCAAACGGAACTTACTTCACACTTGCCTTTCCGTTGAGGGGTTCCCCTGACTGAAAGCACCGACGGAACCCCTCAGCAGAAACCACGCTGATGTGAACAGGCCCACATTAAAAAAAACATTGTTTTCTGTTTGCATCATCATTGACTTCAATGCTGATGGATCCGTTGCTAATGGGATTCCCTACACTGCGGTATTGGTTCCGTCGAAACGACAGAACCCTTTGCGCAACGGGGACAAACAGAAACCATTAGCAACGGATCTGTCACCACTTCACACTTGCCTTTCCGTTGAGGGGTTCCCCTGACTGAAAGCACCGACGGAACCCCTCAGCGGAAACCACGCTGATGTGAACAGGCCCACATTAAAAAAAAAAAAGTATACTTACTTCTTGAATCAATTTCCCAACATCAATGTCCATTCGGTGGTACACCTCTGCTGTCGTCATTTCTGTTCCTGAAATGTTAAAAAAAAATAAAAAAGAGATGACATACATGAACAACTGCATAACAAAATTAAAAAATTAAAAATTAAAAAATCTAAAAAAAAAATTGAAAAAAAAAATCTAAAAAAATAAATGCACAGCTCCATACATGTATAGCATGTATGGAACATAGGAGCAATTGCACTTACTTGTATTCGATTTGGATGCAGGACTTCGGTTTTCTGTATCCCTGAGTTCTGTCCACGATGTTTTTCAGGCTCCACGAGCAGACAGGAAATGATAGCCCCTTGCTGGGCTGGACTAGCAGCAGGAGACGACTCCTGCAAGAAACTCCTCCAAAACACTCGGCAATATACTCGTCAGAAAACACCTCACTAGTTCGAGGTGTTTTTTGACGTGTCCCCATTGCTTTCAATGCGGTTTTGGACGCGGAAACCGCATCAAGAAGGGTCATGTCCCTTCTTTTTGCCGCGAGGCGTTTTTTTTACTCGCGGTAAAAAAACGCCTCCGTCTCACATTGAAATCAATGGGAGTCATTTTGGGTCGTTTTTGGCGCGTTTTCCGACGCGTTTTCCGCGTCAAAAAACGTGTCAAAAAACTCAGTGTGAACAGGGCCTTAGGATTCTCCACAACGCTTTCTAACGCCATTGATGGCCTGGGTGAAAGAGTAGACCACGTGGAGGTTAAAATGAGTGAACTCACTAATGCTCATAATGATGTAGTAGACGCTCATGTATCTCTGGAAGAAGAAATGCAAACTCTGAAGCACAAACTGGCAGACTTGGAAAATCGCAATAGGAGAAACAATGTTAAATTTAGAGGAATTCCAGAGTCGGTCCAACCTAGCAACCTTACTGCATATTTGCAGCAACTTATAAAAGAAGTGATACCTTCCTCCAAACCAGAGGATCTTATTATTGATAGAGCCCATAGGCTCCCTAGACCTAAATCTATTCCTAATGATCTGCCAAGGGATGTGATAGCAAGGATCCACTTTTTCCACACTAAAGATTCTCTAATGTCTGCTACCCGACGACAGCCTGCTCTACCTGCTCCCTATGAGAAAATACATGTCTATGCGGATCTGTCTCAAATGACGTTACAAGCAAGGAGGAAATTTCCACCTATTACGTTGGCCATGAGAAAGAACGACGTGGGATACAGATGGGGATTTCCTACCAAATTATTGGTGTACAGGAATGGAGTCTTGCACACTATGGCTGATATAGAAGGAGGATCCGCCCTGCTTCGCAAATGGGGACTTGCACCTATGTCACCTGCTGCGGTCCCTGCTAGGAGGTCCCCATCGAGACTCCCGCAGGAATGGAATGGGAATTCTCGACCCTGATTTCTTTCCGGAGTATTTGTGCTAGAATGGAGATCGAGATGGTGTCCAAGAGACTCTTTCCCCCATTGGTCTCAGGTGACTCTTAGCCAAGTTGTCTGGCGGAGTCATTTTCTCACGAAACAATGTTGTTTTTTCTACAGTTTCTCAGTTTCCCCTTCCCTTCCCTGTCCCCCTCCTTTGAAATTGCTTCTATAAGAATAATGTTATCTGTGTCTAGCATGATGTGGGTATGTATTAGCAAATATCTAATACTGTTTTGGATTAATAGAGGGAAATGTACATGTATTAAGTATGGCGGTTAAATTTATGTCATTGAATGCCAGAGGGCTTAATTCTCCCTTTAAGAGGGCTTCAGTATGGAGAGATGTTTTAGCTTCTAATGCCGACATTGTATGCTTACAAGAAAATCATTTCGCCAAGGAGCACAGTCCCAAATTCACCCACCATAGATTTCCGATAACATACACATCTAATGCTGACAAAAAAAAGGCGGGAGTGTTGATAACCTTTAAAGACACAGTGTCATTTCATTTACAATCGTCGGTTATTGATGAACGGGGGAGATTTTTGATCTTGGTGGGGCTGCTCAACAATTGCCAAGTCACCATTGCTAGCATATATGCCCCAAACACGTCCCAAATACGCTTCCTCATCAAAACTATGCGTAAAATTCGGAAGGTGATGAAAGGGAAGCTTATAATTTGTGGGGATTTCAACTTAATCCCGAACGCTGAATGGGACTCAACTAATCAGGACAGAAGCTCTCCCCTGACTCTTTCCCCATGGTTACTCAAGGAGGATTTATACGACACGTTTCGTTGCATAAATTCCTCTTCTAGAGAATTCACCTTTTATTCCACAAGACACCGTTCTTTCTCCAGAATAGACCTTTTTTTAGTGGATAGAACTTCTATATCAGGAATTAAAACTTCTGAGATAGGACAAATAACATGGTCAGATCACGCTCCCACATATCTCCTTCTCTCTTTAGGTTCCGCTCCCTCACTGAGATTTTCATGGCGGATAAACAATTTTCTTATTAGTCTTCCAAAGTACAAGGAGAGCATTTCCTCCCAATTGCGGGAATACTTCTTATTGAATGGATCCCCAGACCTAAGTCCATTCACACTATGGAACGCACATAAAGCGGTTATGAGGGGGTTCTTGATACAGCAAGGGGCAAGATATAAAAAACTGAAAATGGCAGCTTTGACATCTCTGCTGGAGGAAATGCGCTCTGTGGAAATGGAACTCCAACAAAATAAGGCATCCGCCCTACATGACAAACTCATGACTCTTAGACGAAATTTGAAGGCCCTCCTCATAGATGAATTCGACAAAAAAATAGCAGCCCTAAGGTTGAATTATTACACTTCCTATAATAAAACTAGTAAACTAATGGCGAGAAGAATGAAACAGCGTCAACTCAAAACTAAAACTACACATCTAGATTCGTTGGTAGACGGATCGAAAATTATCAACCCCCAAACAATAGCGGACCAATTTAGCGACTATTACTCTAAATTATATAATTTAAGGTCAGATCCCCACACTAGACAACCATTAGATAGGAATATCCAAAACTTTTTAGCCTCGGTTCAGTTACCTTCCTTGTCTCAGGAACAACTATCAAGTTTAAATGCCCCTATTTCTCCTTTAGAGGTATCCAAAATAATTCATTTATCTAAAGCCAATAAATCCCCTGGCCCAGACGGGTTCTCTAACGAATACTACAGATCCTTTGGGCATATTCTGACTCCTCATCTAACTGAAGTCTTCAATAAGGCAATGGTAGAGGGAAGCATGCCCCAAGAAATGTTAGAAGCCCCGATAGTGACGATCCCTAAACCAGGGAAATCTCCCACAACACCGGCCAATTTTAGACCTATCTCCCTCCTTAACTGTGATACTAAGTTATATGCTAAACTCCTAGCCACCAGATTAATAGACATCCTGCCCACATTAGTACACTCTGATCAAGTTGGATTCACAAAAGGGAGACAAGCCCCTGATGGGACTAGAAGGATAATTAATCTCATAACTAGGGTGGGACAATCTCGGACGCCTTCTCTCCTCCTTACCCTGGACGCAGAGAAGGAGTTCGATAGAATACATTGGGGGTTTGCATTTTCGACCTTGACAAAGTTTGGATTTGTTGGGAACATATTTAAAGCTATACAAGCGCTATATACCAAGCCTACGGCTAAAGTCCTTTCGAATGGGTTCCTATCCACCCCCTTCCATATTACCAATGGCACTAGGCAGGGGTGCCCATTATCCCCCTTGCTGTTCACATTGGTTATGGAACCTCTGGCAGAGTCTATACGTTCTAACCTCCTAATTCGCGGTATTCCAGTGGGACTTCGGCAACATAAAATTGGCTTATTTGCGGATGATATTATTTTGACTATTACTGATCCTTTGTCTTCCCTGAGAGAAATCTCACAAATTATTTCTAGGTTTGGATTAGTATCTTACTATAAAGTGAATGCAACTAAATCTCAAATTTTGGGGCTTTTTATTTCCCCAAACCTGAAAAAATCCATAACAACCGAGTTCCCATATCAATGGGAAGATTCCTCCATTCCCTATCTGGGAATCCAAATTGGATACCCGTTGACCCGACTTCCCAAAATAAATTTTGCCCCACTCCTAGCTTCTGTACAGAAAGAATTGGATCAAATAGCTTCACACGAACCTTCATGGCTAGGCCGTAATGTGTGTTACAAGATGTTCATATTGCCCAAAATATTATATTACCTGCGAACACTACCAATCCCTATGCCGATCTCATGGGTGTCGAAATTTCAGAAGCAACTCCAGAATTTCCTATGGGGGGGTAGGAAACCTCGAATGGCAGCATCCCTCTTGATGAAAAGGAAACATAGAGGAGGGCTGGGGGTTCCTAATTTAATAGCTTACCACAGGGCATTAATAATTAAACAATCGGAAAAATGGTTTAGTACCCCTACGGGGGTTAGCTGGCCCTCAATTGAAAGCTATTTAATAGGGGGCCAACCTCTTTCAAATGTCCTATTGGCGTATGCCTTGAAACCGGAGCTCCCCCTTCCCAATGTACCTACAGTTAGGGTGGCTGTACAAAGTTGGCTTCACTTTATAACAATGCCCTTCAGACTTCCTGGGAGCAGTAAAATACAGATCCCAATAGGGGTGCTGGAGATATTAATACCCAATCTGGGAATCACGCATTGGCCTCGGGCTGGTATCCAATATATTTCTGACCTACTTTCCGGAGCGAATATTAAGTTCTTTGGTGATATACAGGAGCAATTCCAGGTTCCAGATAGGGATATTTATAAATACACTCAGATCAAGTCTTACTGGACCGCTTCACCTCTGACAGATCTTCAGCTTCCCCCATCGATTAATGCTCTTCTCTCTGGGTCGGGTTGGGGAGTTGAGAACCTTACGGCTAAAATATACGATACCTTGAATGGGGATGTGGAGACTTCCAGGCGAGCACACTTTTTAAATTGGGAGAGGGACTTGGATAAATCCTTCACTACGGCACAATGGGAAGTGGCAATTAATTGGACTCTGAAATCTTCAGTTTGTATGAATCTCTTGGAAGTCTTCCATAAGGTTCTATTGAGATGGTACTTCACTCCGTCCAAATTAGCTAGGATATACCCTCTTACGTCTAGCTTATGTTGGCGTAGTTGCGGAAACGAAGGGTCGATATATCATATATTCTGGGGTAGATAAATACCTTAAGGGGTCTAGTTTTCTAAATGGGGTCGTTCATGGGTAGTTTCTATCGTTCTGGTAGTTCAAAACCTCTCCAAATATACAGTGGGGCCTAAAACATTTTCAAGCAAAATATGAGTCCTGAAAGCCTCCGGGTGCTCCCTTCCTTTCAAGCCCTGCTGTGTGTCCAGGCAATGCATTAGTGTCACAATGGGGGCATTTTTGAAAACAGGATAAACAGTGTGATAGATTTTGGGGTGTGTTTCTTCATTCTTATGGTCGCTTTACACAGAAATCGGTCTTCAAAGTGATACTTTTATGAAAAAAGTGAGATTATATTTTTTTACGCCTACTTTGCATGAATTCTTACAAAAAAACTGTGGGGTCAAAATACTTACAACACCCCTTAATAAATACCTTAAGGGGTGTCGTTTGCAAAATGGGGTCACTTGTGGGGGTTTCCACCATTCTGACATCTATGAGCCTCTGAAAACCTGGCTTGGTGCAGGAAAACAAAATGTACTTCAAAATGTATAAAATTATTACTAAACTTGTAAGTCTTCTAAATTGCTCAAAAAAAATATTTTTTTTTTCAAAAGTGCTGCCAAAATAGAGTAAATAGATGGAAATATATATTTAATTAAAAAAATTGTACTGTATGTATGTACATATGTGACATATTGCCATTAAAAATAGGGAAAAATGATAATTTTTACAAAATGTCTTCATTTTTTCTATTTTTTTATTAATTTCCGTAAATCGTATCAGTCTACTTTTACCACTAAAATAAACTACAACATGTGACGAAAAAACAATGTCAGAATTACTTGGATATTCAAAACTTTCGCTGAGTTATTCTCTGATAAAGTCACACATACCAGATTTAACAAATCTGGCTTGGTCATTAAGGCCCAAACAGGCCCCGTCATTAAGGGGTTAAACGGATCCGTTGTTCCGTTCCGTGCAAAGTAGAGCATGTCCTACTTTGCTCAGTGATTCAGTGACCGTGTGGCCCATAGAAGTCAATGGGTCAGTGAAAAAAACGGATGGCACACGGAAGGCTTCCGTGTGCCGTCCGTTTTTGACGGATCCGTTGCCATAGCAACGGCTGGGTGAGCCAAAGTTCACAGACTCACAGACTACAGTACACATTCATTCCTGAAGATGGATGTGGAGAGACTCATAGCATTGGTGCATGATCACCCAGAACTGTGGGCAGAATGTTACCACGACCGCTATAAAAAGGACGCCGCGTGGGAGGAACTTGCCAAGGAGCTTTTGACGCACAGATGGCAGCAGGGAACTAGTGCCCAGCGTCACAAAATAAGTAAATTCACACATTTCACTCCAAAAATCGCCAAAAAAAACAAAGCAAGCCAAGCCGAGTAATCTCAACTGTTCTCTATGCTCTGAAAGCTGCAGAAAACAGCACCAAAACCTTCTTGTAAACTTTCTATGGGTGTTTCCTGGGACATGTGACAAGTTCAAATGAAGTTCACATCCGTTTTTTAAACGTAAAAACGGAAGCAAAACGTCCATGTAAAACGGAAACACGGAACGGAAATGGAGTGCACACGGAAACAAAAATGGACACACGGATCCGTCAAAAACGGCCGATAAAACGGTGATGGAAGTGTGCGTTAGGCCTTAAGGGTTAAGAACTTTCTAAATGCTGTTTTGAATACTTGGAGGGGTGCTGGTTTTAAAATGGGGTGATTTATGGGGGTTTCCCCAAATCTAGTCCCCTCAAAGCTACTTCAGAACTGGACTGGACCCTATAAAAATAGGCTTTTGAAATTTTCTTGAAAATATGAGAAATTGCTGTTAAACTTATAGGCCTTGTAACATCCTAGAAAAATAAAATGATGTTCAAAAAATGATGCCAACATAATGTAGACATATGGGGAATGTTAACTAGCATCTATTTTGTGTGGTATTACTATCTGTCTTACAAGCAGATACGATAAAATTTAGAAAAACGCTAATTATTTTCATTTTTTTCAAAATGTTGGTGTTTTTCACAAATAAGCAATGAATTTATCGACCAAATTTTACCCCTGACAAAGTAACGAGAAAACAATCTCAGAATCGCTTGGCTAGGTGAAAGCGTTCCAAAGTCATTCATAAAGTGACATGTCAGATTTTAAAAATAGGGTTCTGTCATTTAGTCCAAAAGTGGCTGCAACGGGAAAGGGTTAAGGCCCAGAATGAAAGCTGGGGAAGGGGTTAAAACATATTTCTAGTTATTTGTATTTATAGTTGCTCTTTTTAAAAAAAAAACTTTTTTTTTATTTAAAAAGTGCAACTTTATTTAAAAAGTGCTGTTTTTTATATCTGTATTCTACCTATCTTCTCTTCAATTGAAATAGAAGATCCAAATAGAAGAAGTTGGCATTGTTCAAGTGCTTCTTGGTGTGTATTATTCAAAGTGGGAACAAAATGTAAAGGGGCATGACTTTGGGAGTAAATTTCACAAGACTGACAGATATGAAGAGAGGGGAAGTATTTGCATATACTTTTGAGCACCAGTATTCTCCAAATAGCTGAATATAGGAAGAAGAGCAGCTCTGGGGCACAAACTTCTGCTTTAGCAAGTGAAATACAGCTAAATCTATGCTAATAGGGACACCATGAGCACAAGTAAGTTCTTTTAATTTGAAAAGAAATGTATTTTTTAATATCAGAGACAGTATAATGATACCAATATGGTCTAATACGGTTTTCCTGTCCAGTTTGTAGAAGAAAGGCGTCATAAATTCATACATGTTAAGTCTTAATTATAAAGTGCATCTTGAGAAAATGCCTCCTATTTATTTAAGTATAGCCTCAATTATATAAGTCAATTAGTTTTTGTTGGCTGTAGAAATGATTAATGTTACAAATGATTCAATTTGGTAGTCGATGCAATGCTCTGCAGGTCTGTGTACTGGGTCATACCTCAATGCTTATCAAAAACGGTGTGTTTTCCACTAAGGACATTAGAAATGTTTCAAATATTGTAATACAACCAAAAGAAAATTAATTAGCTAATTAAAAAGCGATATGCACGAGCAAAGCACTTTTACTTTTTGAAGAGCTTTTAAAACTTGTGGTTAATCAGATTGCGGTCATTTTAATCATCAGAAGATTTGATTTTTACTGTTAATAAAAGAAAATTAGAACTCAAGCCAATATTTCAGGCCAACTTTGGATGAGATATTTGGTACATCGAAGATTATAGTGATATTTAAGTAACAAATTTGATTATGGTTTAAGGGGAAATCACATTATCTATCGAAGAGAAAGAACATTCCGCTAGTTGACATATTGTCTAAAAAAAATGAACTTTCATTATTTAAAGGACTTGCCAAGTTACCAATAACTGACTGCGAAATGAAGCATCTGTGATTGGCTGGGAAAAAGATACAGTAGTATCATGTAAAGGCTGCACCGAAGTTATGGAGAAGAGTTAACCCCTTAAGAACACGGCCTAGTTTGTGCCCGAAGGACACATTCATCTCCACATTCCGAAAATCATAATTTTTTTATATTTTTCTGGCTACGTAAATGTATAAGGGCTTGTCTTTTGCAGGATGAAGTGTATTTTTATTGGCACCATTATAAGGTACATATAATGTATTTGATAACTTTTATTATTTGTTTTGGTAGGGGGGAATGGAAAAAAAAGATACATTTCGCCACTGATTTTTATGGCGTTCATCGTGCGGTATCAATGGCATGTTAATTTTTTTCTGTTTGTTTTGATAATGATTATACCAAATGTAGATAGTTATACATTACGGATATACCATGCAAATTTGGTCTCCTCCAGCAAGAACAAAACTGTCTCTTTAGTGCCAACTGCTAGCTACCCTGTTAGAAAATGAACAAGCATCCAAATCTGCAGTCTACAGATGGATTGACTGATATCCTTAGTCATGTTTCAAAGCTCTTTAATGGTTAGCACATTGACTTAAAAGGTATTTACCTATTGTTGGCACTAAAGATATCGTTTTCTTCCTTCTGACGGAAAGCCGATTTGCATTCTTTATCCTAGGGAGCATTCCCTGTAAGGCTCACTACACCAGCTGGATCTCTGCAAGGGGAACCAAAACCCCTAGAATTAAAGCTCTACCAAATGCATATCATTTTTCTTTTAAGTTTTTTTAATGTCTTACTAGTTTTTCACAATAAAATATATATATTTTTTATTGTAGTCGCCGCATTCCTGGATTCTTATTTTTTTTTTACGAAGCTTTAGGAGGGCTTATCTTTGCGGACCGGATTGTTTTGGGGGTAAATAGGGCTAGTTAATTAACTTTTATTCAAATTTTTTGGGGTAGATTAATAAACAAAAAACATCAAATCTAGGATTTTTTCTTAGCGTGCTGGATAGATAACACATTAATTTTATAGTATGGGTCATTACAGTTGCGGCAATACCAATTATGTGTATAATATAACATTTTGTAAGATTTTTTTTTTAGATCTTTACTTTGGACTTTTTCTTTCTATACGTTGTGATGAATTTTGGTTTTAGTATTTAGTTTAGTCCCACTATGGGACTTGAACATACGATCCTTTGAATGCTTTTATACTACACTGCAGGGACGCCAATAGGTGATGCGGTCTGTTATGGACCATGGCATCTAAGGGGTTAAACTACAGAACTCAAAGATAACTTAAATTCCGGCCATTACAGTGTCACCGCATTCCTGACATCAGCTGCTGAGCCCGCACAATCCCACAATGTGCATTTGCGGCACTTTGCGGTAAGTATCTTGCCAGCGCTGTAAGTGTATGGGGCAGTATGGAAAGGATTAATGCAGACATCATTATTCAATTGTAATAGTTATAATAGACAGACAGACAGATAGATACGAAAAAAAATAGGCAGCACTCCTGGATCCATAGAGACTCCATAAGCAATGTTTTGGCACATGCAACTGCCTTTTCAAGCCGTTGCATCTGCCAAAGCATCGCTTATGGATTAAAATTCATCACTATTGGTATTACACGATGATATCCAGGAGTGCTGCCTATTTTTTCATTTGTATTTAATAGGATATAGCCTTTGTCCTTAGGCGTGCACCCATCTCTGCACCTTTTTGTATGGTGCTGCTCCAGACTTTCTTTTTGTTAAATCGATAAATAAATATAATATAGGTTTGTATATATTTTGCTGCTAGAGATACACTTGTAGACATGTAGGTTATACTTGGATGAGCGCTTCTGCATTTTTGTAGGGTTCTCAGCACCCAGACGCCCACCAATCAAAACTTTTGATATACCTCTATGACATATCAAACATTTTTTGAAACTACAGTTACTCTTTATTCTTTACCACCCATTTTTGTTGAGAGTATGGTCAATATGCTTATAATTTCTGAATGGCAGCCAGAAACACAAGTGATACTTCCATGTTGACCATGACTTCACAATCTTTTCCTACTGGTACCTCACCAGCAAGAACATGTTATGCATGGAATTCACCAGGGGTCACAATCTATTCCAAAATTAAAAATATTGCATGTACGTTTCATTTTTCTCGTGAACCCTGTATAACATTAACATGAGCACAAAATCAGACAATTATGTTGCTAAACCAAAGATTAGTGGAGCCAGAGAAAGGCCTGGGTAGCATATAATAATTTCTGTCAAATATGCCTCCCCAGTTGCGGCTAGGGTTGCAACCTTTTCTACTCAAAAATACCATTCAGGTTCAGGGTGTATTTAAATGTACTGGTTTTGTGCCTTTTTTTTTGCGATTTTGCGCAAATTCTGACAAAAAACACCACACAACCGGCATGTTTAAATACACCCCAATACGGGTAAAAAGTGGGTATGCTTTTGTGGGTGTAACTTCACACTAAGTTTGCCATTTAGGTCTGGGAGCCTCAGACAGATAATGTAAGGCTAAGTTCACACGTAGCGTAATTGGCTCAGATTTGCGGATGTAAAATCTGCAGCATATTACAGCAGCAGCCAAGTGAATGAGATTTTTTAATCTGATGCAATTCAATTCATGCTGCAGATTGATTGTGCATTTGTTGCAAAAATTTCCCCATTCAGTTCAATGGGGAAGTGATTTTTCGCAACAAATAGAAAGTGTTGTGATTTTTTGCTGCGGAAAAGCTGTAAATTCACAGCAAAAATTTGCAGGTAAGAAGTTCCACTGTGGAATAAAGTCTATGCTCACCTCCCCTGGTGTTCCCAGAGCGATGCCTCACTCCTCCTCCATCTGGTCTTAGTGCTACCGGCCTCCTGGGATGACGTTTTCTCCCATGTGACCTGATCTATTCTGCATCTGCTCCTGATTCCCTCAAATGTTTTTATGTTTAGCAATCCTGTTTACTGCCATTGGTATTAAGAGTTGCTTTATTCCTGATTCCATGCAGCATATGCAAAATTTTACATAGCTAATATTTGCTACACTTTACCTTAACCCCCTTGACAACCCACACCGTAATAGAACGACACAGTAGTGTGTAGAGGACCTGCACTGTAATATTACGGCGATCTGATCGTGCTGGCACACAGTGATAGAAGCAGGATCGTGGCTGTAGTACACAGCTCTGGTTCTGGTTTAACGAAGAAGATCAGAAAAACCTCTAATCTGTAATTTAACGTCTTGTATACAAAGCAAAGCGGATCGTGGATTACAGGAGGAAAGCAAAGGCAAGACCCCCATTTGATCACATCCCAGGAAAATCCTGTGACACGATTTATACCCATACTAAGACTGCCCAGGGTCCATCCATTGAAGGACTCTAGGACTGTTTCTCCAGAATTCTTGTTGTTGGGGCATGCTTAGGTACGCCCTATCAAAAGCCTATATGCACTTACATTATTATGTAGAATCATAAATAATTAATAAAACTCACATTATAGAATTAAAAAATGTAAATAAAGATAAAACAAAAATATCTGTGAAAAAATATAAATATTAATATTTTTACATATAACACATTTTATTATATAACAGTTACAAAGTAACAAAGAATATACACATATTTGGTATCACCATAATTATAACATCCTGTGCAAAACTCAAAAGCTCAAAACTGCAGATTCCCTTTAAAAGATTAACCTAACATGTGCCTAATTTGCCAGTAAGGCCACGTTCAAACGTGGCGGAATTGCTGTTGAATTCCACTGCGGACAGTTTTTTACATTTGTTTCTATACATTTTTGGGAAACCTAATTCAGACATTGCGGAAAATAATTGTGCGGAAATTAGGCTGCGGTGCAGAATTCTCCCCCCGTAGCATGCTCATTCCACTGCGGAGAAGAAGCAAAACTTCACTGCGGATATCAGCCTTTACAGTGCAAAAACTGACATCTGTGGCAAGTCCGTTGCGATATCCGCAATGTCTGAATTACCTGTCAACTATGCAAATGTTGGTGCAGATTCGTTGCGTAATTGCCCCGAATCTGCACCAACATTTGCAGCGGAAAAATTCTGCCACGTCTGAATGTGGCCTAACACTCTCTTCCTGAATTTATAAGAATCTGATTTGTATACACTGATTCCAGTGCCAACATTATGGGTTTTTTTTTCTACGTTTTATGAGGATTTTTTCATTAGCTCTTATTAAACATACACTACATATGTACATGTGCACTGTCCATTGTAGGAGAAACTAAAATTGGGTGACTTTGGTTATAGAGCTGGGCTTTTAATAACTGCTGATCCATATAATATATTTAAAATGTAGAAACTTTTTTTTAATGTGTTAAAAAAAATACTTGTTTGTAACATTTCTGATAATAATAATAAAGTGAACTTTTGAAACATGCAAAATAAGCAAACATGCTCATCTGAATACCTCTAGATTCAATTCTTTCAATCCACGGTTTTGTTAGGAACTATTCCCCAGCACCTCTCTCTCCCCATTTGCTTTTCGAGCCAGTTATGCATTGCAGTGCAATATGTTGCCGTTCCCACCAGTGTGAAAATGTTTAATTATGTATTACTCCAAACACTTTCATATGTTAAGAGACCGCCATAAAAATATTCATGAAATACAATTTATTCACAACATTTGGCTAACTGATATTTGCCATAGGTAAATCTTATTTTACATAAATCATACTTTTATAAATTAAGCAAAGTATATGTTGTTGCCAAGACAAACTTTATGAGCGATTATTAAGAAGCTAAACTATTTCTAATAGTACAAACAATTGTTTGCCATTGATATTTACTATAGTAATAAAAGAGAAGGATGTTTGAATTCTTTTGACAATTCTGTAGATTGTGGATTGATGGCAGATCAGTGTCTGCTATCACCAGATCTGAATGCCAGAATGACTAGTTCTACTATGTGACTGAAAAACCAGATGAGGACATATTGGAAATGCTGGTCATGCATGGTCGGCGACTTCTCGGCATTTTCCAATATACAAATACCAAACGAAAAGCCCACACATATATTAGCAATGCACACTAACTGAGAGCGCTCTCAATGGTATAAAGATTAGAGATCAAAATCTCATGTTCAAAATATATACATTTTTATTAAATCCATATAGTCTAGGAATACAAATATATTATGTATGGATCATCCTGTAACACATGGAGCATTCAGTGGTCAATGTATAGTAACTAGTGTGCAAATCTAATGCCATATTAACAGATTAGAAAAATAGGTTAACGCTATCCCACCCATGCAAATAGGACCCAGGGGTACTATACCCTTAAAGGGAACCTGTCACCAGCATTTCACCTATTAAACCAGCAATACCTGGTGGTAGTGGGTGAAACATCATTTCTTTATAACCTATAATTGTCTTCTTAGTCGGCTCTGTAGCTTTAGTATTCAGTTTTTTAGTGTTCCCGCTCCGTATGCTAATGAGCATAAAAGAGTCATATCTTCATTTGAAAAGAGTCATATCTTCATTCCTCAAGTCTTTCCGAGTTTACCCCGCCTCCTTACTTTTCCCGTGCTTGTACATTGATGTCCTCTTCTGGAGTGTGAGCACAAAGGGACACCGGATTATTACGATGCAGACCGTTATTTACAGTCGGAGGAGGAGTTAGGAGAGGGGATAACGGTAATGAACTTTTGACAGCAGCGGCCAGTGAGGGATATGTAAAGTTCAATAGGTGAAATGCTGGTGTCAAGTTGGGTTCGTGGACCCACTGGGCCGTACCATCTTGACGGTATGGCAGCTGGCCAACAGGGCGCAGGTCACAGTCTATAGTTCGTATAGGGTACCTGTGGCAGCTCGGACAGTAGCAAGGCAGGCTCGGCTGGGACTAGGCAGCAGGCAGACGTCAGGCGTGGTGTAGCAGGACAGGTGTGGTATGCAGCACAGCACAACTGCAGCTCAGCACGGCACTTGACCAGAATAGCACGGGATACAGGAACGGGAAACTCTGGGAACTGGAAAACACTAGGAGACCATTTGCATAGACAAACTTTGGGTATGACAACAACGCTCAGGCAAGAAAGGAAGGGGCTGGGCCCCTCTTATAGTCCAGGATACTTATGGGCTAATTTTACATTAAAGTCCAGTGCGCGCGCTGCCCCTTTAAGAGCGGGCATGAGCGTGTGCGCGCAACCTACGCTACCCGACCAAGGTGAACGGAAGTGAGCTCTGGCATCTCCTAGGGAGGAGACTGGGGCTAGCGCTGGCAGACCCATGGCTGCGGCCGTCAGGAGGTGAGTGAGCCTGACGGCCCGCGGCCATGGGCATGACAGTTGGTGACAGGTTCCCTTTAAGTTTAATGCAGCCATATCTTAAAGACTGATTACTCCCAACATAGCTAAAGGGAAACACATGTTGGGGCACTGGAGCATGGCCTAGGATCAGTGTCAGGGTAAATTTATGCAGTTCTGGTGATATTTTCATGTTTTTGACTTGTTACCTTGTTCTCTGGTAGGGCTGCTGTCTTGCCAATCTTCGGGTTGGTAATCATTTTTTGTGATATGGCTGGATTATAGCATCACATGATTTATTTTTTTCAAGAATCATATTATAAAGGTTGTTTTTATGATCTGTTAGAGAAGGGCTGTTTCACTATTGGGGCTATTTGCCATAGCAGAAATTTGTTTTTGGTCTGGAATGAATTCCCTTTCCAGACTATTGTTCTCGCCATAATACGGTACTTTGCTAGTTGCATTGTGGATCATTTCAGAATTTTCACATTGGGCTTTAAAATGAGTAATGTGCTCATAGGTCAGAAATCTCTGGTGCCACTTATCTCATAATTAACTAAAGAATTGAATATGTAAAATCCATCCTGTCAGTTCCTGGTTTCTCCTACTGACAGATCTAATGTGTGGATCTTTAGATTGACAGTGGGTCCTTTCAAAACAGGTGGGATCGGCTGACAATACTGTCTATGACTAACAGGGAAGGAGAAGAGCCCAAGGAACATGCTAATATAATAACACAGGACAGGAGACTGGGAGACCAGGCTGGCGCCCCCTAAAATATTACGTTTTACACACATTTAGTGACATTGACAGGTCTATGTGAAAAACAGCTGGAATTTGAAGCATCATGCACATGAACGTTTCTGTTTTGCAGACCGCAAAACACGGATCCTAGTGGCTTCCGTGTGCTATCTGTTTTTTTGCGGACCCATGCACTAGAATGGGGGATACGGACCGCGAATATGGACAAGAATAGGAGCTGTTCTATCATTTATGGAATGCACACATGGAACTGCAGAAAAGAACAAATGCGTGCATGGCCCCATAGAAAGGAATGGTTCAGTGTGCTAGCCACAAAAAACAGATAGGACACTAAAAAAAACAACGATTGTGTGCATGAGCCCTTACTATACATTTGGATTCTGCAATGGAAATTTACATTTTTAACAGGACTTACACTAGGAGGCTCAACATAAGAGTTGAAATCTTCCTATATGCACAGATCAGCCCCATAAATTACATTCATTTTTTTTTTTTTACATTGGATACTATGGAGTGTTTTATTTCCTCTAACCTGTATCTGGAGATCCGCAGGCTCCTTCCTTCTGCTCTTCAGGTATGACAAAGAAATAAGGGATCTGATAAGTATTGCTTACAATGCAGAAAATGTAGAACATACAATCTCCAGAAATAATACATGGAGGTCTCCGAGGTTATAAAACATGTCTCTGATCTTTGAAGTGTGTCACTCTTTCATTTCATCGGCCAACAGGCTGACATGCAAAAGCTTTGTTCCGACAGTTCAATTTAATCACTGCCATTGGTTCAACAACAAGATAAAATCCCTTGTCCCACATCCAGCTGTTATCTGATACCGTTTGAAGCAACGCTCATGAATGCATGCTGATATCTCAAGAACTCCAAACATGTCATATACAATATATTAAAACCAAAGTTTGAATTCCATTAGTGCAAGAAATGAACAGGCTCAGCCTATCTGCACAAGCCAATGTAATAAAATATAATTTGGACTAATCTGTTCAAAGAATTCTTTCTTTTTGAAGATGACAGTCTCCTGTCACAGAGAGATGTAATTGCTCGGTGGCTACACTAAGGACCCTGTTGAAACTCCGTCTCTGCCCTGGATGCACTTTGCAGGTGTCTCTTAGCCGCACAATTACGGCTTTTGTTTTACACACAAAAATGTCCGAAAAAAGAAATATTAAAACAGAAAGTGAGTATTTTAATGAACATGTCTGATCCTAAGTGGAATTTAAAGAAACTTAATACATTTGAAATTCTGAAGACCTGATACAGTGGCAGCAACAGGGCAATTCATTAGCTTAAAGTCTTAGTCTAGTCATCGGATTACTTATTCCATATAACTCAAGAAGAGATGAAGAAGAGGCTATTTATACACAAACATTCTGATCATTCTTCAAGTGTTGTCGATGTATTTTAGATAAACATTACAATCTACTGGAATTTGAGAAACTAATATTCTGGAGTTAAGAGGCTTATGCTACTCTTGATGTTTCCCCCCCTAATAAATGACA
Organism: Rhinoderma darwinii; assembly: GCF_050947455.1. Classification (NCBI taxonomy): domain Eukaryota; kingdom Metazoa; phylum Chordata; class Amphibia; order Anura; family Rhinodermatidae; genus Rhinoderma; species Rhinoderma darwinii. The sequence goes on along the minus strand of NC_134688.1, from coordinate 144,702,271 downwards.
TTACATCCATGCTTTTGCACTTAAGAGCTCTCTAGTCTGTGGATCTACTGACTCCAGCATGCTCTATTAGACTGCTTTAAGATAATGAACAGCAAAGAATGTAATACAAAGCATAGAGGCTATGCAGTTCAGTAGTGGGTTGTTCATGAGGGTAGTCAGATGAGCCAAGGCTTAGTAACGGTGATGTAGCAGAGCCGAGTATACAGTATAATGGAACAAAGCAACAGAGTCAAACAAGTCGGTCAGTCAGGGGTCAAATACAATGAAGGGAATCACAGTTATAAACAAGTCTATCCAGGGTATAACTCCTGACAATTGACCACTGCATTGCCACTTTAAATATGAGCCCTTTAATTCTGATTGGCACGGCGGCCGTCCACAGTGCACTCACACCTGATATCCTTGTCAGCCCCGCCATGTCCTGTGGTTTGAAAAGCCATTGCTTGTAAAGGGGGTCTGTTTTCTTATTAAACCATCTGTATCTGCTGACAGTCCGCAAGTAGGCGACTGGGAATCATTTTATTTCCCTGCAACTTCCCTGTGCTATTGTAATGGTATTTATTAGTGCATGGCCCCACGTGGCGTATTTCTTCCGCAACTGTCCGCATCAATGCCACACAGAATCTGTGTTGCAGATTCTGTTGCGGATCTGCCCAAAATGTGCAGTAAATTGATGCGGACTAGCCGCTGCGTATTGAGGTGAAAGTACTTCCCTTCTCTCTATCAGTGCAGGATAGAGAGAAGGGACAGCACTTTCCCTAGTGAAAGTAAAATAATTTCATACTTACCGGCTGTTGTCTTAGTGACGCGTCCCTCTTTCGGCATCCAGCCCGACCTCCCTGGATGACGCAGCAGTCCATGTGACCGCTGCAGCCTGTGATTGGCTGAAGCCGTCACTTAGACTGAAACGTCATCCTGGGAAGCCGGACTGGAGAAAGAAGCAGGGAGTTCTCGGTAAGTATGAACTTCTATTTTTTTTACAGGTTGCTGTATATTGGGATCGGTAGTCACTGTCCAGGGTGCAGAAACAGTTACGGACAATCGCTTAACTCTTTCAGCACCCTGGACAGTGACTATTTACTGATGTCGCCTAGCAACGCTCCCATAATTACGGGTGCACACACGTAGTCACCCGTAATTATGGGTGCACAGACGTAGTCACCCGTAATTATGGGAGCCCCATTGACTTCCTCAGTCTGGCTGTAGACCTAGAAATACATAGGTCCAGCCAGAATGAAGAAATGTCATGTTAGTAAAACAAATACGCTCCGCAGCACACATAACATGTACATGACATCTGCGGACTTCATTGCAGAATTTAGAATCTCCATTGAAGTCAATGGAGAACTTCCACAATGAGTCCGCAACCAGTCCGCCACACGTCCGCAACATCCATTGTATGCTACGGACACCAAATTCTGCACCGCAGCCTATGCTCCGCAGCTGAATTTTCCGCATCGTCTAAACGAACCCTAGTAAAAAGCAGTGGAAGGCAATGGAGAAACGGGTCCGCTGCGGATTAACACTGCGGAGTGTCCGCAGCGGAATTCCAGAGCAATTCCGCCACGTGGGGCTTTGCCCTTAGTGAGTTGCAGTTTCCCTAATAAATAATAATAGCACTAATAATAAAATGTTCTTTAACCCCTTAACGACATACCACATACATATTCTTGGTAGCCGTTGAGGGGAAGTATGGAGCAGGCTCATGGGCTGAGCGCGCTTCATACTCAGAAGGTGTTAGCTGTGTCATACACCTCACTGCAACGGGCAGAATGAAAGATTCCGCCCGTTTAACACCTCAAATGCCGCAGTCAATAGCGACCATGGCATTTAAATTGTTAGAATCAGGGCGGCGGCCCCTTCCGACTTGCCATCGCCATCCCCATGACGCGATCGGGGGTGCTGATGGTTGTCATGGCAGCCTGGGGGCCTAATGAAGGCCCCCAGGTCTGCCATCTTGGAGAATGTCAGTATAGAAATATACTCAATACATTAGTATTACAGTATATCATGCAAGTGATCCAATGATTGCTGGTGCAAGTCCCTTAGGGGAACTAATAAAAGAAAGTATAAAACAGTTAAATAAAGTTTTTCTTTTACTGTTCCAAAAAAAAGAATTTTAAATAATATTAAAATGTAAAAAAAAAAACCTTTGCCAATTTTTTCCCTAAAGCAATGTTAAAAAAATAAAATAAAAGTTAACATAACTGGTATTGCCAAAGTCCGAACTATCACAATATAGTGTTAATTAACCAGCTCGGTGAACGCTGTAAAAAAACAACAAAAAAAAACCATGCAAATTGCTGTTTTTTTGGTCACCTCAGCTCTCCAAAAATTCCTCACATCACTAAATTGAAGGAAAAATAAAAAAGTTATGGCTCTCAGAATATGGTGACACAAAACTATTTATTTTTATAGCAAACAGTTTATATTTTCTAAAAGGGGTAAAACATATAAATTTGGTATCGCCGTAAACGTATCAACCTGTAGAATAAGGTGAACATGTAGTTTTTATCACCTGATAGACGGCGTAAAAACAACCCCCCCCCCCCAAAAAATGGCATTGCTTTTTGCCCATTTCACCCCACAAATACTTTACATTATGTAGTACAATAAATAGTGCCATGGAAAACTACAACTTATCTCGCAAAACAAGCCCTCATAGGGCTATTTCGACAAATAAATAAAAAAGTTATGGCTTATGGAAAGCGGGGAGGAAAAAAAGGAAAATTAAAAAACAAAGATTTTAAGGGCCATGTCCTTAAGGGGGCAGACCTAACTTTTCAGGAGACTTTTTTGAATAAGCTGACAAATATGTGTGCATCAGGAATAACACTATATATGGCCCTTATATGATTGGTATTCTGCATTTTTTTTGCAGTCATCCCCTCTGCAGGCTCCAACTCCAATTTTCATTTTTCTCTGAGAAAGTGGGCGGAGCCTAACTGGTATCATGTCTTCTATACACTGCACACATAGAAGAGGAGAATCCTGCTCTCCTATCTCTATCATATATATATATACATATATATATATATATATATATATATATATATATATATATATATATATATGGCCCTGTGCGATATCCTCTATTGCTGCCCTCCACTAACCAAAAGTTAGCCACATATATAGACAGGCACGTACTGGAACATATATTCTGTTCATACATAAAGGCACATATTTAGACATACAGGCAAATAAATATATATATATATATATATATATATATATATATATATATATATATATATATATACATACACACACACACACACACACACAGAGGCATGTACACACACACACACACACGCACGCACGCACGCACGCACACAATGGGACATATAGAAATACATAAAGGTAAATATATATACACACGGGAACATACACAGTTTAGTCACATTATTATGACCACCAGCTAATATCCAGAGTAACCGCCGTGTGCAGCACGGACAGCAGATAGGCTGGGAGTGATTCAATAAGGTGCTGGTAGGTTGTCTCTGGAGCCATGCTGACTGCAGGGCATCCCACATTTGCTGGAGCGTGCGTGGGGGAGGATCCATAGAGCGAACAAGACGATCGAGGTGTTCCCACAGATGCTTAATTGGGTTCAAGTCTGGCGAATTAGGGGGCCAGAGAAGTACTTGGAAGTCTTTGTCGTTCTCTTCCAACCACTGTCGGACATTTCTAGCCGAGTGACATGTCGCATTGTCTTGCGCCAGGGAAGACAAACAGCGTGTATGGGTGGACATGATCTGAAATGATGGATTTATACCCAAATTGGTTCAGAGTGCCTTCCACATGGATGGGTGGGCCCAGAGAATGTCATGAAAAAATGTTGTTCTCTTTTGTTTCTCACCTGACATGCCAATGTTCACCCATTCGACGAAGCGAAAACGTGACTCATCGGAGAAGGCAATCCTTTGCCAAACATCGGTGGTCCAATTCTGATACTGCCGTGCAAATTGAAGCCTTTTTTTCCGATGCACCTTCGTTAGCATAGGAGCAGGGACCATCCATCTGCTTCGGAGCCCCATACGCTGTAGGGTTTGCTGAACTGTTGTTTAGACACACATCTGGTAGCCCCCTGGTTGATTTTCACGGTGAGTTGCTCCACTGTGATGTTCGGCCCTCGCGCACCTTCGTAGCCGACGTTCACCTCTCACATCAATGGAACATGGTGCTCTGCAGTTTTCATGTCAGTTATTCCCAATGGTGCCATTTGTCCACTCACGATACACTTTCACCACAGCAGCACGTGAATAGTTAAAAATCTGCGCTGTTTGAGAAATACTGCCACCCTTGGCCCGAAAGCCAATAATCATCCCTTTTTGCAGCTCTGATAAATCGCCCCTTTTACATATGGCAACAATGAGTGATATGTGTTCAGACAATATCGCACACCGCATATACCCACCAAGCCAGCCCATGACACATCACTTCCTTCATGGCCTACACGCTACCGACTTCGAAAGTAGGAGGTGGTCATAATAATGTGACTCGACTGTGTATATACACACAGTACAGATCATGTAGATGTTACCTGCAGTCTTATGTAACACCATAGGGCACGCGCCATATTGTTGGATGGCGGATGACATTTAGAGGTTAAAGGGGTTGTCCGGGTTTAAACTGCTTATGTGGCAGCAGGAGAGGAGAGCTTTAATTAAAAGCAGCCTATACTTACCTCTCTCCTCCCGGACGTTCCAGCACTGGGGGCTTCCGTCACCTCTGTTCTCTGTGCAGGGGCGTAGCTAGGGGGGGCAGGCGGGGCATGTGCCCCGGGCGCAAGGGAAGGGGGGGGGGCGCCAAAGAACAGCTGATCGCTGCTGATAGGCGCCCCGTATGTTTACACAGCGGCGTTCTGACTGAGTTCTGTGATGGCCAGGGAGTGGACCAGTCCAGTGACATGAGGTCAGATGACTCAGGTCAAGGGACAGGTCCACTCCCGCGCTGCAGCCTCCCAGCATCTGCCTCTACTCTGTGCTCTGCTGTTACAGCCGACGAGCAGAAAAGGAAGCTCCACCCACAGCCCGTCCTGACCTGTCAGCAAGGAGACATGGTGAGTGTCTGTGTGTATATGTGTGTGTGTAGTCAGTGTGTGTGTGTGTGTGTGTGTGTGTGTGTCTGTCTCTGCATGTGTTTGTCTCTTACATCTACTACATTATCTGTACTCCGAGAGTTATATCTGTGGTGTTACATAGGACTGTAGGTAACATCTACCACATTATCTGTAATCAGAGAGTTATTACTGTGTTATCTGTGGTGTTACATAGGACTGCAGGTAACAGTACCATCTGTATTTAGAGAGTTATCACTGTGTTATCTGTGGTGTTACATAGGACTGCAGGTACCATCTACTACATCATCTGTACTGTGTACATATGTGCCTGTGTGGGTATATATGGGTCTGTTTGTGAATGTGTCTTTGTGCTTGTATATTTGTGCCTTTTATGTATTTGTATATGTTCCTGTCTGTGTATATATCTGCCGGTGTGTGCGTATATGTGTCTGTACGTCTATATATTTACCTGTATGTATATATTCCAGAATGTGTGTATGTATATTTGCCTGTATGTCTAAATATCTGTGTCTTTATGTATGTACAGTATATATGTTCCAGCGTGTCCATATATGTGGTTAATTTTTGGTTTGTGTAGGGGGCGGCAATAGAGAGTCTCGCACAGGGCGCCATCCAAGCTAAGGCCGGCCCTGGCTGTCACGAACCCTAGTCAGAAGGAACTCCGCCGCTGCCTGTGCCACATGACCTCCTCGGCTCCTCCGGTAAGTCACACCAGGCAGAGCGGAGAGTGGTAGCGACAGGCTAACGCTCACCGGTCTGTTCACAGTGTGGCGCTAAGTACAAGGGGGGGGGGGGAGTGTGGCGCTATTTGCAAGGGGGGGGGAGTGTGGCACTATTTACAAAGGGGCAGCGGGCTGTGTGTGGCACTATCTACAAGGGGAAGTGTGCCGCTATCTACTAGGGGGGAAGCGGGCTGTGTGTGGCGCTATCTACAAGGGAGAGCTGTGTGTGGCACTATCTACAAGAGAGGCTGTGTGTGGCGCTATCTACAGGGGGCTGTGTGGCCTCTTTAATTTATTTTCTTTTAATTTATTTTTATGTTAATTACATTATAGAACTACATCGCTTGTAAAATGTAGAAATGCTTTTATACTCGAGTTACATTAAAAAAAATGTGAAAAACAATTACACCTCATTGGTAGAGAAAGCAAACATGGGGAGGGGGAAGAAGATGTCGGGAAATAAGTTGGGGGGGGCGCCAATCTGAATCTTTGCCCCGGGTGCAGGAGAACCTAGCTACGCCTCTGTCTCTGTATGTACGCAGTGCATCTGCAGCGGTGACATCACGTCGACAGTACATCACCGCTGCAGCCTATTACTGGTCTCAGCTGGACACAGCTGAGGCTATTATTAGGCTGCAGCGGTAATGTACTGTCGGTGTGATGTCACCGCTGCAGCCGCTCTGTGTACACACAGAGAACAAAGGTGACAGAAGCCCCCAGGGCAGGAACGTCTGGAAGGAGAGAGGTAAGTATAAGTTCTATTTCTTATTTTAACTCCTCCTGCCGCTTCAACATAATGTTTTTAATTTTATTCTAGACAACCCCTTTAAAGGCTATGTACACCTTTAAAAATATTTGTTTTTTAAATACAAATAACTATCAGTTTGTTTTGTGCAACTTTCTAAATACTTTTTATTAATAATTATCTTTATTTTTCAGATACAGCTGCTGTGTATCATGGATACACAGCAACTGTATCTTGCGCTGAGACTTGAATAAGTCAGGTCAGCAGGACTGACGGGTTCAGTGACAGCAGGTACTGCATGTCTCTGACAGTTCATAACTTAGATGTGATCGATTCCAGGTAAATCTAGCAAGTCAGAGACACACAGGAGCTGCTGACACTGAACCCGTCAGTGCCGCTGACCTGACGGATACTGGATTCAGCGCTAGATACAGCTGCTCTGTATACAGAATACAAAGCAGCTGCATCTCAAAAAGTAAAAATAATTTTGAATAAAAAGTTACACCAATCACACTGATAGACATTTTTACTAATAAAACAAACCAAAAAAACAACAACATTTCAAAGGTGTACATAGCCTTTAACGTACGTGAACAGTGTTTAAAAAGGTAACAAATGGTAAATCTGCACTATAGAGGGACGGAATACCGTGCCCATTTGCCATTTATTAACACTTTAGTGTTGTTCTGTGCCACCATGGAGCGCATTTGTAATTTACTGCCCCTTTAGCACCTTTAGTCACAGAAAAACAATAAAGGGGCAGTAAATGGCAAATAGGCACCAAGGTGGCACTGAATCCTCTGCCCATTTGCCATTATTGCCCTTTTTAGACCCCCATCTGTGCCCCCATTCAACCAAATCCCACAGTCACTGACTGACCTGCTGGGCTTCTCACAAACACTGTCCACTGGTGCTGCTGGAGCCGCCCTGGAGAAAATAATTTCCTTAATGTCCCCACCAGTCCAGGAAATGCATAGGAAGACAGCCCAGCGTCTCCTCCCTGTCTTGCTTCCTGAATGATGTCATCACACCTGTCTCGTCATTCAGGATGCAGAAAATGCAGCACTGGAGTGACTTATAACTTACCAGGCAGTTTCTGCAGCACGTCTGTATTTGTTTTTTTGTTCTGTTCCTGCTCCCTTTCCCCCTCTCCATAGACTTGTATTGGCAGAATGTCTGCATCTCTTTCTCTCTCTGCTCCCTCCCCCTCCTCCCTCTCCCCTCTCTATAGACTTGTATAGGCAGGCAGCGAAGTTGCACACACACCCACCTTTTGTAGCCAGTCAATTCTGCTTTGTAACTAGGAATGGATTTTGCTTGACAACAAGAGGAGGATACCAGATTAAAGAAAGGTAGACAACTAGAGGCAGTAACTTTACACAGAATTTGCGTTGTTTAAAAAAACTACATTTTAACAGTAAGTAAATTACAAAATTGATCTATATCATTAGCTTAGTATAAGTTGTTTGAAAAGTTAATGTTTATTAAAGCCCTTTCCATGCCGGCCATCCTACCTCCTACTACATGTAATAATAAGCGCTTTTCTTTACTGCAGAGGAAAGTCCTCATTGGTTAATACAGGCTCCTGTCACAGCTACAGACTCTGTGTGACAGGCATCATTCATTAAATAATGAACACTTTCTTTTACAACAGGGGAAAGCGCTTATTGGTTAATGCATGTTACTGTTATACAGAGTGTAATAACCAATGAGATTTTACAGAGAAAAGCGCCATTGCAGAGCTGGCCCCGGCGATTTTCATAATCAGAAAGCTGATTGCACAGCTGAGTTTCTAGCCCCAAGGTATGCTCTAATAGAAACTTATACTGGACGGCTTTGGGGACCTTTTTTTAGGCCTCAGACTGACAGTAGAAAACCACTGATGGTTAAATGGCAAAGGGAGACAGTTTTAAATGGCCAGCATCTGAGTTTTCTCCAATCACGGCTCCAATCTCCTCCAGCGGGTGATTGCGCGATCCCTATCACATGAATGTATTTTAGGATGCAGGGAAGGGTTAATGACTGCTGAAAAAAAGATACAAATGAAATAATAAATGCCTATATTCCAGTTTTAATTAGCCTTTGTTGACATAGAATTCTATAATAAATACTAATAAGTCAAGTCCTCTTGATACAAAACATAAATAAAATTTTTGATTTCCGTATTTGCTCCAAATCCCTTCTGATACCTAAGACATTACTCATAAATGATGTTTCTCTAATAAAAAACAAAACACAGTGTCATGTTTTATAAAAATATATGGCGTTTTCATAAACAGAGCACAATACATATTTCACTACAGTTTTGATACAGCAACATGATAGTCTAAATTTGCTTTTACATTTATCAGATTAAATACACCTCCCGAGCTTGTACCGAGGAAAAGTGGAGTAATTGAGTGTCAAGTCGTTTGCTGTCGTTATATTCGGCAAAGCATTGCCTTACTGATAGTTATTGTTTCTACTAATTACAACATCTTAGGATTTGCTAATGGATATGGAAATTCCCCACAGCTCCCTTTCTTTATCTGACAAGAGAATCTCACTAGAAATTGATTAAAAAGTTTATGTAAGACAGATTGGAACCAATACGAATAGTACAGTCCCAAGTGGGAACTAAACTGCCACTTTGCCTCGCGCAAAATAATTAAAACTGAGAAAAAACCCAGTAACAACAGCTGGAGCGCTCAATGGCAAAAATTTTACTTACACTGTCAATCACATATTTGTTTTATCCTAAAAAAACAAACAAACACCTGTACAGATGTCGACAGCTAATATATGGGGTACTTGAGGCACTCACTAAAAAAACGGATAACTGTGTAATAAAGATGGGCCCATACATATCACATTTATAACACATTTATATACATATCATGCCAACCCCCCCTCCATAATTAGTAAGATTACTTTATTCTGGCAACAGATTATCCCCTTTAACCTGTCACCCAATAAAATAGTCCAATGCTTGATCACTGGGAAAAATACCTGATAGTCTGCCGATGGCACGGTGATCGGGTATTGGGGGTCCACTGGAACTGCTTTCATTGCACAAAGGATGAAGGTTAACATTATATATAATGTTGATTAATAAACATTATTATCTATGTAGTCCCAATGTCAAGTTGTCTATGGGGCTGAATATGCTTCCTAATGGTGGCATAATGATGTCACCATAGTAAGCATGAGGAAGCATTCACATCCCCATAGACTTAATGTAGAGTTGTGATATTCTAACGCTGACATTAAAGCACACATTACAGGCAGCACCAAAGTTAGGAAAAATCCTCATCCCTATGTACCTAAAAGCTATGTAAACCTTTGTAGTCTTTTTTTAATTAAATGTATGTGCTATGTTTTTTAAATTTACATACTGTATATTTAAACTTTTCTTTACTTTTTGCACTGGAGCTTCTATGTATGCACTATACATAGAAGCTGTATAGCGCCGCTCTAAGCCTAAGGCTGGGTTCACACGACCTATTTTCAGGCGTAAACGAGGCGTATTATGCTGCTCCTCGTATTATGCAAGGCGTCTTTGACGCCTGTAATCTTGAGCTGCTCTTCATTGACTTCAATGAAGAACGGCTCAAATTACGTTGCAAAGAAGTGTCCTGCACTTCTTTGCCGTTGCAGTCAATTTACGCGTCGTAGTTTGACAGCTGTCAAACGATGACGCGTAAATTACAGGTCGTCTGCACAGTACGTCGGCAAACCCATTCAAATGAATGGGCAGATGTTTGCCGACGTATTGTAGCCCTTTTTTCAGACGTAAAACGAGGCATAATACGCCTCGTTTAGGTCTGAAAATAGGTCGTGTGAACCCAGCCTTATAGCAATTACATCTGAGTACTTAAAGAGGTTCTGTCACCAGATTTTCAAACCCCTATCTCGTATTGCAGCAGATCGGCGCTGCTATGTAGATTACAGTAAAAAAAATTTTTTTCAAAAACAAGGATTTTTGGCCAAGTTATGACCATTTTTATATTTATGCAAATGAGCCTTTCTTAAGTACAACTGGGTGTGTTTAAAGTTATGTACAAGTGGGCGTGTATTGTGTGTGTACATCTGGGCGTTTTTACTTGTTTTACTAGCTGGGCGTTGTGAATAGAAGTGTATGATGCTGACGATACAGTTGATTCTGCAGCAGCATCGGCATTTGCAGGTAAGTTGATGTAGCCTCTGTCGCCTGGTGCCGATGTGTCCTCGCTCGTCCGACACGATGCAGGACCTGGGGCAGGAAGTGACGTCACAGCGTGATCTCTCGAGAACACGCTGTGTGTCTGCACTGCCAGAAGCTGGGTATTAACGAAGAGAAGTGGATGATGCTGATTCGTCAGCATCATACACTTCTATTCACAACACCCAGCTAGTAAAACAAGGTCATAACTTGGCCAAAAATGCTTGTTTTTGAAAAAAAACAACACGTTACTGTAATCTACATTGCAGCGCCGATCTGCTGCAATACAAGATAGGGGTTTGAAAATCTGGTGACAGAGCCTCTTTAACTGAGGAGCTTACCTGAGTATATACACTATATAGCCCATACATGGCTCTCCTCAGGGAGGATAATAATTTCAACATATACCAATGGGGCAAAGTGCTCAGCCAAGCCCTTCTGCCCTTTAGTTCTAGTGATCAGTGTCGGTTTCAGCACAGATCAAAACTTCTACAGACCCTGAGGGTATGTTCACACGGTCAATAAAAAACGACTGAAAATGATTCAGCTATTTTCAAGGGAAAACAGTCTCTGATTTTCAGGCATTTTTGAAGCTGAAAATGATTTTGAAGCATTTTTTAGGCGTTTTTGGAGGCTTATTCATAGTTTCAAGGGAAAAACAGCTACAAAAATGCCTCAATAAGTGACATGCTCCTTCTTTTTACGTGGCACCTTATTACGTGCCCTTTTTTAAAACGTGGAGTAAAAATACGCCTCGTCTGAACTAAATGCCGCTTTTCCCATTGATTTCAATGGGAAGCTATTTGTAGGCGCTTTGCTAGTGTTTTTCAAGGTGTATTTCTTGGCATTTACGCTCCAAAATATGCCTGAAAACACTGCGTGTGAACATACCCTAATAGCGTAATTTCGGGGGGTTACAGTACCTATTTTGACTTGGCTGCACCACTCAAACACGTGGTGCCCTCTTTTTTCCACTTTCTTCAAATTAGCCCTATCATATACTGTATGGCTGTCACTATTTAAAGGGAATGTTTCGCTAGAAATTTATTTTTATTTTTTTAGTTAAACAATTATTATTTAAGTGATTACACATTGTTTTAATTTTTTACATTTTTTCACAAGTCAGGAAATATTATAAATTAGATTCTAATTTATAACATTTCCATGGCCACTAGAGGGAGCAGTTCCAAAAATTGCAGCATGGTCAATGTGGTAAAGCAACCTCATTGATTTATGTTGCAAATTTAGGGTGGACACACTCTCTCTAGTGTCCTCACACAATCCCCCATCCCTTCTTCTGGCTAGTGCCAGGAGAAGGAGGGGTTTGAATTTTCAAACCTCCTATAATGTGTGCCGCCATTTTCTGAGCGACTGCACAGTGTAGGAGGATTAGATACAGTGCTCAGCAGACAGTATAACATGAACATACACGAACATAATACACACATCACATACACAAACATAAATTACCTTCTCCTGTCACCGCCGCCTCTGCTCCTATTCCTTGCACCTTCGCTTCCTTGAACATATGGCCAGAAGCCGCGGCCGGAAGTCGGCATCTTTCTGTCCGGCAGCGGCTTCCGGTCCACATGAAAATGGTGCCGGATTTCGCACTGCGAACATGCTTAGTTTTGGTCTGTGTGGGAGCGGCGCATGTTCCGTTCCCACACAGGCGGCGTATGCTTCAGAGAATGGAACGGTTCCCATTCGCATTTTTTATGGGGTTGTATGTGCCGTATTCCATCTCTGTATGTGTCGTTAATCGACACATACAGAGATGAAAAAAAAAATGGCAGCCCCCATAGAGAAGTAAAGTAAGAACAAAGTAAAAAGCAGAACATGAGAACACAAATAAATAAAATTTATGTTAATATAATATTAAAAGCAATATGATAAAAAAAATGAAAAAATTCATGACACCTTCCCTTTAAAAGGGGCATGTGTGTATGTATGCGAGGTTCAGGGTGTACCTATGTTTGTCTTTTGTATGCTTTTTTTTTTTTTTTTTAAAGGCCGGGTACATTTTAAATGCACCACTCAAACACGTGGTACCCTCTTTTTACCACTTTCTTCAAATTAGCCCTATCATATACTGTATGGCTGTCACTATTTAAAGGGAATGTTTCGCTAGAAATTTATTTTTATTTTTTTAGTTAAACAATTATTATTTAAGTGATTACACATTGTTTTAATTTTTTACATTTTTTCACAAGTCAGGAAATATTATAAATTAGATTTGGGGTGGACACACTCTCTCTAGTGTCCTCACACAATCCCCCATCCCTTCTTCTGGCTAGTGCCAGGAGAAGGAGGGGTTTGAATTTTCAAACCTCCTATAATGTGTGCCGCCATTTTCTGAGCGACTGCACAGTGTAGGAGGATTAGATACAGTGCTCAGCAGACAGTATAACATGAACATACACGAACATAATACACACATCACATACACAAACATAAATTACCTTCTCCTGTCACCGCCGCCTCTGCTCCTATTCCTTGCACCTTCGCTTCCTTGAACATATGGCCAGAAGCCGCGGCCGGAAGTCGGCATCTTTCTGTCCGGCAGCGGCTTCCGGTCCACATGAAAATGGTGCCGGATTTCGCACTGCGAACATGCTTAGTTTTGGTCTGTGTGGGAGCGGCGCATGTTCCGTTCCCACACAGGCGGCGTATGCTTCAGAGAATGGAACGGTTCCCATTCGCATTTTTTATGGGGTTGTATGTGCCGTATTCCATCTCTGTATGTGTCGTTAATCGACACATACAGAGATGAAAAAAAAATGGCAGCCCCCATAGAGAAGTAAAGTAAGAACAAAGTAAAAAGCAGAACATGAGAACACAAATAAATAAAATTTATGTTAATATAATATTAAAAGCAATATGATAAAAAAAATGAAAAAATTCATGACACCTTCCCTTTAAAAGGGGCATGTGTGTATGTATGCGAGGTTCAGGGTGTACCTATGTTTGTCTTTTGTATGCTTTTTTTTTTTTTTTTTTTTTTTTTAAAGGCCGGGTACATTTTAAATGGTTTCCGGTTTCAGTAAATTCATATTCCTTTTTGTATAATTAAAAGTTATACAATTTTCCCATATAATTTGTATTAATTCCCCATGGTTTTCAAGATCTCTGCTTGTTGTTATTCAATAGGCACATTTATTGTTTACTTCCAGTGGATAAAATTATATCTATGGTCATGTGATATACACACAGATTCACGTCTCGTTACAGTATGTGTAATAGGGCTGTGTCGTCTAACAATCCCAGCACCTGTGCGTCCATAACATGACCGTGGATAGGATTTTATCCACTGGAAGTAAATGATAAATGTTCCTACTAAATAACAACAAGACAGATAATATTTCCTACTGTACAGATTACTGTACAGTGTCTGGTGTAAACAAAAAGTTAAAGTTGTATTCTAACCATAGCCACAGGGTATTACATAGTTACATAATTACATAGTTAGTACTGTTAAAAAAAAAGACACATCTCCATCAAGTTCAACCAAGGGATGGGAAAGGGAAGTAAAAAAATTCTTCACATAGGAGCTAATATTTTTTTGTTCTAGGAAATTATCTAAGCCTTTTTTAACCCCTTAGGGTATGTTCACACGATGAGAGGCATTTACGTGTGAAAAAAAAAGACTGTTAACAGCTGCCTCGTTTCACACGTAAATGCTCCTCCTCGCATTTTGCGAGCCATCTGAGACGCTCGTAAATCTTGAGCTGTGCTTCATTGAGTTCAATGAAGAACAGCTCAAATTACGTGTCAAAGAAGTGCCCTGCACTTCTTTGCCGAGGCAGTCAATATACGCGTCGTCGTTTGACAGCTGTCAAACGATGACGCGTAAATTACAGGTCGTCTGCACAGTACGTCGGCAAACCCATTCAATTGAATGGGCAGATGTTTGCCGACGTATTGTAGCCCTATTTTCAGGCGTAAAACGAGGCATAATACGCCTCGTTTACGCCTGAAAATAGGTCGTGTGAACCCAGCCTTAAGGACGCAGCCACTTTTGGACCTTATGACACAGCCTCATTTTTTAAATCTGACATGTGTCACTTTATGTGGTAATAACTCTGGAATGCTTTTACCTATCCAAGCGATTTTGAGATTGTTTTCTCGTGACATATTGTACTTTAAGTTAGTGAAAAAATTTGGTCGATATATTCAATATTTTTGTGTGAAAAACACCAAAATTTAGAGAAAATTTGCAAAAAATTAGCATTTTCTAAATTCAAATGTATCTGCTTGTAAGACAGATAGTTATACCACACAAAATAGTTACTAGCTAACATTTCCCATATGTCTACTTTAGATTGGCATCATTTTTTGAACATCCTTTTATTTTTTTTAGGACGTTACAAGGTTTAGAAGTTTAGCAGCAATTTCTCAAATTTTCAAGAAAATTTCAAAAGCCTATTTATTTAGAGACCAGTTCAGTTCTGAAGTGACTTTGAGGGCCTTATATATTAGGAACCCCCATTTTAAAAACTGCACTCCTTAAAGTACTCAAAACAGCATTTAGAAAGTTTCTTAAAGGGAACCTGTCACCAGCATTTCACCTATTAAACCAGCAATACCTGGTGGTAGTGGGTGAAAAATCATTTCTATATAACCTATAATTGTCTTCTTAGTCGGCTCTGTAGCTTTAGTATTTAGTTTTTAGTGTCCCCACACCGTATGCTAATGAGCAGAAAAGAGTCAGATCTTCACTTGAAATGAGTCATATCTTCATTCTTCAAGTCTTTCCGAGTTTACCCAGTCTGTATACTGTTGATTGACAGCTCCTAGTCTTCCCCCAGCACACAAAATCCCGCGCTTGTGCATGGATCTCCTCTTCTGGTGTGTGCGCACAAAGGGACACCGACTTATTACGATAAAAAGCGTGAAATGTTTGCAGACCGTTATTTACAGTTGGAGGAGGAGTTTAGGAGAGGGGATAACGGCAATGAACTTGTGATTGCAGCGGCCAGTGAGGGATATGTAAAGTTCAATAGGTGAAATGCTGGTGACAGGTTCCCTTTAACCGTTTATGCGTTCCACAGGAATTAAAGCAAAGTGGAAGGGAAATTTGCAAATTTCATTTTGCTTTTGCAGAAATTCCATTTTAATCCATTTTGTCCTGTAATACTGAAGGTTTTTACCATAGAAACACAACTGAATATTTATTGCCCTGATTCTGAAGTTTTTAGAAATATCCCACATGTGGCCCTAGTGCGCTACTGGACTGAAACACCGGCCTCAGAAGCAAAGGAGTACCTAGAGGATTTTTGGGCCTTCCTTTTCTTAAATTATATTTCAGGCACCATGTCAGGTTAGAAGAAGTCTTGTGGTGCCGAAACAAAGGAAACCCTACAAAAGTGACTCCATTTGGGAAACTATACCCTTTGAGGAATTCATCTAGGGGTGTAGTGAGCATTTTGACCCCACAGGTGTTTCATAGATTTCATTAGAATTGGGCAGTGAAAATGAAAAATTACATTATTTTCCAATAAGATGTAACTTTACCTCAAAATTTTTATTTTTTTCCACAAATAAATGAGGAAAAGCACACCAACATTTGTAAAGCAACTTCTCCAGAGTACGGAAATACCCAACATGTGGTCATAAACGGCTGTTTGGGGAAGCGGCAGGACTCAGAAGGGAAGGAACGCCATTTCGGTTTTGAAGTACAGATTTTGCTGGTTTGATTTCTCGGCACCATGTCGCATTTGTAAAGCTCCTAAGGTACCAGTACAGTAGAAATCCCCCAAAAGTGACTCCATTTGGGAAACTACACCCCTAGAGGTATTCAACTAGGAGTGTAGTGACCATTTTGACCCCCCCAGGTGTTTCATAGATTTCATTAGAATTGGGCAGTAAACATGAAAAATGTCATTTTTTTCCACTAAGACGTAGCTTTAGGTAAAAATGTTTCATTTTCTCATCAAATAAAGGAGAAAAATCACCATAACATTTGTAAAGCAACTTCTCCAGAGTACGGAAATACCCCATATGTGGTAACAAAGTACTGTATGAATACACATCAGGGCTCAGAAGGGAAGGAGCGCCATTTGGCTTTTGGAGAGCAGATTTTGCTGGATTGGTTTTTCTGCGCCATGTCGCTTTTGCAAAGGCCCTTAGGTAGCAGTACAGTGGAAACTACCCAAAAGTGACTCCATTTGGCAAACTACACCATTTGAGGAATTCATCTAGGGGTGTAGTGAGCATTTTGACCCCACAGGTGTCTCATATATTTTTATTAGAAATGGGCAGTGAAAATGAAAAATTACATTATTTTCCAATAAGAGGCAGCATTAGTTAAAAATGTTTCATTTTCTCAACAAATAAAGGAGAAAAAGCACCGTAACATTTGTAAAGCAACTACTTCAGAGTAGGGAAATACCCCACACGTGGTCATAAACTGCTATTTGGACACACAGCAAGGCTCTAAAGGGAAGGAGCGCCATTTAGTATTTGGAGTGGAGATTTTATAAGATTCGTTTTTTGATACCATGTTGCATTGAGCTATAGTACCAGTACAGTGGTACCCCCGAAAAATTACCCCATTTTGGAAACTAGATCCCTCAAAGAATTGACCTAGGGGTGTAGTGAGCACTTTGACCGCACAAGTGTTTTGCAAAAATGAGTAAACAATAGATGTTGCAGATTGAAAATTGCTGTTTTCCACAGATCCACATTTCAGTGCCCAATGTGTTGTGCCCAGCTTGTACCACCGTAGACACACATCCCATAAATTGTTAAGCGGGTTCTCCAGAATACCCCATATGTGGTCATAAATTGCCATTTGGGTACACTGCCAGGCTCAGTTGGACCACCATTTGGCTTTTGAAGCGCAGATTTTGCTTGGTGTATTAGTAGTATTTCAGCTTATAATGTGGGGGCATATGTGAGCTGGGTGGAGTACATCAAGGTATATGTAAGCTAGGCGGAGTACATCAGGGTATATGTAAGCTGGGCAGAGTACATCAGGGTATATGTAAGCTGGGCGGAGTACATCAGGGTATATGTAAGCTGGGTGGAGTACATCAGGGTATATGTAAGCTGGGCGGAGTACATCAGGGCATATGTAAACTGTGAGGAGTAAATCAGGATATATGTAAACTGTGCGGAGTACATAAGGGTATATGTAATATGCGCGGAGTACATCAGTATATATGTAAGCTGTGTGTAGTACATCAGGATATATGTAAGCTGTGGAGTACATCAGGATATATGTAATATGTGTGGGTACATCAGGCTACATGTAATATGTGAGGAGTACATCAGGGTATATGTTAGCTGGGCGGAGTACATCAGGGTGTATGTAAGCTGGGCGGAGTACATCAGGGTATATGTAATATGTGCGCGTACATCAGGCTATATGTAAGCTGTGCGGAGTACATCAGGGATATGTAAGCTGGGCGGAGTGCATCAGGGCATATGTAAACTGGGCGGAGTGCAACAGGTCATAATAGGATGATGTAATATTGGGGTGAATGAATAATCCATGGATCGGTGTAGTACGCTTTGAACCAATCCTTTATACACAGGCCGGGTTTATTGGGTATTATACAAAATATCTGCGCTCCAGTGTTGCGTTATATTTGACTTCTTCCCTCGCCCAATAAGCCGCACAAGGTCCTAAAGTTTACTCATCACCGCTGCATCTACAAGGTCCACCTGTGGGGTCCAGCAAATGACGATGTGGGGTATTTAGTGAAATTCTACTGGACCTAAAAATGAGTCTGGGCCGTCAATTAGAATCATTTTGCATCATTGCGTAGTCATAACGTGTTATTTTTCCGGTGACGGAGCTGTGTAAGGGCGCGTTTTTTGTGGAACGAGCTGTAATTTTTATTGGTTCCATTTTGGGGAAAATGCGATTTTTTTTTATCACTATTTATTCCATTTTTTTGGAGATGAGGAAACCAAAAAACAGCCATTCCAGCACGTTTCTTTTTTTTTTTTTTTTACAGTGTTCACCGTGCAGTATGAACAACATGTTAACTTTATTCTGCGGGGCGATACGATTACAGCGACACCAAATTTATATCGTTTTTTTACGTTTCACTACGTTCCCACAATAAAAATACTCTTTTCTAAAAAATCATGTTTTAGTGTCGCCATTTTCTGACAGCCATAACTTTTTTATTTTTTATAGTTTATATCACTGCGGGATGGCTTGTTTTATGCGTGACAAACTGTAGTTTCTATTGGTACCATTTTGCGTTACTTGCAACTTTTTGATCACTTTTAATTACATTTTTTTTGAGACAAGATGACCAAAAAATAAAATGCTGTCATTGTTTTTTATTAAAAAATTTTACGGTGTTCACCGTGCGGTAAAAATAATGTGATATTTTTATAGATCAGGCCGTTCCGAACACGGCGATAGCTATTATGTATATTTTTTTTTCATATTTTCATTTTTTTTCTAATAATAAAGGAGTTGATCAGAGAAACAGGGCAAGTGTTGTTTTTATTATTTATTTATTATTTATTAACTTTTATTTATTTATTTTTCTTTCACATTTTTTTTTACATTTTTAACTTTTTCTTTTACACTGACCTGGGGACTTGAAGATCTGGTCTGATCGGGAGACCTAGGGGACCATTCAACTGGCCCACGACGACCAATCCACTTTCCAGGAAACTGTTCATCTAGGAATGCTCGGACCTGACACCCATAATGTGGTGGTGCACCATCTTGCTGGAAAAACTCAGGGAACGTGCCAGCTTCAGTGCACAAAGAGGGAAACACATCATCATGTAGCAATTTCAGATATCCTGTGGCCTTGAGGTTTCCATTGATGAAGAATGGCCCCACTATCTTTGTACCCCATATACCACACCATACCATCAATTTTTGTGTTCCAACAGTCTTGGAGGGATCTATCCAATGTGGGTTAGTGTCAGACCAATAGCGGTGGTTTTGTTTGTTAACTTCACCATTCACATAAAAGTTTGCCTTATCACTGAACAAAATGTTCTGTGTAAACTGAGGGTCCTGTTCCAATTTTTGTTTTGCCCATTCTGCAAATTCAGTGCGCCGATCTGGGTCATCCTCGTTGAGATGCTGCAGCAGCTGGAGTTTGTAAGGGTGCCATTTGTGAGTAGCTAATATCCAAAGGGATGTTCGACTGATGCCACTCTCTAGTGACATGCGGCGAGTGCTACGCTGTGGGCTCTTGCTGAATGAAGCTAGGACAGCCACTGATGTTTCTTCATTAGTGACAGTTTTCATGCGTCCACATTTGGGCAAATCCAACACTGAACCAGTTTCACGAAACTTGGCAAGCAGTTTGCAAACTGTAGCATGGGAGATGGGTGGTCTCGTAGGGTGTCTTGCATTGAAATCTGCTGCAATGACCCGGGTACTGCGTTCACCAGACATCAACACAATTTCTATCCGCGCCTCACGTGTTAACCTCTGCGACATGTCAATGGCTGTAAACAAAGAGAAGCTTGTAAATAACTCATGAAAGAATAAAGTAACGTTAAAACCAAGCACACCATTGTTTTTCTTGTGAAATTCTCGATAAGTTTGATGTGTCACATGACCCTCCTCCCATTGAAAAAACTAAAGTTGGATACAAAATAGCCAACTTCAAAATGGCCGCCATGTTCAACACCCAGCTTGAAAAGTTTCCCCCCTCCCATATACCAATGTGCCACAAACAGGAAGTTAATATCACCAACCATTCCCATTTTATTTAGGTGTATCCATATAAATGGCCCACCCTGTACTGCAATACATTAGTATTGCAGTGTATTCTACCAGTGAACTAACGATTGCTGGTTCAAGTCTTCTAGGGGGACTAATAAAATATGTAAAAACAAAAGTAAATAGTTGTTATTAGTGGAAAAAATTTAATAAATATTTAAAGTCCAAAAAGAAACCCTTTTCACATTTTTTCTCTAAAGTAATGTAAAAAAATACACAAAATTGGTATTGCTGCGTCCGTAAAAGTCCAAGCTATTACAATATACCATTATTTAACTCACACGGTGAACGCCGTGAAAAATAAAGAATTTTAAACTGCAAAATCTCAGTTTTGTGGTCACCTTGGCTCTACCAAAAAATGCAATAAAAAGTGCTCAAAAAGTCTTATGTACCAAAAAATGGTACCAATAAAAACTACAGCTCGTCCCACAAAAAATAAGCCCTCACACCACTCTATTGACGGAAAACTAAAAAAGTTGTGGCTCTCGGAAAGCGGGGAGAAAAAACGAAAAAGAAAAAAGCAAAACATGGATCAGTTTGGAAAGGGTTAATTACTTTCTAATGAAAAAACATTTATGACCACATGTGGGTTATAGCCGTACTCGGGAGAAATTGCTTTACAAATGTTGGGGTGAATTTTCTCAATTATCCTTTGTGAAATTGAAAAAATTCAACATTTTAGTGGAAATAATGTCGATATTAATTTTCACAGCCTAATTCTAATAAATTCTGCAAAAGACGTGTGGGGCCTAAATACTCACTATACCCCTAGATAGATTCCTTAAGTGGTGTAGTTTCCCAAATGGGGTTACTTTTTGGGGGCTTCCACTGTTTCGGTCCCTCAGGGGCTTTGCAAATTCGACATGACACCCAAAAACTATTCCAGCTAAATTTGAGCTCCAAAAGCCAAATAGCGCTCCTTCCCTTCTAAGCCCCGGTGTGGGTCCAAACAGCAGTTTATTACTACATGTGGGGAATTTACGTAATCAGGAGAACTTGTTTTAAAAATGTTGGGGTGCTTTTTCTCCTTTATTCCTTGTTAAAATTAAAAATGTCTAAGTTCTTACAGAAAAAAAGTAGATTTTTAACTTTACAGACTAATTTCAATGAATTCAGCAAAACAACTGTGGGGTCAAAATGCTAACTTTACCCCTAGAAAAATTCCTTGAGGGGTGTAGTTTCCAAAATGGGGTCACTATTGGGGGGTTTCGACTGTTTAGGTACCATAAGACCTCTTCAAACCTGACATGGTGCCTAAAATATATTCCTGAAAACTATTCCAGCAAAATCAAAAATCCAAAATCCAAATTGTGCTCCTTCTCTTCTGAGGCCTGCTGTGGGTCCAAACAGCAGTTTATTACCACATATGGGGTATTGCTATAATCGGAAGAAATTACTTTACATATGTTGGGGTGTTTTTTCGACTTTATTCCTTGTAAAAATTTAAAATTTCTACGTTTTTTCACAAAAAAAAAGTAGATTTTCATCTTCATATACTAATTCAAATAAATTTAGCAAAAAAACTGTGGGTTCAAAATGCTAACTATAGCCATAGATAAATTCCTTGAGGGGTATAGTTTCCAAAATGGGGACACTTTTGGGGGGTCTTTACTGTTTTGGTACCACAAGACCTATTCAAACCTGACAGGGTGCCTAAAATATATTCTAAAAAAAGGAGGCCCCAAAATCCACTAGGTGCTCCTTTGCTTCTGAGGCCTGTGTTTCTGTGCATTACCGCACTAGGACCACATGTGGGATATTTCTAAAAACTGCAGAATCTGGGAAATAAATATTGAGTTGCATTTCTTGGGTAAAACCTTCAGTGGTACAGAAAAAATGTATTACAAATGAATTTTCGAAGAAAAAAAAATGAAATGTGTAAATTTCACCTCTACTTTGCTTTAATTCCTGTGAAACGCCTAAAGGGTTAAAACACTTTCTGAATGCTGTTTTGGATACTTTGAGGGGTGTAGTTCTCAAAATGTGGTGATTTATGGGGACTTTCTAATTTATAGGGCCCTCAAAAGCCACTTCAGAACTGAACTGGTCCATGAAAAAACAGACTTTTGAAATTTTCTTGAAAATATGAGAAATTGCTTCTAAAGTTCTAAGCCTTGTAACGTCCTAGAAAAATAAAAGAATGTTCAAAAAACGACGCAAACATAAAGTAGACATATGGGAAATATAAACTAGTAACTATTTTGTGTGGTATTACCATCTGTTTTACAAGTAAATACATTTAAATTTAGAAAAATGCTAATTTTTGCTAATTTTCTCTAAATCTTGTCGTTTCTTACAAATAAATATTGAATTTATCGACAATTTTTTTTCCCTAACATAAAGTACAATATGTCAAGAGAAAACAATCTCAGAATCACTTGGATAGGTAAAAGCATTCCGGAGTTATTACCACATAAAGTGACACATGTCAGATTTCAAAAATCGGCTTTGTCCTGAAGGCCAAAACAGGCTCAGTCATGAAGGGGTTAAGAGGTGTGTCCCAATACTTTTGTCCATATAGTGTAGATAGAGCAATTTTGAGAAAGTGAAAGCAAAATAATAAGATTCCTGTATAATAAACCTGCTGCTTAGTGGCAGTCAATGAAAATCCAATGAACATGACGCTGATTGTGCCATTCTGCTTATATATCAAAGAATCTTACTGGCAACCTGTAAAAATGTTTTGCCAGTGGGATTATTACTACACTGTTAGCCAATGATATTTTGACAGAAATAACAACAGAGTTTATGGAGATCATATATTTAAAAACGGCAAATGATTGTGTATTTTATTTCCCTGCTAGATTTATTATCTTATCATAAAATAAGTATTTCTGTAGGTTTTAGAACTACTGTGGTCATCCATCCATATTGGTATCAATTAAACTTCTGTCATTTGCTCATTACAGTATGAAAGCCACATTATTGCCTGTGAACCGTAAACTATGTTTTAGAATGTGATATAGTTTAGATTTTCATTTAGAGGCCATAAAACTGTTCACTAAAGTTATGTTGGGGGAAAAAAAGATCGAAAGTGCTAAAACAACCTGCAGAATATAAAATCCTTTCATATTATTTTTATGAGAAGAAACATGAGTCCTAAAGGTTTAATGTTACCTTGCTTTTATAGAAGGATTTTTAATTCCTGATTCTTGTTATGGTTTGGCAAATGAACTGTGACATTAAAAAGCTTCAGGATCTACAGACTACAGAAGCTTTATATCGTAGCATTGCTTTATATCATAAACACCGAGCCTGGAAAACATTGTCAAAATAAACGTTCTCCTTTAACAAGAACCTGTGTACTGAATACTGTATGGGTAGTCAGGAAAGTAGCCAAATCAATATTTAACCTCTGATTTAACGGTGAAATATTCAACTAATTTGATAAAAGGGTATGTCCATCTTTGATAATTATTTTAGAGATTATATATGTAGAGCTAATCTACATAAAATTTGAGTCACTTTGTAAACACTTACCTTGTACTAGACATGATTTACAGCCTGTATTATATTCCAGAGTGGCATTCACAGTTTTGCTGGTTGACATTGGAAACAGTCAAAAAGCTTGTTGACAGACACACAACTAACAGCTTAGCTGATCTGCTATAATTCTCCGCCCCTCTGCTTTCAGCTCTAATGTACAGTGTGGGCCATTTATATGGATACACCTAAATAAAATGGGAATGGTTGGTGATATTAACTTCCTGTTTGTGGCACATTAGTATATGGGAGGGGGGAAACTTTTCAAGCTGGGTGTTGACCATGGCGGCCATTTTGAAGTCGGCCATTTTGTATCCAACTTTAGTTTTTTCAATGGGAAGAGGGTCATGTGACACATCAAACTTATCGAGAATTTCACAAGAAAAACAATGGTGTGCTTGGTTTTAACGTTACTTTATTCTTTCATGAGTTATTTACAAGTTATGGGTGACTTTATGGGTGTCAGGTCCGAGCATTCCTAGATGAACAGTTTCCTGGAAAGTGGATTGGTCGTCGTGGGCCAGTTGAATGGCCCCCTAGGTCTCCCGATCTGACCCCCTTAGATTTTTATCTTTGGGGTCATCTGAAGACAATTGTCTATGCTGTGAAGATACGAGATGTGCAGCAACTGAAACTACAGATACTGGAAGCCTGTGCTAGCATTTCTTCTGCGGTGTTGCTATCAGTGTGTGAAGAGTGGGAGAAGAGGGTTGCATTGACAATCCAACACAATGGGCAGCACTTTGAACACATTTTATAAGTGGTCAGAAACTTGTAAATAACTCATGAAAGAATAAAGTAACGTTAAAACCAAGCACACCATTGTTTTTCTTGTGAAATTCTCGATAAGTTTGATGTGTCACATGACCCTCTTCCCATTGAAAAAACTAAAGTTGGATACAAAATGGCCGACTTCAAAATGGCCGCCATGGTCAACACCCAGCTTGAAAAGTTTCCCCCCTCCCATATACTAATGTGCCACAAACAGGAAGTTAATATCACCAACCATTCCCATTTTATTTAGGTGTATCCATATAAATGGCCCACCCTGTATATTGTGATTTTTACAGGCTCCTGTAACAGCGTGATCGCTGTTTCTGTCTGTTAGTCCCGGGTGTCAGCTGTAATACACAGCTGACACCCGCAGCGTACGGCGCGGGCTCAGCGCGTGAGACGCTCCATATATCACCCCCCACACCACGACATACTATTAAGTCATTGTGCGTGAAGGGTTTAATGCGCAGCCGATGGTGCAGAGTGAAAATTACAATTTTCCACTGATGTGCCATTTTAGTGCACTATATGTTGTGCCCAGTTTGTGCCACAAATACCACATAAAACATTAACCGGGTTCTCCCGGGTATGGCGATGCCATATCGGTGGACGTAAACGGCTCTTTGGGCACGCTGTAGGGCTCAGAAGGGAGAGACGCCATTTGGCTTTTGGAGCGCAGATTTTGCTTGGTAGTAGCTCTGGCGTTTTGCTGGTATTTCAGTTTATTATGTGGGGGCATATGTAGGCTTGGCAGAGTACATCAGGGCATAATAAGAGGGTATAATAATGGGGTAAATAAATAATAATCCGCAGATATGTGGCCGGTGTCTCACTTATAAATTGCACCCGATCCTATCTGCTTTTGGAACGCTCTGCACATTTTGCATCACCATAATCTGGGAGCCGGAACTTTTTTAATTTTTTCACCACCGGAGCTGCGTGAGGGCTTATTTGTTGCGGGACAATCTGTAATTTTCATTGGTACCATTTTGGGGTACATGCCATTTTTTTGATCACTTTTTATTCCATTTTTCAGCAAGACAGGTGACCAAAAACCATCAATTCTGACAATGATTTTTATTTATTTTTGACGGCGTTTGCCCTGGGCTATAAATGACCATTATACTTTATTCTGCGGGTCGGTACGATTACGGCGATACCATATGTATATCGTTTTTTTATGTTTTGCAGCATTTGCGCAATAAAATAACTTATTTAGAAAATAAATTATTTTTTGTGTCACCATATTCTGAGAGCCATAACTTTTTTATTTTTCAGTCAAAAAAGCTGTGTAAGGGCTTGTTTTTTGCGGGACGGGTTGTAGTTTGTATCGGTACTATTTTGGCGTACATGCGACATTTTGATTACTTTTTATTGCATATTTTGGGAGGGGTGGTGACCAAAAAATAGTGATTCTGGCATTGTTTTTCGTTTATTTTTTTTGCGGTGTTCACCGTGCGGGAAAAATAATATTATAGTTTTATAGTTGGGGTCATTACCAACGCGGTGATACCAAATATGTGTACTTTTTTTTAAATGTTCATTTTTTTCCTATAATAAAAGACTTATTATAGGAAAGAAAAAGCAGTTCATGTTTATGTCACTTCTAACTTTTATTTTTACACTTTTTTTTAAAATGTTTTTATTCTTTTTTTTACTTTTTTCACTTGTCCCACTAGGGGACACTTAGACTTGTAGCTCTGATCGCTGCTGGAATACATTACACTACACACGTAGTGTAATGCATTCCAACTGTCATTGTGACGTAACAGTCACACTGACAGGAATCCTACGACGACCACCCTTCAGCTGGTCCTCCTAGGCTTCTGTACATGGCAGCCCGGAAGCCATTGTCTGGCGTCCGGTTGCCATGGGTACCATCGCCAGCCCCCGTGATTTCACGTCGGGGCTGCCGATCGGCACTAAACACCTTAATTGTGGCGTTCAAAATCGAACGCCGCAATTAAGGGGTTAACTGTCGAAATCAGCGGCGATGGGCCGCTGATCGGCAACGGGGAATGCAGGGCAGACACCCTGCACAGTTAACTGCCGCTGCGGTGTAGCGCCGCGCGGCGGTTAACTGTCAAAGCACAGACGTAACTGCACGTCAAGGTGCGCGAACTTACTGCTCACCTCGACGTACAGTTACGTCAAGGTGCGCTAAGGGGTTAATCATTAAATCCAGATGTTTCATTCTATCTCATTGTCAGAGGTGTAAAAAATCCAGCACCATCCATGCAGTCGTCTTTATACACATTTGTGAAAGAAGGGGTCAATTTAAAGAGCTCACTGAATTCCAGCATGGCACTGTAATAGGACGCGACCATTGCAACAAGTCAGTTAGTGAAATTTCTTCCCTCCCAGATATTCCATAATCAACTGTGAGTGGTATTATTGCAAAGTTTTAGCGTGTAGGAACCACAGCAATTTAGCCACGAAGTGGTAGATCATGTAAAGTTACAGAGTGGGGTTGTCGAATGTTGAGGTGCATAGTGCATGAAAGTCGCCAACGCTCTGCTGAGTCAACTGTAGAGTTCCAAACCCCCTCTGCCATTAACATCCGCACAAAAACTGTGTGCGCGGGAGCTTTATGGCATGTTTTTCATGGTTTAGCAGCTGCATGCGAGCCTTACAACACCAAGCACAATGCCAAGCCTCGCATGGAGTGGTATAAAGCACGTCGCTACTGAACTCTGAAACAGTGGAAACGTCTTCTGTGGTGTGACTATTGACGCTTCTATATCTTGTCAGTCTGATGGACAAGTCTGGGTTTGGTCAATACAAGGAGAACGTTACCTGCCTGACTGCATTGTGCCAACTGTAAGGTTTCGTGGAGCAGGGATAATGCTGTGCGGTTGTTTTTCAGGGGTTGACCTAGGCCCCTTAGTACCAGTGAAGGGAAATCTTAATGCTTCGGCATACCAAGACATTTTGGACAATTGTGTGTTTCCAAATTTGTGGGAACAGTTTGGGGAAGGCCCTTTTCTCTTCCAGCATGACTGTGGCCCAGTTCATAAAGCAAGGTCCATGAAGGTATGGTAGGGTGAGTTTGGTGTGGAAGAACTTGACTAGCCCGCACAGAGCCCTGACCTCAAACCCATAAAACACCTTAGGCATGAACTAGAACAAAGATTACGAACCATGGCTTTACGGAAGAGTGGCCAGAAAAAAGACAGTGGTCAAAGAAAAACTTAAGAAAACACATTTTGAGTTTGCGAAACAGCATGTGGCAGACTCTCCAAACTCATGGAAGAATGTTCTCTGGTCAGATGAGACTGAAAATAAACTTTTTGCCCATTATGGGAAACGCTATGTGTGATGCAAACCCAACACTTTCCTTCACCCCAAGAACACCATTCCCACAGTAGGACGATTTGTAGTTTTCAACAATTATTGTACTATATAATGTACTCAAGAATGGAAAAGAAATAATCGTGGGGTGGAATAGAGGAAAAAAATGATTACACCAAAGTTTTTTGTGCTCGGTGCACGGTGTTCAATGTCCGGTAAAAATAACATGTTAACCTTAGCACCTACAATTGTATACCACAATCCTCTATAATAAACAAACAGAAGATAAATACAATACATATTGTATTGTATTTATCATGTGTTTGTTTATTATAGAGGATTGTGGTATACAATTGTAGGTGCTAATTTTGTGTGGTATACCACATTATGTATTAAGAGGGAATTCTGTGGATCAATACAATTCCAGCGATACCAAATTTATATGTTTTTTATTATGATTTACTACTTTTACAAAGAAAAAGCAATTTGTTAAAACAATATATTTGTTTTATGTCGCTATATTCTGAGACTTATAACTTTTTTATTTTTCCATTGATGGTAGCGGTGTGAGGGCTTTTTTTTTGCAGGGTAGTTTTTTTTGTACCATTTTGGGGTACATAGGATTTTTTGATCACTATTCATTGGGGAGCTTTTTTTATGGCATTCCCCAATAATGTTCTATTGTAATAGTTTGGACTTTTAGGGATGTGGTAATACCAATTATGTTTCTTTTTTCCTTTTTTTTTTATATTACTTTAGAGTACAAATGGCAAAAGTTGTTTTTTTTAGCTTTTAATATAATTTTTTAAATCTTTTGTGCATTACGCAAAATGTTATTTAACTATTTGTTAAATTTATTTCTTTAGTCCCCCTAGGGGACTTGAACAAGCGATCACTTATGTATTGCAATCTATACTGATTTTTACCAGTTCCTATTAAGGCTCTGGCAGGTCTTAATAGGAGCACCAGGATGGAAGACATGGGGGTATTTTTTAGGTTCCCATGCTGCTATGACAATTAGGGGCCCTCTTTCTAATGACTTAGATGCTGCGGTCACTGTTGACTGCAGCATCTAAATGGTTAAACAGTTGGGATCTGAGTTATGTCTGTTCCCTGGATGTTATAGTGAGGTGTTGGCTTTAACATACAGCTGACACCTGCTAGGTACGGAGCGGGCTCAGCCCGTACGATCACTCCATACTCCCCTCCTACCATCTATGATGTACAGTTACATCAAATGTCCTTAAAGGCATGGTGTTGCCAGAAAAACATGTTTTTTTTTTAAAATTTAAACATTTAGTGTGTGGGTGATTAAACATTGTTCAAATTTTTTTTATTTTTTTCGCGAGTCAGGAAATATTATAAATTTTTTCTAATTTATAATACTACCCATTTTTGGTCACTAGATGGAGCTAGTTCCCAAAATTGCAGCATTGCAACATTGGGTTAAAAGCTCTCTCTCTAGTGAGCTCTCAGCATCCCCCCCTCCTTTATCCTGGCTAGTGCCGGGATAAACGAGGGGTTTGAAAGGTTTAACCTCCTACACTGTGTGTCGCCATTTTTTGAGGTAACCCACAGTGTAGTAGGTTTACATACAGTAGTAAACACACACAAACACTAACATACATTGAAATCTCTTACCTGCTCCTGCCGCCGCGGCTCCCTCCGGCCCGTCCGCTCCCTTTGCTGCCGCTGTTCCATGTGCACAAGTCCGGAAGCCGCGACCGGAAGTAGTAATATTACTGTCCGGCCGCGACTTCCGGTCCACAGGAAAATGGCGCCGGACGGCGGCAATTTCGAATAGGACTGTGTGGGAGCGGCGCATGCGCAGTTCCCACACAGACGCCGTACACGGACGTGAATGGGACGGGAGCCGTTCACAGTCCCTATGGGACTGTGGCTGCCGTACTCCATGTCTGTGTGTGTCGTTAATCGACACACACAGAAATGGAACAAAAAATGGCAGCCCCCATAGGGAAGAAAAAGTGTAAAAATAAGAAACAGTAAAACACAAACACACAAATGAATATAAACGTTTTTATTAAAGCCCTAACATCTTTAACATATAAAAAAATTATTTGTGATGACACTATTCCTTTAAGGACTTAATAAGAGCCTTTATTGTTAACTTCCACTGGATACGATTCATCCTGGTCATGTGATGACACAAGTGCACGACTGGTTTGAGTACAGTTATCAGAGCTATATATACTGCAATTTTTTTCTAAACACCATGTTTGAAGCAGGCCTAATTGTTAGTATTGCTACAGTGAAAGAAAAGACACATTTTTATAGCATCTCCTGTCTCATAGCATTTTCCTTCTTGTATTAACATAGGTTTATATGGCGGCTAGTTTTCAACTCATAGACCAACATAAAATCCATTGAACAATTAAATGATAATATATATAAATACAGATATTTATATATATATATATGTATATATATATATATATATATATATATATATATATATATATAAAAACAAAGGATAAACAAGCAGCACCGTTCATCAAAATACGTACAGCCAGGGTGCAAGGTCTCGTTTGGACATGTGACCAATATCCCAAATACCAAGTAAATCCTTTCAAAATACGAGACAGCACATCTTGATAGTGAAAAAAGTGCATGCTTGAGAAAGACCCCATGGAGTAGGGCTGAAACGTTGCATGTGGTGAATAAATCCACTTTTTTCACTATCAAGGTGTGCTGTCTCGTATTTTGAAAGGATTTACTGTATATATATATACACTATGTTTGCAAGGTAATGTAGAAAATGTACTTACTTGAAATTTTAACTTCCTGTAGTCCGTAGACAGCACATATATAGGGGTTAAAGTCAATTGACTGCCGGATAGAAGAGACAGGGTTAATTATCAGTACATGCAAACAATTAAACGTAATGTGTCGCTAGAAATTTTTTTTTTTTCAGCTAAACAATTATTATTTGAGTGATTACACATTTTTTTAATTTTTTTACAAGTCATAAAATATTATAGTGCTGGCCACTAGAGGGAGTAGTTCCCAAAATTGCAGCATGGTCACTGTGGTAAAGCAACCTCATTGATTTATGCTGAAAATTTGGGGTGGATACACTCTCCTCTAGTGTCCTCACACAATCCCCCCTCCCTTCTTCTGGCTAGTGTCAGGAGAAGGAGGGGTTTGAATGTCTTCAAACCTCCTACACTGTGTGCCACCATTTTCTGAGCGACTGCACAGTGCTAAGAGGATTAGATACAGGGCTCAGCAGACAGTATCATACGAACATACACGCACATAATGCACACATCATACACGAACATAATACACACATCATACACGAACATAAATTACCTGCCGCCGCCGCCTCCGCTGGTCTACGCTCCTCTTCTTTGCGCCTCCGCTTCGTTGAACATATGGCTGGAAGTCGTCATCTTACTGTCCGGCAGCGGCCTCCGGTCCACATGAAAATGGCGCCGGATTTCGCTCTACGAACGAGCTTAGTTTTGATCTGTGTGGGAGCGGCGCAAGTTGCATAGTTTTAAGCAGTAGACACTTTTGGGAGGGAATATTGTGCTGCCGACGTACTCTAGTAAATAAAAATTTCAAGTAAGGAAATTTTCTACTTCCTGTTCGTCCTACGGCAGCATATACATAGGTGGAATTACAAAGCAATATTCAGGGGTGGGAAGATGTAGTTGCCATTTTTAGAACTGACTCGCCAAAGGCTGAACCCTCTGCAGATAGTAAATCTAGACGGTAATGTTTCACAAATGTTGAAGGTGAAGACCATGTTGAAGCTTTGCATATTTGATCCAGAGACATGTAGGATCTTTCTGCCCATGAGGCTGCTGTTGATCTTGTAGAATGGGCTCTCACATTTAATGGCAAATCTTGCCTTCTAAGAAATAGCATTCTTTAATAATCTTTTTAATCCATCTTGCTAGAGTGGACTTACTTGCCCTTTTCCCCTTAAATGGGCCTTGAAATTGCAAAAATAAGCCTTCTGACTGTCTGAAGGTTTGAGACATCTGAAGGTAAGTCAGAATGGCCCTCTTTACAACCAGAAGATGCAAATCCGAAGATGTTTCTTGTTGAGAAAGTACCGCAAGGACAATCTCCTGATTTATATAGGAAACTAAGGTTACCTTGGGTAGGAACCCTGGCATGGTTCTAAGAACGATGGCCTCAGGTAAAATTCTCAACTATAGTTCCGTAGAGGACAGAGCTTGTAGTTCACTTATTCTTCTGCTAGAAGTGATTGCTACCAGGAAGCAGGTTTTTAAAGACATATTTCTCAGAGAAGCTTCCTGTAGAGGTTCAAAGGGAGCTGAGCACAAATGTTTCAGAACTATAGGCAAGTCCCAAGATGGCAAAGGATTGTGAAATGTTGGTCTTAACTTATTAATTCCTTTCATGAACCTAGTTACTAAAGGTTGATGAGAGAAGATACCTTCTGAAAGGGCATTAATCACGGTTATGTGTACTTTCAGAGTATTTGGCTGTGCTCGGTCTGCTACCCAGCAGCAGTCTGCCACTAACGGTATCCCGGCGATCATGTGACCAGTCACATGATCACCGGGACCAATAGAGGCAGCAGTGCTGCCGTCGCCTCTATTCATATACGCAGCACTCATTGAGCACTCTGTAGAGGAGATCAGAGAAGACAGAAGCAGCGAAAGCTGCTTCTATCCTCTCCTTAGGGTCCCCGGCAGTCACTGACTGCCGGAGACCCGACATTCAGCTGCCCGATCGCTCGAGCAGCAAGCTAAAACCCCCCGCCATAAATAGTCTATGGTGCGGGTGTTAAGGACCCTGACCGCTGGCTGCAAATACACAGCCAGCGGTCGGGAACCAGTTAATAAATACAGATATGCAGGGACATCACTGTCTGAATTCACAGATAACAACTCCCCATCAGATAAATCATTCTCCTCATATGACACTTGCACTTCAGGAGATTGGGCTCTTCTCTTTTTATTTTTAGCAGCAGAGGGAGCTAAGGCCGACCTCAAGTCATTAAAGGTTTAAGTAAGCTGATCTTTAAACCATGAGATGAAGCTGGATGTTTTAGTCGGACTGTGAGGAGATTCAGACAAACAAACAGACCACATAGTGTGCTGCTAATTATCACTGGCTGCTGGCAATTAACACAACAGTTTTGTTGAGTTTTCCTGGACTTCTTTTTCCCATGGGAAGGTGCAGGAGAGGCCATCTGAAAGACAGCAAATATTACTTAAAAAACAGCGTGCAGCCCATGGAAAAGTACCTTTACCTGCAGAGGGTACCACTGCCCGGCTGAGCGCGGGAACCCTCTGTACATACCGGACCTTTAAACCCTGAAGACTTGCGATAATGTATGCATGCACAGTCACGACAGATCACGCCTCCCTATGTTACTGCCCCTGCGCGGAGACAATGGCGGCCATATCTGAAAGAGCTATGTATGCAATGTACATGCGCCGAACATAAGCTAGGGAAAGGTGGCAGCCATTATGGTGCCCTAATCATGCTAGAGCTTGTGGTCACACTGGCTAATACTTTATGTAAAATGTTATAATACATAACACAAAAGGATGACGTTAACGGGGTTAGGCAGCAATTCCAATAATGGAGGCTGACAGTCCGGTGGCTGAGGGAAAGGTACGACCTGTATACAGCACTAGGAGAGAGATACCTCGATCCACCCTGACAAAGTTATGCCTTAGGGACAGAGACTTCTCTCTTTATAAGGGGCAAGTATAGACGTTTCTTCCATAGTAGTATCTGCTTCTATCCAGAAGGAAAGAGACAAAAAAATGCAACTTGATAATCCTGCTGGAGCCTTAATATGAGTTACTAGTAATTGCTTAATTGTTTGCATGTACTGCTAATTAACCCTGTCTCTTCTATCCGACAGTCAATTGACTTTAACCCCTATGTATGTGCTGCCGTAGGACGAACAGGAAAATAAAAACGATTTGGTTACATGATTATGCATTAATGAGGGATTTATCGTATACATTTAATCACTTGTTTATAGTTTTAAGATTATAATTGATATGGAGAGGAACCTGACTGGTGCTTATATCATTGGCTTCTGCAGAGGGCACTAGGTATTTGATAATTCCCTCAGAATTGTGAGCCTGGAATCACCCTTTATAAAGGAAGTTTATGGAGTTTATCAAAGCTTTTTGACATTCAAAAGTTTGCTTTCATATTTATTAATCCTTTGACACAAGTTGGAGTGCTGGAATCTAATTAGCAAGACGTTTGCACTTTATAGTTCATTAATTCATTAATTAATATTTCATTGTACAATGTATTTCATTCTAAGAAGATTGATTAACAAAAGGGGACATCTTGCTCCTATTTTGCGACTTGGAAATTTTTTATTGGCATGTACGTCAAATTGTAAATACATGCTGTGAATGTTTAGATGATTTTTTATTACATGGTCCTGTGTGACATTGCCACCGAGATCCTAAATGAATTAATAAATAAGCGACTGCTGAAAGAAAGTTTTTTTTTATTATTCACCAATAATCGTATATTTATATGAACTTGGCAAGAATATTATATGTAATTTTGCAAACCTTTTGATAAAATGTTACTTGTATCAAAATAATGGATGTAAGCATCTTCCACCATTTTTTTGTATTGCTCCAATGCATTTCTAACAAAAAAATGAAGCGACTTTGCAAACATTCTTGATTAACAATCTCAATTTGTGCCTGCAGCTCCTATGCAGACCTATGTGTTTCCATGGTATTAGTTTACAAACAAATCCTGTGTAGTCTGATCCTGCAGTCACACTCTCTTCCTACTTCATGCTTACGTACATTTTGTAGTCTATCAACGGATTGATCAATTTTATTTCACTATTTTTCACCTTATTTTTTATTCACAGAAAATGAGATATTCAGATCCAGTGTATATTGTCTATACCAAGATGAATATTTTTTAAGGAAGGTCCCCCCCCCCAAAGAATAGTATAACGCTATTTATTATCTATGATAGGTTTCATATTTCATATGGGAAACAAGAGATTGGCCATTTGTTTCCAATCTCAATTTTTTATATCAACAGCATAGGATGTTTAAGTAAGATCCATATTATCTGTATTCAAATTTGGATTTTTTAGAAAAGGGGAATTTTGAGGGAAATAAGATAAAAGCAGCCATTCTAGGTAAGTGGAACGAGTATAGCCTAATCCAAAAGAGGGGGGAGCATATGGAGACCACTATAGACGCTGGTAAACAGCCATCATAGTAGAAATCCATATGCTCCCAAAGGTTTTAGACTCAAAGGAACATGTTAAATTTTATTGAATTGTTTAGTCCCCTAGGGTTCAAAGTCCCCAATGTGTAGATCCACATGGTTTCTTTTTGTAAAAGTATGCGATTACGATCACCTCCCCTCCTATCTCCAAGGCGTTGGTAGATCCCCATAAATCTTAAGCCAGTTGGTGATTGTTCATGGTGCGTTTTAAAGTGTGCTGCTAGTGGGTTTCTCATTTCTCCCTTGGTGATATCTAAAATATGTTCATTTATACGTATATATAATTCTCGCTTGGTTTTCCTAATATATTGTTTCCCACATGGGCAGATGATAGAGTAATCCACCATAGTTGAGCGACAATTAATAAAGTTATAAACTTTAAATTCCTTCTTGTGTTCGCTATCAGAGAAGGTATCTGACTTCAATACATATTTGCAGCATCTGCATGAACCACACATGAACATTCCTTTTGGACGTTTCTGTAGCCATAGATCCTTTTCTGGAGTCCTTCTCTTGAACTCCGAACTGACTAACATATCCCTCAAAGTAGGGGCTTTTTTGGGGACCATACTAGGTATATTCCCCACTATTGAGTTGATTCTTTTGTCTAAGGTTAAATGTGGCCAATTTTTTATCATTAGGTATCTTGAGATGAATCTAACCCTATTGTCACTGTTATTTTTTTCCCCCTTTTAAGGACTTCCTCTCTGTTCTGCCTAAGTGCTCTATTGTATCCCCTCTTAATTAATTTTTTAGAATATCCCCTCTTTTCAAAACGAGACGAAAATATTCGGAGCTCAAAATAAAATACTTTTCATATATTTTTATTAACCCAAGAGTGCCTAGTTATATTTCTGGAATACCTTTTCTTTTTTTTTTTTCTTTTAGTTTTTATCATTCCAATTTATATTAACAGCAGCACCAGTGTGGTCCTTTTTTTCCCCTTTTTTTAATCAACTATCCACCGGCAGCATCCCCTTGGTTGTTGTGTACCGGACCTAGGCAGCAGCTGATTTGTGCCCTAGTGCATCTTCACCACAAGTGTTATACCTGCCAGTATTTAACACATATGGTGAGCACCAATTGTGTTTATCTTGTGCTCCCTCTGTACCAGGTTAATCTGCACCATGTGGCGCCGTGTCTTTTTTTTCTCTGTTGTAGTTCTTTAGAATGGGATGTCATAGTCATATATACATATATATATATTATATATATTATTTTTTTATTTCTAGATTCAAAATGTATTTCATTCGCCAGCCTCCCCTTTGTCCGCTATTAGCAGTGATTTTATGAGAAGGTTTTCTCATTCTGACTGTAATTATTATAAAAGAATTGACATCCAAGAAATAAAACTCCAGAGGAGTAATAATTTCCTTTTTTCTAATAATGCTTTATTTATACATTGTAAAAGAAACATGAAACACTTTGAAAAGAACAAATATCTCCATTCGCTATCCCTAGTGTATAAAAACTGGCATATAAGACGTTCTAGAAAATGGACTGTAATTTTTTAAAATAAAAATATGTACCCTTTATCTCAAGTAGTATTTTTTAGGACATTAATCGGTTTCTCGACTGCCGGCTGTTTATAATTGTCCGGCGGTTGGGGTCCTTAAAACCCCCGCCATAGAGTATTTACGGCGCAGGTTTTAGCTGGCTGCCCGAGCGATCGAGCAGCTGAATGTCGGGTCTCCAAGGAAAAGATAGAAGCAGCTTTCTGCTTCTCTGATCATATATAAATGGAAGCAGCGGCATCGCTATTGGTCCTGGTGATCATGTGACTGATCACATGATCGCTGGGTGCCGTAAGTGGCAGGCTGCTTCTGGGTCTAACTAGACCCAGCACAGCCCTATTGGTAACAATAGTCACTATAAGAGGGCTAATTTACCCTGTAACTGGGGCTGCTTTGCAGCCCTAGTTACAGTGGTAATACAAGATGTAAAAGAAGAATAAATAAAAAATAAAGTCCCCTAAAGATAAAAAAATAAAAGTAAAATAAAGTGTAATAAAACGTAATAATAAATACACATAAAATACCCACCAAAAAAAACGTTCCCCCGCCAATCATTTTCGTAACGCTAGCCCTGACCCAATTACCCTAAAATATACATGTAATATATCAAATGATCAAATCATTTATGGTAGACAATGATGATCACAAATACAATTTATATTTTAGGGTAAAACTATAGTATTACCAGAAAAAATTGCTTAAATGTAAAAAAGCATTTTTTTTACAATTATTTTCATAATTTAACCCCTTCAGGACCCAGCCTGTTTTGGCCTTCAGGACCCAGCCGATTTTTTCAAATCTGATATGTGTTACTTTATGTGGTAATAACGTTGGAATGCTTTTACCTATCCAAGCGATTCTGAGATTGTTTTCTCGTGACATGTTGTACTTTATGTTAGTGAAAAAATTTTGTCGATAATTTTGGTATTTATTTCTGAAAAACACCACAATTTAGAAAAAATTAGCAAAAATTAGAATTTTTCTAAATTTAAACGTATCTGCTTGTAAAACAGATAGTAATACCACACAAAATAGATACTAGTTAACATTTCCCATATGTCTACTTTATGGTTGCATCGTTTTTTGAACGTCCTTTTATTTTTCTAGGACGTTAAAAGGCTTAGAACTTTAGCAGCAATTTCTCATATTTTAAAGAAAATTTCAAAAGGCTATTTTTTTCAGGGACCTGTTCAGTCTGAGGTGGCTTTGAGGGCCTTATATATTAGAAAATCCCCAGAAGTCACCCCATTTTGAAAACTGCACCCCTCAAGGTATTCGAATCAGCATTCACAAAGTGTTTTAACCCTTTAGGCGTTTCACAGGAATTAAAGCAAAGTAGAGGTGAAATGTACAAATTTTATTTTTTTTGCATAAATTAATTTCTAATACATTTTTTTTTTGTAACACAGAAGGTTTTACCAGAGAAATGCAACTCAATATTTATTGCCCAGATTCTGCAGTTTTTAGAAATATCCCACATGTGGCCCTAGTGTGATAATGGACTGAAGCACCGGCCTCAGAAGCAAAGGAGCACCTAGTGGATTTTGGGCCTCCTTTTTTTTTAGAATATATTTTAGGCACCTTGTCAGGTTTGGAGAGGTCTTGTGGTTCCAAAACAGTGGAAACACCCCAAAAGTTACCCCATTTTGGAAACTACACCCCTCAAGGAATTTATCTAGGTGTATAGTTAGCATTTTGACCGCACAGGTTTTTCGCTAAATTTATTAGAATTAGTCTGTAAAAATGAAAATCTACTTTTTTCTGAAAAAACATAGAAATTTTTAATATTTACAAGAAATAATAAAGAAAATGCACCCCAACATATGTAAAGCAATGTCTCCCGATTACGGTAATATCCTATATGTGGTAATAAACTGCTGATTGGACCCACAGCAAGGCTCAGAAGGGAAGGAGCTCCATTTGGATTTTGGAGCACGGATTTTGGTGGATTGGTTTTCGGTTCCATGTCGCGTTTGCAACCCCCTGGAGGGACCAAAACAGGGGAAACCCTCCAAAAGTGACCCTATTTTGGAAAGTACACCTATCAAGGAATTTTTCTAGGGGTATAGTTAGCATTTTGACCACACAGGTTTTTCACTAAATATATTGGAATTAGTCTGTAAAAATTAAAATCTACTTTTTTTCTGAAAAAACATAGAAATTTTTAATATTTACGAGGAATAATGAAGAAAATCACCCCAACATTTGTAAAGCAATGTCTCCTGATTACAGCAATATCCCATATGTGGTAATAAACTGCTGATTGGACCCACAGCAGGGCTCAGAAGGTAAGTAGCGCCATTTGGATTTTGGAGCACGGATTTTGATGGATTGTTTTTCGGTGCCATGCCGCCTTTGCAACGCCCTGGAGAGACCAAAACAGTGGAAGCCCCCCAAGTTACCCCATTTTGGAAACACCCCTCAAGGAATTTTTCTAGGGGTATAGTGAGAATATAGACTCCACGGGTCTTTTGCAGAATTTATTAGGATTAGGCGGAGAAAATTAATATCACAATTTTTTTCCACTAAAATGTTGCATTTTCTCATTTTCACAAGAGATAAAGGAGAAATAAACAACCAATTTTTATAAAGCAATTTCTCCCGAGTACGGAAATACCCCACATGGGGTCATGCATTTTTTTCATTAGAAATGAATTAACCCTTTCAGGACTGATCCATTTTTTGCTTTCTTATTTTCGTTTTTCAATACCCGCCTTCCAAGGGCCATAACTTTTTTCTTTTTCCTTCAGTAGAGTGATGTGAGAGCTTATTTCTTGCGGGAGGAATTGTAGTTTCTATTGATACCATTTAAAGTGAAATAAAAAGTACTGGGAAACTGAAAAAAATTAGGAAAATATAGTAATATAGGAAAAAAATCTGATTTCATTTTTTGGGGTTTTCGTTTTTACAGCTTTCGCTGTGCAGTAAAAACGAAAACTACAGCGATTTTGGCGGTTTAAATTATTTAAGTTTTTTACGGTGTTCACCGTGCGAGTTAAATAATGGCATATTGTAATAGTTCGGCCTTTTACGGACGTAGCGATATCAATTCTGTTTATTTTTTTACATTACTTTTGAAGAAAAATGGGAAAAGGTTTTTTTTTTTTAACTTTTTTTTCTTTCTCACTACTAATAACTTTGATTCTTCTACACATTTTATTAGTCCCCTTAGGGTACTTGTACCAGCGATCATTGGATCGCGGGTACAATATGATGCGATACTAATGTATTGAAGTATATTGTTATTTTTACAGGCTTCTGTAACCGCACGATCGCTGTTCCTGTCCGTTAGTCCTGGGTGTCAGCTCTAATACACAGCCGACGCCCGCAGCGTATGGAGCGGGCCCATTACGTGAGCCCGCTCCATACATCACCCCCGCACCATGACGTGCTATTAAGTCATAGTGCTCAAAGGGGTTAATGCACAGCGGATGGTGTGAATATTGCAATTTTGCACTGATGTGCCATTTTAGTGCATAATATGTTGTGCCCAGTTTGTACCACTGAAGACAAATACCTCATAAAAAGTTAAGCGGGTTCTCCCGGGTATGGTGATGCCATATATGTGGGCGCAAACTGCTGTTTGGGGACGCTGCAAGGCTCAGAAGGGAGGGAGCGCCCTTTTGCCTTTGGAGCGCAGATTTTGCTTGGTAGTTTTTCTGTTTTGGGTTTCGCTGGTATTTCAGTTTATAATGTGGGGGCATATGTAATCTGTGCGGAGAACATCAGGGCATAATAAGAGGGTATAATAATGCGGTAAATAAATAATAATTCATAGATGTGTGGCCGGTGTCGCACTGAAAATGGTGTCGGATGTTACCCGCTTTTAGAACGCTCTGCACATTTTGCATCGCCATATTCCTGGGAGCCAGAACTTCTTTATTTTTTCACCACCGGAGCTGCGTGAGGGCTTATTTGTTGCGGGACAATCTGTACTTTTCATTGGTACCATTTTGGGGTACATGTGATTTTTTTGATCACTTTTTATTAAATTTTTTTGCAAGCCGGGTGACCAAAAACAAGCAATTCTGACAATGTTTTTTAGTTTATTTTTTGCGGCGTTCACCGTGCACTATAAATGACCATTATATTTTATTCTGCGGGTTGGTACGATTACGGCGATACCATATGTATATAGGTTTTTTTATGTTTTGCAGCGTTTGCGCAATAAAATCACTTTTTTATAAAATAATTTATTTTCTGTGTCACCATATTCTGAGAGCCGTAACTTTTTTATTTTTCAGTCAAAAAAGCGGTGTAAGGGCTTGTTTTTTGCGGGACGGGTTGTAGTTTTTATCGGTATAATTTTCGGGTACATGCGACTTTTTGATCACTTTTTATTCTCTATTTTGGGAGGGGAGGTGACCAAAAAATAGCGATTCTGGTGTCGTTTTTTATTGATTTTTTTTGGGGTGTTCATCATGCGGGAAAAATAACATTATAGTTTTATAGCTGGGGTCGTTACGAACGCGGTGATACCAGATATGTGTACTTTTTTTAACGTGTTCATTTTTTTCCTATAACGAAAGTCTTATTATAGGAAAAAAATGAAGTGTTTGTTTATATAACTTATAACTTTTATTTTTACACTTGTTTTTAAAACATTTTTATTCATTTTTTTACTTTTTTCACTTGTCCCACTAGGGGACACTTAGACTTGCAGCTTTGATCGCTGCTGGAGTACATTATACTACACACGTAGTGTAATGTACTCCAACTGTCATTGTGACGTGACAGTCACACTGACAGCAAGACTCGGAGGACCGGCCGGAGGCTGCTCCTCCGAGGCTTCCGTACATGGCCACCCGGAGGTCATTATCTGACCTCCGATTGCCACGACAAGCATCGGTAGCCCCCACGATCACTTCGTGGGGGCTGCCGATGTGCTTCAAACCACTTAAATGCGGCGACTGGCAGTGCAGACACAGCGGTGTTCTCGAGAGATCACGCTGTGACGTCACTCACTTCCTGCCCCAGGTCCTGCATCGTGTCGGCCACATCGGCACCAGAGGCTACAGTTGATTCTGCAGCAGCATCAGCGTTTGCAGGTAAGTAGCTACATCGACTTACCTGCAAACGCCGATACTGCTGCAGAATCAACTGTAGCCCCTGGTGCCGATGTGTCCTCGCTCGTCCGACACGATGCAGGACCTGTGAGTGACGACACAGCGATCTC
Source organism: Rhinoderma darwinii (assembly GCF_050947455.1). Classification (NCBI taxonomy): domain Eukaryota; kingdom Metazoa; phylum Chordata; class Amphibia; order Anura; family Rhinodermatidae; genus Rhinoderma; species Rhinoderma darwinii. The sequence continues at coordinate 144,660,352 of NC_134688.1, read as the reverse complement.
TCGAGAACACGGCTGTGTCTGCACCGCCAGAAGCTGGGCGTTCTGAAGAGAAGTGGATGATACTTCTCGTCAGAACGCCCAGCTAGTAAAAGTAGTAAAAACGCCCCGATGTACGCACATAATACACGCCCACTTGGACTTTTACTTTAAACACGCCCACTTGGACTTTTGCAAGCCTCATTTGCATAAATACAAAAATGGTCATAACTTGGCCAAAAATGCTCGTTTTTTTAAAATAAAAACGTTACTGTAATCTACATTGCAGCGCCTATCTGCTGCAATAGCAGATAGGGGTTGCAAAATCTGGTGACAGAGCCTCTTTAACTAACGCGTGCTAAAAATGGCTAAATAGTGTCTGGTCCTGAAGGCTCAAAATAGCCTGGTCCTGAACTGGTTAAAATATGTAATTGTACAGATTTTCTGGTACTATAATTATTGGTAGAATTGTATTGTTTAATTTTATAAAGCATTGCCACCATATTGGCATTAGGATTTAAATGGAAGGAGGTTTCCAAATCCTAGAAAAATAAAGAAAAATATGAAGAATTGAGGTTCTGCTCTGATCAGGACCAAATATACAACAGTCCATGAACAATCATAAGGAGGTCAGAGAATTAATCTCTACGAGCAAGCTATATTATCAGTGTAAACCTTATATGTAAGTTGTCATGAAGTGTAAGGAATCCTTAGTATGTGGTGCATAACCTCGAACAGAAACGTTGGTTATTTTGTGCATTCAAAATGTTATTTTCTATTTTCATTATTTTCGTACGAGCTCTGCACCCGCTTCAAAACAGCTGATTGGAGGGGGTTCCAGGAGTCATACCCCGAGCCATCAACTATTGATGGCCTATCCTGAAGATAGGCCATCAATGTTTAGGGATTGGATAACCCCTTTTAAGCCTACCGTGTGTTAGGCTTAGATACAGGGCCCCAGCAGACAGTAATCTTATACTGTATAAGAATACTGTCTGCTGGACCATGTATCTAAGTCTACCTTACGCTTAGATACAGGGTCCAACAAACAGTATCACACCTGCACATGGGCCCTGTATCTAAGCCTACCTTAGGCTTAGATACAGGGTCCAACAGACAGTATCAAACCTGCACATGGGCCCTGTATCTAAGCCTACCTTTCGCTTAGATATAGGGTTCTACAAACAGTATCACACATGCACATGGGCCCTGTATCTAAGGCCCTGTTCACATCACCACTACCCTTCCGTTGAGGGGTTCTGTCGGAGGTTTCCATTGGGTTAACCCCTCAACGGAAAGACAAACGGAAACCTTAGCTTCCGTTTGCAACACCTTTGATCTCAATGCTGAAGGAAACGTTGCTAAAGGTTTCTGTTTGTCACCGTTGTGAATGGGTTCTGTTGTTTTGGTGAAATCAATAGCGCAGTCAACAATGCAAAACAACTGAATTTTGTCGCAGCAGTGACAAACGGAAACCTTTAGCAACGATTCCATCACTATTGAGATCAATGATGAGGGAAACGGAACCTGAGGCAGCGGTGATGTGAACTGGCCCTTACTAATGTTTTTTTTTGTGTTTTTTTACAAGTTCGGTCGTTGGACTACGTCGGATTCGAGTACTGCTTCAATGAAGTTTTTTTTTATTCTCAATAAAATGGTTAATGAGGGTTGTGTGGGGGTTTTTTATTTCAATAAACCTGTTTTTTCTATGTCTTTGTATTTTTTTTAAACGTTATCGCTACCGCCTTAGTAATGGCTGCTGACACATTCACAGCATCCATTACTAAGGCGGGGCTTAATGTTAGCCAGTGAAAAGGCTAACACTTACACCCATTATTACCCCGGTACCCACCACCACCAGGAGTACCTGGAAGAGCTGGGTACGATCCAGTACCTGACCATCTGTAGTGATGGTCGGGCATGGGGGCGGCCACAGGCTGGTATTAACAGGCTGGAAAAAGCCAAAAACAGTGGCCTTTCCCACCCTAGTAATGCTAGGCTGCTACTGCTGTGTTGTATCTGGCTGGTTATCAAAAATGGGGGGAACCCAACGTCTTTTTTTAAGAATAAATAATTGGAAAGTACGATGTGTGGAACACTCATTTTTATAACCAGCCAGATACAACACAGCAGCAGCAACCGAGCATTAACAGGGTGGGAAGGGCCACTGTTTTTTGGGTTTTCCCAGCGTAATAATACCAGCCTGCGGTCGCCCCAGTCCACCTATGTCATTACAAATGTTTGGGTACTGGATCGTACCGGGCTCTTCCTATTACCCCTGGTAGAGGTGGGTACCAGGGTAATAATGGGTTTGGTGTTAGCCTCTTCATGTCTAACATTAAGCCTCGCCTTAGTAATGGATGTTGTCAATCCACCAGCAGCTATTACTAAGGTGGTAGTTATAAAGTTTAAAAAAATACAAAGACATAGATAAAATATTTTATTGAAATAAAAATCCCACACACAAGCCTCATTTAACCAATTTATTGAGAATAAAAAAAACCACAGTTTTTGAAGTAGTCTTTGTTTCTGAAGTAGTCCAACAACTGAACTTGTAAAAAAACACAAACACACAAAAAGAATTAGTAACACATAAAAAAGGAAAATAATTTATATTTACCTTTCCTGGGTCCAGCGCTGGAGCCGCAATGTCAGCGAGCTGGGCCCTATATCTAATCCTATCATATGTGATACTGTCTGCTGAGCCGCTGTATCTAATCCTATAATGTGTGATACAGTCTGCTGGGCCCTATATATAATCCTATCATGTGTAATACTGCCTGCTGAGCCACTGTGTCTAATCCTATAATGTGTGATACTGTCTGCTGAGCCGCTGTATCTTCTCATATATATATATATATATATATATACACATATACAGACACATATACATACACGCACACATTTTTTTGGGTGGGACACATGTATTGGGGCTATTTCCCCATATGTTTTAAGTCCTTAGTGCTGCATTGTTGGATCACTTAGGAGACCCAGAGATGCAGCTGGAAGCTGCGGGCCATCGGCCATCAGAAGTTTGCAGGGGGGGGGGGCCCAAGAAGAACCTTTGCATCGGGGCCCATGGGCCTTTAGCTACGCTCCTGCTCATATCCATCAGTCCACATCTCCTGATGGGCTAACATAATCTGCGCTCCCTCTCCTTTCTCTGTGTTAGAGATAGCAGCATATTTGAAAGTGGAGAGGTGGGATAGATTCCAAGTCTCCAGGAAAGGAAGATCATACAGGCTGTCAGCATCAGGGCTCATGCACACGACCGTCGTTTTCCTCGGTGTCCTATCCATTTTTTTTGTGAATAGCATGCTGAACCATTCATTTCTATGGTGCCATTTACTCATCCGTTTTTTTTTGGGCGGATCTGTTTGTCCGGTCCTCAAATTACAGAACAGGTCCTATTCTTGTCCTTATTTGGGGACCGTCTCACCCAATCTAGTGTATGGGTCTGCAAAAAAAAAAAAGCACAACAAAGTCACTAAGATTCGTGTTTTGAAGTCCGCAAAATGGTTGTGTGCATGATGCCTTATAGTGTAGATTGGGAGGGGAGCAGAGGGGGAATCACACACGTTAGTGTAGAGAATGCTGTGCTGATACATGAGGGTTAGTAAAGTCTGCAACATCCTGGACACACAGACCTTACATCCAGTATATATTACTAGGAGGACATGCCCACAGGTCTAAAACTAGCAGCAGGTTGCAACTGCATATCACGGGTCTAAAATGAATGAAGGAATGAAGATTGCAGCCTGAAACTTAGTGCAACTTTTTTAACTCTACGTAACCACTAAAATATATAAAAATATTTTTTCCATGTTAAACGGGTTCCTGGGCTTTAATATATATATATATATATATATATATATATATATATATATATATATATATATATATATGACTGAAGTATGGTCAAGATTTAGCTGCCTTCACATAATTTTCTACATTGCAAAATGGGACATTATGATGTCATAAGGACTGTCAGCTGTAATGCAAAAGTGGCTACAAACCCAAGTTTCACAGAAATGTATTTTGAGAAAAATCTGATTAATAGTGCAACGTGAGATGGTGAATAGATTGCACTATTAATCTTAAAATAAATTTATTTAACCCCTTATGAACACAGCCTGTTATCGCCTAATGGATCAGGCAATTATTTTTCAAATCTGACATGTGTTACTTTATGTGGTAATAACTTTGGTATGCTTTAATTTTTTAAAGCGAATCTGAGATTGTTTTCTCGTGACACATTGTACTTTAAGTTAGTGGAAAAATTTGGTCCATACAGTCAGTGCTTATTTGTGGGAAAACACTAAAATTTGCAATTGCATTTTTTTAAATGTAAATGTATCTTCTTGTAAGATATATAGTAATACCACACAAAATAGTTGCTAATTAACATTTTCCATATGTCTACTTTATATTGCCATCATGTTTTGAACATTCTTTTATTTTTCTAGGACGTTTCAAGGCCTAAAAGTTTAGCAGCAATTTCTCACATTTTCAAGAAAATGTCAAAAGCCTTTTTTTCTATGGACCAGTTCAGTTTTGAAGTAGCTTTGAGGGCCTTATATATTAGAAACCCTCTATAAATCACCTAATTTTAAAAACGACACCCCTCAAAGTATTCAAAACAGCATTTAGAAAGCTTCTTAACCCTTTAGGCGGTTCACAGGAATTTAGTGGAACTAGGCCGTGAAAATGAAAATCTCAGTTTTCTACTAATAAAATGTAATTTTAGCTCTAATTTTTCCATTTTCACAATAGATAAAGGAGAAAAAGCACCCCAAAGTTTGCAAAGCAAACTCTTCTGAGCATGGCATTAACCCATATATGGTGATAAACTGCTGTTTGGATACATGGCAGGGCTTAGAAGGGAAGGAGCACCATTTGGCTTTTGGAACTTAAGTTTTGCTGGAATTATTTGCGGCGCCATCTTACATTTGCAAAGCCCCTGCGCAACCAAATCAGTGTAAACCCCCAAAACTACACCCCTGAAGAAATTTATCGAGGAGTATAGTGAGCATTTTGACTGCACAGATTTTTCGCAGAATTTAGAGTAATTATGCTATGAAATTGAAAATTTATTTTTTTCTGATAAAACATGGAAATTTAAATTTTTTACAAGGAATAAAGGAGAAAATTCACCTCAGCATTCGAAAAGCCCCTGAGGGACCAAAATAGTAGAAACCCTCAAAAGTGACCCCATTTGGAAAACTACGGCCCTGAAGGAATTTATCGAGGGGTATAGTGAGCATTTAAACCCCACAGGTTTTTTGCTGAATTTAGTGGAATTAGGCTGTGAAAAGTAATATCAACATTTTTTACACTAAAATGTTACATTTTTTAATTTCCACAAGGGATAAAAGAGAAAAAGCACCCCAACATTTGTAAAGTAATTTCTTTCAAGTACGGCAATACCCCACATGTGGTCATAAACTGCTGTTTGGATACACGGCAGGGTTTAGAAAGGAAGGAGTGATATTTTGGCATGCATATTTTTCTGATTTGTTTTTGGGTGTCATGCTGCATTTGCAAAACCCCTGCGGGTCCAAATCTGTTTGAACTCCCCAAAAGTGATCCCATTTGGGAAACTACACCCCTGAAGGAATTTATCAAGGGGTATAGTGAGCATTATGACACCACATGTTTTTTGCATAATTTTGTGGAATTATGCAGGGAAATTGAAAAAATTTTTTTTTCTGATAAAACCTGGAAATGTTACATTTTTATAAGGAATAAAGGAGAAAAAGCACCTCAACATTTTAACCCCTTTAGGACACAGCCTGTTTTGGCCTTGTGGACACAGATGATTTTTGCAAATCTGACATATGTCACTTTATGTGGTAATAACTACGGAATGCTTTTGCCTATCCAAGCTATTCTGAGACTGTTTTCTCGTGACATATTGTACTTTATGTTAGTGAAAAAATTTGGTCGATAAATTCAATATTTATTTGTGAAAAACGTCAAATTTTAGCAAAAATGTGCAAAAATTAGCCTTTTTCTAAATTTAAATGTATTTGCTTGTAAAACAGATAGTAATACCACACAAAATAGTACTAGTTAACATCTCCCATATGTCTACTTTATGTTTGCATAATTTTTTTTCACATCCTTTTATTTTTCTAGGACGTTACAAAGCTTAGAACTTTAGCAGCATTTTCTCATATTTTCAAGAAAATTTCAATAGGCCATTTTTTCAGGGACCAGTTCAGTTCTGAAGTGGCTTTGAAGGCCTTCTGTATTAGAAAGTCGACATAAATCACCCCATTTTGAAAACTGCACCCCTCAAGGTATTCAAAACCACATTCAGAAAGTATTTTAACCCTTTAGGCGTTTCACAGGAATTAAGGCAAAGTAGAGGTGAAATTTACAAATAAATTTTTTTTTACCAGAAGGTTTTACCAGAGAAACGCAACTCAATATTTATTGCCCAGATTCTGCAGATTTTAGAAATATCCCACATGTGGCCCTAGTGTCCTAATAGACTGAAACACTGGCCTCAGAAGCAAAGGAGCACCTAGTGGATTTTGGGGCCTCCTTTTTTTAGGAATATATTTTAGGCGCCATGTCAGGTTTGAAGAGGTCTTGTGGTACCTAAACAGTCGAAACCCCCCAAAAGTGACCCCATTTTGGAAACTACACCCCTCAAGGCATTTTTCTAGGGGTATAGTTATCATTTTGACCCCACAGTTTTTTTTTGCAGAATTTAGTGGAATAAGTCTGTGAAGATGAAAATCACCTTTTTTTCTTTGGAAACATACAATTTTTTCATTTTTACAAGGAATAAAGGAGAAAAAGCACCCCAATATTTGTAAAGAAATTTCTCCCGATTACGGCAATACCCCATATGTGGTTATAAACTGATGTTTGGACCCACAGCAGGGCTCAGGAGGGAAGGAGGGAGTGCCATTTGGATTTTGGAGCGCAGATTTCGCTGGATTGGTTTTCAATGCCATATCGGGTTTGCAATGCCCCGGAGGGACCAAAACAGTGAAACCCCCCAAAAGTGACCCTATTTTAGAAACTACACCCCTCAAGGAATTTTTCTAGGGGTATAGTGAGCATTTTGACCCCACAGCATCTTTTTTAGAGCTAAGGTGACCAAAAAAAAGCCATTTTGGTGCTTTAAATTCTTTATTTCTTACAGCGTTCACCGTGCGCAATAAATTATGTTTTACTTTATTCTGTCGGTCGGTACGATTATGGTGATACCATATGTGTATAGTTTTTTTTAAGTTTTGCAGCGTTTGCACAATAAAATTACGTTTCTATAAAATAATTTATTTTCTGAGACACCCTATTCTGAGCTGAAACTTTTTTTATTTTTTCCTCAAAAAAGCTGTGGGAGGTCTTGTTTTTTGCGGGACGGGTTGTAGTTTTTATTGGTACTATTTTGGGGTAAATGCGATTTTTTGATCACTTTTTATTCTATATCTTGAGTGGGGTGGTGACCAAAAAATAGCGATGCTGACATAGTTTTCCGTTTATTTTGTTTGCGGCGTTCACCGTGCGGAAAAAATAACATTATAGTTTCATAGTTTGGGTCGTTACGAACATGGTGATACCAAATATGTGTATTTTTTTTAACGTTTTCATTTTTTACCTATAATAAATGACTTTTATTTTTACACATTTATAAAACATTTTTATTAACTTTTTTACTTTTTACACTCTATTTTTTTGTTTAACTTTTTTTTTACTTTTTACACTTTCTTTTTTTTACCTGCAGCTCTGATCATTGCTAGAATACATTACACTACCTAGGTAGGGTAACGTATTCCAACTGTCAGTGAGACGTCACAGTAAGTAGGCTGGTCCTCATAGGCTTCCATACATGACAGACCCGGAGGCCATTGCCTGGCATCCGGATGCCATCACAAGCATCAGCAGCCCCCACAATTGCATGGGGGCTGCTGATGTGCTACAAACCTCCTAAATGTGGTGATCGCAATCGAGCACCACATTTATCGGGCTAATTTCCGAAATCAGCGGTGATGAGCCGCTGATCGGCAACACTGGAGTGTCAGCTGTCGGGGACAGCTGATCTCCCAGTTCCCGATGCACAGCTTGTCGCCGACAGTGTGCATCGGGAACGACACAGTGACTTCCTGTCACTCTGACAGGAAGCCAATCAGGACCAGCCGAAGGATGGGCTTCCGTCCATGGCAGACCCAGAAGCCAATTTTTGACTTTCGTTTGCCATACTAACTATCGGCAAACCCCGGTCGCCGACATTGTGCACCGTAAAAAACTCAGTAACTGTACGTCCTTGTGCGGGAAGTAACCTCCCGCAACGACGTACAGTTACTTACTCGTGCGGGTAGTGGTTAAAAGCAACGTCTCCTGATTACAGGATTACAGCAATACCCTATATGTGGTAATAAACTGCTGTTAGGACACACGGCAGCTTTCAGAAAGACAGGAGCACTATTTGGCATGCACATTTTGCTGATTTGGGTTTTGGGCACCATGTCGCATTTGCAAAATCCTTCGGTACCAGAGAACAGTGGAAGCCCCCAGGAAGTGACCCCATTTTAGAAACTACAATCCTTAATGCATGTATCATTTGCCTGGACAAATGGCAGGGCTCAGAATTGAAGGGCACCATGCACATTTGAGTCCTATTTTGGTGATTTTCTCAGCATTGGCCCACAAATGCAGGGCTCTGAGGTCAAATAGTGAAACAAACCCCCAAGTAGTGACGCCTATTTTGGAAACAACACCCCTTAGGGGTGTAGTGTGGTGAGCATTTTGACCCCACATGTTTTTTCATTAAAAATTTAGTAAAAATTGCAATTTTCCGCTGATATGGCATTTTAGTGCATAATATGTTGTGCCCAGTTTGTGCCACTGAAGACAAATAGCTCATAAAATGTTAACCGGGTTCTCCCAGGTACGGTAATAACATATATGTAGACGCATATGTAAGCTGTCCGGAGTACATCAGGGCATAATAAGAGGGTACAATAATGCGGTAAATAAATAATAATCTGCAGATATGTTACCAGTGTCACACTGATAAATGGTGCCCAATCTTATCCGCGTCTGGAACACTGCAGATTTTGCGTCAACATATTCAGGAGACAGAACTTTTTTCTTTTTTGCGGTGTTCACCGAGCGGGAAAAATAACATTATAGTTTTATAGTTTGGGTCATTACAGACGTGGTGATACCAAATATGTGTACTTTATTTAACTTTTTTTTCCCCTATAATAAAAGACTTATCATACGAAAAAAAGGCAGTGTTTGCTGTTTTTAACTTGAAACTTTTATTTCTACACTATTATTCAACATTTTTATTAACTTTTTTTGTCCCACTAGGGAACTTGAATGCCTGCACCTCCAATCTTTACTCTAATACATTGCACTACCCACGTAGTGCAATAAATTAGAGCTGTCAGTTATTCCCTGACAGCAAGCCTTTGATGACCCGCCTTTGCGTGGGGCCTAATGGGCTCCTGTACGTAGCAGATCAGGAGGCTATTGTTTGGCCTCCGGTTGCCATAGCCATCGCAGCGATTTCGATCGGATTCAAACCCCTAAGATGATGCGATTGCTTTTAAACGCGGCATCTAAGGAGTTAATGGTAGGGATCGGCGCTAGACCCGTTCACTGCCGTTACAGCAGGGTGACACCTGCAGCTGATATTGCAGGCTCAGCTTCTGAGCCTGCTCCACCTTGCTTCTCCGACCGGAAGCCTTTTGGGCCCTGCCGCCGGGCTGGACCTAACAGGCTTCCGTACTTTGCAGACAGGAGGCCATTGTTAGGCCCCCAGTCTGCCAGAGCAGTCATTGGAACTCCGAAATGCAATCTGCTAGTAAACCCCATGGATGCAGCGCTCGCTTTTGAGAGCTGCATCTAAGGGGTTAATCGGCCTGGATCGGAGGCTAGCTCTGGTCCTGGCTATGCAGCAGGGTGTCAGCTGTAATGTACAGCTGACACCTGCTGGTGATGGCGCTGGCTCAGCTTCTGTACCAGTATGTTGTGCTGCGTTAAGTCCTTCACGATAGCGATGTAATAGTACATCGGTGGTCGTTATTGGGTTTAAAATAGGATTTGCTATCAAGCTAGTTTACTAGTTTACTTCTGTACGGTGCCAATCAAGTCACAAAGGACAGTCTGGTTGCTAGGCATATAGCAACAACAACAGTCTTATCATTTAGATTGTCAGGCAGCACTTCCTTAGCAACCAGCCTATCACACATTACTTCGCTCAAGGCAAAATTGCCATTTAGGACATAAACTATACCTTTATCTATTTGTCATGCTGCATTAACCCTATTTTTGTGTAGTTAAATGGTGGAGAACCATTTTAAAGGTGTAAACACAAACTTTCCTTATGCCCTATTAGAGCATATAGACATCACAGTCCCCTACTCAGCACGCCCACTGCTATCTTAGTGAATAAAGTGGCTCCATAACAAAAATTTACTGTATGATGGTGAGATAGATATACACAAAAAAACAGGTAATGAAGTGCAACAAACAAGATGCGATATGGCCAGTGTCACGAAGCGGGTTAGTGGACCCACTAGGCCATACCACCGTAGCAGGGAGGCAGCTGGCCAAACAACAGGAAACCCCAGAATTACAATGTCCCGCACAAGGGTACATGGATAGTCCAGACGGTGGCCGCAGCTCTGGCACTGATGGAGATGGTTGCAGCAGATAACGCCAAACGGGGCGGATGACACAGGTGCCGCAGGTTGCGCCAGAAGTGGCGGATTGCTCCGGACGTGGCAGATGACACAGGACGTGGCGGATAACTCAGGACGTGGCAGATGACAGAGGACGTGGCGGATTCCTCCGGACGTGACACGACTTGATACTAAAGGCACAGCACGGGAAACAGGAACAGGGAACAAGGCACGGGTAACAACTGGAACGGGAAATACTAAGGGACCATTTGCAAGACAGACTGGGAAAACTAACAACGCTCAGGCAAGTATCAGAAGGCCTGGGGCCTTCTTATAGACTAGGAAATCATGGCAGTTGATGATGTTGCCGATTTCCTAAGTGCGCGCGCTGGCCCTTTAAGTCCGGCACGAGCGTGCGCTCGCACCCTACGGGACGCAGCAGAACGGAGTGGAAGTGAGCACTGGCGTCTCCTAGGAAGGAGATGGGGACCAGCGCTCACGGATTCATGGCTGCGGGCGTCGGGAGGTGAGTAAACCCGACTGCCCGCGGCCATGGACGCTACAGCCAGTACATGAAGAGGGCAGTATTGGATGTTCTTAAAATACTTGTAAGTCCAATCCATCATATGGCGAGTAGGGTGCATGTGGAAAGTTACTGCTACTCAGTTAAAAGTGAATTACATTAACATCATAATTTGGAATAGGAACTGTCTAACAGATTGTTCTGCAGTTGTTTGTAACCAAGTAGAGATCTGAGTGCAGTTTCAAGTAGGCTTTAAGGCTGGTTTCACACACACAGATTCTTTCAGAAAAACAATTTTTTTCATGAGGTTTTTAAGTGCCTTTTTTCAGCGATAAGTAAGCCCAACGTAATGTAGACGTAATGGAGAGAGCGCATGACAAGGTGGTTTGGGTATAGCTATAGTTAGAGGTTAAGTTGGAAGGGGTTTAAAGGGTTAAGCAGAAGGGGGTTGGAAAAGGGGTGGATCTTTAAGTTGAGGGAGGAGTATGTGGTATATAAGCCCTGGTGGGATAAAGGCAGCCCTCTTTCCCACTGTACAACAGAAGAAGGAATTTTCAGTGTAATGCAGTGTAGTGTGTTTAACTTAACTTCAACATGGATGGTTCCTTGGAGTCCATGATGGCCAGGATTCGAAATGCGGCGCTCCTGCATGGGCCTGGCTGGCTGGAACACCACTTTGCTGGGGCTCTGCCTCCTGTACCTGCGGCGGGAGTTTCGAGCGTGGAGGGACGCAGGAGTCGGCTTTACAGTGAGGGGGTGTCGGCTTCGGGGGTGTCTAGACGATTGTCGGCACTAGCTTTTTGGTTCAGACTTAGAGAAAGGAGGACGTGACTAAGTCCTTTTCGGTTTGGCAGGCGATGAAGGGTTTTCGGAGGGGTCCGTGTCTAGGGATTATAGGAAACCGGTATCTTTTGAACTCTTGGAATTTCTTTGTGGGCATTTGCAGGCTGTTTGTGTGTCGGGGTTTGAAGTTCGATTGTTTAAGCTGGCTTTTTCTTTAGCTTTCTTTGGGGCGTTCCGGATATCAGAGTTGGTGGCGGCAAGTAAGTTTGTGTCTGGGGGTTTATTGTTTATGATGTTGCATTGAAAGGGTCCTCCATGTCATGCCTGCTCCGCAGATCAAAGACGGACCAAGTGGGAAAAGGTTTTTTGGTGCGCCTACAGGTGTTACCAGGGTCTAGGGTATACCCGCTTCGCTATTTTCAAGATTTTGTGGCAGTTAGGCCATAGGGGCCGGTATTTTTGTTGGTTCATGCGGATGGTCTGTTGCTGTCTAAATATCAGTTTGTGCAGGTTTTTCGAAAATGTATCCTGTTGTCTGTGCGGGTGGGATCGGAATATAGTTCTTATTCGTTTAGAATTGGAGCAGCTACTGAAGAGGCTAGGTGGGGTTTATCCCCGGCTATGGTTAAAAGGATAGGTAGGTGGGAGTCAGACAGATATAGGATTTATGTCCGACCTCATTTGCTTTAGCGCGGTTGGGGAAAGTTATGTTGCAGGTGTGGTTTGATTTGCATTATCTTACTCTTGTTATGCATTTCGTTTTAGGTGCAGGCCCCTGCTTGGTGTGGATAATGGGGCACCCATACGTGCACTGTGGAGGTGTTCGGGCTGATGTTCGTCTGGCTGGACGTCAGTTGGGCTTGGCTCAGTCCGAGGTTCAGGTCAGATGGTTGGGTTTGAGGGTCATGCTTTGGTGCAGGCTGTTGCCGGAGCTTCACTTTTACTCAGGTTTGGATAGGGCACCTGATATTTTGGTCATTCACCTGAGTGGAAATGATTTAGGAATAAGGTCGTCCAGGGACCTTATGAGAGATGTTAAGTTGGACCTTTTGCGCTTGTGGTCCTCATTCCCTGGTCTGATCATCGTATGGTCGGAGATTGTTGCTCGCAGGGTTTGGCGGCTGGCGCGTACTGTGCAGAGTCTGAATCAAGCTAGGGCAAAGGTGAATAAAGTTGTGGGTAAATTTGTGGCTCGTAATGGTGGTATGGTGGTGCGCCATAGGGAGTTGGAGGGGGCCGAGGTCGGTTTTCTTCGGTCTGACAGGGTGCATTTAAATGAGGTGGGATTGGACATGTGGACTCTGGGCATTCGAGACGGTTTGGAAAAAGCCCTGCGGTTGTGGAGGGACGTTCATGTGTAAGGTGTCACACATGAATGTCGTGGCAGTAGGAGCAGGGGTCTTTGAAGGAGCGTAATGGGAAGAAGGAGAACAAAATATAAGATTGTTGGAAAAGAACTCGGGGCATTTCACCCTGGGTAGTATTGTAGGGGCTGGGAAGTGCTTACCCTGCTTGTTTTCATACATTCCTGATGGGCAGGGTCCCCAGGAAGGGTAGGTCTTGGAGATGGTTGGGGCCCTTGGCTCAGGTGCAGTACGGCAGTAGGGCAATAAGTTCCAGACCTGACAAGGAAAGGATGGAGTTAAAAATATAATGTCTGAAGTGCCCTCAAGGATCCTTTAAAGGTAATGTGTCGCTAGAAAAACATTTTTTTTTTTTTTAGTAAAACAGTTAGTGTATAGGTGATTAAACATTGTTCTAATTTTTTTTATTTTTTTCATGAGTCAGGAAATATTATAAATTAGATTCTAATTTATAATATTTCCCAGCGCTGGTCACTAGATGGAGCAATTCCCAAAATTGCAGCATTGTATGTGGTAAAGCAACCACATTGCTTTATGCTGCAAAATTTGAGAAAACTCACTCGATCTAGTGAGCTCTCAGAATCCCCCCTCCTTTTTCCTGGCTAGTGCCGGGAGAAACGAGGGGATTGAACGGTCAAACCTCAAACACTGTGTGTCGCCATTTTTTGTGTATTTAATAAATGGCTGCTGTGGCCTTTACACCAATTTCAAGTTGTAGTCCCTTATTGGCCCCTCAGACCTAACTAACACAAAATCCAGAAAACATCGAACCGGGCACACCTCAGACCCTGGTAACACATGCAGGCGCACCAAAAAACCTTTCCCCGCTTGGTCTGTCTTTGATCTGCGAAGCAAGCATGACATGGAGGACCCTTCCAATTCAACATCTGCAAACAATAAACCCCCAGACACCCGCTTACTTGCCGCCACCAACACCGATATCCGGAACGCCCCAAAGAAAGCCAAAGAAAAAGCTAGTGTAAACAAGCGAACTTCAAACCCTGACACACACCCAGCCTGCAAATGTCCTCAAAGAGATTTCAAAAGATAAAAGGATACCGGCTTCCTATAATCCCTAGACACGGAACCCCTCTGAAAACCCTTCATCGCTTGTCTCACCAAAAATGACTTAGTCACGTCCTCCTCTCCTCTGAGTCTAAACCAAAAAGCTAAGGCTGACAATCGTCTAGATGCCCCTGAAGCAGACACCCCCTCACTGTAGGAAGAACCTATAAAGTACAACAAGCACACCAACCGATTAGCAGCAGCAATACCCACCTGCGCACTCCCCAATAAGGCTTCCCAAGACCGCCAAACCGCACTGTACCCCTTCCACATAGCCTCACTAACTGAACGTCTAATCAACGACATCGACACCTTCATACCACCTACCAAAGATGCTCGGGGCAAGCAATGCCATGAGTCTCCGCCCCAGAAGACGAAACCTGTCCCACTGTTTATGAGAAAGCGAATCAGCTACAGAATTTTGCACCCCTGGAACATGCACTGCGACAAAATGTGAATTCAACACCATCCCCCTCAAAACCAAATGCCTCAATAACCGCACAACTGGAGGGGAATTCGCCGTCTGCGCATTGATGGCCTGAACCACTCCCAAATTATCACACATAACGCACTCTCCTGTCTCTCAGACTATCACCCCAGATTTCCGCAGCCACCACTATTGGGAACAGATCCAGCAAAGCCAAATTATGCACAAAACCACACTCTCGCCATGCAGTAGGCCAGGCACCCGTGCACCACTGCCCCAAAACCACAAGCCCCTGACGCATCCGTAAAGAGCTCCAATTGCACACTAGACACCGGCCTACACATGAGAACGAACCGAGCATTGTAGCTTTGCAAAAATTCCCCCACACCAACAAATCCGCTTTCAACTCACAAGGCAACCTAACGAAATGACGTGGAGAACGAACCCCCGTGGTGGCAATTGCCAACCGCTTACAAAAAAACCTGCCAAAATTGGCATAATCCGACATGCAAAATTCAAACGACCCAACAATGATTGCAAGTCCCGTAACTGAATCTTTTTCATACGCAACACACGCACCACCAAAAATAACAATCCCTAAAACATTGGTCCCTCAGTTTTCTCGGGCGCCAGCGGTACGCCGAAGTCAATCACCACCCTTTATATAGTATGTAGCAATCCTGCACAAACATACGTGGCTGGAGGACCGATAAACAAAAAATTGTCGAGATAGTGCAGCGCCTCCCGCCGAATCACCCATTCCAAAAACGTGCTAAACATTTCAAAATAAGTGCAGGAAATGGAGCAGCCCATCGGTAGGCAACAATCGACTAAATAACCACCCTGCCAACAACAACCCAACAAACAAAAACTCTACGGGTGCATCGGCAACAAACGAAACGCGGCTTCAATGTCGGTTTTCACCAAAAGTGAGCCCTTCTCGTACCTGCGAACCCAAACGACCGTAGCATCAAAAGAAGTATAACTAACCGCGCAAGGGGCAGGATCAATGCCATCGTTCACCGACTCCCCCTCAGGATAAGACAGGTGATGAATAAGACAGAATTTGTTAACCTCCTTTTTTGGAACCAAACCCAAAGGAGAAACCCGCAAACCAGGAACAGGGGGAGAGGAAAACGGGCCAGCCATGCGGCCCAAAGCCACCTCCTTCATCAACTTATCTGTAACTAAACCGGGCCGCGCCAAAGCAGACAACAAATTGCGGGACACCCCCTCCCGAACTGCAGAACTATATGGAATCCAAAAACCTTCAGAAAAACCCAGAAACAAAAAAATCTGCCACCTTCCTATTTGGGTACACCTTTAAAAATGGAAGCATCCTTTCCACCCTCACCGGCATCGCCCCTCTTCTGTTCAGCATCTCCCTGTTTGCCCTTTTGCTTCCTGAAGCATCTGGACAAACCGTGGGTGCCTCCGCAACCGGAGAACTCGTACCTGTAGGTAATGCCACCCAGACCCCTGTTGGTAATGCCACCCTGCCCCCTGCAGGTAATACCACCCAGCCCCCTGCAGGTAATGCCACCCTGCCCCCTATAGGTAATGCCACCCTGCCCCCTATAGGTAATACCACCCTGCCCCTTGTAGGTAATGCCACCCTGCCCCTTGTAGGTAATGCCACCCTGCCCCTTGTAGGTAATGCCACCCAGCTCACTGTTGGTAATGCCACCCTGCCCCTTGTAGGTAATGCCACCCAGCCCCCTGTAGGTGATGCCACCCAGCCCCCTTTAGGGGTTGCCACCAAGTCCCCTGTAGGGGTTGCCACCAAGTCCCCTGTAGGTAATGCCACACAGCCCCCTGTAGGTGGCACCCACCCCCACCCCCACATTCCATGAGAAGTCACTGACTTCAATGTCCATATATGGACAGTGTAGTCACTGACTTCTCCTAGAGAGGAATTCCCTGCCACAGGTCGGGAATTCCGCTTCAGAAGTGAGTGACGTCACTGTGTCCATATATGGACAGTGTATTCACTCACTTCTCCTGTAGCGGAATCCCCGGCCATAGCGTTGGGGATTCCGCTGCAGAAGTGAGTGACATCGCTGTGTCCATATATGGACAGTGTAGTCACGCACTTCTCCTGTAGCGGAATCCCCGGCCATAGAGTCGGGGATTCCGCTGCAGAAGTGAGTGACTTCGCTGTGTCCATATATGGACAGTGTAGTCACGCACTTCTCCTGTAGCGGAATCCCCAATCCCCGGCCAGGGATTGGGGATTCCGACTCCTACAGGGAGCAAAAAAAGACCCTCCTCCTCCTCACATGCACTCTGAGAGCGCGAGCGACGGTAGACCCGGCCATCACTCGGGACACATTCCGATGATGGCCGTGTATTACCCGGCCCCATAGACTTCTATGGGAGCCGGGCGGCCGGGCATCCGGCCGAAAATAGGGCATGTCCCATTTTTTTGACGGCCGGTTTTCCCGGCCGGTCAAAAAAAATCGGTCGTGTGAATAGCCCCATTAGGTGTCTATTCCTAATGCAGCCGGGTGACGGCCGATTTATGAACGGCCGGCACCCGGCCGGGAAACCCTGTCGTGTGAATTCCGCCTAAAGATGTTAAATAATCAAACTAATCTATCAAATTGTATATATTTAAGGCAGCAGGTCATTTCTGACCCTGCCCTGGTCAATTTTGTGCCACATCTTTAAGTGCAAATTTATAAATGCACTAGTCAGAATTAGACCAGAATTTAAACTAAATAGAACTGAAGGTAATTGCTAAAGCCTGTATTATATTCTCTGCACGTTCTCCTTCTAGCTTAAACACAATCGCCCTGTTCCCTTTTTACAAAAGTAATTTTATTGTGCAAAACGTTGTAAAACATAAAAAAAAATCTATAAAATATGGAATCGGACTGACCCACAGAATAAAGGTAACATGTAATTTATAACGCGTAGTGAAAGCTGTATAAAAAAAACCAAAAAAAACTATGCCAGAATTGCGTTTTTTTGTTATCCTGGCCTCCCAAAAAATAGGATAAAAGGTGATCAAAAAGTCGCATGTACCCCAAAATGGTACCAATAATAACTACAGCTCGTCCCGCAAAAAAACAGCCCTCATACCACTACGTCAATGGAAAAATAAAATTAGTTAAGGCTCCAATAAGTCAGCAAATAAAAAATATGCAGTTGTGAAGCCCGAGGGGAACATTTCTTCTGTTTCAAGTGGCTATTTATTAAGGCCCTAAAATTAGGGAACCAGGAAGGGGAGGGCTCAAACATGTCCGCTGGAAGCGACGGTGCGCGTATTATACCAGGACAACACTTTCCCAGCAAAATTCCCCAACTGCAAAGGTGCGGAGTGTGGACCAAAAGGGGCATAAGAAAGGATGCCATATATCAGTGCGACACCGGCCTGGGCAGAAAGGATTGTGTCACAGCGTAACACACATCTATGGATCTATGGATTTTATTGTTTTTTTACCCCATTATTATACCACTTAACTATGCCCCTGATATACTTGGCCCAGCTTACATGTACCCCCACATTATAAACGGAAACACCAGCAATACTCAAACAAATCTACTACCAAGCAAAATCCGTTCTCCAAAAGCCAAATGCCGCTTCCTCCCCTCTGAACCCTACAGCGTGCCCAAACAGCAGTTTCCTTCCACATATATGGCATCACCATACCCAAGAGAACCCTTTTAACAATTTTTGGGGTGTGCGTCTCCAGTGGCATAAGCTGGACACAACATATTTGCCACTGAAATGGCATATCTAGGGAAAAATATAAATTTTTAATTTGCACCATCCGCAGCGCATTCATTTATGGAAAAGACCTGTGGGGTGAAGATGCTCAGTACACCCTTAATAAATGCTTTGAGGGGTGCACTTCTCAGGGGTTTATTTTTATTATTTCACATAGGAGCCTCTGCAATTGTGAACCAATACTTTGTAAATCGCCAAATTAGGCCTCAATTTTAAATGGTACTCTTTCACTCCTGAGCCCTGTCAAATGTCCAGGCAAAAGATTAGGGTCACATATAGGGTGTTTCTAAAACCGGGAAACACTGCATAATAAGAGCCGTCTTGTTATGGTGGCACAAGCTGGGCACCACATATTGGCATATCTATGGAAAAAAAATCCCATTTTCACTCTGCAACATCGAGTGCACACTAATTTCTACAAAACACCTGCGGGGTTAACATGCTCACTACACCCCTAGGTGAATGCATTGAGGGGTGTAGTTTCCAAAATGTGGTCACTTCTCGGGCGTTTCCACTGTTTTGGTCCCACAGGCGCCCAGAAACCAATCCAGCAAAATTTTCACTCCAAATGGCGCTCCTTCACTTCTGAGCCCTGCCGTGTGACCAAACAGCAGTTTATGACCACATATGGGGGTTTTGCCGTACTCGGGAGAAATTGCTTTACAAATGTTGGGGTTCTTTTTGTCCTTTATTTGTTGAGAAAATGAAAAATTTTGAGCTAAGGCTACGTCTTATTGAAGAAAAAGGATTGTTTTTATTTTCACTGCCCAATTCTAATAAATTCTATGAATCACCTGTGGGGTCAGAATTATCACTACACCCCTAGATGAATTCCTCAAGGGGTGTAGTTTCCTAAATGGAGTACCTTTTTGGGCGTTTTCATTGTTTTGTCCCCTCAGGGGCTTTGTAAATGTGGCATGGCCTCCACAAAACATTCCTGCTAAATTTGAGCTCCAAAAGCCAAATGGCGCTCCATCCCTTCTAAGCCCTGGGGTGTGTCCAAACAGCCGTTTATGACCATATGTGGGGTATTGTTTTACTCGGGAGAAACTGCTTTACAAATTTTATGGTGCTTTTTCTCCTTTAGTCTTTGTGGAAATGAGAAAAAACTAGCTAAACCTACATTTTCTTTGAAAGAAAAAGTAGATTTTAATTTTCACGGCCTATGTAATGAAAGGGGTAGGGAAACGGACAAGTGAGCCCTAATCTACCCGCCACTCTGTCCCTGCCTACTTGTAACGACCCGCCCTAGGCGACGGGGTACAACTGGGCGGCGGTCCCTACGCTCAGTAAGTGCACGAGACAAACAGACAAGGGTACACAAAGCTAAGGGGAAATGGGGCAGTTGCCCACGGCAACACCGTGAGCAACAAGAGTGGTGAACGAGCCGAGTCAAACCAGGAGTGAACGAGGTACCAAACGCAGAGCAGGAGAGTAGTCAGTAAGCCAGGGTCAGTATGGAGCAGGATCAAATAGTTAGAAGCTGTAGCTGGGCCAGGAAACCACACAAGAAGAATCACAAGCAAAGGAGGAACAGGAAAGGCAGGTATAAATAGACAGAGGGCGGGAGCTAGCTCCGTCTGGCCAGGCTGCGATAGGCTCTCCCACTCCTAAGCCTGCCATCCTGAGTGGTGGAAGATGGAGTCAGTCTCAGAGACATAGATTCAGGTGCAGACTGATTACCTATGGGCGTATACACAGAAGTTGTGCCTGGCAGATCCTTTACAGCCTACTTCCAATAATTTCTGTAAAAAACCTGTGCGGTCAAAATGCTCACTATACCCCTAGATAATTTCCTTGAGGTGTGTAGTTTCCCAAATGGGGGATTTCCACTGGTTTGGCCCTACAAGATCTCTTCAAACCTGACATGGTGCCTAAAATATATTCTAATAAAAATAAGGCCCCTAAATCCACTAGGTGCTCCTTTGCTTGTGAGGCCTGTGTTTCAGTCCGTTAGCGCACTAGGGCCACATGTGGGATATTTCCTAAAACTGCAGAATCTGGGCAATAATTATTGAGTTGCATTTTTCTTGTAAAACCTTCTGTGTTACAAAAAAAATGGATTAAATATGTAATTTGTACATTTCCCCTCTACTTTGCTTTAATTCCTGTGAAACGTCTAAAGTGTTAAGAAACGTTCTAAATGCTGTTTCGAATACTTTGAGGGGTGCAGTTTTTAAAATGGGTTGACTTATTGTTTTTTTTTTTAAATATAAGGCCCTCAAAGCCACTTCACAACTGACCTGGCCCCTGTAAAAATAGCCTTTTGAAATTTTCTTGGAAATGTGAGAAATTGCTGCTAAAGTTCTAAGCCTTGTAACAGCCTAGAAAAATAAAAGGATGTTCAAAAAATGATGCCAAACTAAAGTAGACATATGGGGGATGTTAATTTTCAACAATTTTGTGTGGTATAACTGCCTGTCTTACAAGCAGATACATTTAAATTGAGAAAAATGCAAATTTTTGCCATTTTTCTTTAAATTTTGGGGTTTTTCACAATTAGATACTGATGTATTGAGCAAATTTTGCCAGTAACATAAAGTCCAATTTGTCACGAGAAAACAGTCTCAGAATCGCTTGAATGGGTAAAAGCATTCCGACGTTATTCCCACATAAAGTGAAACATGTCAGATTTGAAAAATGAGGCACTGTCAGGAAGGTCAAAAGTGGCTAAAGAGGGAAGGGGTTAAAGATAAATAATATTAAACTCCTCTTTGCTCCTCGGTTTTCAAAATCAAGAGGTTGGTTGTCAATGAAGGCACCTCAATTGTCTGAGTGGCGAAAACTGGGAAGTAACATTTTGAGATATGAGAACATAATAAGTAAAGATAAAAAGAAAGGTAAAGAAATACGGAAATATGTAGAGGAGTGGTTTAATTATTGTTGTAATCATAATGGATCAAGGTAAAGAATGATTGTTTTTTTTTTTGATCAATAGGAAAGAGGAGTGGGGTCCTTTTTTTTTCCTGTCATCGCCAGGAAGGGTGGGGTTGGTTTTGTAACTATGGAGGGGTTGGGTTGGGAGTGAGTGGGTATTATATAAATGTATTAAAAATTGTTGGTACGCCCTGTGAGGCAATAAGTTTGTAACTCTGATTTGTATTACAAATAAAGAAAATACCATAAAACAAAACAAAAAAAACAAAAAAAAAAACTACTCCCTTTCCTATTTCCCCATCATAAGGCCTTCCCCTAGGCTTGCAGCCCGTATCTGGCCTGTTTTGAGCAGATTCTAACTTAACCTACTGTCTCCTTCCCCCTTCCCTTGTAGATTGTAAGCCCTCGCAGGCAAGGTGCGCTGTCCTTCTGTACCAGTCTGTTATTCATTAAGCTCATTTTTATTGTACTTATTGTTTTTTTTTTCTTTCATGTCTTGTGCTTAACCAGTTCAGGACCAGGCTATTTTGAGCCTTCAGGACCAGACACCGTTTAGCCCTTTTTAGCACGTGTTAGTTAAATGGCTATAACTTTTTTATTTGTTGGGCTAACAATGTGATTTTTGCAATGTTTTTTTCCATAGACAATGCAGGTTTCTTTTTTTATCATTTTTATACACATCCTTTTTGCTATTTTAGAATTTTTAGGCTTAAACTTTGAAAATAATAGTAAAAAAATAAGCTTTTTTTACATTTCAGCTATTGTTTTTTGGTAATAACATAGTTTTACCCTAAAATAGACCTTTTATTTGTGATCGTCATTGTCTACCGTCAATTTTAATATATTACATGTCTATATTAGGGTAATTGGGTCAGGGCTGCGTGATTTTCGCGCAACTGCCATCATTATGCCATGTTTGCATGTTTGTAAACAGAAAAGCACCTGGTGCTTTTCTGTTTTCATTTATACTTTTTACTGCTGTTGCACGAATCACGCGCGTCACACGGAAGTGCTTCCGTGTGCTGCGCGTGATTTTCACGCACCCATTGACTTTAATGGGTGCGTGATGTGCGAACAACGCACAAATATCGGACATGTCGTGAGTTTTACGCAGCGGACACACGCTGCGTGAAACTCACGGACAGTCTGCACGGCCCCATAGACTAACATAGGTCCGTGCGAGGCGCCTGAAAATCACGCGCCTTGCACGGACGTATATCACGTTCATCTACATAAGCCCTAACACCATCTTTTTCCACTGTAACTAGGGCTGCGAAGCAGCCCCATTTACAGGGGAAATCAGCCCTCTCATAGTGACTATTGTCACTAATAGGGCTGTGCTGGGTCTAGTAAGACCCAGCAGCAGTCCGCCACTAACGGCACCCGGTGATCATGTGACCAGTCACATGATCACCGGGACCAATAGAGACAGCGGCGCGGCCGATGTCTCTATTCCTATACACAGCTCATTGTGTAAAAGAGATTGGAGAAGACAGAAGCAGCGAAAGCTGCTTCTATCATCTCCTCAGGGTCCCCGGCAGTCACTGACTGCCGTAGACCCAACATTCATCTGCCCGATCGCTCGGGCAGCAAGCTAAAACCCGCGCCGTAAATAGTCTATGGCGCAGGTTTTAAGAACCCTGACCGCTGATTGTTAATACACAGCCTGCGGTCGGGAACCAGTTAAACCCTTTTTCATATGTCATGTGCAGTATATATTTTTCGCACAATTGCGGATTACGGCCCAATAGTGCATGGCCTTTGTTTCAGCCTTTTTGAGAGCACAAGCTCTTGTTGCATAGTATGTGATATATATATATGAACTTTGGACACCTTGGTCTTTTATTTTTTTCATTGTTTTTGTGTGTAAACCCCTGCTTGTATGTGAGTTTTTGGAGCAAATGAATGTTATAATGCCTTTTTTTTTTTTTTTTAAACAATTAATTCATTTGTCACAAATTTGCAATTCTCAGGTTGTCTGCTTTGAGGAAATATTTAGGGTTTGGGG
The DNA here is from genome assembly GCF_050947455.1 of Rhinoderma darwinii. NCBI lineage: Eukaryota > Metazoa > Chordata > Amphibia > Anura > Rhinodermatidae > Rhinoderma > Rhinoderma darwinii. The sequence continues at coordinate 144,636,947 of NC_134688.1, read as the reverse complement.
TGCACTCACTTTTTAAGGTGTGTAATCCCTGTATTTTATAGGTTGCAACTTTTTTTTTACATTTCTTACTGAAAACCAGATTTTTGGTCTCTACTATTCTGGTGATTTTATGAAGATATGTGCATGTAGACATAGGTATAATTGGTATGTATGAACTGCAAGTATTGAACCTTTATTTTTAGGATGTGTGGTGCATCTAATTTTGGGTTATACCAAAAATCTATTTGTATGCATTTTTAAATGAAAAATTACACTTTGACACAAAGTTACATGACGGTGCCTGACTGTATAAAGTGGTGAGCAGCATTATGCAAGATGTCTTATTTTAGTAAAAGATATAGGTGTGGGAGTTTAGTATGACTTTTTATTCCGTAATTTAGGCTTTATTTGTACAGGTCAACATGGCGACTTGGCCACCTACTGTGCAGGGAACTGCAACGCGGAGCGCTGCTGTGCAGGAAAAACTTATTCGGGACGCAGTGCTAAAGTTGGGCCTTTAGAAAATGGTGAAAATCCCTGTAGTTTGAAAATATTTAAACGACATGACATCACAGTCAGCGCTGCACTAGGAGCAATGCGAATCTGGATTCAGTGACCTGCCCTGCAGGCAGCTAGAGTTGTTAATTTAATGTAATGGATGTGTTAAGGTAAGCGCTTTGCTGGCAGTATTGATGAAGTGGAACTCGGCTGGTAGTGTTTATGTGGAACACTTTTCTGGCAGAGTTGTTTATTGGGGCCCTCTTTTGACACTGTTTATGGGGACACTCTGCTGGCAATGTTTATTCTTATTAGTGGGCACTCTACAGGCACTTAAAGGTGTTGTCAAAGTTTAGAAAAAAGGGTCTGCTTTTTTTCCAAACATAGTGCCACTCCCAGGGGCGTAGCTAAAGGCTCATGGGCCCCGATGCAGAAATTCTTACTGGGCCCCCCCCGCAAACTTCTCATGGCTGACGGTCCGCAGCTTTCAGCTGCATCGCTGGGTCTCCTAAGTGACCCAACAATGCAATACTAGCAGCCGGGGGCGTCACTAAGGCTGGGTTCACACACCCTATTTACGGACCTAATTCGGGCGTTTTAGCATTGAATTACGTCCGAAAATGCGGTTTAAAAGCGTTGGCAAACATCTGCCCATTCATTTGAATGGGTCTTACGATGTTCTGTGCCGACGGTCATTTTTTTTTACGCGTCAAAGAAGTGCCTGTCACTTCTTCAGACGTAAATGGAGCCGTTTTCCATGGACTCCATAGTAAAACAGCTCCAATTACGTCCGTACTGGACGCAGCGAAAGACGCCTGCACATGCCATTACGGCTGAAATTACGGTGCTGTTTTCTCCTGAAAACAGCTCCGTAATTTCAGCCGTAACGGACGCTGCCGTGTGGACATACCCTCAGGGCTTAAAATGTCAGGGAAATAGCCCCAATACATATGTGTCCGCCCAAAAAAAAGTGTGTATATGAGACAGCATAGCATATCTATAGCACTACGACACTATAAACTATGGATAGGATTAGATACAGGGCCCAGCAGACAGTATCACACATGATTGGATTAGATACACAGCTCAGCAGACAGTATCACACAGGATTGGATTAGATACAGGGCCCAGCTCGCTGACATTGCGTCTCCAGCGCTGGACCCAGGATAGGTAAGAATAATAATTTTGCTTCTTTATGTGTTACTGATTATTTTTGTGTGTTTGTGTTTTTTTACAGGTTCGGTTGTTGGACTTCGGATTCGAGGACTTCAATGACGGCGTTTTTTTTATTCTCAATATAATGGTTAATGAGGGTTGTTTTTTTATTTCAATAAAATATTTTTTCTATGTGCTTGTATCTTTTTAAACGTTATTATCACCGCCTTAGTAATGGCCGCTGGCTGATTGACAACCTCCATTACTAAGGCGAGGCTTAATGTTAGCCGGTGCAGAGGCCCCAGTGGCCGACCATCACTACAGATGGTCAGGTACTGGATGGTACCCGGCTCTTCCCAGAACCCCTGGTGGCGGTGGGTACCGGGGTAATAAAGGGGGTTAGTGTTAGCCTCTGCATCGGCTAACACTAAGCCCCGCCTTAGCAATGGATGCTGTCAATCAGCCGGCGGCCATTACTAAGGCGGTAGTAATATAGTTTTAAAAAAAACACAAAGACATAGAAAAATATTTTATTGAAATAAAAAAAAAAAAAAACACACAACCCTCATTAACCATTTTATTGATAATAAAAAAAAAAGCTGTCATCAAAGTAGTCCTGGAATCCGACGTAGTCCAACGACCGAACCTGTAAGAAAACACACAAAAAATGATTAGTAACACGTGTGTTAGGCTTAGATACAGTTAAAACCACAGAAAAGGCCATACTCACAGATTAGGTGGTGGGTAAAATACCCGTTCCAAACAGGACGCAACCAGGTCAGAGAATGCGCCCGGGTCTTATGATGCTGGGATAGCCTGGTGTTTGGCACTGCATGCAGGGCAGCCCGCTCTCTTACAATATGGGCGTTATAAATAGGCTGCTATTCGGCGATATATGCTGTGCCTCACTATCCAAACACTATGCCTCCATGTTTTACACACTACACTCACGTTTTTGTTTCACTCACAGCCCTGATTTCTACACACTACACTTAGTCATGTCCCCTATACCTCACATGTGCACTATACACAGTACTTTATTATTTATTTATTATTATTACACATTTACTTCCATGCCCAACACACCACTCCCCTCAAGGTAAGTGGGAGTGGCTATCATTATTTAAACACACCTGGGCACTTCCCATCAACAGCATTCTCTGACCTGGTTGCGTCCTGTTTGGAACGGGTATTTTACCCACCACCTAATCTGTGAGTATGGCCTTTTCTGTGGTTTTAATTACATTCTATGTCCCATTTTTTTTGTATATCTTAGATTTTGGAACGAAAAGTTCTAGGTAGGGACTCGCAAGTGTGGGGATCCGTGACGTGGATTGCGAGCTTGCGTTTTTTTGGCCAAAACAACAACTAATACCCCATGTTTTCTTATGGTTACTTACATTGTACATACTTTTTTTCAGGACGCGCCCGGGTCTTATGATGCTGGGATAGCCTGGTGTGCGGATGTTTGGCACTGCATGCAGGGCAGCCCGCTCTCTTACAATATGGGCGTTATAAATAGGCTGCTATTCGGCGATATATGCTGTGCCTCACTATCCAAACACTATGCCTCCATGTTTTACACACTACACTCACGTTTTTGTTTCACTCACAGCCCTGATTTCTACACATTACACTTAGTCATGTCCCCTATACCTCACATGTGCACTATACACAGTACTTTATTATTTGTTTATTATTATTACACATTTACTTCCATGCCCAACACACCACTCCCCTCAAGGTAAGTGGGAGTGGCTATCATTATTTAAACACACCTGGGCACTTCCCATCAACAGCATTCTCTGACCTGGTTGCGTCCTGTTTGGAACGGGTATTTTACCCACCACCTAATCTGTGAGTATGGACTTTTCTGTGGTTTTAATTACATTCTATGTCCCATTTTTTTTGTATAGGCTTAGATACAGGGCCCATGTGTGATACTGTCTGTGGGACCCTGTATCTAAGCCTACCACAACGTAGGCTTAGATACAGGGTCCAGCAGACAGTAATCTTATACAGTATAAGATTACTGTGTGCTGGGGCCCTGTATCTAAACCTACAGTGTGGTAGGCTTAGATACAGGGTCCAGCAGACAGGATCACGCACGGGCCATGTATCTAAGCCTACCATGTGATTGGCTTAGATACAGGGCCCAGCAGACAGGATCACACAATCTGTGATCCTGTCTCATGGGCCCCCTAAGCCTGCTACATCATAGGCTTAGGGTTTGTACAGTCCCTAAACATTGATGGCCTATCCTCAGCATGCGGCCCCTGAGGCTGTCATCTGTGGCCCGCGGGAGACAGAGCCGCTAGTATCGGCACTGCACCGGGACTCTGTGGAATTCCCTTACATCGCTGTCCATATATGGACAGTGTTGTCAGGATCTTCCCCAGAGTGGAGTCCCAGGCAGAGAGCTAGTATAGGCTCTGCTCCAGGACTCTGTGGAATTCCCTGACATCGCTGTCCATATATGGACAGTGTTGTCAGGGTCTTCCCCAGAGCGGAGTCCCAGGCAGAGCGCTAGTATCGGCTCTGCTCCGGGACTCAGGAATTCCCTGACATCGCTGTCCATATATGGACAGTGTTGTCAGGGTCTACCCCAGAGCGGAGTCCCGGGCACAGCGCTAGTATAGGCTCTGCTCCGGGACTCTGTGGAATTTCCTGACATCGCTGTCCATATATGGACATGCGATGTCCGGGGCTTCCCCAGAGCCGGAGTCCCGGGAAGAGGACTAGTATAGGCTCTGCTTCAGGACTCTGTGGAATTCCCTGACATCGCTGTCCATATATGGACACGCGATGTCTGGGGCTTCCCTAGAGCCAGAGTCCTGGGCAGAACACTAGTATAGGCTTTGCTCCGCGACTCTGTGGAATCCCCTGACATCACTGTCCACATATGGACAGCGATGTTTAGGGCTTCTCCAGAGCTGGACAGTGATGTCAGGAGCACAGCTGGAGTCCCAGTAGGAGCGCTACTTGCGCTCTGCCCGGGATTCCAGCTCTGGGGTTGCCCCTGACATCTCTGTCCATATATGAACGGTGATATCAGGAGCAGAGCTGGAATACCAGGCAAAGTGCTAGAAGCGGCTCTGCTCCGGGACTCCATATATGGACACTGATATCAGGGGCTTCCCCAGAGTTCCGGAGCAGAGCCCATACTAGTGCTCCGCTCTGGGACCCTCGGACTGGGGTTGCCCCTGACAGCACATTCCGGTCCAGGAGGATCCCCTGATGTCACTGTGTATGGCATTGGCAACGCTCTGGCTGGGGATTCCACTCCTAGAGGGAGCCCCAATGGAGCTATCTACTGAGGGTGTGTATGGCACTATCTACAAGGGTGTGTGTGGCATTATCTACAGAGGGCACCGCGCCAGCATCTACAGAGAGCACCGCGGCAGCATCTACAGAAGGCACCGTGGCAGCATCTACAGAGGGCACCGCGGCAGCATCTACAGAAGGCACCGTGGCAGCATCTACAGAAGGCACCGTGGCAGCATCTACAGAAGGCACCGTGGCAGCATCTACAGAGGGCACTGTGGAATTATCTACAGAGGGCACTGTGGAATCATCTACAGAGGGCACTGTGGAATCATCTACAGAGGGCACTGTGGAATCATCTACAGAGGGCACTGTGGAATCATCTACAGAGGGCACTGTGGAATCATCTACAGAGGGCACTGTGGAATCATCTACAGAGGGCACTGTGGAATCATCTACAGAGGGCACTGTGGAATCATCTACAGAGGGCACTGTGGAATCATCTACAGAGGGCACTGTGGAATCATCTACAGAGGGCACTGTGGAATCATCTACAGAGGGCACTGTGGAATCATCTACAGAGGGCACTGTGGAATCATCTACAGAGGGCACTGTGGAATCATCTACAGAGGGCACTGTGGAATCATCTACAGAGGGCACTGTGGAATCATCTACAGAGGGCACTGTGGAATCATCTACAGAGGGCACTGTGGAATCATCTACAGAGGGCACTGTGGAATCATCTACAGAGGGCACTGTGGAATTATCTACAGAGGGCACTGTGGAATTATCTACAGAGGGCACTGTGGAATTATCTACAGAGGGCACTGTGGAATTATCTACAGAGGGCACTCTGGGTGTGTGGCAGTATCTACAGAGGACACTGGCATTATCTAGGGGTGTGTGGCATTTTCCACAGAGGGCACTGTGGCAGTATCTACAGAGGTCACTGTGGCAGTATCTACAGAGGGCACTGTGGCATTATCTATAGAGAGCTCTGTGGCATTATCTATAGAGGGCTCTGTGGCACTATCTAAAAAGGGGCTGCCCAATCTTGACATTTGTGTGTCTGCCAAACGCTGCCAACTGAGCTGCTGGACTGCATTTAGCTGGAAAACTGGATTGTTGAAATTAGCACGTGGAGAAAACTCGCAAATTTCCATTAAGTTTAAACCTAGCGCTATTATTATTATTATTATAGTAATGTAGTATTGTTATAGTAGTTCAAATAATTAATTGATTAACAATAATTTGGAATTGTATCAAATTTGAAAGTAATGCGGCCCATCAACTTCACATTTTTTCTATATGTGGCTCACTTACTCGGCCGAGTTTGAGACCCCTGGCCTAGATGCTTGCAACTGTAAGCAATAAAAATGCATATGTTACCCATTCACTCCTATTGTAAAAAAACAACAACATATACTGTGCAAAAGCGTTTTTTTTTTTATTTATAGCGTAGTCAACTTTTCAATACATTAAAAAGAAAAAATGGTTTGCCAACATATAACGCCTGAACTTATGCCAAAGGACACTCTTTTAGCATACATTGGGTTCATAAACATCTATGTACATGTTTAGTGCAAGCATTGGGTACATAGACTTACTATTAAAAAATAAACATTTCCTCATTCCAATGTATGCTAAAGTCCTCCAAAACAGGCTCACCCTAAAATGTATTACACATTTTTTTTATATTTCCTGCTAATAAAACTTTCATGTTATATAAATTATTTTGATGCCCCTTCTTGTTATAATTATCCGGTGAAAGATAGTTTCATGTATTACAGATTCTGGAAATGTTTCTCCGATGTGTCTATTAAAACATTTCTCTATAAGACTTACAAAATGTTTTTGATTCTCAGGGATTAAAACATAAAGATAGCCATGATATATCAAACTATTCACGATTTAATGTCAAGTCTTATCTCCCAGATAGAGAACAGGTCCAGGAAATATTAAAGGTTTTATTTTTTTGTCAGCATGAGATTAATGCACACCTCCGAGCACCTGCTACTCATTGCATAGCTGCATATTTAATGTTAATATACCGTATAGAATAATAATTAGCATCAAGCCCGCATTAGGTCGCAGCACTCCCACAGAAGACAAATGGCGTTATAAGTTGCCCGGCAAGCCTTCTCTGTTTCACTAGCCTGTCCTTCCTGTTGATGCAAACAAATAAGGCTATTTGTGAAATGACTGTAATATTGAGCATATAAATGTGCAGGGAACATGACATGTATTTCAGCAGAGGGTGCTGTCCTCTAGTAAAGCACACGTTAGATTACAAGGTCATGCTGCCTATTGATAAATCACACTGCTGTGATTCCTAACTGACAGCTCAAACTAACATCAAGCTGGATGAGAGAGAACAAAAGGCCATCAAGCAGCCATTTTCTTGACACTTTTATTCAATCACCAGCAGATTGCTTACGACAGCAATAGCAGCTGTTTTGTCTTCATCTTTCCACATTTGATAAAAGGTGTCAACTCAAATTTTTGTAAATAATTCACTTACCCCTACTGCAAACTCCAGCTCTGCTCAACACATGTATTCCTTTTGAGCAGATCACTCAGACAGGTCAGGGCTCACTGATATCAAATGAAGGTCATCTCTGATATCAAAGGAAATACTGATAAAGCATCAATGCTTGAAGGTCAAAGATAAGAAATGCACAGAAATATTTCAAATGTGGGCAGAAATGCTAAACAATAACATGTGAGCAAAGCCTTGTGAATTTTACCCAGCATATTATTTTTCCATTGCTATCAAAATGATGGTTATACCCATTTGCCAGCTGTTTAACCCATTGTACTTTACTTATGTATTTTGACTATATTGGCTGTGGTTGGTGCACAGAGCAGATTTAAAGAGGCTCTGTCACCAGATTATAAGTGCCCTATATCCGACATAATCTGATTGGCGCTGTAATGTAGATAACAATGGTGGTTTTTATTTTGAAAAACTATCATTTTTGAGCAAGTTATGAGCAGTTTTAGATTTATGCTAATTAGTTTCTTAATAGACAACTGGGCGTTTTTACCTTTTTACCAACTGGGCGTTGTAAAGAGAAGAGTATGACGCTGACCAATCAGCGTCATACACTTCTCTCCATTCATTGTTAGCTGTAACCGCAGCACAGCGTGATCTCGCGAGATCACGCTGCACTGTCACATACTCCCACATTAACTTTACCGAAGTGTCTTGAGAGTGAATAGACATCGCTTTCAGCCAGGATGCGATGTCTATTCACACTCCCGACACTTCTGTAAAGTTTCTGTGAATGACAGCACACGTGATCTCGCGAGATCACGCTGTGCCGTGATTAAGTCCCACAGAAACTTTACCAAAGTGTCGGGAGTGTGAATAGACATCGCATCCTGGCTGAAAGCGATGTCTATTCACTCTCAAGACACTTCGGTAAAGTTAATGTGGGAGTATGTGACAGTAGAGATCACGCTGTGCTGCGATTACAGCTAAAGATGAATGGAGAGAAGTGTATGACACTGATTGGTCAGCATCATACTCTTCTCTTTACAATGCCCAGTTGGTAAAAAGGTAAAAACGTCCAGTTGTCCATTAAGAAACTAATTAGCATAAATCTAAAATTGCTCATAACTTGCTAAAAAATTATCGTTTTCAAAATAAAAACCACTGTTGTTATCTACATTATAGCTTATGTAGTTATAATCTGATGACAGAGCCTCCTTAAGGAGGTTGCTGTGTGTTGTCTATACAAGACTTTACATCAATATTCAGCTAGAGGAAACTATTTTTAAATCCTTAAAAATGTTTTCAAATATATAAAAAATGCAAAGTGTGAACAATATAAGATAATGGTTGCATTGTTTTTTTATTTATTTCCTGTTGCTTATATAGCGCCAACATGTTCCGCAGAAATTGCCACAATTTGCATTAATCCCTGTCACCAATGGGGGTCACAATCTAATTTCTCTGTCTCACATACAATCTAGGGCTAATTTAATAGAAAGCCTATTAACCTATTAGTTTGTGTCACGGTCTGTGGGTATGTGGACCCACTAGGCCGCACCGCCGTAGTGGGGAGGCAGCTGGCCAAACAACAGAGTACCCCAGCAATACAAAGTCCTGCACTAGGGTACCTGAATAGTCCAGACAGTGGCCGAGGCTTTGGCACAGATGGAGTTGGATTCAGCAGGTTATGCTAGACGTGGCGGATGACAGCAGGTGCAGCAGGTTGCGCCAGATGTGGCAGATAACACTGCACGTGACAGGAGACACTGGGCGTGGCAGATGACAGCAGGTGCAGAGGGACACGACTCCAACTCTAACAGGCTGTGGAACAAGGACACAGCACGGGATACATTATACAGGGCACGGGCAACAACTGGAACAGGATAACACTAAGGGACCATTTGCAGGACTGACATGGGAACACTGACAATGCTCAGGCAAGGATTAGAAGGGCAGGGCCCTTTTTATAGTCCAGGGAATCATGGGCAGTTGATGATGATTCCATTTGTGCGCACGCTGGCCCTTTAAGGCCAGGCACAAGCAAGCGCACGCACCCTATGGGACACAGCGGACTGGAACGGAAGTTAGCGCTGGCATCTCCTGGAAAGGAGATGCGAGCCAGCGCTCACAGATCCATGGCTGCTGCGCCGCAGGGTGAGTAGACCCGATGGTCTGCGGCCATGGACGCTACAGTTTGTTTTTGCATAAGTATGTTTTTGCAGCATGGGAGGAAACAGAAGTCCCCGGAGTATACCTACCCAGCCATACGGAGAACATACAAACTACATGCAGAAGTAAAGCTCTGTTCATTTGAGCTTTATAGACATACAGTGGCATATATTGCCCCTTGTAAAAAAAATATACCACATGCTATACTTTTTTTACTGTATGCCTTGGCTTGGAATAGAGTACTCTACTATGCTATGAAAAAAAGGTATATCGATGTATAATTACTCGATGTATTCCAAAAGTGCACTCTATTGGCATACACCAGGTCATATGGATATGTTCGCCGTATGCACCAGGGACTTTTCCAGTGCCTACGCCGAATGTAGTGGTAAAATGTAATGTCAACACACCCTTGGTTGGATTTAAACCCTGGACCCCAGTGCTGCAAGACAACAGTGGTAACCCTTGAGCCCCCATGCTGTCACAGTGGATTTCCTGTGATAATTATTGGGAAATCTATCAAAAACGTATCCTAAGTAGGTGTTATACTACCAATTTGTGTTTTGTTCCCCTTAACCAATGTAGATGAGTGAAGTATTACAGCGCTCTTTGTTGATACATCACCTAGGTATCTGATGTGAGTGTCAGCAGAGCTCCAATCAGAGAAATGCACTTAGCTTACGGGCACTCGATTTGTTCACAAATTTTGACACTGAAGTAAGTGCACATTTTACTGATAATTTGATCATTTGAAAATGTAAAATTCAAGTATATTGGTAAGTCACTTGGATTTCTATTCTAGAAATAATAGTGGGCAGTTTTAGGTCTCCGGATAAACCCTTTAAGTGCCTGTTATTTTGTCTCCTAAGATCCTTTCTTCTATATAGGGATCACATTATATCTTACATCCATACTGAAGACGGGAGCTTATAAAGATATAAAACATAACCAAGCATGCATAAATAAAACTGCTCTAACAAATGGTCATCAAAATGTGTATATGGGAGCAACAGCACAAATGAAATCTCCAGCATACACTCTGGCAGCACTTGAAAGAATGCTTCTCCCAAAGGGACAGAACTGTGATGTGCAAAATTAGCTTTGGCTTCTGGCTATATAAATGTGACTTAACTATGGAACAATCTGGAATATCTGAACTTTTATTCAAGTGTGTTTTTCCAGAGCCAAAGCTGTCTTAACGCACAGAAAATAAAAAGTAGCGGGCAGCATATGATAGGTAATTTGAAGCATTTGAATATTGCAAGTATGTATATTAAAAGTGTGTCTATTTACTTTGTCTTTATGTAGAGAGTGTATATGTACACTGTATCTAAATACTGAGTATGTGTATATGATGTATGTTTTGAGTGTGTCTATATATTATTTGTGTATGTCTCAATACAGTATGTTTGTATGTATGTATGTAGATTGAGTATAAATGTCTTGGTATTGAATGTGAATATATACATGTATGTAGTAAGTGTGCATATGAATGCATATACACAGTCGAGTCACATTATTATGACCACCTCCTACTTTCGATGTCGGCAGCACGTAGCCCATAAAGGAAGTGTTGCGTCGTGGGCTGGCTTGGTGGGTATATAAGGTGTGCAATAGGCTGTCTGAACACATATCACTCATCGTTGCTATGGGTGAAAGGGACAATTTATTAGAGTTGCAAAAAGGGATGATTATTGGCTTTCGGGCCAAGGGTGGCAATGTTTCTTAAATAGCGCAGTATGTCAACTGTTCACATGCTGCTGTGGTGAAAGTGTATCGTGATTGACAAATGGCACGATTCTGAATAACCGACATGGAAACCACGGAGCACCATGTGCCATTGATGTGAGAGGTGATCGTCGGCTACGATGATGCGCGAGGGCCGAACGACACACTACAGTGGAGCAGCTCACAGTGAAAATCAACCAGGGGACTACCAGACGTGTGTCTAAAACTACAGTTCAGCAAACCCTACTGGGGTTACGAAGCAGACGGATGGTCACTGCTCCTATGCTAACAAAGGTGCATCGCAAAAAAAAGGCTTCAATTTGCATGCCAGTATCGGAACTGGATCACCAATGATTGGCAAAGGGTTGCGTTCTCCAATGATTTACATTTTCTGCTTCATCGAACGGATGGACATGGGCGTATTAGGCATGAAACATCAAAGATCAAACACCCTGCTACCATTGCTGGAGGAGCACAAGCTGGTGGCAGCAGCATTATGGGCTGGGCAATATTTTTTATGGCGTTCTCTGGGCCCACTCATCCATGTGGAAGGCACATGGATGAGGGGTATGAATCCATCATTGCAGATCATGTCCACACATACATACTGTCTGTCTTCCCTGTGGCAGATGGAATCTTCAAGCAAGGCAATGCGACATGTTACGCAGCTAGAAATGTCCGACAGTGGTTGGAAGAGGACGACCAAAATTTCCAAGTACTACGTTGGCCAGACTTGAACCCAATTAAGCATCTATGGGACCACCTCAATTGTCTTGTTCGCTCTATGGATCCTCCCCCACGCACACTCCAGTAAATGTGGGATGCACTGCAGTCAGCATGGCTCCAGATACCTGAGAAAACCTACCAGCACCTTATTGAGTCACTCCCAGCCCGTCTAGCTGCTGTCCATGCTGCACATGGCGGTTACTCTGGAAATAAGATGGTGGTCATAATAATGTGACTCGACAGTGTATTTAGAGAATCTCTAATTGTCCACCGTATGTGAGAACACTCCTATCACTGTGTCCACTTTTAAAACAGTTTGTTCTGTTATCTTAATAAAAAATCTGGTTGGATTCTGGCACCACAATTAGCAAAAGTATTAAGAGATGTTGCTACCAAACTAGGAAATAAAGAGAAAGAGGCAGCACTCCACAGGTCAAAAAATAGCAGAAGCTTATTCACCCATCAGTGAAAAAGGTGCAACTTTTCAGCTGTTCAATGCAGCCTTTGGCATTAAGCAGCTGAAACGTTGCACCTTTTTCACTCATGGGTGAATAAACGTCTGCTATTTTTGACCTGTGGAGTGCTGCCTCTTTCTCTTTATTTGTATACCATTGGGGATTTACAAGTCGGATCCCTGGAGGCCTGCACCTGGATACCCTGGAGGTTCCTGTTCTACTGTGCTGCCCATATATCTCTCTTTTGATTCTATCAATCTAGGGATACAGATTCTAAGAGAAAGGCAGGGAATTGTGTAGGCAACATCATGAGTGGAATTTTGAGATACAAGCTGAGTGTTTCCCTTTATACATGTACAAAATTTCATGTTGTGTAGAGGTCATGGCATGTTGGAATTATGAGGGTAGTTTGTGGCTTTTATTTGCAAAATTTGTATCAGTAGTAGGTGATAGATTATTGACTGTAAGAGCAATGAGACTTTGGAACTCTCTGCTGCAGGATGTTGTGATAGTTGGTACATTGATTAAGTTAACGCCTTAACGACCGCCGTATAGTATTTTTATGGCGGCCATTCAGGGTAGTTCTTCTGAAGCGCCACCTTTTTACGGGTGCACTTCATAAGAAGTTTTCCCACATTGGGCGGGGTGCTCCTGAAGCCCAGGCTGTTGATGACAACCTTGGGCTTCAGGGCAACAATCGGAGACCACTAGCAGTGGTCTCCAATCATATTTAACCCCTCATATGCGGTGGTCTATAGCGACCACCACATCTAAATGGTTTTAGAGGGAGGGGGCTACCTCTCTCAACCCACCGGGCACACCCGCAATTCAATTGTGGCTGCCGATAGTTTTTATGACAGTCTGGGGGCCTAACAAAAGCCCCCAGTTCTGCCTTTAGTAAATGCCTGTTAGGCCATGCCAGAGGAATGGTCTAACAAATGCCAGTAAGTTTTACACTGACAGGCAATAATACGCTGCAATACAGAAGTATTGCAGTGTATTATAAAAGCGATCAAAATATCGAATAGTGAAGTCCCCTAGTGTGACTAAAAAAAGTTTAAAAAAATATGAATAAAGTTTGTAATAAATAAATAAAAGTCCTAATTTAAAAAATAAAATAAAAAAAATGTAAATTTAAAACACAAAAAAATTGAGGCAAAATTTAAGTTTTTCTCCTATTACCCCGCCAATTTTTTTTTATAAGAGTTAATCAATAAATTTTAAGTACCCCAAAATGGTGCTATTAAAAAATACAAATTGTCCTTATACAAGTACTTATACAGCTATGTAGACGAAAAAAAAAAAAGTTATAACTCTTTGAATGCGATGATGGAAAAACTTAAAAAATTGCTTGGTCATTAAGGTTTAAAATACCTTCGGTATTAAGGGGTTAAAGTAAGGCCTGGATACCTTTCTTGAAAAATATAATATTATAGGTTACTAGATCTAGAGTACTAGATTCTGGAGATGGGACGTTGATCCAGGGATTTATTCTGATTGCCATATTTGGAGTCAGGGAGGAATTTTTCCCCTAATGAGGCAGTTAGCATCAACCTTATGGGGGTTTTGCCTTCCTCTGGATTAACATGGTAGGATTACAGGTTGGACTTGATGGATCTGTGTCTTTTCTTCAACCTTATCAACTATGTACCTATGTAACATACAGTATTAGTCAGTTGTCCTGTTTCTACACACCAGATGTGATTGTCCTATTGGTAAGACTAGTAGATACAGTAGCTTCCTATTACCTTGCTAGAAGTTTGAACTTGCCTACTAGAGGACATCAGCTTTAGTTTCAGTTTTTTGTATAGCCACCAAAGATTTGGGGATATGCATTGCTACCATGAAAATAGAACTGCAGAGGTACCAAAGCATAGTTAGTTATCTTAATTGCATACCCACCAGAAATTCTATAGAGACTGCTTTGCATATCTGTTAGACATTTCAGTACCTATATCATTTGATACTCATCTACATCTATTCTGTATAGTATTGATGTCATCTGGCACTTGTATTTTTACGCACAATGTTTTGGCATTGCTAGCCAGCACGACTGAGCTTACTGTATGCCAGAAAATGTGTTTAATTGACGAGCAATGAACTCTAACAAATAATGTTGATTAAGCCAAAATGACACAAATACGGCAATTAAATTAACAGAACAGATGTCAACTACTGTGCGCACCAATAAAGTTGGCTGTACATAGACCAATTTGGTCTCTTTACATAAGCTTTAGGAAAGAGCATTGTCTTTCAATTTAACAGCCCACAAGTTGGTGCCAAAACCCAATTGGGTACCAAGTACACAGCGCACAGGTCATTAGTAGCCTGGAACTACTTAAGTGAAAGCAGAACTGGAAGGTGACAAACATTTCTAACCTAGAGTACCCCACCACAATTCATATAGAAAATCTACCCTAACAGATGCATGATTGGTCTAACTGCTTTGACAAGAATAAAGCTGGCAATAGGCATGAGATTTTTCTTAGTGGATGCTGACATTTTCTAAGGAACCCCTAATGATTTCACATGAATGGTGCCTGCTTGATGGTTCCCTGACATCGGCTGTGGGGAAAATAAAGATTCGACAATTTGGGTTTTAACCTGCCTGAACCATTGTTCCTTTTGGAGATAAGCATTTGCAAGAGGTGTCTGACAGCAGTGTAGATGTTCCTATAGAAATAAACATGCAAATTCGGCTGATCTGGAGAAGTCTGGCAGGACAGTTGTGAACCAACAAAGGTTTAGCGAAAATTATCTAAGTGTATGGCCAGATTTAGGTGACCATACGTATTAGATTAATGTCAGCCGTACCTGCCGATTTCGGCAGGATCTGCAATCATCTAATGTGTATGGGGGCCTCAAAGGATTGGGTAGTTGGATTCCAACACACCCAAGATTTTTGTTTTCAGTGAAGATAAGCCACCATCAAAGGTGTTTGGCAGCGTCCTACTCTCCTCTTCACATTGAGAATACATGCACGCACAGCCCAGTATACATGTTTATGGTATGATCAAGAGGAATAGCTGTCGGGCGTTCGGCTAACAGCTATTTAATGCATATTGCCAGCCTTAGGCCTCATGCAACTTCCTTCACCGTTTTATCGTCCGTTTTTGACGGATCCGTGTGCCCATTTTGTTCTCCGTGTGGTTTCCGTGTGCACTCCCGTTCCTGAGCGCCGAGCATGGTACTGTCCAGGGTGCTGAAAGAGCATGGCTGTTAAGCGCTAGTCACTGTACAGGGTGTTGAAAGAGTTAATGGGCTGCACTGATCGTGGTAACTCTTTCAGCACCCTGGACAGTGACAAGCGCTGAAGAATGACCATGCTCGGCGCTCGCAAAGTACAATTCAAATGAAGTAAAAAATAAAAAAATCAGTTCATACTTACCCAGAACACCCTGTTTTTTTCTCCTGTCCGGCCTCCTGTGATGACATTTCATCCCATGTCACCGCTGCAGCCAATCACATGGGATAAAAGTCATAACAGAAGGCCGGACTGGATGACGTCAGAAGGCCGGCCTCCTGGGATGATGCTTCATCCCATGTGACCGCCTCTGCAGCCAATCACAGGTTGCAGCGGCCACATGGACTGCCGCATCATACGGGAAGGTCGGACTGGAGGAAGAAGAGAGACTCATCACCAAGACAACGACCGGGCTACGTATGAACTGCTTTTTATTTTATTTTTATCAGCAGCCTCTTCTCTCTATCAGTGCTGGATAGTGAGAAGTGGCTGCCGATTAGTGTAATATCTCTAATATACTTCCGCCTACCCGGCCGTTGCTAGGCAATGGCTCCGTCACACACGGACGGCACACGGATGCCTTCCGTGTGCCTTCAGTTTTTTTGACGGCCCCATTGACTTGCATGGGCCTCGCGGTTACGGAATCTCGGATCAAAGTAGGACATGCTCTACTTTTGTCGGAACGGAGCAACGGGCCCGTCAAAAAAACTGAACTGTGCTTGGCCCCATTGAAATGAATGGGTCAGGGTGCTAGCCGTCAGAGAAAAACGGCTAGCACCCTGAAGGAAAAGGCTGAAGTGGGCATGAAGCCTTAGGCTTCGTTCACATATCCCTTAGGCTTGTCGAAGAAACCCCTTCCAGGTAGCACCTTTTGGGATGGGTGCTCTAATGGGCTCCCTCTGCTTTGTCAGGTGGTATTCAAATATGGTAATTGAAGTATCAGCAGTGCACCGGGAGATCAATAAAGACAATAGCAATCTGTTGTCTCAATCAATATTCTCATTTATTACCAAGATACATAGGTTAATATACCCTCAGGGCGTACCCTCTAACCAGGGTGTTACCTCTCATGGAACAACCAATCATAACATTTTACACGTAGACTGAAAATACGTCACAGGGTACCTTCCCACTGAGGTCACGTGATCCTGATGTTCCGTCGTTGGTTTCCGTCAGAATAGAGCCCTGACTGACACAAACGTAAACCATAGGTTTCCGTTTCCATCACCATTGATTTCAATGGTGATGGATCCGGTGCCAATGGTTTCCGTTTGTCTCAGTTGTGCAATGGTTCCATCGTTTTGACGGATTCAATAGCATAGTCGACTACAGTATTGATTCCGTCAAAACCACGGAACCCTTGCACAACAGAGACAAACGGAAACCTACAGTTTCCTTTTGTCTCTGTCAGGGCTCCATTCCGACAGAAAGCTCCAACGGAACATCGGACTAGCGCAGATGTGAATGAAGCCTAACAACGGGTCCTCCATTATCACGTTCAAAAAAAACTTTTGCTTATTTTGGTCTTCAAGTGTATATGGGCCCCCCTGGCTATTATCACAATCCAAAAATTAAGCACAGTAGGTGGCGGATAAAGTAATATTATAGTAACAACAGATTGCCAAAATGTACAGTGCTCTACCTTTTTTGTCTAGAATTATATTTAAAGAATTCTATTTGCCGCAATCCCTTCAATCTCAATTAATATTTTGGTGTATATATTAGAAAGTTTCAACTATCGCACTTGGACAATTGTGCAACATATTTTATTATATATTTAAATGTTAGAACATTTATAAAGTTTCAGTATATTGAAAGTGAAAGACTAGGAAAAAAGTAACTGCTAGATAATGTGTCAAAATTTGTCGTCATTCTTTTTGTTGAAGTTGTGCACAAACCTTTCAATAACTAGTGACATATCTCACATGGATTTGGCTCATGAATATTTATTTATGTTAGAGAAGAAATCATTGCTTTCCATCTAGAAGGGAGTTAACAATCCTTAATAGCTTCTTCTGATTTGATTGATGTTTTTGTCACTTTCTGCAGTAAATAGATTTCCATTAGCATACCAATGTTATCAAGCCTTCTACCTTAGATTGCACTTAAATGGCCACATTTTAATATCCCACCTCGGGTTTCTTTGTCACTTGAGGGTCACTCTTTGCTGTCAGCAGAAATAAAGTACACAGGCATTTTTCCACTTGTTCTTTTTGCTTGGTATGCTAGAGTCAAGCCTATTTGTTCATAAACTAAAACATTGAAAGACCTTGGTATTGTCATAAAATGTGGCTCCATCTCTAAGCTATTTATTCTTTTGCTGTTACAGTAAAGCAGTGAAGTATACACACTTCAAGTTAGTTGCAGACCTTGATGTAATGGAAAGTACAACATCCTTTATAATAAAGTATGACATTGTATGTAGTCAGGGGGTTGTGTTATGAAAGCTTGGACATAAATCACTTTGTGATACACTACTAAAATTTGTCTACCCGGGTTTCATTTTGTGCTTTGAATTAAATAGTTGGTAAATGATTATCTCAATGTTTTTATTCATGTTATAAAAATAACAGACTTCTAGAATGGCTTATAATTAATCAAAACACACTTACCTTGCAGTTTTTACAGGTCATGTTTACGATTGAAGAGTTAGAAGGAACATCTGCTGTATCATAAAACATTATGGAAATGAAAACATTTCAGCCCAGTGGAATATCACCGGGGTGCACGACCTTTACCCTTCAGGGAACCTGGGATAACTCTAGTCCGGTTGAATGATTATTGAATACCATCATGATCTGACAGCTCTTTGCTGACTTGTTCCAGATAAATGTTGTCATGGGTATTTAGTAATGTCATTCTTTTAAAAACGAAGGAATAGGAATGTATTTTTGCTTAAACAGATTAGTGGAATGTATTAAATTGCATATAACCAATGTAACTATTATTTAACCCAGAAGAAGCTACGTGAAAAACACTTGTTGGGGTTTGGATCCCCACATAGCCCTAGTCTGTATGCCTCACTTTATTTGAGTTGGTTATTGACTATATTTTTTACCTCTTTGGGCGATTGTGTCCAAGCTTATGCTTATATAGCTTACCACTCACTCTTTGCACTATTTGCACTTTATTATTATATGAGGTTTCAGGACCCGGTCCATGAGGGGACCCATCTTTGTGGGTAATGTAAACTTTTTATATATAGATTTTACATGTATGTATTTCTAATAAAGTATTTTTATATTTGATAGTGGTTCTTGTATAGGTGGTCATGAAAAAACAGCTAACATGAAGAAGGTGTGCTCGAAAAACTATACACAGCTCATGATTTGGTGGCCTATTAAATCACCTTAAGAAGCAATAACTTTTTCTTAAAACTTTTTAATAACTTTAACACCTAAATGACCTATCCACACTCCTTTTCGTGATGGTCATTGAGGGTATCAATGTCAGAGTACCGCCTTTTCACGGTGCTGTGTCATCAGCCCAGCACGGGTGTCCCGATCCAGCTAGAGCAGGTTTCGACTGTCTAAAGAAAGCTGGGCTTCTACTTTTATGAGCGGGATCACAGTGACCTCTGATCTCGCTTCTTAAATCCCTTAAATTCTGTGGTTAATAGCGACCACATCATCTAAGTGGTTTTAGAGGAAAGTGGCTCCCACTGTCACCTCATCGGCACCCCTGCTATATGAGCACGAGATGCCAATATTTAACATGGCAGCCATTGGCCTAACAAAGGCCCCAAGTCTGACATTAGTGAATTCCTATAGAATGCCTGACAGTTTTACACTAACAGCCATAATACACTGCAATACAGAAAAATACGAGTTTAATATAAGAGCAAGTGAATAGTGATTCCCATAGTTTAATAAAGTCGCTAATAAATAAAATGAAAAACCCACTTTTTCCCCCTACAAACTGCTGTATTATGAAAAAAACATAGAAAATTTTAAAACCAATACGGAATTGGTATTGCCATGTCTATAGTGACCCAAGCTAAAAAAACGATTACATTATTTAACCCACACAGTGAGTATGTCTGCAGAAAAAGGCTTTTGAAATGAAAAATAGGCTGGTTACTAAAGGGTTAAACCATCTATGTACAAAATTATAATTTGAGTACATGATGATATTGACTTTGTACTGCGTTAAAGGTGCCAGCAAGCCATATGTAAGTGTAGCAAAAATTTGAATAACAATATACATTATAACATACAGACAGATTAATCATGGCAAGATATAACACTCATACCAAATTCAAACAGGGGTTGGAAAGGTAAAGAACGGAAAGAAGGAGCAACTGAAAGCAATGGTTAATCATAGAATGTGGGGATTTGTTGTCATACAAAGAGAACCCAGTTAAATAATCTGTATAGGATAAGTAAAACATTGCTGCTTTCTTTCTAAAAACAGTGCCACTTCTGTCCATGGGTTGAGTCTGGTATTGCAGTTCAGCCAGTGGCAGATTAACCTCTTCCCTCTTTAGCCACTTTTGACCTTCCTGACAGAGCCTCATTTTTCAAATCTGACATGTTTCACTTTATGTGGCAATAACTTCGGAATGCTTTAACCTATCCAAAGCAATTCTGAGATTGTTTTCTCGTGACACATTGGAGTAATGGTTTGCGGAGGTCATGTCGCATTTGCAAAGCCCCTGAGGGACCAAAACAGTGGAAACCCCCACAAGTGGCCCCATTTTGCAAACCACACCCCTTTAGGAAATTATCTAGGGGTATAGTGAGCATTTTGACTCTGCAGGTTTTTTGCAGAAATTCTTGTAATTACGCCGTCAAAATGAAAATCTACATTCTTTCAAAGAAAATGTAGGTTTAGATAAAAAATTTTTCTCATTTCCACAAGGACTAAAGGAAAAAAAGCACTACAAAATTTGTAAATCAATTTCTCCCGAGTAAAACAGTACCCCATATGTGGTAATAAACGGCTGTTTGGACACACGGCAGGGCTTAGAAGGGAAAGAGCGCCATTTGGCTTTTGGAGCTCAAATTTAGCAGGAATGGTTTGCGGCGGCCATGCCGTATTGGCAAAGCATCTGAGGGACCAAAACAGTGAAAATGCCCAAAAAGTGACTCCATTTAGGAAATTACACCCCTTGAGGAATTCATCTAGGGGTGTAGTGATAATTTTGACCCCACAGAATTTATTAGACTTGGGCAGTGAAAATAAAAACAATAATTTTTCTTGAATAAGACGTAGCTTCATCTCAACATTTTTCATTTTCTCAACAAATAAAGAAAAAAAAGAACCCCAACATTTGTAAAGCAACTTCTCTGGAGTACGGAAATATCCCACATGTAGTCATAAACTGCTGTTTGGGCACACGGCAAGGATCAGAAGAGAAGGAGCACCATTTGGCTTTTGGAGCACAGATTTTGCTGGATTGGTTTCTTGACACCATGTCGCTTTTGCAAAGCCCCTAAGGTACCAGTACAGTGGAAACTACCCAAAAGGGATTCCATTTGTGATAATACACACCTTTAGGAATTAATCTAGAGGTGTAGTGAGCATTTTGACCCCACAGGTGTTTCATAGATTTTATTTGAATTGGGCAGTGAAAATAAAAATTAAATTTTTTCCAATAAGATGTAGATTTAGCGTAACATTTTTCATTTTCTCAAAAAATAAAGGAGAAAGAGAACCCCAACATTTGTAAAGATATTTCTCCCGAGTACGGAAATTCCGTATATGTGGTCATAAACTAATTTTTGGGCACACGGCAGGGCTCAGAAGGGAAGGAGCGCCATTTGTCTTTTGGAGTACAGATTTTGCTGGATTGATTTCTGGTCACTATGTCGCATTTGCAAAACCCCTGTGGGACCAAAACAGTGGAAACTTGGCTTTTGAAGCGTAGATTTTGCTTGGTAGTAGTTTTGTTTGAGTATTACTGGTATTTCAGTTTATAATGTGGGGACACATGTAAGCTGGGCAGAGTACATCAGGGGCATAGTGAGGTGGTATAATAATGGGATAAAAAATAAAATAATCCATACATGTGTGTTACGCTGTGAAGCAATCCTTTGTGCACAGGCCAGTGTCACACTGATAAATGGTGTCCTTTCTTATCCCCCTTTTGGTTCACACTCCGCACCTTTGCAGTTTGGTTGATTTTGCTGCGAAGTGTTGCCCTGGTTTAATACGGGCACCCTTGCTTCTAGCAGATATGTTTGGGCCCTCCCTTTCCTGGTTACCTAATTTTAGGGCCCCGATAAATTGTCTCTTGAAACAGACGAAATGTTCCCCTCTGTTCAACACAACCGCATATTTTTATTTCATGACTTATTTGAGCCTTAACTAATTTTATTTTTTCATGGACGTAGTGGTATAAGGGCTGTTTTTTTTTTTGCGGGACGAGCTGTAGTTATTATTGGTACCATTTTGGGTTACATGCGACTTTTTGATCACTTTTTATCCTATTTTTTGAGAGGCAAGGCGACCAAAATACAGCAATTCTGGCATCGTTTTTTAGGTTTTTTTTTATACAGCGTTCACCATGCATTATAAATTATATGTTAACTTTATTCTGTGGGTAAGTGCGATTCCGGCGATACCTAATTTATAGCACTTTTTTATGTTTTACAACTTTTTGCACAATAAAATTACTTTTGTAAAAAGAATGTATTTTTTCTGTCGCCAAGTTGTGAGAACCATAACTTTTTAATTTTTTTGTCGATGGAGCTGTATGAGGGCTTGTTTTTTGCGAGACGAGCTATAGTTTTTATAGCTACAATTTTTGAATACGTGTGAATTTTTGATCACTTTTTATTTAAATTTTTGTAGGGCAAAGTGACCAAAAAACAGAAATTCTGGCATTTTTTTTTTACGTTTTTTTTACGCCGTTCACCGCGTGGAATAAATAACATAATATTTTTATAGTTTAGGCTATTACGGTCGCGGCGATACCAAATATGTATGGTTTATTTATTTTTTTCAATAATAAAGGACTTGATAAGGGAAAAAGGGCTATTGTGTTTTATTTTATTACTTGAAACTTTTATTATATTTTTTACAACTTTTTTTTTTCACTTTTTTTTTACACTTCACTTTAGTCCCACTAGGGGACTTGAAGGTCCAACTGTCAGATTTTTTTTTCTAATACATTGCACTACCAATGTAGTGCAATGTATTAGATCTGTCAGTCATTCACTGACAGCAAGCCGATTAGGCTTCGCCTCCGGGCGGGGCCTAATCGGCTTCCGCAATGGCAGACAGGAGGCCATTGTTAGGTCTTCTGTTGTCATAATAGCAGTCGGCAGTCGTGCGATTGCAGGGCACAGCTGGCGATCTGCTAACAACCACAAAGATGCAGCAATCGCATCCGATCACTGCATCTGAGGGGTTAATGGCCGGAATCGGAGCTAGCTCCGGTTCCTGCCGTTACAGGTGGATGTTAGCTGTAACATACAGCTGACATCCACCGCTGATTACGCCGTCTCATCTCCGGAGCCGGCACCATCATGCCAGCGGCTATGGAAGCCCTTTAGGCCCTGTCTCCGGGCGGGGGCTGAAAGTTTTCCATGCTAGACACACCGGGAGGCCAGTATTAGGCCTCCGGTTACCATTGCAGCCACCGACACCCCGGCTATTTCATTGCTGGGGTGTCGATGAGCTGCTAACACCTTGAATGCAGCGATCGCTTTTGACGGCTGCATTTAAGGGGTTAATGGCAGGGATCAAAGCTAATTTCGGTCCCTGCCGTTACAGCAGGATGTCAGCTGACATCCGGGGATGATGACACCAACTCAGCTTCTGAGCCGGTGCCATGCATTTGTTGTAAGTATACGACATTTTGCGGGAAGCACTGGCTTTCCATGACGTATACTTACGACAAATGTCAGGAAGGGGTTAAGTCTACCATGGTCCCTGGGCTGTTGACACAGCTTGGGCCCCCTCCTTCTTCCTCACACGTAATTCAACCCCCCCAACCCACTGACACTGTACCCGTCAGTGCCACTGACCTGATGGATACAGATTTTAGCACTAGATACAGCTGCTCTGTATTCAGGATATAAAGCAGCTGTATCTCACAAAGTAAAAATCATTTTTTATAAAAAGTATTTAGAAAGTTGCACCAAACACACTAATAAAAAAAAAAAACCATAATAATAATAAAAAAAATTGTAACACCTTTCTTTAACCCCTTCCCCCTGCATGCATTCTGGGCCTTAATGACAAAAGCAAAATTAGCAATTTCACTATGTCTTTATTTAATTGGTTATAACTTTGTAGAAATTGTGATGTATCCCTATAAATTTGGTATGTTTTTTTCCCCCCAGCAGAAACAGGGCTTTATTTTGGTGGTATATACTATAGATTTTATTTTATTTTTTTAAAAATCTTACAAAAATGCAAAAAAAATTTGGAAAAAAAAAGCAGTCTTCTTCAATTTGTTCTCAAATAAATAATGTTTTTACTTTTAGATGCCTCTAGATTTTTTTCTGAATTTGTTCTGATTGCATGGATACCAAATATGTTGGTGTATGTTGTCTTACTGGGCACTTGGCAAGGCCGCAAACTAAAGGTGTCCAATTTGGCCTATGGATGACTTTGTTTACAAAGCTGATTTTTAGGTACCACAGTGTCTTTGCAGAGGCCCTGTGATGTCAGATCATAAAAATACACCTAAAATGACCCAATCTGGGAAAGAAGACCCCACAGGGTTTTTAGCTATTGGTATAGTTTGTGCCTAGGCCTTTCAGATTTTTTCAGCTTTTTGATGAAATCTCACATAAAATATATAAAATGTTTATGACACTATGTATTATCATAGACCTGAAGATATTCATATCGTGAGAATTAAAAAAGAAAGAAATAAAGTTTTTCCCTAACAGATGCAGAGACCCCCATCATACCACCCATCATCTTGCTGCAGATCATATAGTGACTACAGTACTGATTAGAGGCAGAATAAACATTTACATTAAGTGACTCACCGGTGATGTCTTTTCAGATTCTAGTTGTTCTTTTTCTCTTTTCTTCTCCATCTCGTCAAGACCTCTATGATGACTTCTCCTGGCCACGACCCATTTCTGCAGTTTGCCGCTCAGATGTCTTCAGCTTCTCACTTTTCAAACATGTCTGCACCTATAAATGAAGATAAAATTCTCATGGTGCCGCACACTGTATCCCTAAATATAATTGCACAATACACTGCGTCCCTGGTTATAATAGCAACATACACTGTGTGCCACACACACACACACACACACACACACACACACACACACACACACACACACACACACACACACACACACACAGTACTCTCTGTAGATAGTGACCCCATAGAGACCCATGTAGATAGTGCCCCCATTGAGGCTGTTGTAGATAAGATAGTGCCACCAGAGAGCCCCCTGTATATAATGCTCCCCATAGAGCCCCCTGTAGATTGTGCCCCTGTAGATAGTGCCCCCATAGATCCCCCCTGTATATAGTGCTTCACATAGAGCCTCCTGTAGATAGTGCCCCACATACAGCCCCCTGTAGATAGTGCCCCATAGATCCCCTTTATATAGTGCTTCCCATAGAGTACCCTATAGATAGTGCCCTACATAGATCCCCCTGTAGATAGTGCCCCACATAGAGCCCCCTGTAGATAGTGCCCCAGATATAGTCCCCCTGTAGATAGTACCCCACATATAGACCCCGTGTAGATAGAGCTCTACATCTAGCCCCCCTGTAGATAGAGCTATACATACAGCGCCCCCTGTATATAGTGCCCACATATAGCCTCCCCTGTAAATAGTGCCCTACATATAGCCCCCATTAGATTGTGCCCCACATATAGCTCCCCCCTAGATAATGCCATTCACACTTTTAAGTAAAAAAAAAACTTTACATACTCACCTTGATCCCGTTCCCGCGCCATCCTGTATCAATGCAGGCCTGCTCTTTTCTGAGAAGGTATGTTGGGGCTGAACGACGCAAGTGGCGCGATGTCAACGTGCTGCTTGCGTCGTTGAATAGCTCTGATTTGCAGGGCAGAATGACTTGCCCCGTCAATCAGTGCTCTTCAACAATGAAAGTTGCACGATTACGTAATCGCGCCGCTAGCGTCGTTGATTGGCAGGGCAGAATGACTTACCCCTCCAATCAGCGCCTTTCAACAATGGAAGCCGCTAGCATCGTTGAAAGGCGCTGATTGGCGGGACAAGTCATTCTGCCCTGCCATTCAACATCATTGTAAGGACATTAATGCATAGACATGACGCAGATACAATTAGTACAGGACGGGGTGGCGGCGGCTGGTTTCAGTTGCGCCACCGCCCCCTCATAGAGGCAGCAGGCCAGGCGGTGCGGCCCTGCCCTCCCCATCAGCAGTGGCCCTATTCCCTCCCAGCCCGCCCCTGCTATTGCTCACTCATATGATGATCCACCACTGAGCTCAGCTCAATTGAATTGAATAGGTCTCAGCTGAATAACCACACACAACCTGTGGTACTGTTCAATGTAGAAAGGAGCCATGTTTTTTTCTAATCCCTCACAACCCTTTTTACTTTAGTAAAGAAAAAAGTATGTTAAGTAAAGTTTAAGAATGCTTCAGCAGCCACCATGGTTTTCTTTCTACCTTACAAAAGGTGGACAGAAAGGGGACCCTAAGGAATTTTTCAAAATAAATTTGCTCGGAAGAGGGGAAACTAGCTTTATTAAGAGTTTTGTTTAACAGTTACCCTATCCTTTTCGACTAAGCTTGAGTTTTAAAACCACCAACTAGAGATGGAAGATTCCAGGAAATTTCAATGGCCATCACCCACTAAAGGATGTTTTACACAGGATGTTTATCGGGCAGATGAGCGTACATATAACGCTCATTGCCGATAATTGCCCTTTGTAAAAAGGGCAGCGATCAGCAGATGAACGAGCATATGCTGGTCGTATCATTTAAAAAAAGTAATAGATTATCATTGCTGTGCTACTTTGCATCTCCCGAGTTCTGCCTATGCTAGCTGGGAAAGAGCATTTAAGCTTAAAGTCTAATACCGAGCGTTACAGTAAACCAAGCCAAGAAAAACTGATGTAGGCAAGTGGAGTTTCGAGGTTGCTCACTGAGCTCACCCAGCAGGTAGCTGGAATGGCTGCTATGCATAAAAAATTGGAAGGCAAATATATGCTGCTAAGATGAGAGGTCCAAGAGTAGCAGCATCCTGAGGTCCCTGTCACTGCTCCTGATCCACAGCCAGTAGTGCCTATAGTTGCTGACCTGGTTACCCTCGTCTCTGAACTATATGTCCTGGGTACAAAATTATCTGGAATAGGATACTCCTCTCCTTTTGGATCTTAATGGCTTTCTAGATGCTATAACTATGATCTATGATGACCCCCACAGAACAGCGTCCACCGATTCTACCATTAGCTTCCTACGTCAGGGTCCGAGGCCTGTGGTAGACAACATTATGGAATGTTTGAGTATTGCTGCCGAAACACAAAAGAACGAGGCAGCACTCAAGTTCTATTTTTGTATGGGGCTAAGCAACCAGCTCAAGGATGAATTAGGTCTTCCGTTTCTGGCACTGGGATGTGAGGACGCGGGATAGAGAGCTCCAGCACCAGTATAGCTACAGACCACACTAACTTGTCCTTTTTAGGCCTCCAATGGACAGATTGCAGCCCCCACAGTACAAAACTAGCAGGCCCCTCCGGAACCCCCCTGGTTCTCGTGATGCTTCAGATACTAGGCGCTGAGATGGTCACATCACTCGTTCCAGAGTGGACATGGACTCAGAACCAAGAACAACTGTAAGAGGTGAGCCCCATTACACTCACCTTAGCCCTGTGTGGATCATCTGCTGACAGCCTGTGATCCTGCGATCAAACACTGCTGCAAAGACACTGGTAGCAGCACCTTGCTTATGAGGCCCAGCACCAGCCTTTCACTGTACCAATGTGACTCCCAGTGCTTACCAGCATTTTAGTGTTATAAACTAACACTACCTACCTGTGCTCCTGAGCCTAATCCTATGGGTTTGCCTGGACTTTATGATGCACTGAAGTGCTGTCTCCACAAAACTTTATTGCCGCCTCCTGGCACTCAGTGACCTCCTAGGCTGACCAGTCCCTTTAATAATTCCTGGACCGCTACATGAAAATCATGCGGGTATCATTCCACCTCCCAGCCTAGAGAGCTTTTGCACTGCAGCCTTAATTTGTCTAGGGGGCGCCACCATTGTTGAAGAGTGCTTGACTTCACAGAGGTATTGAATATTCTAGCATCCCAGTTTATTACAGGCCGAGCTCCTAACCAGCTCTATTAGCTATCTTGAAAGAGGTCCAGATCTCTGCTCCTGTTTCATGGAATGGTAGTAATTGAGGAGTGCACAGAAGTCACCACAAAATATCCCGGGCACAGCTTCTGACCCTTTTCATTTTCTGCCATCGCACCGGTGCTCAATGGTCAAAACAGACATAAAGATCCCACTCCTGAACCCTAAAGTGGGTTTTATAAACATCCCCAGGAGTTAAAGTACACTTCTAAACATAAACCATTATTAAATTACAAGCTTCTGGCGATCAAGGTTGCAAAGCAGATAGCGCCAGATATTCAAAAGACACTTGATGTGACTATACAGGCATCTCTTTCATGCATGCAATCTGACATTAACCAGAAAGCTTCACATATTAGTAATACAGAACAACATATATCCTTATTAGAGTTGGATTAAAAAAAATGTTTACTCAGTTAAATGCTGTCATAGCGGAAAATAAAAGACTAACTGCCCAGACGCTCAATATTGAGAATCGTTCCAGACTAAATAACCTCAGAATGGTCGGTATCCCAGAGGCTGTGAAAGCAGCTGATCTGCCCATGTTGTGCGAGGAAGACCTGCCAGCAACATTGGGCCTGAAGCATTGTTGTATAGTGGAAAGAGCCCACAGCATAGGCCCTGAACCGAGTTTGACTAAACCTCCGAGAGATACCCACTTCTCTACTGCAGCACGTCCTGATAGGCCCAGTAAAGAAATAATGCGGTTTCCAGATTTTAATAATAAGGTCGAGATTCTGAAAGCCTTCAGTAGGGGAAAGAAGCCGCTTGACTTTAGGGGCTCACAGGTGCTACTTTTTGAAGACTACTCGGCGGAGGTGTAAAACATAGGAAAACCTTTAGTAAACTCTGCACAAAGCTGGTCAAACTAAAGATTTGTTTTCAACTGGTCTATCCGGCTCACCTTCAAGTTTATTTGGCAGATGGCATGGCGAGATCATTTACTTCTGCAACTATGGCGGAAGTGGCCCTGCATGAGGGAATGCTAACATACATTGTTCCTGCAGGATGGGCGAAATCATCTAGCATAGATTCAGCTGGCATCATTCAGACGAGACAGAGGACTTGGGTGACCAGAGCATATTGTCTTTCTCTCAGGAGGCTACCCGCCAACTATTTCCAAAATAACAATGTCCCTCCAAACAGGCCAGACTGCTTTCTCCGCCAGACTTATGGGGTTATCCAAGTGTTCGTGTGAGTGCCACCCTCTGATCAGGTACCAGCCATCCATTTTGTTTTCTTGCTGATCCTGCTTCCATAGAGTATTTTACATTTGTTCTTACTCAGTTATCCGGCAAGGGGCTTAGAGTCTAAACTAGGGGTCAGCAACTTATGAAACCGGTGCCACAGCCGGCACTTGGGGCATGGTTTGCTGGCAAACATCCCTTTCTGTGTGTGCTTGGTGGTGCTGACCACAGGGAGAGAGCGGAGCTTCATTATGCGCTTGGCTGCGCTGATCACCAGGAGAGAGAGACCTGCGCTTCTTTGTGTTTGTCACTACTGAACACTTGGCAAGCACACAATGGAGCACTGCTCCCTCCCTCCTAGTGTTCAATATCGCCAAGTGCATAATGAAGCGCTGCTCTCGCTTGGTGATCAGTGCCTCAAGGACGGAGTCTTCTATGTGGACCCCCCAAATCTGGTGTTCAGTAGTAGCACTCTCCTGTGGGCAGTTCCCCCTAGCTTGTGTTCAGTAGCCACTCTCTTCTGTGTGCCGTTCCCCCTAGCTGTCGTTCAGTAGCCACGGTCTCTTCTATGTGCACCTACCCCCCAAAGCTGGTGTTCAGTAACCTTGTATGCACCACAGTTAGATTATTTTTGCAAAGAAAGTCATGGACAAGGGTTATACTAAAACCTAAATTTAATTAACTGATTAATAGATTTATGTCACATACGTGGTAAAAGTTTGTCTTATATGACTTTCAAATTTGCATGGCACACTGAGTAGTTCATCATTGATTTTTTTTTATCGGCATGCCATACAAAAAAGGTTGCCTACCCCTAGTCTAAACTATGCATAGTTATGTCTAATGTCTCTAGGAGGAGGCAGAATCCTCTGAATTCTAGCGAGTGATTCCCCTTTGTCCTCTTGCCTCCTTTAAAGGCTATGGAAACCTTTAAAGACACAGGTTCTATGTATCCTGGATACATAGAATCTGTGTCTTCCGCTAAAACGCGAATCTGTCAAGTCAGCGGAACTAATAGCTTAAGTGACAGCTGTTAAAGATCACATCTACGTTATGAACTTAGATGTGATACATAGAAGCTGTATCTCAAAAACTATTTTTTTAAATAAAAACTGTTACAAAGTTGCACTAAACACTACAATATATTGTTTTAGTAAAAAAAAAAGTCTTCAATGTTTTCCATAGCGTTTAAGATCCTTACAATACTTAGACTATTTTTCTCACCCGATACCTGACATATACCTACAATTCTTCCATGGACTTGGTATTTTTATATTTTTACAAGTTTGTTCTTTAGTTCTTGCAATGTTCACCTTTTTTGTCTACAGTCCTCCGCATAGCATCCAGATTACAAAAGTGTCTGCTCTGTTCCGTAAGCCCGCCGAGAATGTAAGAGGGGCATCCTGGCCGCCGCGGTATTCAGTCTCCTTAATACAGTCTTCATCTAGTTTTCTTACACTATGCAAATTATCTCGTAGAATGTCACAGGTTTGAGTTTGCCAAATAAAAGGTCTGACATTTTAAGACATCTCAACCAATCATGTCTTAATGTAGTCCTACTAAAGGAGACACATTTAACAAAGAAAGACTTTTTTCACATCCAAAAATTCTGGGTTGGACCGGTAATGGGGGCCCCTGTCTTAAAGGGTTCAGCAGGGGTTCTTATAATATTCCACAAGAATTGTCCCTTTAAAATGCTAGTGGAACAACATGATCAAGAAAGTAAATGGGTACATGCCTTTATTGAACATGGTGAGGAGGAACAAATGCGGGTGGTTCAAAAGGGGAAAATTTAAATTTTTTGACAGTAAAAAGGCCCTCCTACAAACAGATGGCATGCCATTTAAGGTGCTAAGGGGCGATATGAATACAGTCTAAATTCAGGGACTCGGCACTAAGGGTGAATTTTTTATTTTGCAATCCACTTATTAAGTATGAACGTTTTCGGCCACATTCGATAATTCTATATAAAATAGAGCAAACAGAAAAATTTATCATCATCTTTATGTCACATCGTATAAGAAATTTTTGAGGAAAAAAATACGGCGTTAATCAAAAAAGACTAAAGGTATAACATCACCCTCATGATATATTTTATTAATAATGTTTTATTTTAGTAGATGTTATCGATCACATGGTAGTATTAATTTTGACATACAAACCCACTATTTCAAATTGTATTAGCTAAAAAATTACAATTAGCTTACTTGGTTATCATACAGTGTTAGAACAAACTAGTCCATATACTATGATCTATATCTAGAGCATCAATGTCACGGAACTATAATCTGGGAGGATACCCCAAATTATACTACAAGAAAGGAGAAAAGTCATCTTACCGGATTGCTCGGGAACAAAATAAAAGTAGTAGATCTCCAAGACTCTGTACAACGCTCTACTACGCAACCTCCGTTGCTGTACTAAAAGGCGCCAAGTTAATCTGAGTACAGCGTGCATTTAAGGATCTCTCATCCCATGTGATCATGACGTTGCTGACATGCAGCGTCATGACGTATACCTATTATGTGATCTTCCAGAGTGAGGCTTGGCTGTGTAACTACAATACCTGTACCTGTTGGATCACATGATGTAAACCTAGTAAAACATGCATGAATAATGACAATATGCTGGATGAGATAATTAGAAGTATTTGGCGTTCCTAACAATCCAGCAAGATGATGGGGGAAACGTTCTAGATCTTTAGGAATTTAATCCTTGGCGTGCCTGTCAAATATAAAGGAGGTCATATTATAGATCAAGTATTTTATTATATATTATATTAATACAATATAGGATAGTATTCAATAGACTTATGAAATTAATAAATCTAAAAGTAATCAATAGTCAGGAGCCGCGGCTCACAGCACAAACATTATCTCATTTAAATGAAGCTATGTTGATCATGCTCTCTGTTTAAACCTTTAGGTTCCAACGATTGCATCGTATGAATCCAAAAGGCTACCCTCAATTTTAATTTCATCCTATAGTCGCCACCTCTCCTAGGAACCGACACTTGTTCCAATACTTGGAACTTCAATTGGTATACATTATGACCCAATTTCTGAAAATGATAGGGCAACGGTAGAATACATTTTTTACATCAACTTATGTTGCAAAATGTGGTCCCGTATATGTTAGGAGGTCTCCCCAACATACACAAGACTGCACGGATACTTCACAACATAGACAACATATGAAGAATCACATGTAAAGTAGCCCTTAATGAGAAATCCTTTCCCTGATAATGGATGAAAGACCTTATCTCCTTTTGCGACATTGGTGCATTGTGCACAATGTAAACATGGGAAAGTACCTATTTTCTTAGTTTTCAGAAATAGTTGGTGAGAAACTACAGATTTTGAACGTACTAATTTGTTTAGTAAATTCTGAGGACGGCGTAAACCAGGTAAAAAAAGGTTGTTTAACAGCTTTTACTGTGGGATAACCCTTTTATAAGAATGGCCAATGTTGGTGGATCATTTTGTATATTTTGTAAGCAAAAGGATTAAAAGAGTGGACAAAAGGTATCCTAGCATTGGTCGATGTAGGTCTAGTTACTCTAGGACGTCTACATTCTTACAAAATCTTTTGCGGATATCCTCTGTCATTGAACTTATTTTGAATTTCATCTAAATGTAAAGATTTAATATCTTTGTCTGCGACTATACGATCAATACGTTGAAACTGTGAAATAGGTAAGGACTTTTTGGTTGCAGTCGAGGGACAACTCTTAAAGTGTAACAGATTGTTTCTGTCAGTAGATCTCACAAATAAATCCACCGAGAGAGACCCTTTGTCATCCTTAATGACAGTTGCATCCAAAAAGTCAATTTCGAGAGAGTCATGGTGTACTGTGAACCGCAGCCCCGGACATATTCCATTTACATATTCATGAAAGGTGAGAAGGGTGTCCAATGGATCCTCCATATGCAAAAGACATCATCAATATATCTGTTACAGACCAATGAGTGAGCTTGAAACAACCTATTTGAGTAAATAAACTCCTATTCTAAATTGGCCATGTAGCAATTTGCATATGGTGGGGCCACATTGTATGCCATCGCTGTACCTTGTACTTGTAAAAAGTAGGAATCCTGGAATAGAAAATAATTTTCTTTCAAAACAAGGGTCAAAAGATCCATACAGAAATTAACCACCTGAGTTTCATAGTCAGATTGCTGTAACATATTTTTAACTGCCAAGAGGCCCTTTTCGTGTTGTATTGAAGTATACAGACTGTTGACATCCCATAATACCAGGAAAGACTCCCTTGGTATCACTGGGATGTCACATATAACCTGCAAAAAAGCCCCTGTGTCCAATAGCAATGAAGTTGTCTTCTTAATTAAAGGTGTCAACATTTTTTACAACACCATGGACATGGGTGACAATATTGAATCAGTCGATGCCACTATAGGTCGCCCAGGTGGTTTATTCAGGCTCTATGTATCTTGGGCAGCACGTAAAAGACCGGTGTAATAGGAGTAGTATTTATCAAAAAGTCACACATTTTAGAATCAATCACGTGCTGCCCAAGATAATCCTCTAACAATATCTACATTTTGGTGGCAATTGACTGTACTGGATTCTTAGCCAATTGTCTATATAGCTTTGAATTACTCAATTGTGACTTGATCTCATCCAGGTAATCACGTCTATCCGTGACAACTATTGCTCTGCCTTTATCGGCTGGTTTCACAATAATTTCCTTATCCTGTATTAATGCACGAAGGGCCTGTTGGTCAAGGTTAGAAAACTTGGAAGTATAATGTAAGTGGCCTTTCTCTATCTCTCCCCTTAAAGGGAATAGGTCACCAAATAAAAAAAATTTTTTTTGTTAGCTACTTATTTTTATTATATTTTTTAAGTTTTTTTGCGGTATTTTTTTTTTCTTCCACAAGGTGGAAAGTATTACATAATAATGCCATGTTTTCTTATGTTGGCCACCAGAGGGAGCACTTCCAAGAATTACAGCAAGGTGAATCAGACAAAGCAGCCTGACCTACAGCCGCTGTAAATGTGAGAGGGAGACTCACCTCCTCCCCATATTTGTCTGCAAGCCAGGAAAAGGTGTCTTCAAAACTTAGCAGTGTCCAGCTCCCATTTTAGAAGTGTTTTTGGCAGAAGCTACAGGACACACCAAAAGGCTAAGAATGATGAAATTCAAGAGGGAAGACCCTGTGGTGAAAGACTTTTCAGTTGACAGGTTCACACGGCGTGTATTTGACTCGGTTTTTGACGCATTTTACTCGCCGCATTTTATATCAATGGGAAAGCGCACCGCTAGCACATACAACACGATTTTTTACGCATGCTTTTTTGAAAAAACGTGTTGCGGAAAAAAAGAAGCGTCGTGTCAATTCTTTGGCACGTTAAGCACGCCAAATGTTCCCATTGTCAATGGGACTCCTAATTATGCGCCAGAATACGTGCAAAAAGCACTCACAAAATTTGTAAAAATCCCTTTTTAAAGATGCGTCCAAAAACACTTGATTAAGCTTCCCATTTACATCAATAGGAAATCGCACCGTTAGTACATACAACACAATTTTTTACGTGAGCGTTTCTATAAAACGCGTTGCGGAAAAAAATAAGTCTCTTGTCAATTCTTTGGCACGTAAAGCGCGCCAAATGTTCCCATAGCCAATGGGACTCCTAATTACGCAAAATGCGTAAAAAAAAACACGTGAAAAACACACCTGTATTTTAAGAGGCGCTTTACAAGAAACGTTAGTGTATTTTACAGATCTACACGTAATTATTATTTTTTTGAGCAGCGTGTGCACATGCCCTAAGGAAATTATTTTTCATTGGCCTGTAGTTTCTACTGTGGTGCAGGGAGAAGACATAAGTCGCTGTAGGTGAGATTTTTATTTTTTATATTAGTAACTTTATATTTTTATTTTGCAGGTTCTGTTCAACCATTTGGACTACATCGTAGATACGTTGGAATACTTCGATGACCTAAGTTTAAAAAAAATAAAATAATGGTTAACGAGGGTTGTGCGGGGTAGTTTTTATTTGAATAAAAATATATTTTCCTAGGTTATATTCAAACAGTGTGGTATTTCCACGTTCTCGGCACGCAGCCGAAAACCACAGCGAAAAAATTGTGCTAAAAACACATGCGCTATTCGATGTGGTTTTCAGCCACGCGGGAAAGCTGCACTGTGTGAATACACCCTTAAGCCCTGTTCACACAGTTTTTTTTGCAGTCAGAAAAAAAAATGTGCCTCAGAATTCCTTCAGGAATTTTGAAGCCAATTTTAAACTGCCTGCACTTTTTGCCGCTGTTTTCGCGGCCATTGAAGCTAATGCAAGAACCATGGCTAAAACCGCCACGAAAAACTCCTCTGAAAAGATTTCAATGGGAGGTCAGAGGTGGTAGCCGCAAGAAAGGAAACACTACTTTTATTCCTCCGTGAGTGGTTAAAAGCCACCTGGGAAAAAAATCCCTCTGCCTCCCATTGAAATCAATGCATGGGTTTTATGGCGCTGATTCCGACACCAAAATCAGCACCAGCAAGCTCTGTGTGAACAGGGAGTTATATCTCTGTTTTTTAATACTTTATTATCACCTTAGTAATGGCAGTTGTCTGTTTGATGATGTCCATTACTAAGGCTAACCCCCATTATGGCCCCGGAACCAACCGCCACCAGGGATATTGGGAAGAGCCGGGTACAATACAGTACCCGACCATCTGTAGTGATGGTTGGTCACTGGGACGGCTTCAGGCTGTTATTATTAGGCTGGGAAGGGACAAAAACAGTGACGCTTCCCACCCTGGTAATGCTAGGCTGCTGCTGCTTTATTCTATCTAGCTGGTCATGAAAATGGGGGGAACCCCATGTCATTTTTGTATATGAATTAATTTAAAAAAAACAAAAACAAAAAACGACGTGGGGTCCCCCCCATTTTCATAACGAGCCCGATACAATAAAACAGCCGCAGCCTAGCATTACCAGGGTGGGAAGGGCCACAGTTTTTGGCCCTTCCCAGCCTAATGATACCAGCCTGCGGCCACCCCAGTGATCGACCATAACCAGGGGCGTAACTAGGAAAGACTGGGCCCCATAGCAAACATTTGACTGGGGCTCTCCCCTCCCCTGGGTGCCACACAACCCCCGCCCCTTGTAGATAGTGCCTCCCTGTAGACATACCTCCCATTTTTTCAGTTTTGTAAA
The DNA here is from genome assembly GCF_050947455.1 of Rhinoderma darwinii. Lineage (NCBI taxonomy): Eukaryota > Metazoa > Chordata > Amphibia > Anura > Rhinodermatidae > Rhinoderma > Rhinoderma darwinii. Next base: position 144,600,585 of record NC_134688.1, on the reverse strand, counting down.
GAGGGACAATGGAAGCGGCGTGCATAGCAAGTTTTTCCCCTGTTAGGACAGGCCTCTAACCCCGCCCTTTCAGCCCACACAGTACAATGCTCTCTTAGAACCCCCTACACAGTATAATGCTTCTATAGGTGACCCTCCACACTGTATAATACCCCATAGTGCCTTCCACACAGTATAATGCCCCCATTGCTGCCTGACACAGTATAGTACCCCGACATACTGTGTGGGACGCACTAATGCTCCCATAGTTCTTCCCATACAGTATAATGCCCCATAGCTGCCCCCACACAATATAATGCCACCATAGTCGCACCCGTACAGTATAATGCCCACACAGATGCCCCCACACATTATAGTACTCCATAGCTGCCCCCCATACAGTATAATACCCCCATAGCTGCAGTGAATCGCTGGACTCTGCAGTCACGTGCCATTCATGGCAGCATCACCATTGAGGCCAGCGATTGGCTGCAGCGGCACGTGACCAATTAATCTGAAGCATCATATATTACAAATTAAAGGGGTTTTCCCCACAAACACATGTAGCCCTAATCCACAGGATAAGGGGTTAAGTGTGTGATTGCTGGGGGTCTAGCCACTGGGGCCCCTAGCGATGAGGAAAACAGGGGACCAAAAGTCCCCCGAAGTGCTACATGAGAATGGAGAGCTAGTGCTCATGCTCAGCCAGCGCTCCATTAATGGTCGAGCATGCGCACTAGCGCTCCATTCTTATGGAGCACTTCGAGGGACTTTCGGTTCCCCGTTCTTCTCATTGCTGGGGTCCCAGTGGTCAAACCCCCAGCAATCACACATGTATTCCCTATCCTGTGGATTAGGGAAACACGTTTGTGAGAAACCCCCTTTAATTCCATATGGGGCATGATCCACTCGGGCCTTTTTAGATTTAAGAAGCCAGTGCCTGAAAAAACTAGCGTTCCTAAAATCATAAAATAAAAGTCATTTATGTTATGATTTTAGAAACGCTAGTGTCTCCAGGCACTTTGTGCTATTTTTTTTTTACTCCAATTGTCACACCTTTTCTCTACTCACAGTAGTCTGTCTGTATTTTAGTGACTAGGTGGCTCGGTGCCGTGCTGCCTGTTGAGCGCACGTCCCGCTCCTTCACTCCGGGCACACAACGCTGTTGCGCCGAACGACGTACTCACGCTGGGCGCAGGCAGCTGACGAGTCACGGTCTGACCACATTCAGACCGTGACTCGTGAGGTGCCTGCAGTGAGTAAGGTCAATGTAAGCTAATTCAATTTGCTTTACATTCAGGGTCGATTCTAGCTTTTGTACACAGACAATTAAAATCAACAGGGTAGTAGGACAATGAGGGACACAGCAGGTTTGATATGTATGAATACAATGCCAGTGAGCAGTATATACTGATATAAATACAAAAATAGATATATATCCCAAATATTATAGTACACTCACAGGTCCTGCATCGTGTCAGACGAGCGAGGACACATCGGCACCAGAGGCTACAGTTGATTCTGCAGCAGCATCAGCGTTTGCAGGTAAGTAGCTACATCGACTTACCTGCTAACGCCGATGCTGCTGCAGAATCAACTGAAGCCTCTGGTGCCGATGTGTCCTCGCTCGTCTGACACGATGCAGGACCTGTGAGTGACGACACAGCGTGATCTGGCAGAAGCTGGGCGTTCTGAAGAGAAGTGGATGATACTTCTCGTCAGAGCGCCCAGCTAGTAAAAGTATTAAAAACGCCCGGATGTACGCACATAATACACGCCCACTTGGACTTTTACTTTTAAACACACCCACTTGGACTTTTGCAAGCCTCATTTGCATAACTACAAAAATGGTCATAACTTGGCCAAAAATGCTCGTTTTTTAAAAATAAAAACGTTACTGTAATCTACATTGCAGCGCCTATCTGCTGCAATAGCAGATAGGGGTTGCAAAATCTGGTGACAGAGCCTCTTTAAGGAATGGGTAAAATCAGTCAAACGGGAGATGCAGATTAAAATACAATATTTGTACTCTTGCAGCTGGGGGCTATTCAGTGGTTGCAATGGCACCCACTAGCATGGTTTAATTAGGGCATCTAATAAATGCCCTCATTTACATTGATGTGTCTGATAAAGAATTCTCTTTTAGGATACCTATACATGTAGCGAATTGGTTGCAGATTCTCCATCTGTATTTGCAGGCAGAAAATCCACAATAAAAGACTGTTGCATGCAAGGGCATGAATCTGCGTAGAAATTGTGTCAAGAAATGGCCTGTCTGCTTTTTTTTTTGTGATGCGTATGAACTGCAGTGTGGATTCCGATTGAAGAGAAATTGACATGGCATACAGGCACTGGAACAGAATATGCGTCAGAATCCACGTTAAAATTCTGCTGTATGAACAAGGCCTAACAGTTGGAAATGTAACCTATTTTTGAAATGTAGAATAGTTACTTAACAGAGAAAATATACAGCATACTACATTTCCAATAAAATAATGTAAGACAACAAGCTATCAATGTTAATGTTTCTGGTGACATAGAATTGTATTAATGATGTCCATTTTCAAATTTTTTTTTATCTAAAAGTACAAAAGTGCAGTCATTTTGTTTCTTTTAACTGACTGTTCTCTGGTAATGCCAACTCCACATATTATCTTATTTCTCCACTTTCAGTTTATTGCCTGTTCCATATTTATGTGAATGTGTTTCTGACGTTTATATAAACAAAATGAATTGTCGAGTTGATATAAAAGATCAACTAGGAGACACAATTTACAACTTACATGGCGGAATTAAGTTGCTTTCACTGTAATAATTCACACACAAATGCAATAAGCCATAGAGGACATCGAAATATCGGTGAAAAATGGATTTGGGAATATTTGTTGTAAAGAAGAGATGTGCCATAATTCGCAATTTGGGAAAGAAAAATAAAAAACAAAACATCAGATTGTAGTAATGACTATAAATAAAAAGTAAAACAGCTCCCTATTTTTAGAAGAAGAAATGCTTTATATAATTTAATTACAATTTACCTATAAAATCTGAAAATGTGTACTATAGTGTTTACATAAAGAAGAAAAATATACTCTAAGGGGGGATTCACACGAGCGTGTATTCGGTCCGTGCGGGCCGCGTAGTTTTCACGCGGCACGCATGGACCAATACAAGTCTATGGGGCAGTACAGACAGTCCGTGCTTTTTGCGCAGCGTTTGTCTGCTGCGCAAAAAGCGCGACAGGTTCAATAACTCTGCGTATTTCGCGCATCACGCACCCATTGAAGTCAATGGGTGCGTGAAAACCACGCAGGTTGCACGGAAGCACTTCCGTGCAAACCGACTGAAACAGCGCACCAGCTGTCAAAAGGATGAATGTAAACAGAAAAGCACCACGTGCTTTTCTGTTTCCGAACATCCAAACGGAGTGTCTTTGCGATGAGCGAAGCCGGACAAGCGAACCGAACTTCACTGGGTTCGGCCGAACTCGTTTTGGCCGAACCCGGCAAAAAAATTATCGGTGTGCGACGTCAGGAGATAGTCACTGTCCATGGTGCTGAAAGAGTTAAACTGTTTCAGCACCATGGACAGTGACTTCCGATCCCAATATACATGAACCTGTAGAAAAAAAAACGAAGTTCTGACTTACCGTTAACTCCCGGCTTCTTCCTCCAGTCTGACCTCCCGGGATGACAATTCAGTCCAAGTGACAGCTCCAGCCAATCACAGGCCAAGCACAGGCTGCAGCGATCACATGGACTGGCGCGTCATCCAGGGAGGTGGGGCCCAATGTCGAGAGGCACGTCACCAAGGACGCGTCACCAAGGCAACGGCCGGGAAGTTCTCGGTAAGTACGAACTTTTTCTTTTTTTTCAACAGGTTTTTCGATATTGTGTTCGGCATTCACTGTCGAGGGTGCTGAAAGAGTTAGCTCTTTCAGCACCTTGGACAGTGACGGGCGTCGACTAGCCTCATCTCTATGATGGCGGCTGCACGAAAATCACGCAGCCGCGCATCAGACACGGATGACACACGCAGCTGTCAAATGTTTTTTGCGCGCGCAAAACGCAGCGTTGTTTGCGCGCGCAAAAACGCAACGTCCGTCTGTATCTCCCCTAAAAGTATTGATCCACAACATTATATTTTGTTGTATATTCATATAATTTATCCATAGCGCATCTATGTTACTGGTATAGTCTATAGAAACTTAGCTTTTCATAAGCCACAGGGGTTTTGTTGAGTTAAATTAAAAGGTTTTGCCCTCGGAACACTTTTATGTCATGTCAATCAGAACTCCATCAAACTCGAGATTGGTTCCTATTACTACCGTAGCATTCAGTGGAGAAAGCAGTTCCTCTGCAATGAAATGAATGGATACAGAAACTTATGTTAGCTGGACATAGGTAGAAATATTTTTGATTTCACCCATACCCTAGGTTAAAGGTACTCAACTACTTTTTGTAACGGTCCACTTACCTCGATCTGCTATCAAGTGCAAGTCTGAGCTGAACACCAATGAGGGTTAAAACGAGGCATACAATTTTAAAATTAGGGTGCATGGGATTAAAACGAGGTGCATGGGGTTACCAATGGAATGTATACGGGGTTGCTTACTATTAATATGAGGCACATAGGGCTACTAAATTAATAATTCCATGTGCTTCATATTATAATAGTAATGTAACCCCATATCCCTCACATTATAATAGTAAGTAAGCCCATGTATCTCACTTTAGTAACCCCAATGTAATATGATGCAAATTGGGATTACGTGAGAAAAACTTTGAATTATGTAAAGTGAGGCACAATAGGGGAACTAATGTGAGGCACAAGGGGTTACTAAATTAATAACCCTATGTACCTAGGATTAGTAACCCCATGCTTTTAAAAAATATATATATTATCTTTAAAATATCCACATCCAGTACTGTGCACATAGAGACGGGCACAGGCAATTAGTTCCCTTTGTGCCTGCGCCCCTCTCTGTTTCTACCTCACCTTTCCCCTCCCTTTCCCCCTCCCACCCTGAAGTGTTATTCTATTGGTATAAGTGGTCAGTCACTCAAATAGTAGAGGAGGAATGCCCCTCTTTTTTTGCAGCAGCACCTATGCGTGCTTTGAAGTGGAGAGCCACTAACAAAGAGCAGCTCTCACTCAAGCCATTTATATGAATGGCTGGTCTGTAATGCTACATGTGTAACCAATCACAGCTATCCCCCACCCCATTCATTGATATTATCTGTCCGTCTGAGGTTTTAGAAGCTAAACCCCTGGTGATCAGCTGATCACCAGGCAGGCTTTATTGATAAAGGCATTATCTTGGGTAGGCAACCACATTAAAAATATGACTGCAGTGGTACTAATACTGTCAATATCACAGCTCAGCTGGTAATCTCATCAGTTTCTTTAACATATTCTCCCATCCAGTTCACGATTTCATACCAACACTTTCTTTTCATTCAGCTCACTTATACCCAGTGCTCCCTCTAAACTGTGCACTCTGGAAAGGAAACAGTTAAAACGACATACTAATGAGGATCAACAAGACCATTAACAACTCCACCTGTCTGCAGGGTTTGGATTTATTTAACAAATAGAGCTACTGTATTTTGGGCTTAAAGGGTAACTAAACTTTCAACAAACTTCTAACATGTCAGAAGTTTTTAATGGTGGGGTCTGAGCATTGAGATCCCCACCGATCACTAAAACGAAGGGGCAGAAGCACTTGGGTGAGCGCTGAGTCGATTAGTTTCTGATTGGCTTTTCTCGGAAAGCAGATGTAACGGTGTATGGACTCAATAAACAGTCTGTGGGCCCGTACACCACTACATCGGCTTTCCGGGAAAAGCCGATCAGAAACTAAGTGGCTCAGTGCTCGCCCGAGTGCTTCCGTCACTTCGTTTTAGTGATCGGTGGGGGTCTCTGTGCTCATACCCCCACCGATCTAAAACGTCTGACATTTCACTATGACATGTCAGAAGTTTGTTGAAAGTTTAGTTGCACTTTAACTTTATATCTGAACAGAAACTTTTGCATTTTTTCATGAACAGGATAATTTAACTCTTACCTTTACAGTTACCTCCTTAGCCATTCAAAGCTGAGCTTTAGTACTTATAGGGAAAGTCTGTGCTTAAAATTGTAATTCAATGCTATATCTATGGTCTGATTCTCCTGTGGGCATTTATGTCGTTGTTTTAGTTGTCTCCTGGAGCACATCTGGAATAAGAAACAAAATGTGAGATATATTTTAAATTACATTTTATCTATTAATGCTCTCAAAGCTTTGCAAACTTCTACATCAACCATCAGACACCTGCCCATTGATAGCCACTTCATGACATGTGATGAATATTATTAAAGAACTAATGCTTTTTCAGATGCTATTTTTAATGTTCATTTCTGTAAAGAAAAACAAATGCAACGTGTAAAAATTCTGTAAAAATTGTCAGTTGTTAGGACACCAATCCATTGAGCTTGTGAATTACAATTGTTTTTTTGTGTCTCCTTGTAAAGATGAGGATTTATTGTTTCTACATGGATAGCCAAGTGTAACAAATAAAAAATGGAATGGATATATTAAGCAGTGTCGAGCAATGTCATTTTAAGAATTGGCATAAAAAATACAAATGAAACCTTGGGCAAATATATAGGTGTGTGCCTTTTAAATATGTTTATAAATTAATGTATGTCCTTACAATGTAGGACAAACACAAAGTCAATGTAAACAGAAGTAGCAATGCAGATATTTAAAGTAAAATGAATTTCCGCTTTTGAAAACGTATACACATAAAACACTAATAATATTAATAATACAATTATTTCCTATATATATCATTAGCATAAGATTTCCCTCAGTAAAACAGGTATACCTCCCAACTTTCAGTGATTACAAAGAGGGACAAATTTGCCTGCGGCAATTTTTGTTATTGTTAAGCCACGCCTCTTAATCTGCAAAATCTCTCTCCATACCCGCCTAGTTGCCTTTGTACCCGCACACAGTAAGGCTGGATTCACACGAACGTGGCGTTTTTGCGGACGCAAAAACGCGGCGTTTTGCGCGCGCAAAAATCACTTGCCAGCTCCGTGTGTCATCCATGTATGATGCGCGGCTGCGTGATTTTCGCGCAGCCGCCATCATAGAGATGATTCTAGCCGACGTCAGTCACTGTCCAGGGTGCTGAAAGAGTTAACTGATCGGCAGTAACTCTTTCAGCACCCTCGACAGTGAATTCCGATCACCATATCTAGCAACCTGTTAAAAAAAAAAAAGAGGTTTGTACTTACCGAGAACTTCCCGGCCGTTGCCTTGGTGACGCGTCCTTGGTGACGCGCCTCTCTTGACATCTGGCCCCACCTCCCTGGATGACGCCGCAGTCCATGTGACCGCTGCAGCCTGTGCTTGGCTTGTGATTGGCTGCAGCTGTCACTTGGACTGAATTGTCATCCTGGGAGGTCAGACTGGAGGAAGAAGCCGGGAGTTATCGGTAAGTCAGAACTTTTTTTTTTTTTTACTCGTTCATGTATATTGTGATCGGAAGTCACTGTCCAGGGTGCTGAAACAGTTTAACTCTTTCTGCACCCTGGACAGTGACTATATCCGGACGTCGCGTACCGGAAATTTTTTTGCCGGGTTCGGCCAAAACGAGTTCGGCCGAACCCGGTGAAGTTCGGTTCGGTTGTCAGGGTTCGCTCTTCTCAAAGACACTCCGTTTGGATGTTTGTAAATAGAATAGCACGTGGTGCTTTTCTGTTTACATTCATCCTTTTGACAGCTATTGCGCGAATCACGCAGTTCGCACGGAAGTGCTTCCATGCGGCATGCGTGGTTTTCACGCACCCATTGACTTCAATGGGTGCGTGATGCATGCAAAACGCCCAAAGAACGGACATGTCGTGACTTTTTTCAGCGGACTCACGCTGAGGAAAAACCACGGACATGTCTGTACGGCCCCATAGACACATATAGGTCCGTGCAACGCGCGTGCAAATCACGCGCGTTGCACGGACCTTTTTCACGTTCGTCTGAATAAAGCCTAATAGTGCACTCCTTTGGATAACAAACAGTAATACCCATACTTTGTGCCCCAAACACTTTCATAGTGCCATCTTTGTATGGCAACAGTAATGGTGTCCCCATACAGTGATAATATCTTCTTAGTGCCCCCTTACAGTAATGATGCCCTCTTAGTGTCACCAACACAGTATCAGGCCCATATATTGTCTCCACACACACTATAATGCCCTCATATGCCTTCCCACACACAGTATAATGCCTCCATAGTGCCCCCGACACACACCATAATGCCCTTAAAGTGACACAACACAAAGTTTAATTCCACCATAGTGCCCAAACACCATATGGTGTCCCCATTGTTCCCCCCACACAGTAGTGCCCCAACACAGTATAATGCCCCCAGATAGTGCCTACCCACAGAGTGTAATGCCTTCATAGTGCCTTTCCAGACAGTATAATGTCCCCATAGTTTCTTCCAACGCACTATAATGCCCCCATAGTACCTACTCACACAGTATCATGCCCTCATAGTGCCTCCCAACACTTTGTAAGCCCACATAGTGACTCCTAAAAATAATTAAATAAATAGTCTCCTAGCCCTGTTCCCCTGACGAATGGAGGAGATGCCTCAGTAGGCCTCCTCCGGTCTGTGTTGTGTGGCTTGACAGGTGATATTACATCATTGCACCTCGACAGCCCGCACCAAGCCACTCACGGCAGATCTCACAGGGTGAATGGTGGAACAGGGAGCTAACGGTTCCCTGCTCTACCATTGTATTCAACTGTATGTGCATCCTGAGAATGCAGATGCAGTTGAAATTCACCATTGCACCATAATGGAAAGTGGACCAGTGAAAGGCAAATCAGACGAAAAATGGTCTCACTTCTAATCAGTAGCCTGGACTTTATTTCATACTGAATATTGTTATTTTATCAGACGTCATTTTCCTGAGTATTATGCAGCCTAGATAGGGGACAAAGGTTATAGTCAGTTAAAGGGTTAATCTGCTAGAGGAGTAGACAATTGATGGTAAAGGGTTAATCTGGACACAGCTGCTTTTACAGGGTTTTCTGCTAGTGGAGAAGGACACAGCTGCTTGCAAAGTATTATTCCGAGTTTCTCACTACATGCACACAGAACCAGTAGCAGCCACACACTGAGGAGAATGTAGGAGAGAAGATGTGACAGGATTTACCTCTGCTGCTAAAGCTTCTAATGAGAAACTCTTCAGATTACCCAACAGGAATCCGTCTTACATTGCGTGTTTATATAAAAACAACCAGGGTGAAGTAAGATAGCAGCAAACATCTCCCCTGTACACACGCTGCATACTCAGTCTCCTCTCTCTCAATGGTTTCTTCCAGCTGAGAAGCAGGAAGTCTCACAGAGCAGTCAAATTCTCCTGAGACCTTAGACCGTATTTTTGTCCACCCGTAAATACTGGTGTAAATACGGGTCCTTGGTCACACGTATTCCACCCGTATTGCACCAGTATTTACGGACCCGTGCCCATAAATACGGGTCCGGTGTCACCCGTATTCCACCCGTATTTACGGGCACGTTTTCTCTGCAAAATTACACTGCAGTAATCGGCAGCCCTTCTCTCTATCAGTGCAGGATAGAGAGAAGGGACAGCCCTTTCCGTAATAAAAGTAAAAGAAATTCATACTTACCCGGCCGTTGTCTTGGTGACGCGTCCCTCTCTTGACATCCAGTCCGACCTCCCTGGATGATGCGCAGTCCATGTGACCGCTGCAGCCAGTGATTGGCCTGTGATTGGCTGCAGCGGTCACATGGGCTGTAACGTCATCCCAGGAGGCCGGACTGGAGGAAGGAGCAGGGAGTTCTGGGTAAGTCTAAAAGTTTTTTTTTTTTTACAGCTTTATCTATATTGTGATCAACTGTCACTGTCCCTAGTGCTGAAAGAGTTACTGCCAATCGTTTAACTCTTTCAGCACCCTGGACAGTGACTATACACTGACGTCGCCTAGCAACGCTCCCATAATTACGGGTGCACACACGTAGTCACCCGTAATTACGGGAGCCCCATAGACTTCTATGGGCCTGCCCGTGCCGTAATTACAGCCTGAAATAGGACATGTTCTATATTTTTCAACGGCACGGGCACCTTCCCGTAAGCATACGGGGAGGTACCCGTGGCCAATAGAAGTTCATGGGTCCGTAATTACGGGCCGTAATTACGGCCCGTGATAACGGGCGTTTTTACGGTCGTGTTCATGGGGCTTTAGACTGTTTACTGCTGTACTTACATATATCTTCAACCAAGTAGTTGACAAGAGACGTGACGTCCTATTTTGAACAGAAGTTGTTTACCTATTATGCTATGCTCACACAATTCGGATTTGCTGCAGAGAAATCTACAGCAAGTCAAACCCAGATTCCATAGGGAATTCTGTCTGAAAGTCTGCATCATATCATGTTTTGTTTGGTGCAGTTTTTCAGCTGGATTTGCGGAATGTGGCAAGAATAAAGAAATAATAATAAAAAAGAATATATTTACCTACCTTGGTGCTTCTGTTGTGAAGACTCCCTGCTTCCGCCAGCTGGTTTGTGTTGAGGCGGTCTCCTGGCACGATGTTTTGTCCTATTTGATGCTGCATACTATATATTTTAATATTAACATATGACCATAAATAACTCTATTCACTTGCATTTACAGTATATCACCTGTGGTTCGGAGTTGCAGTTCCATGGCAAGTAGACCTGGCCTCAAAGGGACCGTACGGACCTATGTTAGTCTATGGGGCAGTGCAGACAGTCCGTGATTTTTGCGCAACGTGAGTCCATTGCGTAAAACTCACGACATGTCCTATATTTCTGCATTGTTCGCGCATCACGCACCCATTGTAGTCAATGGGTGCGTGAAAATCACGCATGCCACACGGAAGCACTTCCGTGTGACGCGCGTGATTCGCGCAACAGCTGTCAGACTATGAATGTAAACAGAAAAGCACCACGTGCTTTTCTGTTTACAAACATCCGAACGGAGTGTCATAATGATCAACAAATTGTGAAAAAAAACTGGTCTCAGTGGGTATACGGGCACATCATTGCTGCAGCCATGTCAATGTGGGGAGGACAGGAGTGGCGGTGCTGGAATGCTGGGGATCTGTTAGGTGAGTAATGACTCTTTTTTGTAAAAGCATCCCTTGTACCCCTGACACTTTTTGAATAACTCGGAAAACCCCTTTAAAATTGAATATCTGCAAAAAAATATATAATTTTTACATTTCATCTCCATTTTGCTTTAATTCCTGTGAAACACCTAAAGTGTTATAGTGTTGTCCCAGAATTGACAATTACCACTATCCACTAAATAGGTGCTGATTATTTGATTGCTGGGTGCCCCATCGCTGCAGTGAGGAGGAGCTTGAATGAAGGGGTGGTTGAGCATGCGCCCACCGCTCCATTTAATGCCTATAGAACTGATGGAAAATATGTTTTGTTTGTTGAAAATTTGAACAACCATTGTTAAGCTTATAGCATTATAATGTCTTTAAAAAAATGTAACGTATTCTTCGCACTATAAGACGCAGTTTTTAGCAAAAAGGGATGATGTTTGGAGCGGGCTCACACGCTCCATACACTGCAGGTGTCAGCTGTGTTTCACAGCTGGCCCGCTGCTCTAGCTGCCAGGAACAGCGATGGCGCTGTTCCTGGCCGTTTAACTAGTTATATGCTGCAGTCAATAGCAACCGCAGCATTTATAAGGGTCTTCCCATGAAGGACATTAACATAAATGTTAGATAGATTCGGGTCCTACCTCTGGGACCCGCACCTATCTCTAGAACGGGACCCCCTAAACTCTGTTCTATCTTATTCTGGTCCGCTGTCTCCCGGCCACTTCCTAGTTACGGGAACTCCCATAGAAGTGAATGGGAGTTACGGAAAGAGCGTAGCACCGTGAGCTACGCTGTTTCCGGAACTTGATAGCTACGAAAACAGTGTAAATGGTCATGGATGAGTTATGGAAACAGCGTATTGTAATAGTTTGTAATTTTATGGATGCATCGAGACCAATTTATTTATTTTTTTTTTTACATTGTGCTTGGGAAAAGTTTTTTTTTTTTTTTTACTTTTAAGATTTTTTTTACACTCCTGAAAATGTATGTAACTGTTTTTTTTTCCACACATTTTAGTTCCCCTAGTGGACTTGAACCAGCAATCATTAGATCGCTGGTACAATACACTGCAATACATGGATGAGTTATGGAAACAGCGTAACTCATTGACCGACAGTGTTTCCGTAACTCTCATAGAACTGAATAATAGTTACGGAAACAGCGTAGCATGCTGCGCTGCTTCTGTAACTGATATTCACTACTATGGGAGTTACGGAAACAGTGTAACTCAACGAGTTACACTGTTTTCATAACTCATCCATGTATTACAGTGTATTGTACCAGCGATCTAATGATTGCTGGGTCAAGTCCCCTAGGGGAACTAAAATGTGTAAAAAAAAAAACTGTTACATACACTACCGTTCAAAAGTTTGGGGTCACCAAGAGACAATTTTGTGTTTTCCATGAAAACTCACACTTATATTTATCAAATGAGTTGCAAAATGACTAGAAAATATAGTCAAGCCATTGACAAGGTTAGAAATAATGATTTTTATTTCAAATAATAATTTTCTCCTTCAAACTTTGCTTTCGTCAAAGAATGCTCCATTTGCAGCAATTACAGCAGCATTGCAGACCTTTGGCATTGTAGCTGTTAATTTGCTGAGGTAATCAGGAGAAATTTCACCCCATGCTTCCAGAAGCCCCTCCACAAGTTGGATTGGCTTGATGGGCACTTCTTGCGTACCATACGGTCAAGTTGCTCCCACAACAGCTCTATGGGGTTGAGATCTGGTGACTGCGCTGGCCACTCCATTACAGATAGAATACCAGCTGCCTGCTTCTTCCCTAAATAGTTCTTGCATAATTTGGAGGTGTGCTTTGGGTCATTGTCCTGTTGTAGGATGAAATTGGCTCCAATCAAGCGCTGTCCACAGGGTATGGCATGGCGTTGCAAAATGGAGTGATAGCCTTCCTTATTCAAAATCCCTTTTACCTTGTACAAATCTCCCACTTTACCCGCACCAAAGCAACCCCAGACCATCACATTACCTCCACCATGCTTGACAGATGGCGTCAGGCACTCTTCCAGCATCTTTTGAGTTGTTCTGTGTCTCATAAATGTTCTTCTGTGTGATCCAAACACCTCAAACGTCGATTCGTCTGTCCATAACACTTTTTTCCAATCTTCCTCTGTCCAATGTCTGTGTGCTTTTGCCCATATTAATCTTTTCCTTTTATTAGCCAGTCTCAGATATTGCTTTTTCTTTGCCACTCTGCCCTGAAGGCCAGCATCCCGGAGTCGCCTCTTCACTGTAGACGTTGACACTGGTGTTTTGCGGGTACTATTTAATGAAGCTGCCAGTTGAGGACCTGTGAGGCGTCTATTTTTCAAACTAGAGACTCTAATGTACTTGTCTTGTTGCTCAGTTGCGCAGCGGGGCCTCCCACTTCTCTTTCTACTCTGATTAGAGCCTGTGTGTGCTGTCCTCTGAAGGGAGTAGTACACACCGTTGTAGGAAATCTTCAGTTTCTTGGCAATTTCTCGCATGGAATAGCCTTCATTTCTAAGAACAAGAATAGACTGTCGACTTTCACATGAAAGCTGTCTTTTTCTAGCCATTTTGTGAGTTTAACCGAACCCACAAATGTAATGCTCCAGATTCTGAACTAGCTCAAAGGAAGGTCAGTTTTATAGCTCCTCGAAACAGCAAAACAGTTTACAACGGTGCTAACATAATTGCACAAGTGTTTTCAAGTGTTTTCTAATCATCCATTAGCCTTCTAACACAGTTAGCAAACATAATTTACCATTAGAACACTGGAGTGATGGTTGCTGGAAATGGGACTCTATACACCTATGTAGATATTGCATTAAAAACCAGACGTTTGCAGCTAGATTAGTCATTTAGCACATTAACAATGTAGAGAGTGTATTTCTGATTAATTTAATGTTATCTTCATTGAAAAAAACTGTGCTTTTCTTTCAAAAATAAGGAAATTTCTAAGTGACCCTAAACTTTTGAACGGTAGTGTACATTTTCAGGAGTGTAAAAAAAATATTAAAAGTTTAAAAAAAACAAAAAACTTTTCCGAAGCACAATGTAAAAAAAATAAATTAAAATTGGTCTCGATGCGTCCATAAAAGTTCAAACTATTACAATATAGCATTATTTGACTCGCACGGTGAACGGCGTAAGAACAAAAAAAAGAAGAATTAAATAAAAAGTTATAAAAAATCGCATGTACCAAAAAATGGTGCTAATAAAAACTACAGCACGTTCCGCAAAAAATAAGTACCTCACACCGCTCAAACGATGAAAAAATATAAAAGTTACGGCTCTCAGCATGTTTCCCAGGAATTAAAGCAAAGTAGAGGTGAAATTGACAAATGTCATTTTTTTTTTGAAAATTAATTTGTAATACATTTTTTCTGTACCACTGAAGGTTTTACCCAAGAAATGCAACTTAATATTTATTGCCCAGATTCTGCAGTTTTTAGAAATATCCCAGATGTGGTCTTAGTGCGGTAATGGACTGAGAAGCAAAGGAGCACCTAGTGGATTTTGGAGCCTCCTTTTTTTAGAATATATTTTAGGCACCATGTCAGGTTTAAAGAGGTCTTGTGGTACCAAAACAGTAAAGACCAACAAAAGAGACCCCATTTTGGAAACTATACCCCTCAAGGAATTTATCTATAGGCATAGTTAGGATTTTGAACCCACAGTTTTTTTGCTAAATTTATTAGAATTAGTATGTGAAGATGAAAATCTTGCAAGGAATAAAGTAGAAAAAACACCCCAACATATGTAAAGCAATTTCTTCCGATTATAGCAATGCCCCATATGTGGTAATAAACTGCTGTTTGGACCCACAGCAGGACTCAGAAGGGAAGGAGCACCATTTGGATTTTGAAATTCTTATTTTGCGTGAATAGTTTTCAGTGCCATGTCGCGTTTGAAATGCACTGGAGGGAACAAAATAGTGGAAACCCCCGGAAAGTGACCCCATTTTAAAAACTACACCCCTCAAGGAATTTTTCTAGGGATAAAGTTAGCATTTTGACCCCACAGTTGTTTTGCTGAATTCATTGGAATTAGTCTGTAAAGGTAAAAATCTACTTTTTTCTGTAAGAACTTAGACATTTTTAATTTTTACAAGGAATAAAGGAGAAAAAGCACCCCAACATTTGTAAAACAATTTCTTCTGATTACCTAAATACCCCATATGTGGTAATAAACTGCTGTTTGGACCCACACCGGGGCTTAGAAGTGAAGGAGCGCTATTTGGCTTTTGGAGCTCAAATTTGGCTGGAATAGTTTTTGGGTGTCATGTCGAATTTGCAAAGCCACTGAGAGACTGAAACAGTGGAAGCCCCCCAAAAGTAACCCCATTTGAAAAACTACACCACTTAATGAATCTATCTAGGGGTATAGTGAGCATTTAGGCCCCCCGCGTCTTTTGCAGAATTTATTAGAATTAGGCCGTGAAAATTAATACCAACATTATTTCCACTAAAATGTTGAATTTTTTCAATTTCACAAAGGGTAATTGAGAAAATGCACCCCAACATTTGTAAAGCAATTTATCCCGAATACAGCTATACCCCACATGTGGTCATAAATGTTTTTTCATTAGAAAGTAATTAACCCTTTCCGAACTGATCCATGTTTTGCTTTTTCTTTTTTGTTTTTCCTCCCCGCTTCCGATAGCCACAACTTTTTTATTTTTCCGTCAATAGAGTGGTGTGAGGGCTTATTTTTTGCGGGATGAGCTGTAGTTTTTATTGGTACCATTTTTTGATACATAAGACTTTTTTAGAACTTTTTATTACATTTTTTGGTAGAGCGAAGGTGACCAAAAAACTGTGATTTTGCAGTTTAAAATTCTTTATAATGGTATATTGTAATAGCTTGGACTTTTACGGACGCAGCGATATCAATTTTGTGTATTTTTTTACATTACTTTAGAGCAAAAATGTGAAAAGGGTTTCTTTTTGGACTTTAAATATTTATTTAATTTTTTCCACTAATAATAACTATTTACTTTTGTTTTTACACATTTTATTAGTCCCCCTAGGAGACTTGAACCAGCAATCGTTAGATCACTGGTAGAATACACTGCAATACTAATGTATTGCAGTATATTGTCATTTTTACAGGCTCCTGTAACAGCGCGATCGCTGTTTCTGACCGTTAGTCCCGGGTATCAGCTGTAATACACAGCTGACACCCGCAGCGCATGGCGCGGGCTCAACGCGTGAGATGCTCCATATATCACCCCCAACACCATGACATGCTATTAAGTCATAGTGCGCGAAGGGTTTAATGCGCAGCGGATGGTGCAGAGTATTAAAATTTTCCACTGATGTGCCATTTTAGTGCACTATATGTTGTGCCCAGTTTGTGCCACAAATACCTCATAAAATAATAACTGGGTTCTGCCGGGTATGGCGATGCCATATCGATGGACGTAAACGGCTGTTTGGGCACGCTGTAGGGCTCAGAAGGGAGGGACGCCATTTGGCTTTTGGAGTGCAGATTTAGCTTGGTAGTAGCTCTGGCGTTTTGCTGGTATTTCAGTTTAGAATGTGGGGGTACATGTAGGCTGGGCAGAGTACATCAGGGGCATAATAAGAGGGTATAATAATGGGGTAAATAAATAATAATCCGCAGATATGTGGCCTTTGTGGCACTTATAAATGGCGCCTGATCTTATCCGCTTTTGGAACACTGCACATTTTGCATCGCCATATTCTGGGAGCCAGAACTTTTTTTATTTTTTCACCACCAGAGCCGTGTGAGGGCTTATTCTTTGCGGGACAATCTGTAGATTTCATTGGTACCATTTTGGGGTACATGCCATTTTTTTGATCACTTTTTATTAAATTTTTCGGCAAGCCAGGTGACCAAAAACCATCAATTCTGACAATGATTTTTATTTATTTTTTACAGCATTCACTCTGGGCTATAAATGACCATTATATTTTATTCTGCTGGTCGGTTCGATTACGGCGATACCATATGTATATAGGTTTTTTATGTTTTGCAACGTTTGCGCAATAAAATAACTTATTTAGTAAATAATTAATTTTTTGTGTCACCGTATTCTGAGAGCCATAAGTTTTTTATTTTTCAGTCAAAAAAGCTGTGTAAGGGCTTGTTTTTTTGCGGGACGGGTTGCAGTCTGTATCGGTACTATTTTGGCATACATGCGACTTTTTGATCACGTTTTATTGTATATTTTGGGAGGGGTGGTGACCAAAAAATAGTGATTCTGGCATTGTTTTTCGTTTATTTTTTTTGCGGTGTTCACCGTGCAGGAAAAATAATATTATAGATTTATAGTTGGGGTCGTTACGAACGCAGTGATACCAAATATGTGTACTTTTTTTTTTACGTGTTAATTTTTTTTTAAAAGACTTATTATAGTAAAAAAAGCAGTTCTTGTTTATATCACTTATAACTTTTCTTTTTACACATTTTTATTCTTTTTTTTTACTTTTTTCACTTGTCCCACTAGGGGACACTTAGACGCTGCTGGAATACATTACACTACCTACGTAGTGTAATGCATTCCAACTGTCATTGTGACGCCACAGTCACACTGACAGGAAGCCTAGGAGGACCAGCAGAGGCTGGTCCTCATAGGCTTCTGTACATGGCAGCCCGGAAGCCATTGTCTGGCGTGCGGTTGCCATGTGTACCATCGACAGCCCCCGTGATTTCACATGGGGGCTGCCGATTGGCGCTAAACACCTTAATTGTGGCGTTCAAAATCGAACGCTGCAATTAAGGGGTTAACTGCCGAAATCAGCGGCGATGGGCCGCTGATCGGCAACGGGGTATGCAGGGCAGACACCCTGCACAGTTAACCGCCGCTGCGGTGTAGCGCCGCGCGGCGGTTAACTATCAAAGCACGGACGTTACTGCACGTCAAGGTGCACGAATTTACTGCACACATTGACGTGCATTAACGTCAATGTGCGGGAAGGGGTTAAAGGCCTTGTACCCACTGTGTTTTTTTTATACTGATTTTCACGTGCTTTCCGCATTGGAATCAGCGACCAAATACGCCCCAAATCTGCTTCCCATTGATTTTAATGGGAAACAGAGGCGTTTTTTTAGGCGCAGTTTCTACTCTTGATGCTCCCATTGAAATCAATAGGAGGCAGGGAAATAATGCTCTGTTCGGCTCAACGCGTGTTTTTTTTGTCACTAGCAGATTTTAGAAGAAAAAAAAAGATTCCCACAACAATGGGTTAGTACATCTGGAATTTTCTGAAAGCAACCATTTTAGGTTGAAGAACCACTAGCAGCTTATCCTGTGTCACGTCTGTGGGGTATGTGGTCCCACTGGGCCGATCCGCCGTAGCGGAGTAGCAGCTGGTAAAACAAAATATCAATAACAGTCGCTAGGGTGAGAGTACCTGGATTGCTGGCTTGCGCCGGATGATCAGAAGCACGCTGGTGCTGGATTATTGGAAGCTGGCTTGTGCCGGACAATCGGAAGCAGGCTTGTGCTAAACCCCTGGACTTGACACAGATGCGAGACTTGAACACAAGAGTTGTCTCGGACAATGGACTTGAAAACAGAAATCATCTCTGACAATGGACTTGAACACAGAAGTCATCCCGGATAATGGACATAAACACAGAATTCATCTTGGACTATGGACTTGACAAGGACACCGGACAAGGATGGTAAAGTCATCTCGAACACTTGACTTGAACACAGAAGTCGTCTCGGACAATGCACTTGAACACAGAAGTCGTCTCGGACATTGGGCTTGAACACAGAAGTCGTCTTGGACAATGGACTTGAACACAGAAGTCATCTCGGACACTTGACTAAGCACGGGCACTGGACACAGATACTGGATATGGGCTATGGGATACCGTGGCATGGAAGTGGGCAGAGTACTTCTTAAAGTCTGGGTGTGCTGGGACTGGTCAGGGATAAAGTTGCGGGTTCGCACACTGGCCCTTTAAGACTGGGGACGAGCACGCACACCCTACAGGCATCAGCAAGAGGAGAGAGCAGTGTGTGCCGGTGTCTCTGTGGGAGGAGATGCCAGTCAGGTTCCAGAGGCCAGTAGTCACGGCTGCCGGTAAGTGGGATATGCGGGAATAACAGTACCCCCTCTTATGCCCCCTCTTCTTAAGTTCAGAGCATAGGAAGAATTTTTTGATGAGAGCTGGGGCATCCACATTATCTTCAGGCTACCAAGACCTCTCCTCTGGATCAAAACCCTTCCAATCCATCAGGTAGAACGTCATCCCTCCTACCTTCTTGTAGTCCAGGAACTCCTTTACCTTGAAGACTTCGGAAGCACCACTGGGAGAAATGGCAGAGCCAGGAGACTAACTGTATCGGTTCAGGACCACAGGCTTCAGGAGGGACACATGGAATGAGTTAAGAATCTTGAGAGTAGGGGGAAGCCATAGCTCATAAAACACAGAGTTGATGTGTTCTGGAATCTCAAAGGGACCAAGAAATCTAGGAGCGAATTTGTAGGAGGGGATATTTTTTTAAGACAACCAGACTTTGACTCCGGGATAAAATTGGGGAGGATTTATTCTCTTCCTATCGGTATATTTCTACATGAAATCAACTGCCTGCAGGATCGCGAACTTGGTTTGCTGCCAGATGTAAAGAAAGCTTCCGAAAGGAGAATTGGCTGCAGGAACTTCAAATGTAACTAGTACAGGCAGAGGAACATGTGGATTTTGGCTGTAAACAATAAAGAATGGAAAAGAACAAGTAGACTCACTCGTATGAAAATTATAAGATAATTCGGCCTATGGAAGAAGATACACCCAATTGTCCTGTTGAACAGATATAAAATGATGAAGATCCTTTTTCAGTACTTTATTAGTCCTTCCAACTTGGCCATCAGATGGTGGGTGATAAGCAGAAGAAAAGTCAAATTTCACATTCAAAAGTTTACACAGGGCTCTCCAGTATTTAGATGTAAATTGTACACCCTGATCAGACACGATATGGAGGGGTAGTCCATGCAGACGAAAGATATGTTGAAGAAATAAATTTGACAAACAAGGAGCTGAGGAGAGGCCAGACAGAGGGACGAAATGTGCCATCTTAGAAAAACGATCCACCACAACCCTGGTAGTGGTACATCCAGCAGAATGGAGGAAGGTCGGTAATAAAATCCGTGGCAATGTGTTGCCAGGGACCATCAGGGACAGGCAGAGGTTGGAGCAGACCAGCAGGCTTGGAATAGGTAGCCTTGTTTTGGGCACAGTTAGTACAAGAAGAGACATAGTCCACAATATCTTTAGGCATCAGTAGTGATGAGAAATAAAGTCCCACATTTTATGGACACCAGATGAGAATTTTTTCCGTCAGCAGGACAAACAAAATTTTTCCAGGGTGTCTCTAATCTGCAGAGGGTTAACAGAAATAATCCTAGAAGGATCAATGATATGCTGTGCTAATCTGAGTCATCTGATTCAAACAACCGAAACAGGGCATCACCTTTACATTTTTATCAGCAGGACGGATGTGAAGTAGGAACTAGAATCTGGCAAAGAACAGTGACCATCTGGCTTGACGATGGTTCAGTCGTTGTGCAGACTGTAAATAAGTGAGATTCTTGTGATCGTTGTAGATGATAATAGGATGAACAGCTAATTTGAAGGCCCGTAACTCACAGTCCTCAATGGTGTAGTTGCGTTCTGCAGGAGAAAAAGAGTTTAGAGAAGAAGCCACAGGATACTGCCTTACCCTTGGAGGTTTTTTTTTTTTTTTAAAAAGAGTGCTCTAGCACCAATGTGAAGAAGCGTCAACCTCCAACGAGAACTGCCAAGACACATCAGGATGGTGAAGAACGGAAGCTGAAGTGAAGGCTCTCTTGAGGTTGATGAGTGCCAACTCTGCCTCAGAGGTCCAGACCTTAGCGTTTACTCCCTTCTTGGTGAGAGCTGAGATTGGAGAAGTAAGAGGTGAAAAGTTTAGGATGAATTGACGGTAGAAATTTGCGGACCCAAGAAATCTCTGTATGGCACAGAGACCTTGAGGACGTGGGCCACTCTAAGACGGATTTCACTCTCTCCGGATCTGGAGTCCACAATCAGAGATTACATAGCACAGAAAGGGCAAGGATTTATTTTCGAATACGCACTTTTCGAGTTTGGCGTAGAGGTTATTCCCCCTTAACCGCAACTGCACTTGACAAACATGCTTCCGAAGTCAGATCTAGGGAGTAAATCAACATGTTGTCCAGACATACCACACAAACATACAGTAGATCCCGGAAGATGTCATTTATGAATTCCTGGAACACAGCTGGAGCGTTACACAGTCCAATGGGCGTCACAAGATATTCGTAGTGACCATCTTGGGTGTTGAATGCGGTTTTCCATTTGTCAGCCTTGCGGATACAGATCAAGTTATAAGTCCTGCATAGATCCAGCTTTGTGAAAGTCTTGGCCCCATGAATTCTGTCGAAGAGCTCAGAGATTAGCGGCAAGTGGTATTTGTTCTTGACAGTGGTTAGGTTTAAACCACGGTAGTCGATACATGTTCGTAGAGATCCATCTTTCTTTTCTACGAAGAAGAATTCAGGTCCGGCTGGAGAAGTAGACTTCCTGATAAAACCCCTCTTGAGGTTCTCAAGGACAGAGAATAAACTGTCCATGACAAGGTGAAGCTTCAGGGAGCAATTCAATTGGACAATTGTAGGGATGATGGGGAGGAAGGACCTCCTTCTTGCTGGAGACATCCGCAAAACAGGCATACTGTGGAGGCATTCCAGTGAGTGACTGTGGCATCGGGGACAGGACAGGATGAACCTGAGGCAGGCATCGGTGAAGACATCGGGATCCCCACTGAAAAACCTCTCCGGAATTCCAGTCAAGGACAGGAGCGTGTTGGCGAAGCAATGGCTTTCCCAGCAGTATAGGGTTAATAGCTTTTGGCAGGACATAAAAAGCTATTTGTTCCGAGTGAAGAACTCCCACTTGCAACTTCAAAGGTTTAGTGACGGAAAGAATTGGATCAGGCAGAGGTTGACCATTTACAGTAGCGACCACCAGATGTTTCTCCAGAGGAATTGTGGGAAAGTGGAGATGGTCTGCTAAGGCTTGTTTGATAAAATTCACAGCTGCTCCAGAAACCAGATAAGCAGGAACAGAGTAAGATTCTTCACCAGTGGAGATTGTCACAGGAATTTATAGTTTGGGAGAGAATTTTGCAGTCGGCATCGATCCACCTAGGGTAGTCTTTCCTACCAACCCTTGGTGCCGGAGTTTCCCGGCTTCTGGGGGCACAAAATGATCCTTATGGCCACAATACAAACATAATCCTGCGAATTGTCTGTACTGCCGCTC
This sequence comes from Rhinoderma darwinii, assembly GCF_050947455.1. Lineage (NCBI taxonomy): Eukaryota > Metazoa > Chordata > Amphibia > Anura > Rhinodermatidae > Rhinoderma > Rhinoderma darwinii. Next base: position 144,578,160 of record NC_134688.1, on the reverse strand, counting down.
CTGGTCAGACAGTTTGAGTCTGTCCACTTGAATCGGCTCTTCAGAGACAACAACCGAAGGATGTAGCAGAGGTCTCTGGAACCTAGGCGCCAGTCTGTTGGAACTTTTTTCCCTACGAACTTCCTGCGCTCGTTCTAGTAACCTAATGTTGATCCATGTAGCCAGAGGAATTAGGGCATTCAAGGAAGATGAAAGATCTTGGCCAACCAGCTCATCTTTTATTTGAGGTGCTAATCCTTGCCAGAAGGTTGCTGCCAATGCCTCATTATTTCAGGCAAGCTCTATTACCAAAGTACAGTACTGAATAGCCTACTCTGCTACCATCGACTCCTCTTAGAAGTGAAGCAGCTGCAGAAGACGTTCGGCCCGGTTCTTCAAACACTGTGAGAAAACTTTCCAGGAATAGCTGTAGGTTGAAAGATTCTGGCCCCTTACGTTTCCAGATAAGGTTCGCCTATGTCAGAGCTTTGCCAGAGAGGAGGGAGACAATAAATGCAAACTTGGTAAGCTCAGAGAGGAAGAGGTGTGCGTGCAACAGGAAGTGGATCTTGCACTGGTTGATAAAGTGGAACAAGGGAAAAAAAGGACCACAATGGCGCAATGGCTAATAATGAAATTAACCCAACTTCATGTTTAATGGAAGGTAAAATAATAAGATAGATGCTACGCGTTTCAACACCGGACCGGCGTCTTCATCAGGCAAGTGAAATACATACAGTTGACACAAGTATATATATATGGAGACATGACAGCACATTATAATTATACTAATTGGACTAATTCAGACAGCGCGCCGAAAAAAAACGCCAAAGGGAGGCGGGTCAAAAATCAAAGCTCAAATGTTACGTAAAGGATACCGCAATGAAGCATCACAAATATATAAATACAAACATCGAACTGCAATTGATGAAAGGGAAAATATAAATAAATAGACATAGGATAATTGTTAATAATAGTTATAAAAACGAACCAAAATTTCAAAAGGCAGTAATTAAAAGCCAGTAATTAAAAAATACATACATAATTATAATAAAAAGAACAGCTGAAGTATCTAGATCAATATAGAATAAGAAGTAAAGACTCACCAAAAATTGGAAGGGTGACAGCTTTAAAACAGGGTGAATAGATAATAGAAGAAAGAGCGTTGTCGGAGTCAATGCAACCGCAGACACTACGGAGGCCGAGAGGAGCCAGAAAGAAATGGAATGCAAGATGACACACAAAAGATAATCGCGTGAAGTACGGAAGGGAAAGGCAGGACTGAAAAAGCAGAAAGGTTAGTAAATATACAATTATATAGAGTATATAATATGTAACAAAATGATATTCAAATAAAATTCAAATAAAGTAAATAAAATAAGAAAGAATAATAGAAGATAATGTTTGTGAAAAATTGCTAATCCAATGCAGACTCAGTTATATCATTAAGTCCATTGGGGTGCAAAATCCCCAGTTTATAAATCCAGACATTTTCCCTCTGTTTTAATCTAATGAATCTATTAGACAAATCTGCAGGGATACTTTCTATGGGAATAACAGACAAAAGATACATGTGTGAAAGTAAGTCCAAAGGTATTATTATTAAGGTGGTTCATAAATGAAGTGACCAATGATGCATCTCCTTTGATGACAAAGATAAGATCATCAATATAGCGTTTGTAAAAAATAGTATTGTCTTTGTAACCTTGATCTCCATAGATATATAAATCTTCAAAGACGCCCATATAGAGGTTGGCGTACGATGGGGCAAAACGTGACCCCATCGCACAGCCCTTGACCTGTCTATAAAAACACCCCTCAAATGTAAAAACATTGTGAGTTAAAATTAAATCAATACAATTTATTAAAAAGTTTATCTGATTATTCGGGAAACGAGGATCTGAATTTTGGTGAGTCTTTACTTCTTATTCTATATTGATCTAGATACTTCAGCTGTTCTTTTTATTATAATTATGTATGTATTTTTTAATTACTGGCTTTTAATTACTGCCTTTTGAAATTTTGGTTTGTTTTTATTACTATTATTAACAATTATCTTATGTCTATTTATTTATATTTTCCCTTTTATCAATTGCATTTAGATGTCTGTATTTATATATTTGTGATGCTTCATTGCGGTATCCTTTACGTAACATTTGAGCTTTGATCTTTGACCCGCCTCCCTTTGGTGGTTTTTTTCCGGCGCACTGTCTGAATTAGTCCAAATAGTATAATTATAATTTTGCGCGCTGGCCCTTTAAGACCAGGGATGAGCTTGTGCGCACCATGCAGGCAACAGCAGGAGGAGGGAGCAGTGTGTGTCGGCATCTCTGTGGGAGGAGACGAGGGCCAGGTTCCAGAGGCCTGCGGTCACGCCTGCCAGTAGGTGGGTTATGCCGGCAGTCAGCGACCGTGGGTATAACATCCTGCATCTCCTGGCTCTGAAGTTCAAGGCTAAATAGCAGCAGCAGCCTTGTTCCAGTGAACTTCCCAGCAGATGTAAGTATTGCTATCCACATGTGCTATACATATCTGTCAGATTTTATTTTTAGCTTTTTGGAATGTACCCTAAACTACAGGTTGTTTTTTTTCAGTGCAAAAAAAAACCAGCTAGGTCTCTCGTGCCCCATACCACCGAATAGACCAGATACTGCTGGAAGTTGAAGCCCCATGGGAGGGCAGGCAGAATGCCACTTACTAGAAGTCAAAAGCAGCACTGGCACAAAGTCTAGGAAATGTTGCATGCCTTGCTGGAATTGATCCAGGAGGTCCATGCAAAACTTGAGAAAGGTAACTTTGAGCTGAAACGTAGAATGGGTAAACTAAGTGGGAAGGGTGCTGCACACGTGGAGCTGGGGGGATTCCTGTGGGAACATTGGCAGGTGTGCATGAGAAGATTCATCAGTCCTGGTCAGGACTGAGTTTTATTTGCCCAGTGACAAGTTCAACCTCAGTGAGCCATGTTTCAAAAAATGCCCTAAACAAACACCTAAGAAAACATCTCAAAAACCATGTCAAAAACCGCCTTTATTTTAAGAATCCATGTGAACATACCCAAAACCTTTTTATATGCACATGCTGTATATAGCAGGAAAAAAGAAAGGTTTGGATCCAGCGTGAATGTATATAAAATGGAAGCTAGTTCCAAGTTTAATTGTATAAAGTCTAAAACAGGACCTGGTAGAAAGGTAATCGTAGGCAAAGTAAGCCTACGCGTTTCAGACGCTTCTTGCGTCCTTAATACTGGCTAATGATTAAGGACGCAAGAAGCGTCTGAAACGCGTAATCTTACTTTACCTACGATATCTCTCCTTACACTCCAGGACATTACCTTTCTACCAGGTCCTGTTTTAGACTTTATACAATTAAACTTGGAACTAGCTTCCATTTTATATACATTCACGCTGGATCCAACCCTTCTTTTTTCCTGCTGTTCACTCATCGTGTGCCGACACGAGGATCCGTGCGGGTTCATTTGAGCAAATCCTCAAACAAGGTGAGCTGGAGGTTTCCTTTCTACTATTTTCCACATGCTGTATATACATATATATATAAATATACATGTAATGTATAAATAAATTACATGTAATACATGCTATACACACACACACACACACACATATATATATATATATATATATATATATATATATAAAAATATATACTGTATATATAAAACCATTTAAGGATGAAAGTCCACTCGGGTTTGTGGGCATATAAAACGATGACCTTGTGAATACCGCTTTTGCTAAATACATGAACAATGATATCAATGTACTAAGAGAACATTTTCTCCTGTGCTAATAAAATGTGCACTCCTCATATCTTGAAAATTGTCCACAAACTTGATGTAATTTGTAATGTAATTCAGCTGCACTGTGTGATTTGTGTGCTGACATCTGAAGCTGACATGGTAGTAGATACCTAAGTTTTATTTCCTCATAGGAATAAAATACTGGAAGTTATTTCTTGAGAATTTTTTTCCGCTCTGGCCTTGAGAATTTAATTGCCCCTCATCTGGCAGCGAAGTATCTGTTGCGCATATTGAAGAAAATTCAAAGAGAAACAGATTGTGCCAGGAATAAACAAGATTGTACTGTACATACTAATCATGGGAAATATAGTTGTTTTTTTTTATAACATTTTTAATTTAAATTCTAAATAAAATAAAAGGAAAAGGAATAAAAGGAAATATGAATAATTGCTGATTATTATTTTTACCTCTTAAATTAAATCAGGAGCGAGTTTCGGGTCACGGAAAGTCCACTGTGCCAGGCCCAAACCGGTTGTCTCATAAGAAATTTGCTTTAGAAAAATTAAATAGCAAGCCACGATTTACTTGTAGGGTTCCATCAGGGTGACTAGTCTATGACTGAAATTGTCGTCCCAGTCCCTTTCCACCAGTTAACGCAGTATATAATTATGCTGTAACTTTGTACTTGTAAAAAGTGAAAGAAATGCGAGCTGGTATTTGGCACAAGCTTGGGAGAATGAGAGAGCCAGTGGCGTAACTACCGCTGTAGCAGCCATAGCATGAGGGGGCCCGTGCCGCCCACCGACATGCCCCCCATGCCCGCTGGCACCGCTAGCAGCCGCTATGGTTGCTACAGCGGTATTGACGTCACATTCCTTAGGACACACATACTATTGAACACTATGACAGAGCAGGGAGGTATCTCCCTGCTCAGCCATTGGCTAGATGCCGTTCGGCTTGGATCACGCCGGTCTACACAAGGATCCCATTCGGTGCGGGAACGGGACCTAGGTGAGTATAAAGTTTTTCTGTTTTATTTGTTTGGGGGGTGCTATCTATAGGCGGGTGTCTGTGTGGCAGTATCTACAGGGGGACTGTATACCACTATCTCTAGGGGGGCTATATGGCACTATCTACAGTGGTGGGTTGTGTTGTAGTATCTAAAGGGGGCTGTATAGCAGTATCTACAGGGGGGGTTGTATGGCACTATCTACAGGGGGCTGCATGGCAGTATCTACGGGGGGGGGGGGGTTGTATGGCAGTCTCTACAGGGGGGGTTGTTTGGCAGTATATACAGGGGGGATTTATGGCACTATCTACAAGTGGGGCTGTATGGTAGTATCTACAGGGGTTTTTTATGGCACTATCTACAGTGGGGGGGTTGTATGGCAGTATCTACAGGGGGCTGTATGGCAGTATCTACAGGGGGCTGTATGGCAGTATTTACAGTGGGGCTGTATGGTACTATCTACAGTGGGGGGTTGTATGGCACAATCTACAGGGGGCTGTATGGCACTATCTACAGGGGGGCTGTATGGTGCTATCAACAGGGGTGGATTTATGGCACATTCTACAGGGGGCTGTATGGCACTATCTACAGGGGGGCTGTATGGCAGTATTTACAGTGGGGCTGTATGGTACTATCTACAGTGGGGGGTTGTATGGCACAATCTACAGGGGGCTGTATGGCACTATCTACAGGGGGGCTGTATGGTGCTATCAACAGGGGTGGATTTATGGCACTATCTACAGGGGGCTGTATGGCACTATCTACAGGGGGGCTGTATGGCACTATCCAGAGGGGGGCTGTATGACAGTAACTACAGGGGGCTGTATGGTACTATCTACAGTGGGGGGTTGTATGGCACTATCAACAGGGGGCTGTATGGCAGTATCTACAGGGGGTTGTATGGCACTATCTACAGTGGGGACTGTATGGCAGTATCTACAGGGGGGCTGTATGTCACTATCTACAGTGGGGGGCTGTATGGCACTATCTACAGGGGGAGGTGGGGGGCACTATCTACAAGGGGGGCTGCATGGCACTGTCTACAAGGAGGCACTATCTACAAGGTGGAGAGAGCCTTACATCTGTCACCCTTAATATAACCTGTGTTGCTTATTTATGAAAATGAAGTGCAGTTTACCTCCCCAAAAAGCTGGATTATGACAAAATGGGAGATATAAGAATACTTGAGCAAAAAAGAGGGAGGCGATGTCTAGCAGTGATCCATGTTTTGTAGATGGAAAGGAGTAGAGGGTTTTCATTGCCCGCGTTTGGGAGCAAAGTGTAGGTGAGATATACAAGACAGGGAAGAACTATGGGTGAACAAAGGACCTTTTATAGGGATAGGTTTGTAATTTGGGATAGGTATGTAATTCGGTTAATTATTTAGCCAGTCCTGTATAATGGGTATATTGGTGGCCAGAGCATAGAGTCTGATGTCTGAGAAATTAACTCACGGTTTAATTTTTGTTGGAGGAAATGCAAAGCAATTATGTTTTTTTTCCACCGTCAAATAAACTTGCAGAAAAGACTATTAATCATGCATTTGCCTTTGGGATGTAGATATATGGGTAACATTTGAAATAGGTAGAGGAGCCTTGGGATAAATAATTATCCCAAAATAATTTTAAGGAAGTTTGTGCAGCCTAAAAAGGAAAGGGACAAATTACCCCCAGGCGGTCACGTCCGCTTGTAATCGAGTGTAGAATTGGTTTAGATTTGGCGAGTAAAGTTTGGAGGGAGTTTGTGTAATCTGTACCCATAGATAGGATAGTGACTGAGTTTGCCATTTTAAAGGTAAAGTTCGGGACCAGGTGTGTTGGAAGAGTCCTGTAAGAAGCTGTTATGGAAATACAAGTTTGAGCGATTTTCTAAAGGCTGCTGGAGTCTACCAGGAGAGATCGTACACGTAAAACCGCAACCTCAAATCCACTCTGATTGACAGAGTCTAAGACTACTCTAAGTTGTTCGCCAGAGCCAACCGCAAGGTGGGATGGTCTTTGCTGCTTAAAACCCAGGTTGTCTTAGCAGAGTACTGTGTTGGATTAGAGGAAACCAGACAGCCAGAGGGTTAATTGAAAATCCAAAACTAGAGCAAGGGGTAATCAGGCAAAGCAAAGGTCAGAACTGACTGGGAATAGATAAACAGAATCGGTAAGCAGAGGGTAAACGAGTGACAAGCCAAGGTCAGCATTCACGAGGTCCAGAAATCAGAAGTGGAAGAAGGTGGGATTAAATACTAATCCACACCTGACCGGCAGAAGGACAGACCAAAAAAGATAGGCTCAAGGTAAAACAGACACGCCGAGAAGCCAGAACCGTAGTCATGGCAATCTTAAGGGAACAGGCGATTCTTAACAGAAGGACAGACAAAAGTGATAAGCTCAAGGTAAAACAGACATGCCCAGAAGCCAGAACAGGTGTTTCCTAACAGAAGCAAGGCCTCTGATTTATTAATGGTGAACCCTATCGTGGATCCTTTTATTTCTATGTCCTGTAGAAAGGGGCGTCAGATCACCCTGAGGACGGGAAACGAAAAGAATCATATCATCTGCGAAGGCAGTAAGTTTCAACTCCTCTATGCCAATGAGGATGCCCTGGAAGCCCTGATAGCAATGTAAGTGTTCTAACACATGATCTAAGGCATGGCCGGCCTTAGCTATGTGCGACCAGTGCGGTGGCACAGGGCGCCGGAAGACATGTTGTAAGGGGGGCGCCAGCAGGTGAATATGCCCCGCACTTCGGCTAATGCTCAGGGCACTAGCGGGTCATGTGTCACTCACTGACATCAATACTGGCTACCCCATGCTGCAACTACCGCTCACTCTCCTCGTCTTACGTCCTGAATGATGATCAAGCGTGATGACATTACTCAGGACGCAAGACAGGGAGGAGACTATCTTCCCATGCGTTCCAGGTCTGTTATGAACTGCTATTTCCCCAGGGCACAGCTCCAGCAGCATCAGTGGGCACAGTGCAGGTCATTCAGACTGTGGGCTTGTTGTATGGGGGCACTGATGGGGGTTTAATAAGGGCAAAAATGGCAAATGGGCAGAGGATTCAGTGCCGCATTGGTGCCCATTTGCCACTTATTGCCCCTTTAGTGTCCTTCTGTTCAGTGCCACTTCGATGCCCATTTGCCATTTATTGCCTATTTATTGTTCTTCTGTGACAAACGGTGCTAAAGGGACAGTAAATGGCAAATATGCATCAAGGGGGCACTGAACATAAGGACACTAAAGAGGAAATAAGTGACAAATGGGCACCAAGGTGGTACTGAACGACACTGCTAATAAACGGCAGATGGGCACCTTGTTCAGTTCCTCCATAGTGCTCATTTACCATCTGTTGCCTTTTTAGACCCAGAACACATTACGTTAAAGGGGTTAAAAATAAATTCTGTTGAAGCAGTAGAGGAGTTAAAATAAAAAAAGAACTTAAACTTACCTCTCTCTTCCCAGACGTTCCTGTGCTACAGAGCAGCTACAGTGGTGACATAGGCTGCAGCCTATTTATGGCCTCAGCGGTGTTCAGCTAAGGCGAGTAATAGGCTGCAGCGGTGATGTACTGTCGACGTGATGTCACCACTGCAACCACTCTGTATACAAACCGAGAACAGAGGTGGCGGGAGCCCCCAACTCAGGAACGTCTGGGAAGAGAAAGATAAGTATGGGCTGCTTTTTTGTTTTAACCCTTTCAGGACTGAGACGTTTTTCACTACACGCCTTCCTAGAGCCATAACTTTTTTTTAATTTTTTAATCAAGAGAGTGGTGTGAGGGCTTATATTTTGCGGGATGATTTGCAGTTTCTATTGGCACCATTTAAAGTACTATATAATGTACTGGGAAACTGAAAAAAATTATTTGTGGGCTGAAATTGGAAAAAAGTGGGATTCCTCCATTGTCTTTTGGATTTAGATTTTACGGCTTTTATTGTACGGTAATAATGACAACTTAACATCAATACGATTACGATGATACCAAATTTATATTGTTTTTTTAATATTTTACTACTTTTACAAAGATAAAACTATTTGTTAAAAAAAAAATTGTTTTGTTTCACCACATTCCGAGAGCCATAACTTTTTTATATTTTCGTCTATTAAGCGGGGTGAGGGCTTATTTTTTGCAGGACAAGCTGTAGCTTTTATTGGTACAATATTTTGGTACATGCAACTTTTTGATCACTTTTTATTACATTTATTTAGAGCTAATGTGAACAAAAAAGAGCGATTTGGGCGATTTACTTAATTTTTTTTTTATAAGTGGACAGGCAGGACGTATTGAGAAAACAGCCTTAACAAAACATAGGCCTTGTTCACATGGTGCTACAAATCAACAACGTGTAAACCTGTTAAAAACACTAGTGTTTATGTAAAGTGCTTATTAAACTACAGGCCTTTTTGACACGTATTGGTCGGATTTTTTGCACGCATTCAGCGTGTTGTTTTACTGTCAATCTGGACTACCCATCGGCTATGGAAATTAGGCCCGTTTTTGCCGCATTTTTTACGCGTTTTACGTGCCAAAGAATTGACCTGATGCTTCTTTTTTCACGCAACGCGTTTTTAAACAAAACGCGTCGTATGCACTAACGGCGTGCCATCCCATTTATGTCAATGGGAAGCTTAAACCAAGCATTTTTTATGCATGTTTCGGTGCGACAAATCCACGTCGTGTGAACAGGGCCTTACAGTACAAACAAAAGCACCAAATGCTCACAATACATAACAATGATAAATGGAGTGGGGGGCACCAAATGGCAATTCTGCACAGGGCACCCTATAGCTTAAGGCTGGCCCTGATCTAAGGCAAAATTAAATAGGAGGGTGGTCAGCAGGCAGCCTAGCTCTTCTTCCAAGTGGTGTGGGCGGGGGAGAGAATTGGGGCCAGTAATAGTTAGACTGGTTTGAACCTGGGCTTGCATAAGATGAAGCAATTGTAAAAAGTGATCTCCAAAGCTTCAGAAATGTAGGTAGTTGTTTAGGAAATGCCAAAAAAGCTTTCTCTACGTCTAGACTAAGACGCATAAGATTGGGAAAGTTAGATTGGCGCACCTGTACTGTTGCCACCGCGGCAATGCGTTGTTCTAAATTATATTATTTAATTTGTTAAGTAATTCTTATTGCGTTTGGCAAAATAAAATTAGTTTAGGCAAAATATTTTGCAGCGCTATACATGAAACTGATGATTATCCTTATATTTGAATAAGTAAGCTTTGGATTATTTTTGGGATTCTTGTCTGCATGCACCCTGCAACAGTAAATTTGCCAATCCATCTTGTTCCATATCTTGTTCCATATTGTATGCATTATTTTACTTGAAACAAATGGACGACTTGAATATATTATTATAAATGTTTTTATTGTATACAGAGATGGGGATTGAAGTTTCTGGTGAACAAACTGTACCTGATTCCCCTCCAACACGCTCAAAGCTGCAGTGATGCTGTCACATGGTATATGAGCTACAGTATATACAGTATACATATTAAGTATATGTATTGTTACATATGTCGGTGCGGACAACCCCCTCCCCCTACACATTAGGGTTTGCCTTGGCATACCAGAAACACATCTTGTACACGCCTGTGTTACATGTTTCTGTCCAGACCTCTGCTTTATTCTTTGCTTATTTCATTTATCTATTCTCAGGAAACATAAGTTTAAGAAATGTTCCACAACTACTAATAATGGTGTATTTTGGTTTGCCTTGCACCTTTTTACTTGGCAAATAACATTTATACAAGGTGCATAATTATTTCCATTTTTTGTCCTCCACAAATATCTCTCAGATGCATTAGACCATGATTCTCCAAATCCCCGTCTTCTATGCCCCATGGACTGGTTGAGATGCTTCTTAAAGATTTACAGCAATTCACCCCATAAGCCTGGGGCTTTATATTTAAGCCAAGAGACTGCTTTTAAATGACAAAGACCTAGAGTAACATTAGACTCTAGTGACCGACTGCTAGAGTAGATTGAAAGTTGAAATATTTTTTATTGGCAGCGTAATGAAATGTCACACAGCACATTTTATGAAGACATAATTTGTAACCAGATAGTTATCAGTTTATTCTTGTTCTTACATCAACCTTCTTGCTTCCCTACAGCCTTGCAGCATATTTCTTATAAAGAAAATTAACTCTGTGGATACTGGACATATAAATGGATATCATTCAATTCGGCCTCAGATAGACATACACAAATCTTTTCTATAACCAAAAAAAAGCTGCATTGAAGGTTTTAATAATTCAAGAATGACTTGAGACATCTACAAAAAATGTGGGCAAGTAGAGCGGACTGAGAAACTATTCAATATACAAAAAAGCAGTCTGTCTTGGTCATTTCCTATGTATGTGTCCTTAGGCAACCTCAGTCATATCCTAAAAGAAAATAACTAATATTCAATTTTGAGTGTCGTTTTTCATGCATCGGTGCTACAACAGTGAATCCTATGCATACCGGTTCTTGGCTTTGTGTGTTAGAATACACTTGACACAATTACGACCATTCACCCGTGTTTGAAATGACCAACAGATTTCCTATTAAGCGCAAATCTAATTCTGTTCTAAGATCAAAATGTTAATTCAATACGACATTTTAAATACAACTATAATGAGTGTTTTAAGGTACTTTAAATATAACTTAATTATTTTCTGTCATTAAAACTATTAGCCATTTAGTGTACAATGACTTTACAAGCTTTAAGCATAGAGACAAGGACAACTTTGATATAAAATATGTAAACAGCAGTTAGTGATGATTCCAGGTTATGAACAAGACTGTTGTTTGAGAGTGACCAGAATTATATTCACATTTGGTGCTGCCATAAGCACTGAGGGGTAGATTTAACAATGAGGTCGCAAGGATGGGTTTTGATGCTATGTAAAACATTAATTGGAGCAATGTATGTGAAATATTGTTTCAATTGTTCCAAGCCTTATGATAAATGGCCCTAGTACTGTAGACTTTAACGCAAGCATAAGTTCTGTCAGCACTGACCTACACCACTTTTTAAAGTGTGATACAGTAAAGGTGTTCTCTGGGACTTTTGTAGCCTATCCAAATCATAGGACATGAATGCTAATGTTTGATTGGTGGGGTTCTGACTTCTGGGACCCCCACTGATCAGCACAGAGAAGGCTTCTGTAAATGCCATGTCCCCTTAATTTTTTATACAGTCACAGCGAGTTTTCTGTATGAGCGGGTGGTACTGCAGATAGTCTCATTTACTTGATTGGGACTGAATCTGATGAGCTGCAGGACTATGCATAGCCGCACATATGAATGAGCCGTGGAGACTGTGTAAACAATGACAGGAGCCCCTTAACCCCTTCAGGACTGAGCCTGTTGTGGCCTTCAGGACGAAGCCGATTTTTCAAATCTGACATGTGTCATTTTATGTGGTAATAACTCCGGAATGCTTTTACCGATCCAAGTGATTCTGAGATTGTTTTCTCGTGACATATTGTACTTTATGTTAGTGAAAAAATGTGGTTGATAAATTCAATATTTATTTGTAAAAAACACCAAGATTTGGAGAAAATGTGCAAAAATTAGCATTTTTCTCAATTTAAATGTATCTGCTTGTAAAACAGATAGTAATACCACACAAAATAGTTACTAGTAAACATCCCCCATATGTCTACTTTATGTTGGCATCGTTTTTTGAACATTCTTTTATTTTTCTAGGACGTTACAAGACTTAGAACTTTAGTAGCAATTTCTCATATTTTCAAGAAAATTTCAAAAGGCGATTTTTACAAGGACCAATTCAGTTCTGAAGTGGCTTTGAGGGCCTTATATATTAGAAAGTCCCCATAAATCACCCCATTTTGAAAACTGCACCCCTCAAAGTATTCAAAACAGCATTCAGAAAGTGTATTAACCCTTTAGGCGTTTCACAGGAATTAAAGCAAAGTAGAGGTGAAAGTTACAAATTTCATTTTTTTTTTACAAAATTCATTTGTAATACATTTTTTTCTATACCACAGGAGGTTTTACCCGAGAAATGTAACTTATTATTTATTGCCCAGATTCTGCAGTTTTTAGAAATACCCCACATGTGGCCCTAGTGTGAGCGAGACACACCAGAAGCCATGACTAAGGACGCAGTCAGCGTCAGAAACGCGTAGGCACCGCTCACACTGCTCTATTATCCCTCTATTGTACTCTGGAAATACCTTTATTTCACTGCACTTGTTTTTTACTTTTTTGATAATAAAACTTGGAAGAAGCTTCCTATTTTAACAGACTTAAAGGACTCAGCGCTGGATCCAATTTCTGCTTTTTTTCTATGTCTATACGTGTACCGACACGAGGACCCGTGCGCGAACGATTCCATACATCTATATAAGGTGAGCTGGAGGAACCCTCCTATTGTTTCTGGAAATTACACCACTTAAAGAATCTATCTAGGGATATAGTGGGCATTTAGACCCCACAAGTCTTTTGCAGGATGTATTATAATTAGGCCGTGAAAATGAATATCAACATTTCTTCCACTAAAATATTGCATTTTTTTCAATTTCACAAAGGATAAAGGGGGTAAAAGCCGCCCAACATTTGTAAAGCAATTTCTCCAGAGTACGGCTATACCCCACGTGTGGTCATAAATGTTTTTTCATTAGAAAGTAATTAACCCTTTCTGGACTGATCCATTTTTTTTCTTTTCCTTTTTAGTTTTTTCCTCCCCGCGTTCCAAGAGCCACAACTTTTTTTATTTTCCAGTCAATAGAGCGGTATGAGGGATTATTTATTGAGGGACGAGCGTTCGTTTTTATTGGTACCATTTTTTGGTACATACAACTTTTTGAGCACTTTTTATTACATTTTTAAATAGAGTGAAGGTGACCAAAAAAACAGCGATTTTGCCGTTTTAAATTCTTTATTTTTCACGTGAGACGCTCCATACATCACCCCCCACACTAAGACATGTATGTTGTGGTGCGCGAAGGGGTTAATGCGCAGCGCATGGTGCGGAGCGAAAATTACAATTTTCCACTCATATGCCATTTTAGTGCACTATATGTGATGCCCAGTTTGTGCCACTGAAGACAAATACCTCATAAAATATTAACCGGGTTCTCCCGGGTATGGCGATGCCATATCTGTGGACGTAAACTGCTGTTTGGGCACGCTGCAGGGCTCAGAAGGGAGGGACGCCATTTGGCTTTTGGGGCGCAGATGTAGCTTGGTAGTTGTTCTGTTTGGGGTTTTACTGGTGTTTCAGTTTGTAATGTGGGGGCATATGTAATCTGTGCGGGGTACATCAGGGTATAATAAGAGGGTATAATAATGCAGTAAATAAATAATAATCCGCAGATGTGTGGCCAGTGTCGCACTTATAAATGGTGTCGGATCTTATCTGCTTTTGGAACACTGCACATTTTGCATCGCCATATTCTGAGAGCCAGAACGGTTTTATTTTTTCTCCACCGGAGCTGTGTGAGGGTTTATTCTTTGCGGGACAATCTGTAGGTTTTCATTGGTACCATTTTGGGGTACCAGAAATTTTTTTGATCACGTTTTATTTGATTTTTTGGCAAGCAAGGTGACCAAAAACCATCAATTCTGACAATGTTTTTTATTTGATTTTTTTTTATGGCCTTCACCCTGGGCTATAAATGACCATTATACTTTATTCTGCGGGTCGATACGATTGCGGCGATACCAGATGTATATAATTTTTTTATGTTTTGCAGCGTTTGTGCAATAAAATCACTTATTTATAAAATAAATACATTTTTGTGTCACCATATTCTGAGAGCCATAACATTTTTATTTTTCAGTCAAAAAAGAGCTGCAAGGGCTTGTTTTTTGCGGGACGGGATGTAGTTTGTATTGGTACCATTTTGGCGTACATGCGACTTTTTGATCACTTTTTATTGTATATTTTGGGAGGGTTGGTAACCAAAAAATGGTGATTCGGGCACTGTTTTTCGTTTATTTTTTTCGCGGTGTTCACCGTGTGGGAAAAATAATATTACAGTTTTATAGTTGGGGTCGTTATGAACGCGGCGATACCAAATATGTTTACTTTTTTTAACGTGTTAAGTTTTTTCCTATAATAAAAGACTTATAGGAAAAAAAGCATTCTTTGTTTATATCACTTATAACTTTTATTTTTACACTTTTTAAAAACATTTTTATTATCTTTTTTTTACTTTTTTTACTTGTCCCACTAGGGGACACTTAGACTTGCAGCTTTGATCGCTGCTAGAACACATTACACTACACACGTAGTGTAATGTGTTCTAACTGTCATTGTGACGTGACAGTCACACTGACAGGAAGCATCGGAGGACCGGTCGGAGGCTGATCCTCCGAGGCTTCCGTACATGGCAACCCGGAGGTCATTGTTTGGCCTCTGGTTGCCATGATAAGGATCGCCAGCCCCCGCAAATACATGTGGGGGGCTGCAGATCCGCTGTAAACCTCTTCGATGTGGTGATCGCAATCGACCACCGCATCGAAGGGGTTAATTGCCAATTTCAGCGGCGACAGGCCGCTGATCGGCAACGGGGAGAGCAGGGCTGACACCCTGCACAGTTAACGGCCGCTGCGGTGTAGCGCCGCGCGGCGGTTAACTGTTAAAGCGCGGACATAACTGCACGCCCAGGTGCGCGAAGTTACTGCTCACCTGGACGTACAGTTACGCCAAGGTGCGGGAAGGGGTAAATGGTGTGGAGGTCGCACTCACACTTTTAAAGATTGACGTTTTACAGTCCCAGAAAAACATCAGTGTTAAAATCCCAGAGGACCTCCGTGAGTATGTGTGTGCATGAATGCATGTAAACAGCAATAATGTTGCCATAATATCAATAAACAGGTAAGGCTCTGTAAAAAAAGACGGCCCGTCGGAACAGAACGCCGTTTTCCCATTGCAATCAATGGGCAGATATTTGGAGGCGTTCTGCTTCCGATTTTTCGGCCGTTTTTCGGTGTTTAAGGCACAAAAAATGGCCGTGTGAACATACACTTAAAGTACCATATAATGTACTGGGAAACGGAAAAATAATTCTTTGTGGGGTGGAATTGGAAAAAACCGTGGGGTAAAAACAAAAACTTTATTTTGTGGCTCAATACGATTACGGTGATAGCAAATTCAAATAGTTTTTTTTAATATTTTAATTACTTTTACAAAGAAAAATCTATTTGTTAAAAATCTAATTTGATCTGTTTCACCACATTCTGGAAGCCATACATTTTTGTTTTTTCGTTGATTGAGCGGTATGAGGGCTTATCTTTTGCAGGATGAGCTGTCGTTTTTATTAGTATAATTTTTTGGTCCGATTCTTTGATCACATTTTTTAGAGCTAAAGTGACCAAGAAACATTAATTTTAGTGTTTTAATAAAAAAAAATTTACTCTGTTCACTGCGAGTTAAATAATGGTATAATGGTAACAGTTCGGACTATTTTGTTTGTTTGTTTATTTTTTTTATTTTTTACATTGTGCTTGGGGAAAAATGGCAAACGTTTAATATTTTTTTTACACTCTTGAAAAATTTATTTAACTTTCTTTTACACTTTTTATTAGTCCCCTAGGGGACTTGAACCAGCAATTGCTAGAGGCCGCCACCTCCTTCTAACCATTTAAATGCTATCGACAAGGCTATTGACCGCGGCATTTAACTAGTTAAGCGGCCAGGAACAGAGCGATCTCTGTTCCTGCCTATTAGAGCAGCGTGTCAGCTGTGATACACAGTTGACACCTGAAGCGTTTTTTTACAGTTTAGGCAAAAGGAAATTATATTGTGGTCACTGTTACCAAGGTTTTCACGAACAGTGATTTTTTTTCAACAAATTCTACATTTCTAGAAATGGCTCTATACAACGGAGAATCACTTCTTGTCGGCTCTTCCACATACTGGCCCATAAAATGATCCTACAACAAGCTGAGAAATCTTCTTCCCTTTGCATTTGAAGCAAGTCCACAGCCCCAATTAAAAGGTGGGTAGTTAAAGGGGTTGTTCAGTTTAGAAAACCTGTTTTCATACAACCTATTAGGGCACGTGCTGTGGAATTCCGCTATGGACAGTCCGCAGTGGAATTCTCCAGCGGCCGTTTTTTACAGTTGTTTCAATACATTTTCTGGCAAGTTAGTTCAGACGATGCGGAAAACTCCGCTGCGGACCATAGGCTGAGGTGTGGAATTTTCCCTCCGCAGCATGCACTGACCGTTGCGGAGAAGAAGCGGAATTTCACTGCGGATTTCAGCCTTTGAAATGCAAAAACTGAAATCTGTGGCAAGTCCGCTGTCTTTACTGCAACGTCTGAATTACCTGTCAAATATGCAAATGCTGATGCAGATTCGTTGCGTAAATGCCCCAAATCTGCACCAACATTTGCAGCGGAAAACCTCCGCCACGTCTGGCCATGCCCTTAGAGAATTCTGAGTTAATAGAGGAGGGTCCTCTGTTCAGGGACCCTCATATCTCAGGCAGGATGGAGAGTGGCTACAAAGAGCATCTCTCTCTCTGGAAAACCTGTCCTGTCCTGCATTACACATATAACAAATTGATTTGAATGGACACAGTGCAATGTTTAATTTCCCTTGTGTCGGCTGCAGAGCAATTGAACACTTGCTGCCAGGTTAGTAGGGGGGGGGGGACACTTTTTGATTAGCTTTTCATTAACCCCTTCCTGCCGCAGCCCTTTTTCAGATTTATATATTCGTTTTTTACTCCCCACCTTCAAAAAGCCATAACTTCCTTATTTTTCTGTCGATATAGTCCTATGGGGCTTGATTTTTGTGGGACAAGATGTAGTTTTTCATAGCACCATTTATTTTGCCATGTAATGTACTAGGAGACGGGAAAGAAATTATTTGTGGGGTAGAAAATGAAAAAAACAGTGATTCCTCCATGTTTCTTTGGGCGCCGTTTTTACGGAATTCACTGTGCAATTAAAACAACATGTTACCTTTATTCTGTGGGTCAATACGATTACAGTGATACCAAATATATATAGTTTTTTCTATTTTTTACTACTTTTACAAGTAAAAACGTAAGTGTAAAAAAGAAAATGTATTTTGTGCCGCCAAATTCCGAGAGCCATAACTTTTTTATTATTAAGTGGTATGAGGGCTTATTTTTTGCAGGATAAGCTGTAGTTTTTAATATTACCATTTTGGTGCACATGCAACGTTTTGATCAATTTTTGTGGGAGATTAGGTGACCAAAAAAATAGAGATTCCGGCGTTTAAAATTTTTTTTTTTTTACGGCGTTCACTATGCGGGTTAAATAATGATATATTGTAATGGTTCAGACTTTTACGGATGCGGTGATACCAATTATGTTTTTTTATTTATTTTTTACTATGCTCTAGGGGGAAAATGGTAAAAGGTTTGTTTTTTTTAACTTTTAATTTTTTTATTTTTTTTTACATAAAAAAAATACTTTATTTAACTAATTTTTAATTTTTTTATTAGTCCCCCTAGGGGACCTCAACCAGCGATTGTTAGATCGCTTGCACGATATACTGCAATACTAATGTACTGCAGAATATAGTGATTCTGACAGGCATCTATTAAGCCCTGCTGGAGGCAGGGCTTAATAGGTGAACAAAGATGTCTGACCTTGGGGCCTTCACTATGCCCCAGGCAGAAATAGCAACCATTGACCCCCGCGATTGCGTTGTGGGGGGCGCGATGAGCTGTTAGAGGGGGTCGCCCCCTCTTTCTAATGATTTAAATGCTGTGGTCGCTATTGACCGCAGCATTTAACGAGTTAAACGAACAGGATCGGTGCCGCTCGTTACTCTGAAGTGTCGGCTGTAACAAACAGCCGACACCGGCATCGTATGGAGCGGGTTCACTCCGTGAGCCCTATCCATACTTCCCCTACCCGACTTTGGCGTGTAGATACGTCAAATGTCGGGAAGGGGTTAAGGGACCCTTCTAACAAGTAGGTATTGTCCGAAGTGAAGAACCCCTTTAAAATCTCCCATTACCACCACTCTACCAGTATGTTCAGCCCATTCCTTTTGTTTATGCAGTTGACCTTCTATACTCTCAGGGATGTTGGGGGGGGGGGGGAGCCTATATATTACACACCAAATTTTTTTTCCCACTATTGCCTTTTACACACTTACAGTACTTTCATATCACTTCTAACATACAGAAATACTCCTCCTCCTGACCTATTTTATTTGTCCTGCCTTTCCGTGAGGGTTTAAAACCATGAAGAATGGCAGCTCAATCATGTAAAGCGTCTAGCCATAATTTCACTTTTATTAAACTTTTATAGGACACTTGTTATAAAATTGTCAAATGAAAATGCATTGATCTGTTATTTTTAATTTCATTAAGATACAAGAGACATAAAGTCCAGCTGCATTTTCTTAGAGCGTACCTCTAATGACATTGCTTAAAAATATTTTTTTGCACAGCTGAATAGAGCCTTTCACTACAATTCCAACGATACCTATATTATGCAGATAGCTACTTCCTACCCCGAAATCAAGTCTTATTACAGGTCAGACAGTAAAAGCTAAATCTTCTCTTGCTGCATATTGAAGTGGGCGGGCACTTCCTGATTGTGCCATCAGCTAAGGGAATTGAAGCCAGAGCTTGTGCCCTTATATCCCAGGATGTTTTGCTTTTAACTCGTGCACGAGCAAATCAGTTCAGCTAATCAGGTCACAGAATCTCCTGCTGCAATCTCTCCCCAGCATATATTATCTACACAGACATCTTCTGCAAGGCAAGAGTAAAGACAGACAAGTGCTGAGAGCTGTCATCACTGGATCCTTTCATCATGCTAATATATAGCATGATGCTTTATATTAGCACCGTGTGTGTGTGTGTGTGTGTGTGTGTGTGTGTGTGTGTGTCGCAGCCATTTTTCAGATTTTTACTTTCGTTTTTTGATCCCCACATTCCAAAAGTCATAACTTTTTTATTTTCATCAATATTGCCATATGAGGGCTTGTTTTTTGCGGGACATGTTGTAGATTTTGACGGCATAATTTATTGTACTATATAATGTAGTGGGAAACGGGAATAAAAATATCTGTATGGTAAAATAGGAAAAAAACAGTGATTCCTCTATGTTTTGGGTGCTTTCGTTTTTACGGCGTTTACTGTGTGGTAAAAACGGTGCATTAACCTCATTCTGCGAGTCAAGACGATTACAGAGATACAAAATTTATAGTTTTTTTAATGTTTTACTACTTTTACAAGGAAAAAACTGATAGTTAAAAATAAAAATTGAGTTTTGGCGCGACATTCAGACAAGCACAACTTTTTTTGCAGGGCGAGATGTCGTTTCTATTGGTACCATTTTGGGGTACATGAGACTGTTTGATCACGTTTTATTCTATTTTTGTGGGAGAGGTAGTGACCAAAAAACAGTGATTTTGGCACTTTTATTTTTTACAGCGCTCCCCGTGCGGACTAAATAATGATATATTGTAATATTTCACACTTTTACGGACGCGTCGATACCAGTTATGTTAATTTTTTATCTTCTTTTTACATTGTGTTTAAGGGGAAAATTAGAAAACTGTGTTTTTTGTACCTTCAATGTTTTGTGTTTTTATTTTTTTTAATTAAAAAAGTTATTTTACTGTTTTTACTTGTCCCCTAGGGGACCAACCAGCAATCATTAGATCACTTGTGCGATATACTGCAATACTAATGTATTGCAGTATATCGTGATACTGAAAGTCTCCTATGAAGCCCTGCCTCCGGTAGGGCTTCATAGGAGTACAAAGACGGCGGACCTGAGGATCTTCATCAGGCCCCCAGGCTGCCATGCCATCCAACGCCACCCCGAAATCGTGTCGCGGGGGGCCGTTGGAAAGTTACAGGGGGTCGCCCCCCTGTTTCTTGTCATTTAAATGCAGTAGTCACTATTTACCGCAGCATTTAACAAGTTAAACGAGCAGGATCGCTCTGAAGTGACGGCTATAACACCCAGCCGATACGCTTGTTCTATGGAGAGGGCTCAGCCTGTCAGCCCGCTCCATGTTACCCCATCCCACGTTCCCCCCCCATATATATGGCGGATGTCGGAAAAGGGATATATATTTGTATATATATATATACATGTATATATATATATATATATATATATATATATATATTCTAGCAGTGCAGCTACTAAGGGGTTAGGATTTGGTCCCACAATTAAATATTTAAAAATAAATGTTTCAAGAGAAAATGTCCTTTCTCCTTATTTATTAGGCAAGAAACCTGGAAAGGTTCTGGGTTGCTGGAGTGGAAGAGAATAGTAAAAGTTCCACTCCGTCTTCAGGACAGTCCAGGGTTTGGGCTGCCTTATGAGTTTTATTAGCTGCCAGCTGTTAAGGCTCCTTTAAGAAAGGTGTGATCACACAAGGCTCCCAGTATGAGGAAGACAGGTATTGCCAGCCTGTGGGAGACAGAGGTTCTGGTAAGAACATATGTTTGTTGTGAGGTGCTGGGCAGAAGGCCTTTCACGCTGATAGCTAGGGAAGCTGTATGTTTAGTTAGAGGCTGGACGGCCTAGGGTTTATTTTTTAACTGTTTTGTAAAACTGCTTTTCCGGTATGAAAACAATAAGGGCATGACCACACGTGGCGGATTTCCTCCGCAACTGTCCGCATCAATGCCGCACAGAATCTGCGTTGCAGATTCTGCAGCGGATCTGCACAAAATGTGCAGAAAATTGATGCGGACTGGCCGCTGCGGACTGCAGGAAAAGTGCTTCTCTTCTCCCTATTCAGTGCAGGATAGAGAGAAGGGACAGCACTTTCCCTAGTGAAAGTCAAAGAAATTCATACTTACCGGCCGTTGTCTTGGTGACGCGTCCCTCTTTCGGCATCCGGCCCGACCTCCCTGGATGACGCTCCAGTCCATGTGACCGCTGCAGCCTGTGCTTGGCCTGTGATTGGCTGCAGCCGTCACTTACACTGAAACGTCATCCTGGGAGGCCGGACTGGAGACAGACGCAGGGAGTTCTCGGTAAGTATGAACTTATATGTTTTTTTACAGATACATGTATATTGAGATCGGTAGTCACTGTCCCGGGTGCAGAAACAGTTACTGCCGATCGCGTAACTCTTTCAGCACCCTGGACAGTGACTATTTACAGACGTCTCCTAGCAACGCTCCCGTCATTACGGGAGCCCCATTGACTTCCTCAGTCTGGCTGTAGACCTAGAAATACATAGGTCCAGCCAGAATGAAGAAATGTCATGGTAGTAAAAACAATACGCTCCGCAGCACACATAAGATCTGCGGACTTCATTGCGGAATTTTGACTCTCCATTGAAGTCAATGGAGAAATTCCGCCATGAGTCCGCAACCAGTCCGCCACTGCTCCGCAACAGACAGAGCATGCTGCGGACACCAAATTCCGCTCCGCAGCCTATGCTCCGCAGCGGAATTGTACGCATCGTGTAAACGAACACTGCTAAATTAAAGTGAAAGTCAATGGAGAAACGGCTCCGCTGCGGATTAACGCTGCGGAGTGTCCGCAGCGGAATTTAAGTGAAATTCCGCTATGTGTGAACCCGCCCTAAAGCTGGTTGCGGCCAGTTTCATACCGAGCCACTGTGTTGGAGTGAAAATTCTTAAGTGTGCCAACCATCTTACCCTGGAGATGGGGATCCTGTGAGCTAACTTACCCCAAGTTGTCACAATATATCTAAATATTTATATACACGTGTGTGAATATATATATATATATATATATATATATATATATACACACACACACACACACGAACATATACATATATATATATATATATATATATATACACACACACACACACACACGTGCCAGGTGCGTTGCTAGTGTGTTGTTTTTTTTGTGTTTGATTTTTTTTACAGGCTCGGTTGTTGGACTACTTCAGATTCGAGGACTACTTTGATGAAAGCTTTTATTTTTTATTTTTAATAAAAGGATGAGAAGGACCACGGTGTTTGGACCTTCCCAGACTAATAATACCAGCCTGTGGCCACCCCAGTGCCTGACCATCACTTCAGACGGTCGGGTACTGGATTGTACCCGACTCTTCCCAGTACCCCTGTGGCAGTGGGTACTGGGGTAATAATGGGGGGTTAGTGTTAGCATTTTCACTGTCAATCAGCAAGCGGCCATTGCTAAGGCAGTGGTAATAAAGTAAAAAAAAACACAGACACATCGAAAAAATATTTTATTGAAATAAAACACCCTTCACTCATCCCTCGTTAAACATTTTATTAAAATAAATAAAATAAAAAAGCCAAAGTAGTCCTCGAATCCGAAGTAGTCCAACAACTAAAGCTGTGAAAAAACACAAATAAAAAATTTGTAATAAAAAAAGGATGGTAGTAGACTCTGCTAATCCATCCTGCGGGATCTCATCAAAAAAGCGCATACCACACGGTATACATTTTTTAACATGAAAGGCTATGGGTGAGGGATGCCACTTTATGGTATCCATCACAGGTATACGTTAAACGTATACCTCTGGGAGCTCCCGACATCATTGTCCATATAAGGACAATGATGTCAGGGGCTTCCTCAGAGTCGGAATCCCCAGGCAGTGCGCTAGTAGAGACTCTGCCCCAGGACTCTGGCCCTGGAAAAGCTCCTGGTGTTACTATCCATATATGGACAGTGATGTTAGGAGCAGAGCAGGAGTCCCAGGCAGAGCCAGGGACTCCGGCTCTCGTGTTGCCCCTGACACCACTGTCCATATATGGACAGTGATGTCAGGAGGAAAGAAGGAGTCCTAGGCAGATCCGTTGAAGCAACTCTGTTTCGGGACTCCGGCAATGGGAAAGTCTGTGACATAACTGTCCATATATTTAATTGACAACGAGCCGGGACTGCCAAAGTAGAAGAGACGGAGGAGTAGCAAGACAGGGAAGAAGGCAACAGCAGGTAAATATAATATATTGAAAAGTGATTTCTCTTTACAGGTACATTTTAAATCTTTCCTACCCAGGGAGGAGCATAGCTATCAACTCTGAAGGTTAAGGCAATTTACAAAGGACTAGAACGTTTCCTGGTTTGTTAATATATATCATGGAGATAACAGCCACAGCAGTGGCAAAGTTAAAGTGGGTGCAAAGGTAACGGGCTCTGGTATCTGCAGGGACATAAGGGTCCCTTTGTCCAGTAAAAAGGCACCTGTAATTTAAATGGCACATGTTAGGTAGAGAGCCCTGTTACAGATATTGCATTGGGGCCCAGGAGCCTCAAGTTACACCTCTGAGCCACAGGCTGCTACACTGTGTAAACCATAATGTAACAGTGATTAAAAGCTATTACAGTGCACATTTAGAAAACACATACAAATACTGTTTATAAGCAAAATATTAGTTTCTGTCTATAATTTAGCTCAACTGTATACATGAAAGTGTTCCAAAATATTGAAAAAAATATTTGTTCTGCTAGTTTCTCCTCATTGTTATCTATCATCTATGTGTTTATACACATGAATGAATCTATGCTTTGACCCGAACCTTGCAAAGATTTCATGTCCAACTGCAAGCAGAAGTGTGAATGTCACT
Source organism: Rhinoderma darwinii (assembly GCF_050947455.1). Taxonomy (NCBI): domain Eukaryota; kingdom Metazoa; phylum Chordata; class Amphibia; order Anura; family Rhinodermatidae; genus Rhinoderma; species Rhinoderma darwinii. The sequence continues at coordinate 144,553,924 of NC_134688.1, read as the reverse complement.
GGTACGCATAAACTATTACATTTAATACAGAAAAATTCCATGCACTTCCCAAAGGGGATGATATATCGATGTTCTCAGTTCATATACCTTTTTTTGTTTGGTGCTAAATAATGTTGTGTTTTTTACAGGGAAAGTTTGTCTGTGTAGTTAAACATAACAGCACTAAATGATCCTCTTAATCCTCCTTTATAGTCCTATTTTCATTTACATTAGTAATGTTCTCAGTAGACAATGAAGTAATGAAGGATTAATTATTTGAAGCAACTTCTTTTACAGTGTCTTTGAGTCTATTAAGAAGTGATTAAGCAGAATCTCCTTGATGTCTCCTTCACAAAGGAAATCTCCCCTTTTTTTGGTTCACTTGCTTGATGTGGGAGTTATCTGTGATATTTGCTGCATTTAACCTTCTGAAATTATAGACACTGCTCATATGCCAGTATTCAAGTGCTATACCTCATTCTCAGATGACTAAGTAGGGCTTTATTCATTTTTCTTTATTTGTACAGATTAATTTGCATGCATAATTATGATTAAAAAAAAAATCCAAGTACAAATTTGTCCTTTAAAGTTACATATTGTAGTGCAACGTCTCCAGAAAGTATTGAATTTGAGGTCTCCATGCACTTGTATTAAAGTTGGAAATGAGACAAATTCAATGAAATGTTAATCTTTCTTTAAATACCAATACACAATAGATTTGTCATACGTTATCATTTTGGTGAATTATGGGCAATTCAGTACTATTAAATGGCCCTTTTTTATTTTAATTGGCAATTAAAGGGAGTCAGCCATGTGAGAATGAAGGGATATTTGGACCATAGGGAAAGACCCACAGGGCATTATTGTAAATCCCATGAGGTTGCTGTTTGCCAATGTTTTGTCTGTTATTCCAATGTTTTTCACTATTGGGACAGTGGATGTTAACCCCTTAGTGCACCGGGACGCACCGGTACGTCCTGCATTGAAGTGCTTTAAGGCACAGGGACGTACCGGCGCGTCCTGGCTAAAAACTGTCACCCTGTCAAAGGACAAAGTGACAGAACTGTGCCGTCAACTGTTTATGACAGTTGACCGGCACAGTAAGACGGCAGGGGACCATTCACAGCGGTCTCCTGCCGGCGATCGCTGTGATTGGTCAGTCAAAGCAGACTGACCAATCACAGCTCCATGACGTAGTGTATGTGATGGCGCTGGCTCAGAAGCTGAGCCAGCGCTATCACCGCCGGGAATCAGCTGTCCGACGCCCCTCTGCAACGGCCAGGACCGGAGCTAGGCTCCGATCCGGCCGATTAACCCCTTCGATGCATCGATCAACGTGATCGATGCATCGAAGTGTCTTGTAGCCTGTCGGCAACCACGATGGTTTGTCACAGCTGACATCGTGCCCTAACGGCCAGGACCGGAGCAAGGCTCCGATCCGGCCGATTAACCCCTTAGATGCAGCTATCGCTGCATCTAAGTGATTAGATCATACCCTATGGTTGCTAATGACAACCATCGGCACCCGCGGGTGTTCCGATGGTTGCTATGGCAACCATAGCCTAACAATCGCTTCCTAGTACGGAAGCCTATTAGGCCCCGCCGGGAGGCGAAGCCTAATAGGCTTGCTGTCAGTGAATAGCTGACAGCTCTAATACACTGCACTATGTAGGTAATGCAGTGTATTAGAATAGCGATCAGGGCTTCATGCCTTCAAGTTCCCTAGTGGGACAAAAAAGTTAAAACAAGTTAATAAAAATGTTGTAAAAAAGTAAAAAAAAATAAGTTTCATGTTAAAAAACACTACAACAGCCTTTTTTCCTATAATAAGTCTTTTATTATAGGAAAAACCAAAAAACATAAAAAAAAGTACACAAATGTGGTATCCCCACGTCCATAACGACCCAAACGATAAAAATATCACGCTATTTTACCCGTACGGTGAACACCGTAATTTTTTTTTTATAAAAAACTATTCCAGAATCGCTGTTTGTTAGTCACTACCCCTCGCAAAACAGAATAAAAAAAGGGATCTAAAAGTTGCATGTACCCCAAAATTATACCATTAAAAAACGCAGCCCGTCCCGCAAAAAACAAGCTCTCCCACCGCTTTTTTGACTGAAAAATAAAAAAGTTATGGCTCTCAGAATACGTTGACACCAAAAATAAATTATTTGAAACAAAAGTGATTTTATCGTGCAGACGCTTCAAAGCATAAGAAAAACTATATACATCTGGTATCACCGTAATTGTACCGACCCGCAGAATAACGTAAAATTGTCATTCATATGGCGAACGCCGTAAAAAAATAAATAATAAAAAACATCAGAATTTCAGGTTTTTGGTCACATTGCTTGCCAAAAAAATGAAATACAAAGTGATCAAAAAATCGCATGTACCCCAAAATGGTACCAATGAAATCTACAGATTGTCCCGCAACAAATAAGCCCTCACATGGCTCCGGTGGAGAAAAAATAAAGACGTTTTGGCTCTTAGAATATGGCGATGCAAAATGTGCAAAGTGTCCAAAAGCGGATAAGATCGGGCGCCATTTATCAGTGTGACACCGGCCACATATCTGTGGATAATTATTTATTTACCCCATTATTATACTCTCTTATTATACCCCTGATGTTCTCCGCACAGCTTACATATGCCCCCACATCATAACTGAAATACCAGCAAAACCCCAAACAAAACAACTAGCGAGCAAAATCCACGCTCCAAAAGCCAAATGGTGCGCCCTGCAACGTGCCCAAGTAGCAGTGTACGTCCACATATATGGCATCGCCATACCCGAGAGAACCCGCTTAACAGTTTGAGGTATTTGTCTTCAGAGGCACGAACTGGGCACAAAATATTATGCACTAAAATGGCACATACCTGTGGAAATTTGCAATTTTCACTTTGCACCATCCACTGAGCATTCATTTCTAATAGAAAAAAACCTGTGTAGTCAAAATGCCTTGAGGGGTGCAGTTTCCAAAATGGGGGGTCACTACTTGGGGGTTTGTTTTACTATTTGACCTCAGAGCCCTGCCGTTGTGGGCTAATGCTGCGAAAATCACCAAAATAGGTCTCACATGCGCCTGTCACTCCTAAGCTCTGTCATATGTCCAGGCAAATGATAAATGGCTTGAGGGGTGTAGTTTACAAAATGGGGTCACTTCTCATGGTTTTACACTCTACTCTGGTACCTAAGAATGCTCTGCAAATGCGACATGGCGCCCCTACACCAGTCCAGCAAAATCTGTGCTCTAAAAGCCACATGGCACTCCTTCCATTTTGAGCTCTGCCATGTGCCCAAACAGCAGTTTAGGGCCACACATGGGGTATTGCCGTACTCGGGAGAAATTGCGTAACAAATTATGTGTTGCTTTTTCTCCTATTACCCCTTGTGGGAAAAAAAATTGGGTGCAAAACGACATATTTTTGGGAAAAAATTTTTTTTTTCATTTTTACTGCCTCATTCCAATACAATCTATCAAAATGCTCAGTACACCCCTAGATGATTACCCTGAGGGGCAAAGTTTCCAAAATGGAGTCACTTCTCAGGGGTTTCTACTGTACGGGTACCTCAGGGGCTCTGCAAATGCGACATGGCGCCCAAAAAACAATCAACCAAAATCTACATGCCAAGTAGCACTCCTACCATTCTGAGCACTGCGGTGTATCCAAGCAGCAGTTTATAACCACATATGGGGTATTGCCGTACTCGGGAGAAATTGCTTTACAATTGTTGGGGCGCTTTTTCTCCTTTATTCCTTGTGAAAATGAAAACAATTCAACATTTTAGTGGAAAGAATGTAGATTTTTCATTTTCACTGCATAATCCAGCAAAAAAACTGTGGGGTCAAAATGCTCACTATACCACTAGATAAATTCCACGAGGGGTATAGTTTCCCAAATGGGGTCACTTTTGCCGGGTTTGCACTATTTTGACCCCTCAGTGGCTTTGCAAATGTGACATGGTGCCGCAAACCATTCCAGCAAAACTTGAGCTCCAAAAGTCAAATGGCGCTCCGTCCTTTCTAACTTTCGCCATGTGTCCAAACAGCAGTTTATTACCACATAATAAGAGTTTGCTTTACAAATATTGGGGTGTTTTTTCTCCTTTATCTGTTGTAAAAATTAAAAAATCTGAGCTAAAACTAAATTTTATTAGAAAAAATTTAGATTTTCAATTTTACGGCATAATTCCCATAAATTCAGCAAAAACCGTGTAGGGTCAAAATGCACACTATACCCCTAGAAAATTTCCTTGAGGGGTGTAGTTTCCAAAATGGGGTCACTTTTGTGGAGTTTCCACTGTTATGGTCCCTCCAGGGCTTTGCAAACACGACATGGCATCGAAAACCAATGCAGCAAAATCTGCGCTCCAAAATCCAAATGGCCCTCGTTCCCTTCTGAGCCCTGCCGTGGGTCCAAACAGCAGTTTATTACCACATATGGGGTATTGCCGTAATCGGGAGACATTGCGTTACAAATGCTGGGGTGCTTTTTCTCCTTTATTCCTTGTAAAATCTAAAACATCGTATGTTTTTTCAGGAAAAAAGTAGATTTTCATTTTCACAGACCAGTTCCAATAAATTTAGCAAAAAACCTGTGGGCTAAAAATGCTAACTATACCTCTTGAAAAATTCCTTGAGGGGTGTCGTTTCCAAAATGTGGTCACTTTTGGGGGGTTTCCACTGTTTTGGCACACAAGACCTCTTCAAACCTGACATGGTGCCTAAAATATATTCTAATAAAATAGAGGCCCCAAAATCCACCAGGTGCTCCTTTGCGTCTGAGGCCGGTATTTCAGTCCATTACCACACTAGGGCCACATGTGGGATATTTCTAAAAATTGCAGAATCTGGGCAATAAATATTGAGTTGCATTTCTCTGGTAAAACCTTCTGTGTTACAGAAAAAACTGTATTACAAATGAATTTCGTAAAAAAAAAAATTGAAATTTGTAAATTTCCCCTCTACTTTGCTTTATTTCCTGTGAAACGCCTAAAGGGTTAAAACAATTTCTGAATGTGGTTTTGAATACTTTGAGGGGTGCAGTTTTTAAAATGGGGTGTTTTATAGGGGGTTTCTAATATATAAGGCCCTCAAAGCCACTTCAGAACTGAACTGGTCCCTGAAAAAATAGCCTTTTGAAATTTTCTTGAAAATGCGAGAAATTGCAGCTTCAGTTCTAAGCCTTCTGAGGTCATAGAAAAATAAAAGCACGTTCAAAAAACGATGCAAACATAAAGTAGACATATGGGAAATGTTAACTAGTAAATATTTTGTGTGGTATTACTATCTGTTTTACAAGCAGATACATTACAATTTAGAAAAATGCAGATTTTTGCAAATTTTCTCTACATTTTGGTGTTTTTTACAAATAAATATTGAATTTAACGACGAAATTTTTTCAGTATCATAAAGTACAACATGTCACGAGAAAACATTCTCAGAATCGCTTGGATAGGCAAAAGCATTCTGGAGTTATTACCACATAAAGTGACAAATAGGCTGTGTCCTTAAGGCCAAAACAGGCTCAGTCCTTAAGGGGTTAAAGCGACTGACCGAATCAAGGACTGGGCATTGGTTTTGGACCTCTTTGGGTATCCTAAACCCATAAAAACCACAATATTTTGCGCTTAATGACCAGGATAATTTGAGCACTTTTCCGCATGTACTGGTCAAACTATAACTTTTTTAAATAATTTTTTAGGCTTTTAAAGTAATTTTTGCATATTTTTGTCTTGACAAATAGCAGTTGATTTCGTTTAGAAACATTAGCCTTTCTTTGTGTGAAAAAACTCAGTAAATGTTTTCAAAGTTCAAATCAGATATTTCCCCCCCAAAAAAAAAACCCAACCTAAATGACAACCTACAGGACTAGGAGATGGGATAAGCTACAGCGCCAGGCATTACTGGCCGTATGGACTAAACGCTGTTCATGTGTATACAGTGAATGGTACTTGCTTCATTATGATTTTAGAGAGCCCCATTTATCACTGCTCTATTATACTGCTGGAGGCTTAGCTAAGGCAGAATACTGACACTCTAAGTTATGCACACAAATAAAGCTCTGTATGAATATCCCCTGCCACTTCCTAGTCTCCGAGGGAAGGGCTGTGCTCCATCACTTTCTTGAGACTGTGCTAGACTCACTGCCTGCCGCACTATCTAAGCAGACAATACAGGAAGGAAGTGGGACTGCCCCCAAAGAAGTTTTAAAAAAAAAATAAAAAATAGCTGGAATATATATATATATATATATATATGACCATACACATTATTTCCTTTCTACTACATACTTATCAGATTAATGACTCTAAAATTAAATAGATGAGACTTTAAGAGAGCCTTGCATAAATATATGCCCCCAAACATCAATGTTGAAGTAATGAACTGAAGCAATGTTGTAAAAAATGTTTCCCCCAAAACGATGCGAGAGATTGATAAGCTCCTACAGGAAATGTTTATTTGAAGTTATGGTTGCTAAAGATGGTTCTGAATTATAGGGTGTACTTTAAAACCTAATGAATTAATAAAACACATAATTTTTTACTTAAATGATCACTAACTTTTTAACTAGCTTTGCATAAATCAAAAGTACAAGCAAATATCAGAAACTTTGTATTATCAGCTCATTGAGGGATCAGGTTACATGATATGCATAGAAGTCTATGGAATAGAAGGGGAGGAGGGAGCAGGAGCCAAGTGAGAGGGAGGCAGAGAGTGAAAAACAGACACACACAGAGACACTGCTACAGCTTCTAGTAAGTGTTTTATTTCTTCCAAGTGCTGGATTCACATTTAAGAAGATTAAGAAGGTGGAACCGAGTAACTACCCTCCAGTAAGTTTGAAATCTGTGGTATCGAAAATATTTGAGGGTATTCTAAGAGATGACCTGCAACAGTATATAGCGGAGAATAGTCTAATAACTGATAACCAGCATGGAGTCATGAAAAACAGGTCATGCCTATGAGGTGGTAAGTGCAATTCTGGATGTTGGTCATGTGGCTGATGGGACATATTTGGATTTCACAAAAGCATTTGATACTGTTCTACACAAGAGTCTGGTTCTGAAGCTACAGACGCAGGGACTGGGGGACCATGTATGCACGTAGGTAAAGAATCGGTTAAGGTTCAGAAAACAAAGAGACGTTATAAGTGGTAATTACTCAAAATGGGTTGAAGTCAGCAGCGGGGTACCACAAGGAACAGTGTTAGGCCCAATTATTTTTAATCTCTTTATTAATGACCTTGTGGATGGGATTGATAGCGAGGTTTCCGTTTTTGCTGATGATACAAAACTTTGTAGGATACTTAAAACTCATTTTGTCTATACAATATTACAGAAAGACTTAGATAAGCTGGCAGCATGGGCAAAAACATGGCAGAGTAAATTTAATGTCGATAAATGTAAATTAATGCACCTAGGACGCAATAATAGTATTAATGCATATACATTAAATGGAATAAAAGTGGAGATAACGGAACAAGAGAAGGAGCTGGGTATTCTGGTTACAAATAAGCTAAGCAGCAGTACTCAATGTCAAGCAGCAGCTTCAAAAGTAATAGTATTTTAGGGTGTAGAAAAAGAGAGACAAAAACCTGTGATTCAAACCTAACATTACCCCTCTAAAAATCCCTTGTAAGGTCACATCTTGAATATGAAATTCAGTTTTGGGCTCCACATTGTAAAAAGGATATAGGAGAACTGGAGAGGGTTCAAAGGCGGGCACCATGATTATTAAATGGGGTGGGAGGTGTCGCTTACAAAGAAAGGCAACAGAAATTGGGCTTGTTCAGGTTTAAAAAAAAGACGCCTTAAAGGTGATCTTATTAACATGTATAAATATATGTGTGGTCAATACAAATAACTAGCACATACATTATCTGTTCTTTCCAAGGACTCTACAAAGGACCAGGGGACATTCATTGTGTGTGGAAGAAATACGTTTCAGACATCAATATAGTTCTTTACAGTTGGAGTAGTCAAACTATGGAATGCCCTACCCCTAGAGGTAGTGATAGCAGATACTATGTCAGCATTTAGAAAAAAAGCTAGATGATTATTTACTGACAAATGGCATTGAGGGTTTTAATTAATCAAGCAATGAATCACGTGTAATTTATTGAGAAAGGTTGAACTTGATGGACCGGTGTCTTTTTTTCAACCTATTTAACTATGTAACAGCTACACTGCTCAGTACTGCTGTATAATGTCCTCCATGCTGCTGCTGCTGCTGCTCCTGTTGGTGTGCTACAAAGAGACTGGGGAGCAGAATGTTCTCTTTTTTTCTGTGTGTTAATATAGGAGACATAATAACAGTTTGGTCCCATGCACACAAACATGCTTTTGCGGCCGCAATTCCCCCGAAAATCCACGGGAGAATTGCGGCCCCATTAATTTCTATGGGGCCATGCACACGACCGTGGTTTCACCGCGGGTGACACTCCGCGACCGGCCGACCCGAAAATCACAGCCGTGCACATGGCTACGATCGTGTGCATGAGGCCTTAGACTTCACCCACTAGATTAGTGAAAATTGAGAATTAGAGATAGAGCATACAGAGGTGAAAATTGCTTTAATAAATCCAGGATACAAATCATATAATGGCCAGAAATAGTGTTATTCCTTAAGTATACACATTTGAGGAAACTAATTTAGAGGTCCAGCACACGATATGATGTGAAAAAAAATACAGAACTGTTTATTTAAGTCAAAAATAAAACAAGAAATTAAAAAATCTCGGGAGAGAACTCCCGGGATTTTTTAATTTCTTGTTTTAATTTTGATTTAAATAAACAGTTTTGTATTTTTTCACATCATATCGTGTGCTGGACCTCTAAATTGTTTTCCTTGAATTTCCACCTACTCCTGACGTAGCTCTCTTGCCGGTGCACCGAATAACCATGGAATGTGGCGTATTACTTCGAATGAATGGTGAGCGGACCAATTGTTCTTGTATATTTTATACACATTTGAGAGCTTATTTAGAAAATTCCCCTGAAAGATTAGGTACTAGGAATTAGGGAATTTCACAAAATTTGTTTTGTGCTCGATTCTGTAGAAATCTGTCGCAATCCTAAAGTGCTCCGATTGCTCTAAGGAGCATATATAGCTATAGGTAAATTTGTTTGTTGTTGGTGGTAACAAACAGCCTGTTTAAAAACATACTGCAGTGTCTGATTGTTTATGCTTTTTAAAATGAAAAAAAAGTTCTAAATTATTCCTTTTTGGTAGCACCCTGACACATTCATTTCAATGGGGCCATGCACACTTCCGTGGTTTTAACCCCTTAAGGATACGGCCAATTTTGGCCTTGAGGACAGAACAATTTTTTTATATTTCCCCCTTTGCATCCCGACGCTCATAACTCTTATTTTTTGTACGACGTAGTTGTATGAGACTTTGTTTTTTGCGGGACGAGTTGTACTTTATGTAGGTACCATTTTTTGGTACAAATACATTATCGTTTAATTTCTATAAGTTTTTATTTTGCCGAAAATGCAGAAAAAAAGCAGTTCCGCAGCAGTCTTAAAATTTTATTTTTTTTACACCATACACTGATCATCATAAATAATGTTATACATTTGTTGTACAGATTGTTACGGTCGTGGCGATACCAAATATGTCTATATTATTTCATGTTTTGGGACTTATATTTTAAAAAGTTTATTTATTATAAAAAATTTGTATTTCTGTGTATTGTTTTTAATTTTTATTTATTTATCATTACATTTTTTTACATTCATTTAACTTTTTTTTTTTTAATCCCATAAAGGGATTTATCATTTTGATTTTGTAACTGTAATGTACTGGCATAGATCTATATGCTAGTACATTAGCTTGTGTACTGATTGTACACAGGCAGTTGTTAGGGCATACCTCAGTATGCCCTAACAACAGGAAATATGTTCAGACTGCCCTTGGGTCCTTCAATGGACCCTGGGCTGTCTGGCCATATGAGTTATGGGCTTTGATCGCGTCACAGTTATTTTTTGTGACGCGATCAAAGTGCAGTCCCCCTCCTTGAACGCCGCGATCAGCATTCATCGCATTCAAAGGGTTAACGGCGGAGAGAAGATGTTTCTCTTCTCTCCGCTGTGAGAGCGGGACCATGGCTGTGTATTACAGCCGTTGCCCCGCTCTCGATTGTGCGCGCAGACGGCTGTCACACAGGATGAGAATGCTCGTCCTAATGCACCAAGTACTCGCCGCTCAGGACGAGCATTCTCGTCCTGTGTCGGCAACCAGTTAAAGGAACTGTGTGGCCGTTCCGACAAAAATAGGACAGGTCCTACTCATGTCCGTTTTTGACTGAACAGTCTCGGCCTTTTCATTAATTTGGTCCGTTGAAACAACAGACTGCTCACGGAAGCCATCCATGTGCAGTACCTGTTTCATGGATCCGTCATTAGCGGCCGTAGGATGACCAACAGAAGTATGCATGAGGCCTTAGATGTGATCAATAACAGCTCGATCCTGGGTGTTTGTTCTTAAGCCTTTAATGAAATGTGTAGTGGATAGAGATTAGTTAATCGATTATTAACAATTCGAATTTAGTTTGAATTTCCCAAAACTTTTGTGTTCGTCAAAATCCAAAACTTTTCTGGTTAGCGCCGCACGAATCTGTAAAATGCCAGCCGCCATTTTACAGATTTAAAAAGGAATACGGGAGAAGAGATGAAAAAAAACACCATACGTTGTATTGTTCCATGTGACCGCTGCAGTCAATCACAGGCTGCAGCGGTCACATCGGACAAAACATCGTCATCACAGGAGGCCGTCAGGGATGCGTTTCTTCTGGAGACCGGGGTACTTTTTTAGTTTAGGGTTGGATTCGCAAGTTCCCCTGAATGTCCTTTTTGATCTCTGATGTCTTCTAGGATTCTATCCAACTTGGATGGAGTCCTAGAAGACATCAGACAATTGGGGCACCTGCAATTCGCAAGAAAATTAATTTGGACTGAATCTAATTGGACAACCGATTGAGTAGAACCAGCCCTGAAACAAATTTAGAGAAATTTGCACATCTCTAGTAGTGGTAGTAGTAATAGCAGTAGTAGTGAAATATTAATATTACAAGAATACTCCTATTGTTTCTTAGAAGAAGCATGCAAATATTAAGTGGTATTTTCAGGAGTACATTCTTTCACTGTGAGAACCTTTCTTCTCCTTTCACAAATTACATCTCTTGCTCCTGTTAAAATCCTGTCCACAAATTGCAAATGTTGTTTTAATGTATGCCAGAAAGATCATTAATAAGATTTATATCTGCAATATTTATACATCCAGTATATTTCTGTCAGTACATTGCAGCAGCACGGCAAGCCACTGGATGGCTCAGTATTCAAGGGAAATAGATTTTTAACGGCATGCTACAGTTAGCTCTATGCTGCCTCGGTTTCTACCAATTTTTGTAAAAAGACATCTAGCATTTTTAAAATGCATTATATAGTTATACTTTACACTAGATGTCTATCTATCTATCTATCTATCTATCTATCTATCTATCTATCTATCTATCTATCTATCTATCTATCTATCTATCTATCTATCTATCTATCTATCTATCTATCATCTATCTATCTATTTCTGGTTATGGATTTACATACATTCATCAGTAAGGGAAGTGTAAGAAAGTCATGAATGTTATATGAGTATATAGCAGGACGTAGAAGGGAGTTTAAATATGTTGTCTCCTAAGACAACCATCAGTTTGATTATAAATATTTTATTTAGCTAAAAATACATTAAAAAGTCATGTAAATAATAAAAATAATGCTAATAATATGTTATTGGTATAGGACCCTGAACATAAAAGCTGAAGGAAATTAACTTAGTTACATGTACGGTACAAAGTGCTGACCCTGTCTTGTGGACTAACCACATGTAAGTATAACATGGACACAACAAATATGTAGTCCTGAGGTTGTGGTTCTAAATCTATTGTAATTCTGAGATATATATGGGTGTCATGTACAGTGACTGATCTCTGAAATTTTTTTTGCTTCCAGTACTGATCATGGTATATATTGGAGGTGACTCTGTATTTGATGTCATCCAACAAGATTGTGTCCATAACCTTGAAGCCCTATATATGTTTTTCTACGGAACATTTGAATGTGGGATCAAGCAAAAAAAAAAAAAGACCTCAAAGGAACACTCAACCAAGAAATGAATGCTAATAGCAGTCTGCTTAAAGAGGCTCTGTCACCACATTATAAGTGTCCTATCTTGTACATAATGTGATTGGCGCTGTAATGTAGATTACAGCAGTGTTTTTTTATTTAGAGAAACAATCATTTTTGATGGAGTTATGACCAATTTTAGCTTTATGCTAATGACTTTCTTAATGGACAACTGGGCGTGTTTTACTTTTTGACCAAGTGGGCGTTGTGGAGAGAAGTGTATGACGCTGACCAATCATTGACCAATCAGCATCATACAATTCTCCCCATTCATTTACACAGCACAAAGTGATCTGGCTAGATCACTATGTGCAGTCACTTACTCACATATTAACGTTAGGCTGGGTTCACACGACCACTTTAACGTCCGTAATCGACGGACGTATTTCGGGCGGAAGTCCCGGACCGAACACACGGCAGGGAGCCGGGCTCCTAGCATCATAGTTATGTACGATGCTAGGAGTCCCTGCCTCTCCGTGGAACTACTGTCCCGTACTGAAAACATGATTACAGTACGGGACAGTTGTCCTGCAGAGAGGCAGGGACTCCTAGCATCGTACATAACTATGATGCTAGGAGCCCGGCTCCCAGCACTGTGTTCGGTCCGGGACTTCCGCCCGAAATACGTCCGTCGATTACGGACGTTAAAGTGGTCGTGTGAACCCAGCCTTTCTGAAGTGTCCTGACAGTGAATAGACATCACTACCAGCCAGGACGTGATGTCTATTCAGAATCCTGACACTTCGGTAACGTTTGTGTGAGATTTACAGCACAGCAGGCGTAATCTCGCGAGATTACGCTGTAAACTGTCATTTAAAACTAGATTACGCTTGCTGTCATTAAGTCTCACACAAACGTTACTGAAGTGTCAGGATTCTGAATAGACATCACGTCCTGGCTGGTAGTGATGTCTATTCACTGTCAGGACACTTCAGTAATGTTAATGTGTGAGTAAGTGACTGCACATCATGATCTAGCAAGATCACTATGTGCTGTGTAAATGAATGGAGAGAAGTGTATGATGCTGATTGGTCAGCGTCATACACTTCTCTCCACAACTTGGTCAAAAAGTAAAACACGCCCAGTTGTTCATTAAGAAAGTCATTAGCATAAAGCTAAAATAGGTCATAACTCCGTCAAAAATGACAGTTTTTCTAAATAAAAAACACTGCTGTAGCCTACATTACAGCGCCGATCACATTATGTACAAGATAGGGAACTTATAATGTGGTGACAGAGCCTCTTTAAGCGATGGGGCATTGTCAAGAGTGAGGGTCCTAACATGCTGGTCTCCTACACAGAGCAGTGGAAGTGGGGAGGGCTTGTGCTACAGCTTCTTGTCTTATTCCCAGAGTCAGGTCTGATCTGAGGTCTATGAGAAGGGGATGGGCATGGTTGATCCATGGGACATAGAAGAGTTCTTTATATATTTTTCACAGTTTTGCTAGCAATATATGAAAGAGAATCGCATCAAAGGTACTGATCGGATTCTTTTTTAATTTTTTGTATTTTCTATGTGTGTTTTTTTAATTTCTATCCCTATTGATTACAATAATATAATAATGCTAATTGCATTAATGTAAATAACATAATAAATATGGAGATTCTCTATAGCTAAATGAGCCATGTATTGGGATGAGTCAATATTATTTGTAGACTCGGCTAGTGGTAAATATGCAGCTGTCGTCTTAAAACTAAATGACAAGAAATACAGATTACAAAACCCTCTAAATATTTTATTATGTATGATGTATTTCTAGAATGCTAGTCACAGTGGCACCAGGATTATTTCTTTTTATGCATTTTGCGTCTGTAAATTACTGTTCATGCAGTTGATACATTGATTTTAAATTGACTTTTGACATAAAAGTAAAGTTATACCTAAATTACCAAAAAAAAACAATCTGAAGAAGAATAATTATACATGAACTAAAATAAATGTTATTTCTCTTTTTCAAGATATTGTAATACAGAATCAAGGCTTTATTGTTCAAAGCATAGGCAATTTACAATATATACATCCAAACCAAAAATTAACGTATTTTGTAGAAAACAGTAAGATATTTTTTTTCTGGTGTCTTTCAAGATGCTGAAATAAGTCAAAAACACTAAAGGCAGATTTGCTTTGCTAAAAACTATTATTAAGTTTGCATTATGTAATACCATTTTATAAAGTGCACAACTCACAATAATGACTCATACACACTCAATTTTGCTGGGCTCTTTGTGTTCTGAGCTAAACCACTAATGTATAAAAAACAAAAAGAATGGGGAAAAAAAGTCGCAAAAAGGCCACTCCTGGAGTATGGTACCATTTAAAAAAAGGAACAAACAAAGAGGATTTTGAAAAAAATACACAAATTTGGCTTTTCATATACCACACCATATGAACTTATAACTGTTGTGTTTTTTTCACATCTCTACGGACGGGTTCACACTGAGTTTTTTTGCACGCTGATTCTGGTGCTTTTTCAGTGTCAGTCACTAAAGAAAATGCATTGCTTTTGGCTACCATTGCTTTTAATGGGAATCAGCGGCATAGTTCACATGGCATTGATTTTTCAGCTCACTGAGAAAGAAATTTAGCGGCCTTGAAAAAAAAAAGAAGCCAGCTGCCCTATCTTGGTGTGGATTCTGCATGACAAATTCCCATTAAAACAATAGGAGCATTGACTAGCTTGGGCACTGTCTTTTTGTGCTGAAAAGCGCCAAAAACAGAGTACAATTCAGCTTGCATTTAAATATCTGCATCCAAAATCATCCTAGAAAACAGGGTGATTTTGAAGTCGGATTAATCGACGGTTTTGTTAGCTTTAACACAACTCCGTGTGAACATACCTAAAGCTGGAAACACACATGCGATTTTTGTACAGTTATTGTTGCCAAAGTCAGGAGTGGATCCAAAAGGAAGGGAAAGTATAAGGGTATGTGCACACGTAGTGTTTTCAGGCGTATTTTGGGGCGTTTACGCCTCAAGAAATACCGGAAAAAATGGAAGCAGAACGCCTACAAACATCTGCCCATTCATTGATTTCAATTGGAAATATGGCGTCCTGTTCCCACAGGGCTTTTTTTACGCCTCATTTTTGAAAGACGGCGCATAAAAGATGCCCGCGAAAAAGAATGCATGTCACTTCTTGAGATGTTTTTGGAGCCTTTTTTCATTGACTCTATAGAAAAACAGCTCCAAAAACGGCCGTAAAAAACGCTGCGAAAAACGCAAGATGCTAAAAAAAACTTCTAAAAATCATGAGCTGTTTTCCCTTGAAAACAGCACTGTATTTTAAGATGTTTTTTTATTTTGTGTGTGCACTTAACCTAAAGGGAAGACTGATGCATCTCCTTTTTTCTTTTTTATCCAATCCTGTGTTTGGCTAAAAAAACCTCACAAAAACTGCATGTGTCACTCCAGCCTAAATATTAAAGACGGTTGGAAATCCTCTTATACAACTACTCCACTTTTTAAGACAAAACTTTGTCATTAGGCATATACATTGCACTGCCGGTCACACTTTGCAACGCCAAAATTTACCCCTTTAACAATCACTCCCTGTAAGGCCAATAAGGGGCCTTATATTTTAGTGCTGCAGAGACACGTTGCTCCAGATTAACAGCTGAATGGAGAATTTTAGACAAGGCATTACCATATATAAAAAGCTCACTGAGTGCTGTGTATACAATAGAGGAAGGGGAAGTACCGCGGCCTCTATTGGTCTCCGCAATGATGCATTCATCAGAACCCAGTTTTCATATGAAAGAACTTCTGAGTTTAAAGGGGCTCTGTCACCAGATTCTCACATCTCTATCTCCTATTGCATGTGATCGGCGCTGCAATGTAGATAACAGTAACGTGTTTTTTTTTAAAAAAACTTAAATTTTTGGGCAAGTTATGAGCTATTTTATATATATATGCAAATGAGGTTTGAAATGGACAACTGGGCGTTTTTTTTCGTTATGTCCAACTGGGCGTGTATTGTGTTTTTAACTGTATGACGCTGACCAATCAGTGACCAGTCAGCATCATACACTCATCTCCATTGATTTACACAGAAGCGATGTGCAGCCACATAAACAGAGATTAACGTTAATCAAGTGTCCTGATAACGAATACACATGATCATCCAGCCTGGACGTCATGTGTATTCAGAATCCTGACACTTCTAAATCTTTTCTGTGAGATTTCTCTAATCAGTATTGTAGTCACTGTATGATCTGCAGCGAGATGATGGGTTGTATGATTATGATAGGATTTATTTTTTTGTGAAACAGCAACTCCCAGCATATCCTTACCATTGTTCAGGCAATGCTGGGAGCTGTAGTTTTATGCCGTACAAACCTGTGCTGTACAGGGGTTGCACTAAATTGAGCTGTATTTGTTCTGGTGTTGTATTTATGTACTGATCTTGGTTCTGGTGTTGTTTATAGAACCATATTGCTTGTAAAATGTACAAATGTTTTTATGCTCGCATTACATAAAAAGAAATGTCATGTCGATTGGTATAGAAAATAAACATGGTGAGGGGGAAGGAGATGTCGGGAAAGAGGTTGGGGGGGGGGGGGGGGCGCCAAACTGAATCTTTGCCCCGGGTGCCGGAGAACCTAGCTTCGCCTCTGGAGTAGGCGTCCTTTGGATACCCTGTTTTCTCCCACAGTCCAAAAACTTACTGATAGGTTAATTTGCTTCCTATAGATTTGGCCCTAGTGTGTGTGTGTGTGTGTGTGTGTGTGTGTGCGTGTGTGTGTGTGTGTGTATGTTCGAGATAGGGAAATTAGATTGTGAGCCCCATTGCGACAGGGACTGATGTGAATGGTGACAATCTCTGTACAGTACTGTGGAAATGTTTTCGCCCTATATAAACAACGGTAAATAAATCAGGCCGTCTGCAGCAACAACTAGAGGGAGTATAGAAGGTTACCGCATGCTATTTATATATTGAACTTAATAATGAAACAGTATAGAGTGAGATCCTAAGCTCTTTTCAGTGGCCGCTGCAAGCTTTGACTCCTATAAATATTTATTAAAGGGAATGTGTCGCTAGAAATGTGTATTTTTTTTTAGTTAAACAGTTAGTGTAAACATGAGTAGACATTGTTATAATTTTTTTAATTTTTTCACAAGTCAGGAAATATTATAAATTAGATTCTAATTTATAACATTTACTTGTGCTGGTCACTAGAGGGAGCAATTCCCAAAATTGCAGCATTGGCATGTAGTAAAGCAACCACATTGCTTTATGCTGCAAATTTGGTGTAAACACACACGCTCTAGTGAGCTCACAGAATCCCCCCTCCCTTATCCTGGCTAGTGCCAGGAGAAAGGAGGGGATTGAATGTTCAAACCTCCTACACTGTGTGCCGCCATTTTTTGAGCGAATACACAGGTTTACATACAGTGGTAATCACACACTAAAACACGTACATACACAGACATAACTTACCTGCTCCTGCCGCCGCCGCTCCCTCCGGTCCATCCGCTCCATCTGCTCCCTCCACTCCTAGTGCTTGCTTCAGAACACATGTCCGGAAGCCGCGACCGGAAGTAGTCATCTTACTGTCCGGCCGCGGATTCCGGTCCACAAGAAAATGGTGCCGGATGTCGCTCGGCCGAAGACCTTCCATTTGGACTGTGTGGGAGCAGCGCATGCGCCGTTCCCACACAGACGGCGTACACTATAGTGAATGCGAACGGCTCCCGTTCGCGTTCTCTATGGGGTTGTATGTGCCGTATTCCATCTCTGTATGTGTCGTTAATCGACACATACAGAGATGAAAAAAAAAATGGCAGCCTCCATAGTGAAGAAAAAGTTAGAAAAAGAAAAAAAGTAAAACACAAACACAAATAAATAAAAAAATGTTTAATAAAACATTAAAAGCAAATTGATCTAAAAATTGTTTTTTTCGCGACACCCTTCCTTTAAGAAAATAATCAGCACAGATCCCTGGAACTTAAAAAGACATGTTGTGCGAAAGTGGATATCACTGTTAGGCCATGTTCACAATGCTTATTTCCAAGTGTATTTCCAGGTGTATTTCGGAGCATAAAACACTCATATTCTGCTCCGAAATACTCTAGAAATATACCTGCAAACAGCTTACCATTGATTTCAATTGGAAATACACTGTGTAGTTCATGAGAGGCGTATTTTTACACAGCTGAATTAAAAAAAGTCTTGTAAAAATATGCTTTGTAAAAAAGAAGTGACCTGTCACTTCTTGAAGCATTTTACAAGCTGATTTTTTAAATTTCCCTTCGACACTTAAAAAAGTATTTAGAAAATACGCCTCAAAATACACTTCAAATATCAAAAACGCTTTGAAGTTCACTTGGTTTTATACAACATCCCAATGATACAGTCTCACAGTGATGTATACAGAACACAGAAAAAGCTTGCACCTTTAGATATCAGAAATGTGCCTCGGATGTCGACATACTGACATATTAACAGACAAACAAACATAAAAACAGACATACAAAGAGTGGTGGTGATAAATACAAGCAATTATACATATGAGATGTCAAAAAGGAACAGGATGATACAGGATACGAAAACCATGTATAAGTTAGCACAGATACATTCACAGAGTGACAGAGTTCTTGCGGAGCAGAAGTTGAACATGGGGTAACTCCGTCCAAGGGGCCCATTGAGACAAACACTTTTGCCTATAACCTTTAGATGTAGCAAAGTGCAATTCGTAATAGAAGTGAAGATAAACCCTGTTTAGCATCTCCGAGAGATTCAGAGCCTCAGCTGTTTTCCATCTCTTGGCTATATGGAATCTGGAAGCGATAAGAATATGGCTTATTGGCCACATATATTCTAAAGGGATCTCATCCATCTGCATATCCAATAAAGCCAATGCAGGGGAAGGTAAAAGTTCTGCTCCCATTAATTCTGATATGTAGCGGAAGATACCCTTCCAGAATGGGTAGACTGATTTACATGTCCACCATAGATTAAATAATGTGCTCCTTGCTCCACATTCCCTCCAACACAAAGGAGAAGCCCCGGCTTGCATATGTTGTAACGGCGCAGGTGTGAGGTACCAACGAAACTGAATTTTCCTAACGGCTTCTATATGATTGACACATTTGGATATCCTATGTGAGTGATGTAAAGCCGCGAAAAAAATAAGTGCATGTCATTTCTTGAGACGTTTTTCATTGACTCTATAGAAAGCCAGCTCAAAAACCGGCCGTAAAAAACGCAGCAAAAAGTGCGATTTGCTTAAAAAACTTTTGAAAACAGCTCCGTATTTTCACATTTTTAGCTAAGCGTGTGCACATACCCTTACTGGCATAACACTTGAGCACCCTGTGTTTCTACTAAGCTGAACTTAGTTCACCATACAGTCCTATGGTGATCTTAGATCTGTCCAGTAGAACTGTGCGGGGTCGGAGGGCTGCAGCCATAAAATATGAACCCTAACATGCAGCCATATTATGGCCATCTGAAATTGGAATTCACTCCTTGTCAGTTTTCTAAAGACTTTTGAGGTTCTTAAAATATAAATGGATTTTTGTCTCTCAGCCTGATGGCCACTTTAAAAATGGAAATAGTTAAATACTCTCTTAATCGGAAGTCTTCAACAAAGTAAAAAATGTTTTACGCTCTCCTAATATAAATATTTGATTGCTTTCACGAGCTTCAGTTCTAATATTTATAACTAAGTGTGCATATTTTTAAAAATATGATTACAACTCCCAGGATCACAGATGCAGCAGATGTTCAGTACTTTGTATTCAGCTGGCAGGAATGATTTGTATACTCTTTTTGATCACAGAAGCGATAGCTGTGTCCTAGTGGGTAAAGAAGTTGTTTATAAGGAAAGTAACTGTTGTTATTCTAATGCTGACTACTTCTTCAGAGACTGAAGTCTCACCAGGGATTTTGATGGTGCCGCTGCCGAGTGGAATTACAAGTTTTACAAGTAACTTATATTATGAGTACGTTTTCATAATGATTCCATATTTTTGCAGTACAATTAACAGTTTGATCTGCATTGATAAGACATTAGAATATTCTGGCGTCTTTTTATTTGGGACATAAAGCAAGCATCTTGACATTGTAACATTGTGCAGTTCGAAAATTTTCAAAGCCTAGATATAGTTACAGTTAGCTGATTCTATTCCATCCCCAAATAACTCACTGCGTGTTATTGTAAAATGATTACCAAGTTATTAGGGAACAGTCAGTAACCCAAATTAACTCCTACAATCTGCGCAAACACCAAAGCAGGAATGTTGGAAACTCTTCTTACCGGAAACTTATACCTTCGACTGCTGGTAACGCCACATTGACTCAATTTCATCTATAATTTAGTCTCTCTTGACAACTGCATTATAAGCATTGGTCGTACATTTCTGTCACTTCTTATGGCCAAAATTGCACAGTCAAAAAGACGGAACCCTCAACAGAACCCAGACAGACTCCATTATAAGTCAATGGGGTCTGTGAGTTACTGTTCTTATCCGTCCTACCTCAGATCTGGCATAGTGTTATGGCTTCTGTTATTAACAGAATCCATTATGCCCGTGTGAACAGAGTCCTAATGTTCAGTTATTACATCTTCTGGATTATTTTTTTTTACGTTTACCGTTCTTTTATGAACACCACTGATCTAGAGAAACAGCCCAGAAAAGGTCTTCTCCAACACACTAATAGTTAAAGTGCATTGTGCAGTCCTTCTATGGTTTTTGATTTCTTGTAAATATATTTTTAGAAATGGTTTTAGGTCTAGCTGCTGATTGGGCTGACTCGTATATGAGGGTTTGACATTATACAATGTATGAAATTACATCAATTTACAACATTTAGACTTATAGTAAAAAATTTCTAAATGCACAAAATTAAAGGTGTTTAGCTGATAGTAAGTTATACTTTACGCTTAAAAAAAAAATGAAGAACCGTTAAGAAGATGCCGCTTAACATTGTACCATGCATATTCACTTTGTACACAGATAAGCTAGAAATTCCCGGGTCCCGATACATAATGTTTATCTTGGCCTTTATACTAATAGCCAATGCTCTCACATAAAGAATGTCTTTATTAACCGATAACTTTGTTGAGGGATCCGTATAAAGTAATCTAAGAAAATGTTTGTATATTAAGCTGGCTCTCTGTGTAGCATCATTATAATATATTTTAATGAAGTAACATGAAATATCATGGAACCTCCACTATTTTTCTCCCATGTGGCAGAGGGACATTCATCCCCTTTCCCATTTGTATGGAGGCACTGGTGTATATGCACTCAGTACAACCTTCCAATTTATCCTATGGTATTATGTGCCCACAGTTTTTACTGCTGTAAGAAAACATTTCAAGAGTGCATGCTAACTAAATGTCCCTCTTACAATAGCAATGTCTCATACTTAATTTTACTAGAAGCTGAAAGGAACTCATTTGGACTTCTCCAATCTTTAACTTTACCCAAGCAAGAAGTAGGACATTTAGAGTCACAAAAGTGTTAAGAGCGAAGAAACAGGTCTGTAAATGAGATGAGCAAATCTCAAATACTAAAAGACTCAAATAATAATTCATGATCAACGCCGAGAGCACACATTAAAGTCAGAAAGCAACCTAATCATATTTAGGTAACAATTACGGTACATAAAATCCAATAGACAGACTAAGTGTCTACGTGTCACGTTAATTTTTTTTTTCAACTTTTAAGACACCCATGTTTTGTTTGGGAAGTGGTTCAGAGAACTGGAGGCCCTGGACAAGTGCCCTTTTTGCCCACCCTATAATCCAGTTCTTCATTAACATTACCTAAAAATGATTGTAGAAAGCTCCCATCTGGTCAATGTAATTTTGCACCAATACCTTGCTGGATACAAATCTTCTGAACCTAGCCCACATCCAGACATACAGATCATATGACCCCAGAACACACCAAAACCTACAGAACTTATCACCCCAGTCTTAACCTAGAACATTTTGCTAGGAGCTCAAGCAATGTTGACCTAAAGGTATTAAACTAAGTGTACACAATCTTGCTTCCCCAAAAGTTGCAACTCCACACCAATAAACCAACTAAGTAAACAGCTTACTTACAGATAAAATATGATGGGCGAAAGAAGAATCTCACTCATAAAGTAGAAGGTGTAGAGAAGAAAAAAAACTTTTATGCCCCAATAAACTACATTTTATGTAATATTGGAACAGAAAATGTGAATTCATGGTGACATGTCCACTTTAATGAAACAAAAGATTTATCTACAACACAATCTAATCTCTATTTAGCAGTGCCAAAAATACTTAAAACCTATATAATATGTTTACTGGATAAGCCACTCATTAAAACAGTAAAGCTTAGTTAAAGCAATAAATATTTTTTAAACCAATAGAATAATTAGAGCCTCAGCTCAGAATGACAAGTATTATCAACAAAAATTAATCAGGCGCATCTTTTACTGAACTCAATTAATAATGTGCAACAACAGGGTCTCTTTTCTTAAAAGGAAAATTAATTAGTGAAGGGAAGGTCACTTGGAGATGCTGACATCACTCATCAGAATGCTCTGGCAGCTCTAATTATTTGTCTTCCAGGCTTGGGTGATCAAAAATTATTGCAATACCTGGGCAACATTTTAAGAAAGCTTTGTGCATGGCTCTTTTAATTAGAGTTGGTATGTGATTAATGCAATGGCAGCATTTAGTTCAGCCTCTTAACATTGACTGACTTCGTTTATGTGATTGTTCTATTGAAGTCAGATGTATGTAAGAGACTTTTTCTAATTACATAAGAATATGTTCTTTTAACTCTTGATTGTCATACCATGAGTAGTACATGAAGTTTAGCTAATACTTCATGATTGTATTTTATGTATCCACAAATTGAAATCCTATGAACACTACAGATCCATCATGTCACAACACTGAACTATATT
The DNA here is from genome assembly GCF_050947455.1 of Rhinoderma darwinii. Classification (NCBI taxonomy): domain Eukaryota; kingdom Metazoa; phylum Chordata; class Amphibia; order Anura; family Rhinodermatidae; genus Rhinoderma; species Rhinoderma darwinii. The sequence continues at coordinate 144,530,857 of NC_134688.1, read as the reverse complement.
AATGCTGTATAATCTGCTAGGAGGAGACTTAAATTATATTTTGCCTATGATTCTACTATAGTTTTTAGGGAGTTATGGAGGTTTTATGGTGGTATGAGAGGTTAAATAAATGTATTCTGGCTCTATGTTTCCGTCCAAGGATATATAGAGATAAAATTGGCTATATAGTGGTACTGTATATGAAAATATATGGAGGCATACTGGCTGTATGGTGTACTATTATTATTTATTTATATAGCGCCATCAAATTCTTATACAATGCCATCAAATTTAGCGCTTTACATAACACAATATTGGAGCAACATATTGTAGCAATTACCGAAGACAGTGCGGTACAGGCAAATAAAACTATTGTTTAGAAGATAGATTTGTTAGGAACACTGCACATACAAACGTACATTCTATATGTGTATGAGCGAAGGTGTACTAACTAAATTGTGGTGTATGCAGTTATATACAGATATTCTGCCTATGTATTGGTGGGTGGGTAAATATAAAGGTGTAATGGCTAAATGGTGGCATATACATATTAACAGTATTGGTATTAACTGTGCATTTTACCTTACTAGTGGCGTTGGTTTTCCTAATTTTAAAAGCCCTAATAGACACTAAAGGTCCTTTTACATGGACAGATATTTTGCCCATTAGAAGAGCGCCAATTCACCATATACAGCTTGTCGATCGGCACTCATTTGCTCCACTGTTAATATGATTGTTCGTCCCTATACATTTTGTATCTTCTCAGTAGCACATTCCCTGTTCACACCGGAAGATGTGCTACTGACTAGCGACCATTTTTTGGGGGGCATAAATTATGCAATCACTGGCTTGTGTAAAAGGGCCTTAACAGAAATCCCACAGCTTCAGCTATTTTGTTGGGTTGTAAAGAAAGTTAAATTCTCATTTATCAGATGTATTGTTATTATCTACAGTCTGCATGTGTATTGCCTTTTTACATCCTTTCTGTTCCATACTTACTAAAAACTCCCAGTACATCATGTAACTATGCCGTCACTGTAGTGCAGTGATTTTCAAGCTTCGGGAACTTAAGCGCTAAACCAGCACACTCAAAATGAGACCTTGCTTCAGTGGAACACAGTCTGAGAACAAGGGCACCAGTGCATATGTGAATCCTTTGGGATCTATTTGTAAACATGGCCATACACATAAGATAGCTGCTAACCCCCCCATAATTTCTACATAAACATGCACACTCTGTTTGGCAGACACATCTGCTAGTGGCTTATCTACTGTCAGATCACCAAAAAAAGAACTATATTTATTTAAAATTATTGAAAAAGGCCATACAGGCAAAAAACGCCTGGAAAAACGCGACAAAGGGCGTGCAGGCAGATAAAAATCTGCCTCAAAATTCCAGACAGAATTTTGAGGCAGAATTTTCTGCCTGCAAAAAACTCTGTGTAAACAGGGCCTTAGATGGGCAGGTTCAGACAAGAGTTCCCAATAGGATGCAGAAAAAACACAATGATACATAGAGGGAGATTGCTAAGGTGCAAAATATCTACTGTCAGAACAAGCGATTGTGCATGTTAAAATCCAGTCAGGCAGTAGGGACACTTGGAAAGCCCCCATGCACAATAGGTCATGATCACATCATGTTTTATGGCCTACGTTAAGTGTAGGCTGTGAAGAATGTCATCCATCCCGTGTAGGCTATAATGGTATTCGTTTAACAGATAAGTCATGAATTCTCATGACCCTTATAATGACGTATCCATTAAACTGATACCATTATAGCCTATTATTGATGGATGCCACTGTAAGGCATCTGTTTAACACATCTGTCACCCAAAGGCTGTAGTGGCATCCGCCATAAAAAGCTATTGAAAAGCTCATGGTGTATCCACTTAACAGATTCTTGTGACAGATGTCATACAGTGGCATCCATCACACAAAGGCTACAAAGTTAAAAAAAAGTTATACTGATGTATATCGGCCAGATGGAGGCCAAAGGAACAGACTTTGTCCTCCGTCTAACAATGGAGATCTATGGACACGTTTAGCGTGTAGGTTGGGATATTTCCCAATGTACACGCTAAATGTAAACAAAAAACATGAGGATCCCATCAAAATTGGCAGGACATGCTGATATTAGTCTAATGTATATGGGCAGCTTTTATTGTTACTTCACTTTTGTAATATTATTAATAGATAAAAAGCAGCACTGTGTTTGGATTCTGCTTCAATATAACCTACAGTGCAAAGCCACTTCTTAGAGTGGGTCAAAAGGCCTAATACAAAGTGTCTATATCTGGAGTCAAAAGCAGTAATTCTTCAATGGCAAAAGCTTTATTCCTGTATTGGTTTAAATTAGCTTTTATCAAGCTTTTTTGTATCTTTGAAAACCTTTATAAATCTTTACAAAATTAGATTTTAAGTTGCGTTTGAGTATCTGCAAGCATTATCAATACATAGAATGTCTTGTAATGTTTCTGCAAAGTACATGAATGGAAAGAAAAACAAAATTAGCAAGTGAATTATTTCAGCTTCTTCCCATCTTTGTTTAATGCGAATCTACAAATGGCTCTAACCACATCTTTTACTTTTGGAGAAGCCACATTAACCTTTATGATTCATAAAAGTGGGGTGATAGAGGGTTTATGAGGTGTTCTTCAAGTACAATTACAAACACATATTTTAAATGATCACACACTACAATGTGTCAGAATCACCAGGTCACTGAATTGTGATGCAAAATAAAAAATGTTAAATAAAAAGGCAGCGTTACAATATTTGCATTTTCTGCCTTGTTATTTATATATACATATTGCTTATTATGTTCTGCTCTGAGAGTGATTGGTTTTTCAAATCACCTACATCTTTATGTTAGCAATTACTGTCTGTTCATGAGGGACATTTATGGCAGTTACCATTTTAGCAGCAAGAGGTTTTATTAATATGCAAACTGTTAACAACTTGTGTCTTTAGAATTCCCAATGAGATAGTGTGGGAGCCATCTTACTTTTAACTGCTGTCATCAGAATGGTTATTCCTACCTTTTCTTGCCTTTCCCGCTTGCAATCTATCCATGCATGTTAAAGCTGGCAATCAAAGTCTGTATTTACATTGTAAATATGATAAATCTGCTGCTTAAGTTTAAATTACTTTTAATTGACTTGTGTAAAGCTTTTATGATTTTTTTCAAATTGAAAGTAGCAAGACTATATAATATTCCCTTTGTATATAAGTTTTATATTATTTTGGCTACTACCACTGAAAAATAATAATAAAGAAAGATAACCAGCAAAGCAAAAAAACATGCAAAATGACAAATAATAATAAAAAACATCAAATAATGAAACTAAAAGAGAGAAGAACCTGGCCGTAAGAACTTACAATCTAAAGCCTCAAGCACACTTAAATGAAATGCTTCATTGAGCTATCCATTTTTTTAACGGATAGCACACTGACCCATTAATTTCTATGCACACTTCCATTATTTTAACGGTTCAATGCGTCCGTTCCACGAAATAGAACAGGTCCTACTTCTGTCCGTTTTTCGCGGATCAGTCTCGGCGGAGCCGCCATGGAAGCCATCTGTATGTGGTCCGTGTTTCACGGATCCGTGATTTACAGCCATACAAATAGCAACCGATGTGTGCTCGGGGACTAAAGGTAACGCACATATTTTCAGCAGCATATATGAAAGGTATGTTGACCTATGGTACGAAGCCAAAGAAACACTATGCTAGTGAAATGTGGACTGAAACTGGAGTATCCAGAAGAAACCTTCCCAAAGAAATGGAAGACAAACTCCAGATGTTGTCATGGTTAGATTAAAATCTAGGACTCCAATGCTGCATGGCAAAAGTGCTTATCACTGAGCCAGTTGCAAAACATTCCATCAGAAACAATCCCCCCCACCACACAATCCTTTTCTCATTGCTCTTCCCATGCTGGTAACTTAGTGCTCCACCATATTATTGCTTTTATCCTTTATATTTGTTTGGAGGGGTTTTCCCACTTAGTAAGTGATGGATTATCGCTAGAATATGCCATCACTTACTGATTGTGGGGCTTCAACAGCTTAGCTCTCCTTATATTCTGAAAATGATGGGGCCACAAATCTTGTGTTTCGCTGCGGCTTCTTCACAATGTTTCCTTGCTCAGCATTGTCCCCAGCAGCGTCCTATGCAGGGAACTGCAACACAGCCTCATTTAAAAAGTGCATAAAAACCCTTTTGTTTGTAGTCAAAAAGCAGACCCAAGCAGAGTCTAAGACACACATCTCCTAAAAAACAGTTAAAGATGTGCAGAGTTTATTATTGCCACTTATACCTATATCACTATCACATATGTTCTCCAAATCACCAGTTCTGAATAGACCAAAAGATCCAGATGCCAGTATACATTTGAGTCATAGACTTGACAAGTGTCCGGATTATGAGCAGGGGGTGAGAGGATAAGCAGTAGGTATATGTGAATAGTATGGATTCACCAATCCAAGCTGGAGTGCTCTGCTGCATAAGTCCATGTTATCACTGGAAGGTGCAGAGTGCTAAGACTTTCAATGCTTTTTTTTTTTTTTTTTAAAGTCCATTTATCAGAATAATTCAAAAAAATAAAAATAAAGACTCAAGCAATTTCAAGCTCCACAGAAAAAAACATATTCAGTTCCTACTCAAATTCAGGAATTATTTGGCTGTATTCTGTGAGTGTATAGTGTATGCAGTAGTTGAGGAAGGAAAAAACACCTGTGGAAGCAAGGAGGACCAAAATAATTAAGTAATTTACCCTATTATTTTCCTAGTCCTGCCCTTGTTTAAAATTGGGGTAATCGCCCTAAAAAGGGCGGCCCTAAACCTGAACCTGCCCTAATGTACCCCTATTTGTCCCTGTCCTACTGACGCGTTTCCTCCTAGATTTTGCCCAACGTTCTTCACAGCAGAAGGTGATAGACAAGCCTGGGTATTACCCATAGAGAGTGGGGTTTGGGCAGAAAAGTAAAAAAACCAAAATGTTTTTGGAGCAATTACATTCCTTGGAGTGGCAAGTGTGTGTGCTGCTTCCAACACGCTTGGATGTCTAAACGCCTCCGGTCTCAGCTTCTGCTGTGATTAGATAAGCAACTGGTCATCTCCTCACCCCTTTAGTAGAAAAAAAGTCCCCCTATATGTGACAATACGAGCACACATATCCAATCTAATTGGTGAGGGGGATGATAACATCTACAAAAGTACAAATATCAATCCCCGGGGACATTTGAAGGCTGCTCAAAATAGAGATGATAGTAACAGGCTGTATTCTTTCTTCCTGCAGTCACTTACAGCTGGAAGGATTCCCACTCCGCCCCACCACTCCCCTATACACACACACACACACACACACACACACACACACACACACACACACACACACTCACTCACTGGTATCATTTAACCCTATAAGGACATGGACTTGTTGGCATGTTCAGGACGCAGCCCCATTTTTCAAATCTGTCATGTGTCAATTTATATGGTAATAACTTTGGAATGCTTTCAACTATCAAAGCGATTCTGAGACTGTTTTCTTGTGACACATTGTACTTTAAGTTAGTGGTCGAAACATTCAGTGTTTATTTGTGAAAAACACCAAAATGTAGTTAAAATGTGCAAAAATTTGCATTTTTCTAAATTTAAATGTTTCTGCTTGTAAGACAGATAATAATACCACACAAAATAGTTACTAGTTTACATATTCCATATATGTACTTTTTGTTTGCATTTTTTTTAACATCCTTTTATTTTTCTAGGACATTACAAGGCTTATTACTGTAGCACTTTCTCAAATTTTCAAGAAAATTTCAAAAGCCCTTTTTCTTTAAGGACCAGTTCAGTTCTGACCTGGCACTAAGAGCCCTATATATTAGAAACCCCCTATAAATTACCCCATTTTAAAAACTGCAACCCTCAAAGTATTCAAAACAGCATTCAAAAAGTTTTTTTTAACCCTTTAGGTGTTTCACAGCAATTAAAGCGGAGGTGAAATTTATAAATTTCCTTTTTTTTTTCTTCAGAAAATCTGTTGTAATCCATTTCTTTCTGTAACACAGAAGTTTTTACCAGAGAAACAAAACTCAATATTTATTGCCCAGATTCTGAAGTTTTTAAAAATATCCCATATGTGGCCCTAGTGTGCTACTGGACTGAAGCCCAAGCCTCAGAATCAAAGGAGCACCTAGTGGATTTTGGGGCCTCCTATTTATAAGAATATATTTTAGGCACCATGTCAGGTTTGAAAAGGTGTTGTGGGACCAAAACCATGGAAACCCCCCCAAAAAGACACCATTTGATAAACTACACACCTCAAGGAATTTATCAAGGGGTATTGTGAGCATTTTGACCCCACAGATGTTTTGCTGAATTTAGTGGAATGAGGCCGTGAAAATGAAAATCTTTTTTTTTTTCCAATGAAACGTAGAAATGTTCAATTCTTACATGGCATAAAGGAGAAAAAACACTCCAACATTTGAAAAACAATTGCTCCCGATTACAGCAATACCAGATATATAATCATAACTGCTGTTTGGAGCCACGGCAGGTCTCAGAAGGGATAGAGCACCATTTGGCTTTTGGAGCTCAAATTTTGCTGGAATGGTTTGCGGCACCATGTCGCATTTGCAAAGTCCCTACACTGCCAAAACAGTGGGAGCCCTCCAAAGGTGACCCCATTTTGGAAACTACACCCCTTAGTGAATCTATCTAGGGGTATAGTGAGCATTTAGACCCCACAGGTCTTTTGCAGAATTTATTGGAATTAGGCCTTGTGGTCATAAACTGCTGTTTGGACACACGGCAAGGCTCAAAAAGGAAGGAGCGCTATTTGGCATGCAGATTTTTCTGGATTGTTTTTTGGGTGCCATGTCACATTTGCAAAACCCTGAGGTACCAGAGTACAGTGGAAGCCCCAAAGAAGTAACCCCTTTTTGGAAACTACACCCCTCAAGGCATTTATCATTTGCCTGAACATGACAGGGCTCAGAAGTGAAGAGCACCATGCGCATTTGAGGTCTATTTTGGTGATTTTCACAGTATTGTCAAACAATTGCGGGTCTCCGAGATCAAATAGTAAAACAAACCTCTTAGACGTGACCCTTATTTTGGAAACTACACCCTTAAGGCAATTGAAGCGGTGTAGTGAGCATTTTTTCTCTACAGGTGTTTTTTCATTAGATATTAATGCGCAGTGGATGGTGCAAAGTGAAAATTGCAATTTTCCACTGATATGCCATTTTAGTGCACAATATGTTGTGCACAGTTTGTGCCACCGAAGACAAATATCTCAAAGTGTTAAGCGGGTCCTCCTAGGTATCGCAATGCCATATATGTGGACATAAACTGCTGTTTGGGCACACTGTAGGGTTCAGAAGGGAGGGATCAGAATTGCTGCATGCGATTTTTGGTTTATCACTTTTTATTCAATTTTCTGGCAAGCAAGGTGACCAAGAACCAGCAGTTCTGACATTGTTTTCTATTCTTTTTTTTTTTTGTGTTCACCGTGGGCTATAATTGACAAGTTTACTTTATTCTGCGGGTCAATACGACTACGATGATACCATATGTATAGTTTTTTTTATGTTATGCATCATTTGCACAATAAAATCAAATTTTTTTTTAAATATGTTTTTTTGTCACCAACCATATTCTGATAGCCATAACTTTTTTATTTTTCAGTCAAAGAAGCTTTATAAGGACATGTTTTTTGCAGGATGGGTTGGAGTTTTTATTGGCACTGTTTTGGAGTTCTTGCAACTTTTTGATCGCTTTTTACTATATGTTTTGGAAGGGGTGGTGACCAAAAAATAGTGATTTTGGAATTGTTTTTTTTTTTTTTTTTGCGATGCTCACCGTGCGGGAAAAGTAACATTATAGTTTTATAGTTTGGGTCGTCTTTACGAATGGGGTGATACCAAATACGTGTACTTTTTTTTTAATGTTTTCATTTTTTTCCTATAATAAAAGGCTTATTATAGGAAAAAAATGAAGTTTTTGTTTTTTCAAATTAGAACTTATTTTTATACTATTGTACAACATTTTTATAAACTTTTTTTTATGTCCCACTAGGGGACTTGAAGGCCTGGGCCTCCGGGTGGGCCTAACGGGCTTCCATAGGTGGCAGACCAGGAGGCAATTGTTAAGCCTCCGGTTTCCATAGCAACCATTGGCACCCCAGCGATCGCATCGCGGCGATGCTGATTGTTTACAAACCACTAAGATGCCACAATCGCTTTTGACTGCGGCATCTAAGTGGTTAATGTCACAAGCGGAGCTAGCTCCGTTCTCTGCAATTACAGCAGGGTGTCAGCTGTAACATACAGCTGACACCCTCGGCTGATGGTGCGGGCTTAACGTCTGAGCCTGCGCCATCTCCTTTTTGTGATCAGAGGCCTTTTATTTGGCAGGAAGGGGGCCATTGTTAGGCCTCTGGTTGCTAAAGCAGCCATCGGAATCCTGCGATTGCATAGTTGGGTTCCAATCTGCTAGTAACCCCATGGATGTAGGGCTCGCTTTTGAACGCTGCATCTAAGGGGTGAATCGGCCAGATTGAAGACTAGCTCCGGTCCTGGCCTTGAAGGATTTGATAATGTTAAGTTTTCACTGCTTTAAAACTGTGTCTGCAGACACAGTAGCCTGTTAACGCGATGCCATAATAGTACGGCATTTTGCATTAACATGCCAATGCTCGTGACATAATAGTACGTCATAGGGCGTTAGGTGGTTAACATAATACTAAGATCTAAGCTCTAGCCCCTATTTTCTAGTTGTGTCAACGTTTAAATATGTTTTCGCAGTGAAAGGTTAATAATGTAATTTTCTAAAGTTGCCTTTGCTTAAAGTTGTACCAAGTCTTGTCTATTCTCTGCTCTCAGTGCAGTGGCAATACTGCTTTTACATGACAATCTAATCTAAGGAAGGTTGTTTGTTAGTGATATGTTGCCTAACAGCTTTATTTAAAGGCCCTTTTACACTGGATGATTATCGGGCAGACAAGCGTTCATAGAACGCTCATTGACATAGGGCAGCGATCAGCAGAACGCTCATTTACACAGGTCAGCGATCAGCAGATGAGTGAGCAAACGCTCGTTCATCTGCTGATTGTATAGTTTTAAAGAAGTAAAATATTATCGTTGTCGGCAGCACATCTCCCTGAAGCGCTGCTGACATGGTAATAATGTATGGGGACGAGCGATCGGAGTAACGACTGCTCGTCCCCATCCATAGCTCCTTGTGACAGGAGCAAATGGGTGCCGATCAACGATGTCTCGTTGATCTTCGCTCACTGCAGCTGCCAAAATCGTCTGGTATAATAGGGAATTAAGACCGGTACTGTTAAAGGGAATCTGTCACTAGGTTTAAAGTTACTAAACCACCAGAATGCCATTATGCAGCAGGGGTTTAGTGTTCCAAACCTGCCTTCATCAAAAAAGGTCATTTTGGGAATAGGTAGTAAAGTTAATTGCAACTTACTAAGTGGAGTCTGGCGCATGCACATTGCGCATATGAAGCCGGGGACAGTACACTTTGATTCGCTGTGTATGTGCAGTGTACTGTCCCCTACTTCATGAGCGCAATGCACATGCAATTGATGCCGCCTCTGGGCTCATCTTACTAATTTGTAGTTACTTTACCAACTTTTCCCAAAACAGCCGTTATTAATATGGGTAGGTTTGGAATACTAAACCCCAACTTCATAACTGCACACTAGTGTCTCCAAACCAAGCTTCCCTTTAAGAATTGAATCCCCAGGGACCAGACTGCTCTCTCTCCACCTCTATCTCTCTTTATCTATACATTATTGGTATTGAATTTCATTTAAAAAGATAAATAAACTCTGTGTGTACATTATTGAATTTTATGCATAAATTTATATTCAGAATTGGAGATAATTTGGCTGGCATCACTCCGAAATAGAGATATAACAGTAGATGTGTATTCAGCTATAGCAACGTAATGTATAAGCCATAGTTATATCATTATTTCTGGGTGGATTTCTATCTTTCAGTATTGGAGGCAAATATTACATAGATAGGTTACATTTTTGTCTGCATACGGTAAACTTGCTTAGATAAATAATGTGGCCCGTGTAATGAGAGTAGCCCATTTATAATTATAGTATAATGATCATCTAAACTACTAAAAGTATATATTTATACACACAGCACCTTCTTACATTCATGCAAAGGCTCAGCAGTGTGGCTGCTATCCCTAAGTACATCACTTTAAATTATCTCTAAATTAACAGAGTAACACATCCCACCTCACAGCAGATTTGATTCAAATAGTCTTTAAATGCCATATCTGTTCCTATTAACCTAACGATCGCTGTAGCCGACATTTTAGTGAGTCTGGCCAGATATATAGTGCAATAATTGTGACAGCACTTTTCATGATGATTTATGAGTCAATGTTTAACTTGATTACTCCACTGCTGACTCTGAATACTATTTCAATTAGTGTGCAGAAGGTCACATCACAAATATTCCCCTATAATCTATTTCTATTAACATTAATGCACATACTATCCAAATCTTTTCACCCTTGTTGATTCAAATCATCCGTGTCCCTAACAGTTGGATTGTTTACTGGATTAAAGCTACGGTCACATCCGATATGGTAATTTCCGGTCCTCTGTGGATCATTAATACCTGCTCCATGGCATCAAGAATAAAACATTTCTCTGCTAGTGCTTGGGTATTAATAATTATTAGAGGCAACGCTTTCTAAAAATTATGAGATTACACTTTAAAATACATTGCATGCCCAGATCATTATTTCATAGCCAATTACAAGCACAAAATGAAAAGAAAAATTGCAACAGGTATAAAAAAAATCTATTGTTTTGCTTTCCTAATAAGAGTATGAATTATTAATTTTGGGAAAATATAAACCGGTGCAGAACACAAATACACAATATATTATATTCAAAGAAATGGCTTTGGATGGATATTTTTTATGTGATTACATTTCTTTGATTAAAAGTATACTATAAAAACAAACATATTCCCCTATCGGTGGTGACAGATGGGCACTTGTTTTCCAGCTGGACAAGCACTAGGACAGAAAGTTCTCATTAAACACCACAGTACTGTTTACGGTACATTTTTAAAAGTAGTGGCCACAAAGTTATACAGTAGAACATATTTATATTACTATTATCATCATCATTATTATTATTATAATATTTAGTTTCCTAATCATAGAGCATTTTTGGACTTCTATATTTTGCAATAATGATAAAAGAAAGCTTGTATCTGTAGTATAGCTACTGTATCTCCATGTGTCAGCAAGACTTTGTGGAGTATGCATTACCATGAAGGGTGACTGGCCACCATCCAAATTTTGTATGCTGTTAACACACTGGATGGGTTTTTCGCTCAATGCCAAATTATATTGAGAATAACCTGGTAACATTATTATCTTCACATGGGAGGAAATCAATGAAGCTTGTGAGTTGCTATGCATAGTGTGGTAAATACTAAGAGAGTATTCCTATTAACCATAAAAATGTAAAGCGAGAAACACATGGAGCACTTAGGTACCTTTGCATGCAGCATATAGGTATGAATTTGTAAAACAATCTAGGCAATTCATTTTAGTATGGGCTGATACAATATATTCAGCACATGCAGTAAAAATCTATTATTATTTAAAATTAACTGTAATACTGTAGTCCAATATTTATACAAAATAGTCACAAAACAGATTTAATTTGAAATCATACATAGCAGTAGCAGAACTAAACTTGATTGAACTGAAGGAAACTATCTATATTTTGCGCACTGTAATAATTTACTGATGTTAAAAGGATTGTCTTATCAAGAGAACTCCTTTTTGATATGACCTATTAGGGCATATGGACGTCATAGACTGGGTTCCCCCAGTTGGTGCCCCCTCTATTAGAGCAGACAGATGCTAACAATGTAGGGCTCTACCTCTGGTAGACCAAGCCCATCCATGTGTTGCATGGTCGGCCATTCAATATCCGGAATGTAATATTACATTTCCCCCGCTAAAGCCACTTTAGAGTAAACATATACAGTGAGATATCTCCAAAAGACAACCTCTTTAAGAAGAACCACATTTTAATCCAGTCCAGATTTCCTGTGACACATTTTCAGTTTCTTCATATACTATGCCTACTAACTCTCTTCTTTAAGAGGACCATCCCTCTAGAAGCCCATTTTTCAATGCAATTTGAAAGAGGTTTCATTGTAGCTCGATAAAACTTCCACTACAATACCAGCTATTAGTAGTGAAGGGGTTGTCTTCAAAAGTAAGTAGGTTGCAGTTGTCTTGCAGACTGCAGCAGGTTTTCCTGCTTTCATGTTTCCCTCTTCTTTTACATGTACCCCAAAGTATGCTGCCATCCCGTCCCTTAGGGGATGGTGTGTAATCAAGAAGTTATGTCAGGTCAGTGACTTAAAGCTGCAACTATTGGCAGTCTCCTTCACTAGTACCTTTCTTCTTTGGCTATGCTTTGGAGGACAACATTTTCTTGTAGAAGGGTCTGTAAAGGATCTGCCAGGCACTACGTCTGTGGAGACTCCCAGGGTTAATCAGTCGACACCTGAGGCCAGACCTCTTAGACTGACACCGGCTCCCACCAATCAGGGTGGCAGGCTCAGGAGTGGGAGAGCCTATCGCGGCCTGGTCAGTCAGAGTTAGCTCCGCCCCCTGTCCATTTATACCTGCAGTTTTCTCTTCCTCATTGCTTGTTATTCTTTTGGATTCCTGGCCCCACTGCTGCTTGCTCCAGCCTGCTTCTGCCGTGCTTCTGCCTTGCTGCAGTTCTCCTTGACTTGACTTGCTTGCTTTGCTTTGCCCCTGGCTTGCTTCTGTCTCCGTGCCCGCTCGGGTTACTCACTTCGTCCTGGTCCTGACTGTTCGTTCGCCGCTCCGTTTCCTCGTGGCGTTCCGTGGCTACTGCCCCTTCCCTTGCGTGTTCCCTGTTTGTTTTCCTGTGCACTTAGACAGCGTAGGGACCGCCGCCCAGTTGTACCTCGTCGCCTAGGGCGGGTCGTTGCCAGTAGGCAGGGACAGGGCGGTGGGTAGATTAGGGCTCACTTTCCCTTCACCTCCTTCCTGCCATCACAGAATAACAAGCCCTTACCTAGTCTACCATTTCTCCTACGCTGTCGCTATCATGGACCCCCTTGAGACCCTGACCCAGCAGATGCAGGGCCTCTCCCTACAGGTCCAGGCCCTGGCCCAAAGGGTTGGGCGCACCACCTCACCTCTAGAACCCGACCTCAAGTTACCTGACCGGTTTTCAGGGGACCGTAAGACGTTTCTCTCCTTCCGGGAGAGTTGCAGACTATATTTCCGCCTTAAGCCCCACTCCTCAGGTTCCGAGAACCAGCGGGTGGGTATCATCATATCCCGACTCCAGGAAGGGCCCCAAGAGTGGGCCTTCTCCTTGGCTCCTGACGCCCCTGAACTTTCCTCTGTTGATCGTTTTTTCTCTGCCCTCGGACTCATTTACGACGAGACTGACAGGACTGCTTTAGCCGAGAGTCAGTTGGTGACCTTACGTCAGGGTAGGAGACCGGTTGAGGAATACTGTTCTGATTTTAGGAAGTGGTGCGTAGCTTCTCAGTGGAACGATCCGGCCCTAAGGTGCCAGTTTAGGTTAGGATTATCTGACGCCCTGAAGGATCTGCTGGTTAGCTACCCCTCGTCTGACTCTCTTGACCAGGTTATGGCCCTAGCAGTACGACTTGACCGACGTCTCAGGGAACGTCAGCTAGAACGCTTCAGTGTGCTCCCCTCTGACTTTTCTGCGATCCCCCCCGAGGTCCCGCCTCCTCGCCCCTCCACGGAGGACTCGGAGGTACCTATGCAACTCGGGGCCTCCATGTCCCCTCGACAACGTAGGGAGTTTCGCAGAATGAACGGTCTCTGCTTCTACTGTGGGGACGACAAGCATCTACTGAACACCTGTCCCAGGCGCAAGAATAAGAAGCCGGAAAACTTCCGCGCCTAAGTGATCATCGGGGAGGTCACTTGGGCGCACAGGTATTTCCCGTTAATGTGAAACGCAATAAAATTTTGCTTCCCTTTCAGGTCTCGTTTGCTGGCCGGTCTGCCACGGGCAGTGCTTTCGTGGATTCTGGCTCATCTGCTAATATCATGTCTGTGGAATTTGCTATGTCTCTAAAGATGCCTTGTATTGATTTACCTTATCCTATCCCTGTAGTAGGAATCGACTCTACTCCCCTTGCTAATGGTTATTTTACTCAGCATACTCCTGTTTTTGAACTCCTGGTTGGCTCCATGCATTTGGAGCAGTGCTCTGTACTGGTAATGCAGGGATTATCGTCTGATCTGGTTTTAGGCCTTCCCTGGTTGCAGTTGCATAATCCCACGTTTGATTGGAATACTGGGGATCTCACCAAATGGGGTAATGAATGTCTTATGTCATGTCTTTCTGTTAACTCTATTTCTCCCCGGGAGGAGGTAAACACGCTTCCTGAGTTCGTTCAGGACTTCGCCGATGTGTTTTCTAAGGAGGCCTCCGAGGTGTTGCCCCCCCATAGAGATTACGATTGCGCTATCGATTTGGTGCCTGGTGCCAAGCTTCCTAAAGGTAGGATATTTAATCTTTCATGTCCTGAACGTGAAGCCATGAGGGTGTATATCCAGGAATGCCTGGCCAAGGGTTTCATTCGCCCCTCGACTTCTCCTGTAGGTGCTGGCTTCTTCTTCGTGGGGAAGAAGGATGGTGGTCTTAGGCCGTGCATTGATTATCGTAACCTGAATAAGGTCACTGTAAGGAACCAGTACCCACTTCCTTTGATTCCGGATCTTTTTAATCAGGTTCAGGGAGCCCAATGGTTTTCTAAGTTCGATCTACGGGGGGCATATAACCTTATCCGCATCAAAGAGGGGGATGAGTGGAAAACTGCGTTCAACACACCCGAGGGTCATTTCGAATACCTGGTCATGCCCTTTGGGTTGTGTAACGCCCCTGCTGTCTTCCAGAATTTTATTAATGAAATCCTGAGAGAGTACCTGGGTAATTTTCTTGTTGTGTACCTTGATGACATACTGGTGTTTTCCAAGGACTGGTCCTCTCACGTGGAGCATGTCAGGAAGGTGCTCCAGGTCCTTCGGGAGAATAATCTGTTTGCTAAGACTGAAAAATGTGTCTTTGGGGTACAGGAGATACCATTTTTAGGGCAAATCCTCACTCCTCATGAATTCCGCATGGACCCTGCCAAGGTTCAAGCTGTGGCGGAATGGGTCCAACCTGCCTCCCTTAAGGCGTTACAGTGTTTTTTAGGGTTCGCCAACTATTACAGGAGATTTATTGCCAACTTCTCGGTCGTCGCTAAGCCTCTTACGGACCTTACCCGCAAGGGTGCTGATGTCCTCCATTGGCCCCCTGAGGCCGTCCAGGCCTTTGAGACTCTCAAGAAGTGCTTTATCTCGGCCCCCGTGCTGATTCAGCCCAACCAAGAGGAGCCATTTATTGTGGAGGTTGACGCTTCCGAGGTGGGAGTGGGGGCCGTCTTGTCCCAGGGTACCAGCTCCCTCACCCATCTCCGCCCCTGTGCTTACTTCTCTAGGAAGTTTTCGCCCACGGAGAGTAACTATGATATTGGCAACCGCGAACTTCTAGCCATTAAATGGGCTTTTGAGGAGTGGCGGCACTTCCTGGAGGGGGCCAGACACCAGGTAACGGTCCTTACGGATCACAAGAATCTGGTTTTCCTAGAATCGGCCCGGAGGCTTAATCCTAGACAAGCTCGGTGGGCACTATTCTTTACCAGATTTAATTTCTTGGTTACTTATAGGGCTGGGTCCAAGAATATTAAGGCTGATGCTCTGTCACGTAGTTTCATGGCCAATCCTCCTTCCGAGAAGGATCCCGCTTGTATTTTACCCCCTGGTATAATCGTCTCTGCCACGGATTCTGATTTAGCTTCTGATATCGCGGCTGATCAGGGTGCAGCTCCCGGGAACGTCCCTGGGGACAAACTGTTTGTTCCCCTGCAATACCGGCTGAGGGTACTCAGGGAAAACCATGACTCCGCTCTATCTGGTCATCCTGGCATCTTGGGCACCAAACACCTCATTACCAGAAACTATTGGTGGCCTGGGTTGCCTAAAGATGTTAGGGCTTACGTCGCCGCTTGTGAGGTTTGCGCTAGGTCCAAAACCCCTAGGTCCCGACCTGCGGGCCTACTACGTCCCTTGCCCATTCCCCAGAGACCTTGGACCCATATCTCCATGGATTTTATCACCGATTTGCCTCCATCTCAGGGCAAGTCGGTGGTGTGGGTGGTAGTCGACCGCTTCAGCAAGATGTGCCACTTTGTGCCCCTTAAGAAGCTACCTAACGCCAAGACGTTAGCTTCTTTGTTTGTGAAACACATCCTGCGTCTCCATGGGGCCCCAGTCAATATCGTTTCGGACAGAGGGGTACAATTTGTTTCCTTATTTTGGAGAGCCTTTTGTAAAAAGTTGGAGATTGATCTGTCCTTCTCCTCCGCCTTCCATCCCGAAACTAACGGCCAAACGGAAAGGACCAACCAATCCCTGGAACAATATTTAAGGTGTTTCATCTCTGACTGTCAATTCGATTGGGTCTCATTCCTTCCCCTTGCTGAATTTTCCCTGAATAACCGGGTCAGTAACTCGTCAGGGGTCTCCCCGTTTTTCTGTAATTTCGGGTTTAACCCAAGGTTCTCCTCCGTCTCCCCTGGTTGTTCCAATAATCCTGAGGTAGAGGATGTTCATCGGGAACTGTGCACTGTCTGGGCCCAGGTTCAGAAGAACCTAGAGGCGTCCCAGAGCGCACAAAAGATTCAGGCGGATAGTAGACGTTCTGCTAACCCCCGGTTTGTCGTCGGGGATTTGGTATGGTTGTCGTCCAGGAACTTGCGCCTTAAGGTCCCGTCCAGGAAGTTTGCTCCCCGATTTATTGGGCCTTATAAGGTCATTGAAGTCCTCAACCCTGTATCCTTCCGTCTGGAGCTGCCCCCATCCTTCCGCATACACGACGTCTTTCATGCTTCCCTCCTTAAACGCTGCTCCCCGTCCTGGTCCCCCTCTAGGAAACCTCCTGTTCCCGTTCTCACCCCTGAGGGGGTGGAATTCGAGGTGGCCAAGATTGTGGACAGTAGGATGATCCAGGGCTCCCTCCAGTACCTGGTCCATTGGAGAGGATACGGGCCGGAGGAGAGGACTTGGGTACCTGCTCGAGATGTTCACGCTGGGGTATTGGTCAGGAGGTTCCACCTTCTCTTCCCCACTAAACCGGGTCCTCTTAGTAAGGGTCCGGTGGCCCCTCATAAAAGGGGGAGTACTGTAAAGG
Organism: Rhinoderma darwinii; assembly: GCF_050947455.1. NCBI lineage: Eukaryota > Metazoa > Chordata > Amphibia > Anura > Rhinodermatidae > Rhinoderma > Rhinoderma darwinii. Next base: position 144,513,538 of record NC_134688.1, on the reverse strand, counting down.
ATCTGCCAGGCACTACGTCTGTGGAGACTCCCAGGGTTAATCAGTCGACACCTGAGGCCAGACCTCTTAGACTGACACCGGCTCCCACCAATCAGGGTGGCAGGCTCAGGAGTGGGAGAGCCTATCGCGGCCTGGTCAGTCAGAGTTAGCTCCGCCCCCTGTCCATTTATACCTGCAGTTTTCTCTTCCTCATTGCTTGTTATTCTTTTGGATTCCTGGCCCCACTGCTGCTTGCTCCAGCCTGCTTCTGCCGTGCTTCTGCCTTGCTGCAGTTCTCCTTGACTTGACTTGCTTGCTTTGCTTTGCCCCTGGCTTGCTTCTGTCTCCGTGCCCGCTCGGGTTACTCACTTCGTCCTGGTCCTGACTGTTCGTTCGCCGCTCCGTTTCCTCGTGGCGTTCCGTGGCTACTGCCCCTTCCCTTGCGTGTTCCCTGTTTGTTTTCCTGTGCACTTAGACAGCGTAGGGACCGCCGCCCAGTTGTACCTCGTCGCCTAGGGCGGGTCGTTGCAAGTAGGCAGGGACAGGGCGGTGGGTAGATTAGGGCTCACTTTCCCTTCACCTCCTTCCTGCCATCACAGGGTCGTTTCAGGCATTGCACACCAAAAATCTGCAACAGTTTAGGCCCCATACACACGACCGTAAATTTGGCCATAATAACGGCCCCATTGAGCTCTACTGGCCGCAGACACCTTTCTGTACTGCTATGGATGGGTGTCTGCGCTGTAGAACTGTGCCGAGAATTATGGAGCATGTCAGTTTTTTCATGTTTTACGGGCCATGCTCCCAAACTTTGTATGGGGGCACGACCTGGAAATGCGGGTGGCCGTCGCGGGCCGTGAATATGGGTACGGAAATGTGCATGGGGGCCTTATATAGTACAATACATATGACTGGTGTTTGAAAACCCCGTCCACATGTAGCAGAATTCCCCCAGTAATTTCTCTCTAAAATGATGAACTGTTAGCAACAGTTATTATTTTCTAATATACAGATATCATTTTGGTCACTTTACTGCATTAGTTCAAAATATTAAATTCCTTCTTTTAGCTTCCTACTTTACTTTTTAAAGGGAACATGTCAGCAGCTTTGACCCCACCACCCCCTAAACTGCTATCACCACAATATAGGAACTAGTCTCCATCTAGGCTTGATTTACGTCTATGCAAGGGGCAGTGGATGATGCAGAAGGCGTTAGAGACGTCGATCAACCTGAGATGGGAGATGTTGCTGTCAATACCGCAGGACACGTCCCTGCTGAAGAAACGCCTAATTTGTATATTGAGTTATTACAACTTAATTTTCTAAGGCAGGCTTTATTATTCCTGGCACACATACAGCTGTGATAGGTGCGGCTTACGGAGGTCAAAACTGCTGACAGGTTCCCTTAAATTTTTCTTGCCAAGGACAAGTGCAAATGTTAGATTCTTAATCACTCTTCAGTAGTTACTTTGCAAATCTAACAATGTTGACTGTTTACCTCAAAATGATTGAATTCTCTTGAATTGACCTTTGACAGTGCTGATACCAAATGTCCTCCATTCCTCAGTGGGCAGACATTTTTGCAGCAAATCATGCAAATGCAGTGACCTATGTATTCGGATCAATGTAGAAAATTGCAGAACTCTAGTTTTATTTTTGTAGCATGTGACTTCTATTGGTTTTAATTTAATATTAACACATAGATAGTATTGCTTGTGTTTTGCTGACACAATAAAAAGATAATGCAAAAGAGGATCGGGAGAAGAAGGAAAGTTTAGATGCCAATATCCAATCATTGTGTTACTATTATTTTACTTGAAAGTAATCAATTTAGCATTGGTAATTTGACTGTTTGCTAGTGTTGCTCAGAAATTCATGCATAGAAGGATGAAAAGCAGGTCACAGCGATCAATATAGGTTGTTTATTAAATTAGTAAGAGATTCTGATAGCAGTGAAAGATTTTGCTGAACTATGAAATATGTGTTTAGACTTTTTCTAAAAAAAAAAACACACACACAAAAAAATAAAAAATGCACACATTGGAATATTTTTAAATGTATAATAGAAAAGTATCAAAAGTTATAATTATAATTATATTTGGACATTTCTTAAATAGTATTTTCTTAATATAACACTATTATCAGAAATACCAGAATTTACCAGTAATCCTGCATGGCTATAATGGATTTCTATTTGTTAGCCGTTGATCTGCATTCACTCCCTGTAGATAACAGGTGCTATTTCAGCCTGTATTCTGTTAATGCAATAATGACAAAGCCATTTTTGATATGCTGACATGATTTATAGTTATGTGATTCCCTAATCCTACGTCAAACTGGGGTTCTTTGGGCCCATCAGAGGACACTTGCTAAGTACTGTAGAATATGTGCACGTCCACATTTAATTCCATCCTAAGTTTTGTTGGTATCGCACACACAGGATATACTCAATAAGGTTTAATAGGTTATTTGTGAATCAACGCATTAGAAATAGATCCTAGTGTCAAGTGATTGGCTTTGAAGTCAGCCCCAAATGAGGTTGTCTTCTGCTGGACATTTGTGGCTTTGTTGTATTTTGGGTCTATTATTGTGTCTTAGGCTAGGCCCACTGAGGGATCCTCTGGTACTCTCATGGGCCTGTCCGAGCCTGGTAATAAATTAGTAATAGTTATTAACCCCTTAACGATCAGGCCTATTTTGACCTTAATGACCTGATACGCTTTTTGGTTTTTTCACCATTGAATCCCAAGAGTCATAACTTTTTTATTTTTCTGTCGACATAGCAGTTTGAGGGCTTGTTTTTTGCAGAACATGTTGAACTTTTCAATAGCACCATGTATAATATATCGATTAACTTTTACTACTTTTGCACAATAAAAACACTTTTAAACAAAAATTATTTGTTCTTGCATCGCCGCATTCAAACTGGCATAACTTTAGTATTTTTCCGTTGATGTCGCCATATGTTGTTTCATTGGAATGGGACCCTACCTGTGACGTGCATGTACGTGACTATGTGTAAAGGGGTTAAGGAATTTACTGGCAGCACAATTACATTTTTATGCTTTTTAGAATGAAGTCACTTGTAAATGATCAAACTTTATTTTAGTTCTTTTATTGTCTGTTATAATTATTATTATTGTTGTTGTTATTATTATTATTATTATTATTATTATTATTATTAATAATAATAATAATAATAAAAATATTCATTGTCCTTACAATAATGGTCATCTGAATGGGCTGTTAAATGTATGAAATCACTATAGGTCTGATCCACAATGGTGTGTCACATTGGTGATGTGAGGTACTGTGATGTCATCATTATAAGCCTAATGTCATCACAGTAGTAAGATTCCACAGTGATGTCACTGTTCCCTGTATGAGCTGAAGATCGGTAATATTTTAGTAATAATTTTCTGAAAAACGTTTGGGATTATCATAGATACTGGCAATTTCAGACAAAATGTTCAGGGTTGAAAATATCCAGAATCTCATATGAGCCAATGTGTCTTAACTTAGCTCTGTGGAAATCTTAAACTTAAGATTCTTAGTTGACAGCCAGTCCTTGTCCTTAACATTAAAAAGATAGAACCAGGGACCATCTTCTATTAGTAACGTTGTTTTTTTGTTTCTTAACAGACCTACTGGGATTCTGTTGAATGTCTAACCTGATGGATTTTAGTTGGTCAGTGAATGTTCCTGTATCTGGGGTGACTACCTCAAAAGAAGAAAAAAAGCAAACCAAATACTACTGGTAAAGTTTTTTAAGAGAAAACTCTGGTAATGGAAGAAAATAAATCAAGTCAACCTGGTGCTCAGACACATGACACCACATGAATTGTTTGGTTTGGTTTCGTTTTGCAGCTTAGTTTACCTATTGGTTTCAGTGTGGTAATTCTAGAAAGCCATCCAGAACATAGAAATTAATTGTGTATCATGATCCAAGACTATATTTTCAGTTAGACTGTGTAGCCGGACTATATGTTAAATTAAGAGTTTGGCTAACATGATAATTTTCTAACTGTTAGAGAGGTACAGTATAAAATGGCATTGTTTACTGAAATGGTCAACTACCACCCAGACCACTTTTATTCCATAGAACAAGGAAAGATCAGTGATAAAGTCTATACATATTAATCGATGGTCTTGTGGCGTCTGGTAAGGGCTGAAGAAGACCTGAGTTATTTAGAGTGGCCACAGTTCTTGAAGGCAAACGGACAGACCTTTGTGACACGTAGATTTGCATTAGCAGAGGAAATAAGAATGGAGATTCTTGTCAGCGCTGCCCACAAACCGCAAGGGTTGCAAAGTTTATTGTAGGCAATATTGCACTTCCTTCTATCATGAACGTTTATCTGCCCCAAGTGGACTCCATGTGGCAGCCCACCTATTAGAATAACTACAAAGTTATACTTATACAGGAGTTGTGCCCTCAAGCACAACCCAAAAAGATGAGTGTACCTACTACCACCTCATACCGACAAATACCCCAACTCAAACAGAGTTATCCTATGACGTGCAGTCTATCTCCTTTTACTTTCTTCTCGATAAAATTTGGATATGTGTGCCAAACCTCTGGATGACCAACTAATACTTGAATTTGACTAAATAGATCAAGATTTAGTGGCAGTGAAAAGTGATATTTGACTGAGATATTGTTAAGTTCACAATAATAAACAAAATTATGTAAACCACCGTCCTTTTTGGCCACCCTATACGAGTCCGGGCCTGTATAAATCCCTTTTTCGGAAATGTAGTCTTCTAAGGACTGACTCTCAGGGGAGAAGGAGGGTAAATTCTTTCCTTCAAGATGGGAACCAGGAAAGGTGTCAACAGCACAATCATAGCTTTGTGAGGTAGTATAATTTATTGCATTCCTTTTCAGAAAATAAGTCAACTAAACCTTTATAATGACCTTGAAACTGAACAGAGGAGGCTTTAACAGCAACAAGCGAGTCATATAATAAGTGAGACATTCAGGGTTCCACTCAAAGAGGCTCTCTCACCAGATTTTGCAACCTCTATCTGCTATTGCAGCAGATAGGCGCTGCAATGTAGATTACAGTAACGTTTTTATTTTTAAAAAACGAGCATTTTTGGCCACGTTATGACCATTTTTGTATTTATGCAAATGAGGCTTGCAAAAGTCCAAGTGGGCGTGTTTAAAGTAAAAGTCCAACTGGGCGTGTATTATGTGCGTACATCGGGGCGTTTTTACTACTTTTACTAGCTGGGCGTTCTGACGAGAAGTATCATCCACTTCTCTTCAGAACGCCCAGCTTCTGGCAGTGCAGACACAGCGTGTTCTCGAGAGATCACGCTGTGACGTCACTCACTTCCTGCCCCTCCATCTGCAGGAGCGGTGCTGCGGAGACGGTGGCCGCCATGCGGTGCTGTAACCGCTAGAGTAGGGACGCACTTTAAAAGAGGTCGCCGTGTAGTGGCAAGTGGGCTTATACAGTTTGATCAAAATGTTAACTAAGAACCTCATGTTCATGTTTAGAAATTATGTCTAGCGGCTCAGATCAACGTATACATTGTGGATTGTGTGGTTCAAGTCAACTAGGGGGTTAATAAAGTGGGTAAAAAAAAAAGTGAAAAAAAGTTTTTACTAGTGAAAAAATAATAAATATTAAAACATTTTTAATTTTTTTTCCCCCTAAAGTAATGTAAAAAATAAAAATAGTAAACGAAATTGGTATCGGTGCGTCCGTAAAAGTCTGAACTATTACAATATAGCAATATTTAATGCGCACGGTGAACGCTGTAAAAATAAAAAATTTAAAACACCAAAATCGCTATTATTTGGTCACCTTAGCTCTCAAATTTTTTTTTATAAGAAGTAATCAAAAAGTTCTATGTACTAAAAAATGGTACCGATAAAAACTACAGCTCGTCCCGCAAATAATAAGCCCTCATACCGCTCAATCAGTGGAAAAAATAAAACGTTATCGCTCTCAGAATGTGGCGACACAAACATTTTTTTTTTAAACAAACAGTTTATTATCAATACAAGTAGTAAAATATAAAAAAAAACTATATAAATCTGGTATCACCATAATAATATTGAGCCACAGAATAAAGATAAGTTGTCATGTTTACTGCACGGTGAAAGTCGTAAAAACTAAATGCCAAAAAACAATTGAGGAATCACAGTTTTTTCCAACTTCAGCCCGCAAATAAAAAAAAATCAGCTTCCCAGTACATTGTATAGAACTATGGTACCAGGGGCGTAGCTAAAGGCTCATTAGCCCTGGTGCAAGAATTCAGCTTGGGCCCCCCTACCCCTCCCCAACACCACAAGACCCCTGCCGCGCCTATGGCCAGCCGCCTTGCCCAACAGCCCCCCCAGTATACTTCCCCCCCATAGCCACCCCCACACAGTATAATGCCACCGTAGCTGCCCCATACAGTATAATGCTCCCCGTAGCTGCCCCCATACAGCATAATGCTCCCCATAACTGCCCCTATACAGTATAATGCTCCCTGTAGCTGCTCCCCCACACAGTATAATGCCCCAATACAATGCCCCCCATAGCAGACCCCATACAGTATAATGCCCCTCATAAATTCCCCCATACAGTATAATGCCCCCATAGCAGCCCCATACAGTATAATGCCCCTCATAGCTGCCCCCACACAGTATAATGCCCCCCATAAAGTATAATGCCCCTTAAAGCGGCCCCATACAGTATAATGCCTCCATAGCAGCCCCATACAGTATAATGCCCCCCATAAATGCCCTCATACAGTATAATGCCCCAATAGCAGCCCCATACAGTATAATGCCCCTCATAGCTGCCCTACACTGTATAATGCCCTCCTTAGATGCCCCACACAGTATAATGCCCCCATACAGTATAATGACCCTTTAGCTGCCCCCACACAGTATAAAGCCCCCATAGCTGTCTCTCTACAGTGTAATGCCCTCATAGCTGCCACCATATCAGCCCTCCCGACAGTATAATGCCCCCATATGGTATAATGTCCCTCATAGCTGCCACCATATCAGCCCCCCAGACAGTATAATGCCCCTCATAGCTGCCACCATATCAGCCTCCCATACAGTAATGCCCCTCATAGCTGCCACCATATCAGCCTCCCATACAGTAATGCCCCTCATAGCTGCCACCATATCAGCCTCCCATACAGTAATGCCCCTCATAGCTGCCACCATATCAGCCCCCCTCCTTATACAGTATAATTCCTCCATATGTGCATAATAGAAAAATAATAAAGTTACTTACCTATTCCCGTTCCCATGACGGGTGGAGGAGGAGATCCTTCTCCTCCTTTGTCCTGTGTTATGAGTGACTCGGCGCAGACAGGCGCGATGACGTCACTAAATCGCGCCTGTCTGCGCCGAGCCGCAAATAGCTCACGGCAGTGAATACTGGAGGAAGGAGCCGTCAGCTCCTTGCTCCAGGATTAAATTCAACTGGATCTGTGTCCTGAGGACGTAAATACAGTTGGTCGCAGGACCTCGGTGAGTGGTTCGCGACCCCCCGGAGGTCTTCACACGACCCCCCAGGGGGAGTGCGACCCACAGTTTATAATGTATTGTGTCGTGCAGTTTGTGTTTGCAGTGGAGAGAGGAGAGGGGGGCCTGTAATTTAAAGCCCCCCTCTCCTCTCTCCACCGCAAACACAGACAGTACAATACAACAGACAGTACAATACAATACAATACAACACACATACATTACGGGCCCCCACTGCAACTCACCTGTAGTCTTCCATGCTCTTCCGCATCGGCTCTTCCACAGTGGCTGGAACGATCCCCTCTCGTGACGTCACGGTCACATGGTACACTAAGTGTACCATGTGACTGTGACGTCTAAACAAACCATGCCAGTAACCAGGAAGTGCCGGCATCACGGCACATGCAAACTTTGTATTAGCGCGCTGCGTGGCAACGGGGACCCTGCGGGCCCCCCAGGGTTGTGGGCACCGTTGCAACTGCGACCGCTGCGACCCCTATAGCTGCGCCACTGTATGGTACCAAAAGAAACTACAAATCCTCCCCCAAAAAATAAGCCCTCACACCACTATTGATGGAAAAATAAAAAAGTTATGGCCCTTGGAGTGCGGGGAGTGAAAAACAAAAATCAAAAAATGGCTTCGTCCCAAAGGGGTCAAAGGTAAACTAATCAAGAGTACCCCACGTTACTCTACAATATGAAATTAATCAACATGGAATTTTGAACCAATTTAGTTTGAAAAAAATCCCCAAAACAATAGGTACACTATAAGGCCATGTTGACTTGTGTTGGTTTTGCCATGCAAGAATCAGACACAAATCCGCCTAAATCTGCATCAAATATCTGTAAGGCTACATTCAGACGAGCATGTCCAATTTGCTCCCTTAAAAAAATGCAGCTTTTTTCCTACATTTCATGTCCATGTGCCATCAGTGTGCTTTGCGTGTGTGGCATGAGTTTTTCACGTCTGTGCAAGCACTTGTTTTTTATTTATTTCTCTGCATTTCTATGTAACTGATGCGTGAATGGCGTCTGTATGCTGTCCATGGTTTTCATTCACCCATAGACTTCAATGGGCGACTAGGTGCACAAAAACACATCAATATAGGACATGCAGTGAGTTTCACGGAACGGAGTGCATGAACAGCACACGGATGAGCATCGCATGAATGAGCCCTACGTTAAATCTACAATGTTCTGCAGCAAGTTCCACAGGGGATGTGCAGCAGAATATATCATGCTGCAAATTTGAGAAGCCGCATCGAACCTTCAAGTTCGCAAAGCTTGTGATTAGGGATTGTACAACTTAATTCACATGCATTGAGGTTCACTTTCATAAATAACTTTCACTAAATAAATCCACTATGTAGCCTAAGGATCGGAATTTAAAGTAGATTATATTGCTAGTCAGTAATTATAATAAATGGAATGGGCAAGGTAAGTTACATTAAATTCTGTTGTTTTCATTCATAACTTTAAACAGCTAAATAAAAGTAATAATGTGAGTAAAAACATAACAAGGTTTTGTTTCCCTGTTTGTATTCTAGTAATATTCCAATATAACCTAATAAAAACACCATACAAAATTATTGAATAATAAAAAAATAAAACAGTAAGCCAACTAATAAGGCCAGAAATATACATTGAATATCTCCCTATAATAAAAGCAGCGTGTTGCTTTGTAGTACTCACAGCATGACTGCCAAAATTGTGCTCCACCAAAAGACTGGAGAAATGACCAATTAAATTCTCAGTTCATTGCCTGGAAAGATAGCAAGAATTGAGCCTAGAGATACTGTAATAGAAGCCACTTTCCTGGCAATTAATCAATGTATTGCAGATGATCACATGAAGATGTGGCAGTGTGAAGTGGATGGGCAGACCCTGGGGGATATCTTCGGCAGTCACAGCCCACCAACTACATAGAGGAAACTGTACCTGATATTAGGCATCAACACAGTCTCTGAAAAAGGATAAACTATCACTACTCTATTGCCCATGCAGGAAAGCGGAGGTCTAAAACTATTATGACAACCTTTGCCTCGGATGCCACAACTTTTGTGGTTTTTCATGAAAATGTCAGGGCCTACCAACTGGAGAATAAAAGATATCAAGCAGAAGAACAAAAAATCATGGAAACAACTACAGTATTTGTTGTTAAATAAGTTTTTCTAATCCTGGAAAAACTTGGCTGCTTTCTTGCAGAAACAGCGCCACAACCCCTACATGGGTTATTTTTTGTATTGCAGCTCAGCGTTATTGAAGTGAACGTGGCTGTGCTGCAACACCACGCACAACCCATGGACAAGTGCGGCACTATTTTTGGAAGAAAGCAGGCATGTTTTTTTAATCCTGGACAACCACTTTACGGAAACTGGTCTGCATGAACCACATGGTCACTTATATCATATACACTCCCCTTGGTCATGACCTACATATTTATTCTGGTGTCAGTGCCTAAGAAAAAGAGACTTCCAAGAGAAAATTTCTAAACCTTTATGTAGTCGCCTCTTTCCATTGAGGAACACTGTGTCTTTAAACAAGACATAAATTCCACTATGAATGCGTATTTTATATTTGACTTACAGCAGAAGCAAGGCTTTTTATAGCAATAATGTCAGCTGTCTTTGAAGAATGCAATTTTTAATGTCATTGCCATGCAGATCAAGATATTCATCAGCCCTGACAATCAACCAAGGTCTATTCTATTTGTATTACTTCTGCTGTTATTACTTCAAAAAATTACACATAATTTTCCTTTCACATTCTCATTGTCCCTTTCAGTAAAGATGCGTGAACTTCCAGAACTGTTTGATAGTCTTCCTCTTCACATTTTTTTTTTTAAACAAATTGCTAACCAACAGTAATTGTTAAACAATCTCTTGTCATGAGTTATTCATTATAAATATTGGTAATTACCATAAATGTAGCTTTCTCTCAGTGCTACTTTCTGCAGAGGTAAACAACCAACGTGCAGTTCATGGAATGTAACAGTACAGCATGAATATTACATCTAGCTCTTGTGCTTCCTACGTAAATGGTAAAAAAACTAAGATTTAAGCTTCTGTTAAAAGTGTTTTAGATTCCCAAGTATGGATCATTTAGGGTCTATCCAAATTGAGTTTTCCGTGCACGTCGAAGTTATACATAAAGAAATACCCGACATTTACCTCTGATATACGTCTCCGACGTATATGCCACATTATAGGCATACAATTAAATATTTTGCCCATAGGCTTCCACTGCAAGGAAAACTGTACGATGAACGGACACTGCAAACGCAGTATGAATAACACTAACTGAACATAACATAAGAGAACTCTGATTGACATTGCCGACTGAAGAAGTCTCTGTTGTTTAGCATTAACCAACTGTTAAAAATATCATTTCTTGTAAATGAGGTTCAGCTCTTCAGTTGATGCTCACAAGACGTTATATATAATATATATATTTATATATACAAGGTGGTCACTGTGATAGAGACAGCAGTGGACCGCTTTTAGCCTTTAGGGCTGCAGCAATTCATCACAGCATAAATTCCACCAGGTGTTGAAACCCATGCGGATGGGATAGCTTCTCGCAGTTGCCGCTAAAGTGTCCTGCCATAGGGTAAACAGATGCCATGAAGGGATGACCTTGGGCAGCCACAATGCTTTGTTAGGCCCTACTGTTCAAATATCCAACCAGAGGTAATAGTGGCCGCAAGGAGTGTCAAGAAAAAATTCCCCACACCAGGGGCGTAACTAGGAAAGACTGGGCCCCATAGCAAACTTTTGACTGGGCCCCCCCCCTCCGCTGTGTAACACACCACCCCCCTTGTAGATAGTGCCTCCCTATAGAATCCACCACACAGCGCCCCCCTATAGATAGCATCATACACAGCCCCCTGTAGATAGCGCCATACACAGCCCCCTGTAGATAACGCCTTACAGGCCTCCTGTAGATAACGTCTTACAACCCCAAATCCCCCCTGTAGATAACGTCATACAGCCCCCCTGTAGATAACACCATGCAGCCCCCCTGTTGATAATGCCATACAGCCCCCCTGTAGATAACGCCATACAGACCCCCCTGTAGATAATGCCATACAGAGGCCCCCCTGTAGATAACGCCATACAGAGTCCCCCCTGTAGATAACGCCATACAGATTCCCCCCTGTAGATAACGCCATACAGAGTACCCCCTGTAGCTAACGCCATACAGACCCCCCTGTAGATAACGCCATACAGACCCCCCTGTAGATAACGCCATACAGAGTCCCCCTGTAGATAACGCCATACAGACCCCCCTGTAGATAACACCATACAGAACCCCCCTGTAGATAACACCATACAGAACCACCCCCTGTAGATAACGCCATACAAACCCCCCCTGTAGATAACACCATGCAGACCCCCCTGTAGATAACGCCATACAGAACCCCCCTATAGATAACGCCATACAGACCCCCCTGTAGATAACGCCATACAGACCCCCCTGTAGATAACACCATACTGAACCCCCGCTGTAGATAACACCATACTGACCCCCCCTCTAGATAACGCCATACAGAAGCCCCCCAAAATATATCACGCCATAAAGACTCCCCTGTAGATAACGCCATATAGCCCCCCCAAAAGAAAACGGCCTATAGTTTGTCCTACACAAGACATGCATCCCCTATCCACAGGATAGGGGATACATGTGTGATCGCTTGCAGCAATAATAAGAACGGGGGACCGAAAGTCCCCCGAAGTTCTCCATGACAACCCTCGGACTTCCGGCGTCTGCGCAGTTCAATAAAAATTAAAGGTGCGCTGGACACGCATGCGCACAAGCGCGACAAGTGCACAATTCATTTCTATGGAGCTGCAGACAGACCCCGGAAGTCCGAGGTTTGTCATGGAGAACTTCGGGGGACTTTCGGTCCCCCGTTCTCCTTATCGCTGGGCGGGATCCTGTGGATAGGGGATGCATGTGTTTTGTAGGAACAACCCCTTCAGTGGCATCGCGCTGTAGCAGCCATAGCAGCTGCTAGCGGAGCCTCCGGCCATGGGGGAGGGGCCCGTGCCGGCGGGTGGCACGGGCCCCCTCATGCTGCGGGCCCCGTAGCAGCCGCTACGGCTGCTATACAGGTAGTTACGCCACTGCCCCACACCATTACTCCACCTCTTCCAGCCTGAACTGTTGACACCTGACAAGAATGGTTCATGGTTTCATGCTGCTTGCGCCACATTTTGTCCCTCCCAGCATGGTGCAACAGAAATCTGGATTCATCTGACCAGGCGATGTTTTTCCACTGTTTAGTGATACAATTTTTGCGCGCTTTTGCCCACTGGAGATTTATCTTTCTGTTTCCTTTAGATAACAATGACACTCAAACTTGTCGTCTGCAGTTATAGCTTATCTGGGCTAAGTAACGTTGAGTTGTTCATTCAGACACGTTGGTTTGAGCACCAGCGTTATATTAGACTTCAATTTGCTCAAATGTGCACCGCCTATTTGTCAAAACAGTTCTTTACATCCCACCCTTACCCCTTTCGTAAACAAGTTGTTGACATCTATAAGATCCCCTTTGGCTTGATGGTTTTTCTCGATCACAACATTCTTTGTATACTCTCGACACTGTTCTGCAAGAATACCCCACAAGGTCAGCAGTTTTTGAAGTCCTGGTCCTGGCTAGTCTAGCACCGATGACCACTCTTCGAAGTCGCTCAGATCGTTTGTTTTTCTAATTCTAATGTGGATTCACACAATCTGATCCATGGAAAACTTGCTCACTTGATTTTATGCTGCACTCCGGGGTCGCGTGTCTAATTTCCATACAGGGAAGCTCCGAACATGAAAGGACAGCTGTCTATAATAAGGTAATAAGGAGGCCATTCAGTGTATTTTATATATATACTGTATATGCTACAGATGTATCAAACTGTAATTTGACATTTTCAATGGCATAGGATGTGTTAAGTGTAAAGCTAAAGTTTGCTGCTTTACGGTACGTAGCGCGTTAAATGTCAAGCTACATTTTGTTATATCTATCTGTGTATATATATATTTATATATATATATATATATATATATATATGTATATATATATATGTGTACTGTATTTTTTGGACTACAAGACGCAGTTTTTATCTTAGAATCTGTGCTGTAATCTTCTGCTGTATCTTATATCCTGAAGGCAAACAGCTGTCAGTGTATGAAGAAGCCATAGACTGAGCTCCGTGATGTAAAGGTCCTTGCAGTGCCGTGCAATGGAAGCTGCATGTCCTGTGCTGTGTGTAAAGAATCTCTGGGTTATCTGCTCACTGATCAGTCACATCTTGTACACAGTATTCTGTTATCTCACTGCTCAGTGAGCAGATAACACAAAAATTAAAGAGAACCTTTCACCTGCCCTTACATGTGCAGCTGAGTGCAGCATGTAATAGGCAGGGCTTCACAAACACTGTCTCACTTGAAATTATTTTCCTATCTTCCTTCGTTATATACTTATCGGTGCCATATTATATTTGGCGCCCGATTTGTAAATAAGCCCCTGAACTGTCAATGGGGCGTTTTAATCTAACTAAATGGCAAGGGGGAGTGATCTCTTCGCTCTGACACTGTCCAATCAGCTACGGACAGTGTCAGGGCGGCTTGCGCTGTGTTACCTCCAGCGAGAACACACACAGGCTGGTGGTCCTGCAGCACTCTCTTGAGAAAGGTTCTGTGACGAACCGAAACTATACATATATAAAAATATATGTATATATATATATATATATATATATATATATATATATATATATATATATATATATACATATACAGTCCAAAGGTAGATGAACACAGCACTCCAATGGTTTCCAGGAAATCAGGCCATGTGCTCGTTACCTGGGGTTGAATCAATTCCCCAAAGAGATAGACAGAAGCATAGAACACAGCAACGGCACCAGGACTTCAGAGTAGATGAAAGCAAAAAGTGGATTTTATTCACCTCAATACAGCAACGTTTCGGTTCAACAGGAACCTTTCTCAAGCCATAATGAACTAACAGAGTGTCAAATATTTATAGGAGGAGCATACATAAATCAGCAATAAAACAATTACATGTATATTTCCATCAAAACATAAAGAATAAAATATCTCAATCTTGTGACAATGCATTCAAAAAGTGCACAAAGTTCCTCTACTATAGATCATATAGGAGCTATACAGTATACATAACAGGTGCACTAGTAATCATATAAAACACTGTAAACCAAGGCAATTGGAAATGATTGGAAGCAGGCAGAAGCTAATTATAATTAGGCATAATTAAGCAAAGAAGTACTTACTGTACAGCGTTCAGTCTTGCAGGAAATAGGAAAATGCGCCTGACACACTCGTGTGTGTCTACTGCGCATGTCTCAAGATGGCGCCCATACCGGATATTAAATCCGGTGGAACGCATCAGGAGTCACATCGCCACCGCGCATGCGCCACGATGGAGCTTGCGTTCCACCCCTACTGCGCACGCGCTGGCCGGGATATGTTACAAAAATAGAGCAGAGGGATAATTTACTATGGCATCAAATAGATGTTTAAACACACTCTCCATGATGTAGTGGATCACAAGAGCGATCCCCCCGAGAATTATATAGGTTTTAAACCAAATTCTCAAACATCGGGAGGTTAGATCCAAAGTCATACAGACAGATTATTGTAAATGTAGTATAGCACCCCCTAGTGGTAAAAATGTAGATATATGTCATGATAACTCATCTAATTTGTCTGTAGACATCAATAGGGCAGAGTAGAGATATTATACATAAAGGAAAAATGAATATTCCAAAAAGGATATCAAACATTCATATTTGTATGCATGGCAAAAGAATGCAATTCCCAAGATAAGGCTGCATATATAAATGTCAATGCTAACTAACGGCCCATACTAGAAAGAAGACCATAATGGACATACATAAACATGACCAAAGAGGAAGTGCTAACATCCACAACAAAAAAACTGCTTTGGTCTAAATACACATTTTCGGATAGATGCTATTTTTTAATCAGTTATCTCATAGAGGCTTAATGAATATAAATTCTCTCCAGGCGTGACATGAACGTTTTTTGAACATGAAGACTTCTGCCGCTTTCCAATACCCTTCCAAAATTGCTTGACATGTGGTTTTGTGTCTAAAACATACGAAAAAAATGTGACAAGAGAAAAAGGATAATATGTTAATATACATAATATGTGAAATATAAAAACAGAATAAAAGATCTGTATGTTCAAAAAAAGGTCAAAATAAGACCTCAGTTGAAACACACATCATACACACAAATTACACCTTCGAGAACGTCAACCAATCCTATCTCAATGGATCTTTTGAAGAGACTAGTTGTCCCATCCCTATCTCAGATATGTGGGCCACAGGGATATTCGATATTCAACCCCTTAGGAGACATAGTCTCCAATTTAAAAATCCACTCGAGCTCTTTTCTTTTGAGTATCAGACCCCTATCCCCACCACGTCTCAACTGAGGCACCGAATCAATCACTCTAAATCTCAATTGTGATAAGCTATGTTTTTTCTCAACAAAGTGTCTTGACACCGGTAGATCTTGCCTCTTGGTATTAATATTTGATTTATGATTTCTCATCCTGAGACGTACCTCTGTAGTGGTCTCACCCACATAGTGAAGACCACATGGGCAACTCAACAAATAAATGACATAAGAGGATTGACACGTGAAAAAACCTTTTATGTTAATTGGCTGGCCAGTTTGTGGGTGATTGAAGACGCCCCCTTTAATCATGTTGTCACAGATGTTACAACTAAGACATGGGAAACACCCATGTTTCGGAGGTGCCAAAAACATCTGATTTTTCCGATGTGACCCAATATCGGCCTTCACCAAACTATTTTTAATAGTTTTCCCTCTCCTATACGCCATCATGGGCCTCTCCTGGAATTCAGTAACCTTTGGAAAGGCTCTCCCTAACATCTTCCAGTCTCTCCTCAGAATCTCACCAATCTGCGGGCTTAGTGAGGAGAAAGTGGAGATAAATGGTAGTCGGGCATTCTTATCCCTAGCCACCTGACCAACGAGGAGATCCTGTCTATCCAACAATTCAACCTTCCGTCTATTAGAATCCAAGACATAGTCCGGATAGCCCCGATCAGAAAACTTTTTACACATTTGGTCGAGTCTTGAGGATACTCTGTCCTCCTGACAAACTATCCTCTTCACTCTGATCAGCTGACTATAAGGAAGTGATTTCAGCATTGTGTATGGATGGCCGCTGGTAAAGTGCAAAAGATTGTTTCTGTCCGTTTTCTTAGAGAACAGATCAGACACCAATCTGTTATTGACAATAGAGATACAAGTATCCAAAAATTCGATAGAACTTATGGAGCATGACATAGTAAATAGAATTGTGGAATTCAAGCCGTTAAGAAATGTGACAAATTCCTGTAATTGACTCGCTGAACCGGTCCAGATGAGGAAGACATCGTCTATGTATCTCCACCACCGCAGAACATGACTGAAGTGGTGGGACACATAGACAAGGTCCTCCTCAATCCGCCGCATAAAAATGTTGGCATAAGTGGGGGCCACATTGGACCCCATTGCCGTTCCTCTTTTCTGCAAATAAAATGTATCGCCCACCAAGAAATAATTTTTTTCTAGAATAAATTTCAGTAATGATCGTATAAACTCTATTTTATCCTCAGCAAAGCCAGACCTTTCCAAATAGAAAAGCGAGGCATCAATGCCCTCCTGATGAGCAATTGAGGTGTACAGACTCCCCACATCAAGGGTAACAAGAACCGACCGATCAGGAATCACAAGATCTTGAATCCTGACCAGGAAGTCCGAAGTGTCCCTGATGTGGGAGTCTGCACCAATGGCGAACTGCCTAAGAATTTTATCTAAGAATATTGCCGCTGGGACAAATAGGGAATCACACCCTGAAACAATGGGACGTCCAGGGGGCCGGGTGGAATCCTTGTGGATTTTAGGCAGAAGATAAAGAACAGGGGTCACAGGGAATTTCACCTTCAAAAAATCATGGAAATTTCTGTCAATAATTTTACTCTTAAATGCATTGCCGATCAAGGTATCCAATTCACGTAAATGGATAATAGGGATCTTACAATCAAGCCGGCAGATAAGGGGGGTGCCATAGTTGTTATGGACACCTCCCTTTATCTGGAAGAAATGACTAGACAACTAAATGATACTGATGTTTATGCTGTTCTATTGGGCGATCCTAAATTCACGTATTTACGTGAATTGGATACCTTGATCGGCAATGCATTTAAGAGTAAAATTATTGACAGAAATTTACATGATTTTTTGAAGGTGAAATTCCCTGTGACCCCTGTTCTTTATCTTCTGCCTAAAATCCACAAGGATTCCACCCGGCCCCCTGGACGTCCCATTGTTTCAGGGTGTGATTCCCTATTTGTCCCAGCGGCAATATTCTTAGATAAAATTCTTAGGCAGTTCGCCATTGGTGCAGACTCCCACATCAGGGACACTTCGGACTTCCTGGTCAGGATTCAAGATCTTGTGATTCCTGATCTGTCGGTTCTTGTTACCCTTGATGTGGGGAGTCTGTACACCTCAATTGCTCATCAGGAGGGCATTGATGCCTCGCTTTTCTATTTGGAAAGGTCTGGCTTTGCTGAGGATAAAATAGAGTTTATACGATCATTACTGAAATTTATTCTAGAAAAAAATTATTTCTTGGTGGGCGATACATTTTATTTGCAGAAAAGAGGAACGGCAATGGGGTCCAATGTGGCCCCCACTTATGCCAACATTTTTATGCGGCGGATTGAGGAGGACCTTGTCTATGTGTCCCACCACTTCAGTCATGTTCTGCGGTGGTGGAGATACATAGACGATGTCTTCCTCATCTGGACCGGTTCAGCGAGTCAATTACAGGAATTTGTCACATTTCTTAACGGCTTGAATTCCACAATTCTATTTACTATGTCATGCTCCATAAGTTCTATCGAATTTTTGGATACTTGTATCTCTATTGTCAATAACAGATTGGTGTCTGATCTGTTCTCTAAGAAAACGGACAGAAACAATCTTTTGCACTTTACCAGCGGCCATCCATACACAATGCTGAAATCACTTCCTTATAGTCAGCTGATTAGAGTGAAGAGGATAGTTTGTCAGGAGGACAGAGTATCCTCAAGACTCGACCAAATGTGTAAAAAGTTTTCTGATCGGGGCTATCCGGACTATGTCTTGGATTCTAATAGACGGAAGGTTGAATTGTTGGATAGACAGGATCTCCTCGTTGGTCAGGTGGCTAGGGATAAGAATGCCCGACTACCATTTATCTCCACTTTCTCCTCACTAAGCCCGCAGATTGGTGAGATTCTGAGGAGAGACTGGAAGATGTTAGGGAGAGCCTTTCCAAAGGTTACTGAATTCCAGGAGAGGCCCATGATGGCGTATAGGAGAGGGAAAACTATTAAAAATAGTTTGGTGAAGGCCGATATTGGGTCACATCGGAAAAATCAGATGTTTTTGGCACCTCCGAAACATGGGTGTTTCCCATGTCTTAGTTGTAACATCTGTGACAACATGATTAAAGGGGGCGTCTTCAATCACCCACAAACTGGCCAGCCAATTAACATAAAAGGTTTTTTCACGTGTCAATCCTCTTATGTCATTTATTTGTTGAGTTGCCCATGTGGTCTTCACTATGTGGGTGAGACCACTACAGAGGTACGTCTCAGGATGAGAAATCATAAATCAAATATTAATACCAAGAGGCAAGATCTACCGGTGTCAAGACACTTTGTTGAGAAAAAACATAGCTTATCACAATTGAGATTTAGAGTGATTGATTCGGTGCCTCAGTTGAGACGTGGTGGGGATAGGGGTCTGATACTCAAAAGAAAAGAGCTCGAGTGGATTTTTAAATTGGAGACTATGTCTCCTAAGGGGTTGAATATCGAATATCCCTGTGGCCCACATATCTGAGATAGGGATGGGACAACTAGTCTCTTCAAAAGATCCATTGAGATAGGATTGGTTGACGTTCTCGAAGGTGTAATTTGTGTGTATGATGTGTGTTTCAACTGAGGTCTTATTTTGACCTTTTTTTGAACATACAGATCTTTTATTCTGTTTTTATATTTCACATATTATGTATATTAACATATTATCCTTTTTCTCTTGTCACATTTTTTTCGTATGTTTTAGACACAAAACCACATGTCAAGCAATTTTGGAAGGGTATTGGAAAGCGGCAGAAGTCTTCATGTTCAAAAAACGTTCATGTCACGCCTGGAGAGAATTTATATTCATTAAGCCTCTATGAGATAACTGATTAAAAAATAGCATCTATCCGAAAATGTGTATTTAGACCAAAGCAGTTTTTTTGTTGTGGATGTTAGCACTTCCTCTTTGGTCATGTTTATGTATGTCCATTATGGTCTTCTTTCTAGTATGGGCCGTTAGTTAGCATTGACATTTATATATGCAGCCTTATCTTGGGAATTGCATTCTTTTGCCATGCATACAAATATGAATGTTTGATATCCTTTTTGGAATATTCATTTTTCCTTTATGTATAATATCTCTACTCTGCCCTATTGATGTCTACAGACAAATTAGATGAGTTATCATGACATATATCTACATTTTTACCACTAGGGGGTGCTATACTACATTTACAATAATCTGTCTGTATGACTTTGGATCTAACCTCCCGATGTTTGAGAATTTGGTTTAAAACCTATATAATTCTCGGGGGGATCGCTCTTGTGATCCACTACATCATGGAGAGTGTGTTTAAACATCTATTTGATGCCATAGTAAATTATCCCTCTGCTCTATTTTTGTAACATATCCCGGCCAGCGCGTGCGCAGTAGGGGTGGAACGCAAGCTCCATCGTGGCGCATGCGCGGTGGCGATGTGACTCCTGATGCGTTCCACCGGATTTAATATCCGGTATGGGCGCCATCTTGAGACATGCGCAGTAGACACACACGAGTGTGTCAGGCGCATTTTCCTATTTCCTGCAAGACTGAACGCTGTACAGTAAGTACTTCTTTGCTTAATTATGCCTAATTATAATTAGCTTCTGCCTGCTTCCAATCATTTCCAATTGCCTTGGTTTACAGTGTTTTATATGATTACTAGTGCACCTGTTATGTATACTGTATAGCTCCTATATGATCTATAGTAGAGGAACTTTGTGCACTTTTTGAATGCATTGTCACAAGATTGAGATATTTTATTCTTTATGTTTTGATGGAAATATACATGTAATTGTTTTATTGCTGATTTATGTATGCTCCTCCTATAAATATTTGACACTCTGTTAGTTCATTATGGCTTGAGAAAGGTTCCTGTTGAACCGAAACGTTGCTGTATTGAGGTGAATAAAATCCACTTTTTGCTTTCATCTACTCTGAAGTCCTGGTGCCGTTGCTGTGTTCTATGCTTCTGTCTATCTCTTTGGGGAATTGATTCAACCCCAGGTAACGAGCACATGTCCTGATTTCCTGGAAACCATTGGAGTGCTGTGTTCATCTACCTTTGGACTGTGTTTGTTTGAATCGAACGCGTGCACCCATTGCTAAATATGTCTACTGAAGATGAGCAGGACATAGGTGTGATTACACCTCAAGTTTTTACTTACACCAGAGAGGACGCCGACCGTATCCTACAGGGTCTATCGGGAGATGTTGCCTTCCTAAGTGTGCCTACCGTTGAAAACCTAAGGAGAAAATGGGAGGCAGATTCCAAAAGATCTATCTCCTTGGAGCTACACCTATCTACACTTGGCGAGTATTACAGATGCTCCCGTATACCGCGTGGCATGCGCTCACACTTGAGACCCAATCTCTTCCCTACAAATACAGCATTTAAGGAGAGATTTGAGGCTATCTCAAATAAATATTCACAGGATCTGCTGTTACTGAACCTGGAATTTCTACAGAAAGAAATTGACCTGGTGAAAATACGTCTGAGTGAAAGAGAAGCTCAGCTGAAAGATATGATGCCTATACAAGATTTTTCTACCCTGAGAGATAAAGCTGCTGCATTTCTACAGAAGTTTCGCAGCGACATCGAGAAGACCAAACGCCAGAAATGGCAACGAGATCTAGATGATTACACCTCTGGTAAAATCTACTGCTGGCAAGGTGAAGATGCTGACCTAAGGGGTCCTAGGAGGATTGAAAGAGGACCCAGGAGAAGATACAGAGGAGCTGAGCCATACGTCACGGACTCAGAATTCTCGGACGATCAATATAATGTTCCTTTTTTAGGGGACAACATGGACACCCCAATTATAGGAGAAACCGAACCCGCAGGGGCGGGAGGAAGTATAGGAGGAAGAATGAATACCAACAGAACCAGAGGCAGATCGACTCCAGCACGGGGGATACGGCAATACCAGACCAGGAAGAAAAATCCCCAGACCTAGTGGTGAATATCTCGTCATGTATATTGTCTGACCCACAGGTCAAAGTGCTTAACCGTGGTCTGTCTTTTTGTCCAAATAATCCCATAGATTGGTTCAAATTAAATTTAGACCTTGAAAGTTTTTTTAGATCATTGAGACTTAAGGTGTATTTTGCTGAACAGTCTCAATCTGGTAATGATATATCTATTAATTCAGCTAGTGAAATGTTTCATTTTAGAGATTATGGGCTCTACAATAAGAGTAGATTCCAACCTCCTCAAAATATTCATGCTGTTGAAACATATATTTCATTTGTTAAAGAACAGATTGATATATTGAGGAAAGTGCAGAGTGGCCAATTTAGTCAGAGAAATTTGACACGCATAGAACATATGGCACTCAAAGAATTAATGGATAATAGGGATCTTACAATCAAGCCGGCAGATAAGGGGGGTGCCATAGTTGTTATGGACACCTCCCTTTATCTGGAAGAAATGACTAGACAACTAAATGATACTGATGTTTATGCTGTTCTATTGGGCGATCCTAAATTCACGTATTTACGTGAATTGGATACCTTGATCGGCAATGCATTTAAGAGTAAAATTATTGACAGAAATTTACATGATTTTTTGAAGGTGAAATTCCCTGTGACCCCTGTTCTTTATCTTCTGCCTAAAATCCACAAGGATTCCACCCGGCCCCCTGGACGTCCCATTGTTTCAGGGTGTGATTCCCTATTTGTCCCAGCGGCAATATTCTTAGATAAAATTCTTAGGCAGTTCGCCATTGGTGCAGACTCCCACATCAGGGACACTTCGGACTTCCTGGTCAGGATTCAAGATCTTGTGATTCCTGATCGGTCGGTTCTTGTTACCCTTGATGTGGGGAGTCTGTACACCTCAATTGCTCATCAGGAGGGCATTGATGCCTCGCTTTTCTATTTGGAAAGGTCTGGCTTTGCTGAAGATAAAATAGAGTTTATACGATCATTACTGAAATTTATTCTAGAAAAAAATTATTTCTTGGTGGGCGATACATTTTATTTGCAGAAAAGAGGAACGGCAATGGGGTCCAATGTGGCCCCCACTTATGCCAACATTTTTATGCGGCGGATTGAGGAGGACCTTGTCTATGTGTCCCACCACTTCAGTCATGTTCTGCGGTGGTGGAGATACATAGACGATGTCTTCCTCATCTGGACCGGTTCAGCGAGTCAATTACAGGAATTTGTCACATTTCTTAACGGCTTGAATTCCACAATTCTATTTACTATGTCATGCTCCATAAGTTCTATCGAATTTTTGGATACTTGTATCTCTATTGTCAATAACAGATTGGTGTCTGATCTGTTCTCTAAGAAAACGGACAGAAACAATCTTTTGCACTTTACCAGCGGCCATCCATACACAATGCTGAAATCACTTCCTTATAGTCAGCTGATCAGAGTGAAGAGGATAGTTTGTCAGGAGGACAGAGTATCCTCAAGACTCGACCAAATGTGTAAAAAGTTTTCTGATCGGGGCTATCCGGACTATGTCTTGGATTCTAATAGACGGAAGGTTGAATTGTTGGATAGACAGGATCTCCTCGTTGGTCAGGTGGCTAGGGATAAGAATGCCCGACTACCATTTATCTCCACTTTCTCCTCACTAAGCCCGCAGATTGGTGAGATTCTGAGGAGAGACTGGAAGATGTTAGGGAGAGCCTTTCCAAAGGTTACTGAATTCCAGGAGAGGCCCATGATGGCGTATAGGAGAGGGAAAACTATTAAAAATAGTTTGGTGAAGGCCGATATTGGGTCACATCGGAAAAATCAGATGTTTTTGGCACCTCCGAAACATGGGTGTTTCCCATGTCTTAGTTGTAACATCTGTGACAACATGATTAAAGGGGGCGTCTTCAATCACCCACAAACTGGCCAGCCAATTAACATAAAAGGTTTTTTCACGTGTCAATCCTCTTATGTCATTTATTTGTTGAGTTGCCCATGTGGTCTTCACTATGTGGGTGAGACCACTACAGAGGTACGTCTCAGGATGAGAAATCATAAATCAAATATTAATACCAAGAGGCAAGATCTACCGGTGTCAAGACACTTTGTTGAGAAAAAACATAGCTTATCACAATTGAGATTTAGAGTGATTGATTCGGTGCCTCAGTTGAGACGTGGTGGGGATAGGGGTCTGATACGCAAAAGAAAAGAGCTCGAGTGGATTTTTAAATTGGAGACTATGTCTCCTAAGGGGTTGAATATCGAATATCCCTGTGGCCCACATATCTGAGATAGGGATGGGACAACTAGTCTCTTCAAAAGATCCATTGAGATAGGATTGGTTGACGTTCTCGAAGGTGTAATTTGTGTGTATGATGTGTGTTTCAACTGAGGTCTTATTTTGACCTTTTTTTGAACATACAGATCTTTTATTCTGTTTTTATATTTCACATATTATGTATATTAACATATTATCCTTTTTCTCTTGTCACATTTTTTTCGTATGTTTTAGACACAAAACCACATGTCAAGCAATTTTGGAAGGGTATTGGAAAGCGGCAGAAGTCTTCATGTTCAAAAAACGTTCATGTCACGCCTGGAGAGAATTTATATTCATTAAGCCTCTATGAGATAACTGATTAAAAAATAGCATCTATCCGAAAATGTGTATTTAGACCAAAGCAGTTTTTTTGTTGTGGATGTTAGCACTTCCTCTTTGGTCATGTTTATGTATGTCCATTATGGTCTTCTTTCTAGTATGGGCTGTTAGTTAGCATTGACATTTATATATGCAGCCTTATCTTGGGAATTGCATTCTTTTGCCATGCATACAAATATGAATGTTTGATATCCTTTTTGGAATATTCATTTTTCCTTTATGTATAATATCTCTACTCTGCCCTATTGATGTCTACAGACAAATTAGATGAGTTATCATGACATATATCTACATTTTTACCACTAGGGGGTGCTATACTACATTTACAATAATCTGTCTGTATGACTTTGGATCTAACCTCCCGATGTTTGAGAATTTGGTTTAAAACCTATATAATTCTCGGGGGGATCGCTCTTGTGATCCACTACATCATGGAGAGTGTGTTTAAACATCTATTTGATGCCATAGTAAATTATCCCTCTGCTCTATTTTTGTAACATATCCCGGCCAGCGCGTGCGCAGTAGGGGTGGAACGCAAGCTCCATCGTGGCGCATGCGCGGTGGCGATGTGACTCCTGATGCGTTCCACCGGATTTAATATCCGGTATGGGCGCCATCTTGAGACATGCGCAGTAGACACACACGAGTGTGTCAGGCGCATTTTCCTATTTCCTGCAAGACTGAACGCTGTACAGTAAGTACTTCTTTGCTTAATTATGCCTAATTATAATTAGCTTCTGCCTGCTTCCAATCATTTCCAATTGCCTTGGTTTACAGTGTTTTATATGATTACTAGTGCACCTGTTATGTATACTGTATAGCTCCTATATGATCTATAGTAGAGGAACTTTGTGCACTTTTTGAATGCATTGTCACAAGATTGAGATATTTTATTCTTTATGTTTTGATGGAAATATACATGTAATTGTTTTATTGCTGATTTATGTATGCTCCTCCTATAAATATTTGACACTCTGTTAGTTCATTATGGCTTGAGAAAGGTTCCTGTTGAACCGAAACGTTGCTGTATTGAGGTGAATAAAATCCACTTTTTGCTTTCATCTACTCTGAAGTCCTGGTGCCGTTGCTGTGTTCTATGCTTCTATATATACATATATATATATATATACATATATATATGTATTTTTTTAACATATCAATAGATACAAATGTGTATAGGATCTATCTGAAGGAAATTAAAAACTACATTTGAAAACAAGTCAGAAGGTTAAACAAAGTACAATGAACCTCTCTAAAAGACCAGCGCCGATTTAGACTAGATTATTCTGTGACAAATTTCCCATTCCTTTATATACTCTGTTTTTGGGCCCTCTTTGAGTGGACCACCCTTTTAGAAGTCTATTTTACACTCCTATTTTGGTGGCATAAAACCAGCAATCTGATCATATGCCCAGTGCATGAAATGTGCCTATGGTTAGTCCAGTATAGATTACTTTAGGGTTATACTGTATTTGAACAATTGAAAATACATTTGAAATAATTCTAATAATTGCTAAGGAATTTTCAACTGTTCCATGAAAGAATTCACAATGATGATATTAGCTCAGAAGGCAAGCATTATCGTGATCTCTAGGGTTCAAAGAATGATGCGTTTACAATCGTCTGGAATTAAATACTTGTCAACCTTGCAAAACTGGACTGTTAACTGGTTCCCGACCGCTGGCTGTATATTTACGGCCTGCGGTCAGGGTCCTTAAAACCCGAGCCATAGACTTTTTACGGCTCGGGTTTTAACTTGCTGCCCGCGCGATCGGGCAGCTGAATGTCGGGTCTCCAGCTGTCAGTGACTGCCGGGGACCCTGAAGAGAGGATAGAAGCAGGTTTCACTGCTTCTGTTTTCCCCGATGTGTTTTTACACAGCGTTCAATGAACGCTGTGTATAGGAATAGAGACAGCAGCAGCGGCGCTGTCTCTATTCCTCCCGGTGATCATGTGACAGGTCACATGATCGCCGGGTGCCGTTAGTGACAGACTGCTGCTGGGTCTTACAAGACCCAGCACAGCCCTATTAGTGACAATCGTCACTATGAGAGGGCTGATTTCCCCTGTAACTGGGGCTGCTGTGCAGCTCCAGTTACAGTGGAAAAACATGGTGTAAAAGAAAGAAAAAAAATATATAAAGTTCCCCAAAGGTCTTTTTTGACCTTTGGGGGACAGACCATAGTAATAAAAAAATAATAAAGTAAAGTGCAAAAAAAATGTAATAATAAATACACATAAAATACCCACCCCAAAAAAAAAAACGTTCCCCCCGCCAATCATTGTTGTAACGCTAGCGCTGACCCAATTACCCCAATATAGACATGTAATATATTAAAATTTACGGTAGACAATGACGATCACAAATAAAAGGTCTATTTTAGGCTAAAACTATGTTATTACCCAAAAAAAATAGCTGAAACGTAAAAAAGCTTATTTTTTTACTATTATTTTCAAACTTTATGAATAAAAATTCTAAAATAGCAAAAAAGGTGTGTATAAAAACGATAAAAAATGAAACCTGCATTGTCTACGGAAAAAACTTCGCAAAAATCACGTCGTTAGCCCAACAAATAAAAACGTTATAGCCATTTAACTAACACGTGCTAAAAATGGCTAAACAGTGTCTGGTCCTGAAGGCGCAAAATAGCCCGGTCCTGAACTGGTTAATTAAAAGACAACGCAAGTGACAGGCACAACCATTGTGGTGCTCTCAAGCAAACAAGCAGATGCTGAATTTCCAGGGTATTTTACAATAGAGCAGTGAAGGAAAGCACATAGCAGTTATTGCCTTGTTCCCTGAATTTTATACCAGAGCTATCACTACTACAAAAATGCGTCTAGAGTCTACAGAGGCTTGGCTGAGACATTTTTTATTTCATCCTTGTTGCGGCATGTTTGTATCAAACACTTTCACACTATTTAGTGCTTCCCAGAAGGTCAGTAATACAACCTCAATTTATTTAAGTGTTATTTAGCAAAATGAATGTGCTTACAGTTAGAAAGATCAGTACAATGCTTTTCAATTATGAAAATTACACATATGAGAAATGGTTTCCATGACAATACAATATTGGACACACAGCATAGGGGGTATTAATGCTTGATTTTCACAAAAATGTAATTTAATCAAATGTTAAAAATGTTTTCCTCCCTCCCTCAAGTGTTAGATGTGTCAATATTAAATTATATTTATTATGATCTGCAAAATATCTCAACTGCAAGTCAAAGAAAAAATTATAGTGAATTCCCAAAATAGTTGAGTGATTCCCGCACTGATATATTTCTGAAACTTGGACTATGTTTCTGTCAAGGCAAATTAGGTCAATGTATCTAAATGGAGAGTCGTGGGATAATAAAACATAACAGAGGACATTATTAACTTATGCATTTTTCATTGTTTTCTACAATGTCATGTAACAGCATTATTATTAATGTTAAACAGAAATGGAGCTTACTCTGAGATGGAGCCTTCCCAGAAAAAATAAGAATAATATTAGAGCTTTAGATGAATGCATCGGAGTCACTCAGGATTTTAATCTGGAAGGAGATAATTTACCAGTCTCAAAATTGTCTTGCCACTTCAAGATATAAATTACACATAAGGATCTAATACAACACTGCAATCAAAACTTCAACTTTCAAACTTAGGCTTCATTCACATCTGCGTTGGGGTCCCGTTCTGACATTCCGTCGGAGCTTTCTGTCAGAACGGGACCCTGAACAGACACAAACTGACAAAAACGGAAACCAGAGGTTTCCGTTTCCATCGCCATTGATTTCAATGGTGACGGATCCGGTGCCCCTAGTTTCCGTTTGTCTCTGTTGTGCACTGGAACCGTAGTTTTGCCGAAAGCAGTAGCGTAGTCGGCTACGTTTGTGTCAGTTTGTGGCTGTTCAGGGTCCCGTTCTGACGGAAAGCTCCGATAGAACGTCAGAACGGGATCCCAACATAGATGTGAACGAAGCCTTAGCTAAAGAGGCATCTTCAAATAAAACTGCAAAATTAAGACTTAACCCCTTCCCTCTTTAGCCACTTTTGACCTTCCTGACAGAGCCTCATTTTTCAAATGGGACATGTTTCACTTTATGTGGTAATAACTTCGTAATGCTTTCACCTATCTGTAGCGCTCATGTCCGCGGGACGTCGGGTTCACTCACCTCCCGACGCCCGCAGCCATGGATCTGTGAGCGCTGGCCTCCGTCTCCCTCCTAGGAGATGCCAGCGCTCACTTCCGCTCCGTCCGGCCGGGTCCCGTAGGGTGCGCGCGCTCGCGCCCGCTCTTAAAGGGCCAGCGCGCGCACATGAAAACAATGTTCATTAACCCACATGATTTCCTGCCCTATAAGAATGCCCCAGCCCTTCTGAACCTTGCCTGAGCGTTGTTGGCTCTTTCACCTGTCTGTCTCGCAAATAGTCCCTTATTGTCTCCCGTTCCAGCTGTTACCCGTGCCCTGTTACCGTTCCTGTATTCCGCATTGTTCCTGTGCCTACCCGTGTTCAAGTGTCATCTGCCACGTCAAGTGTCATCTGCCACGTCAAGTGCCATCTGCCACGTCAAGTGCCATCTGCCACGTCAAGTGCCATCTGCCACGTCAAGTGCCATCTGCCACGTCAAGTGTCATCTGCCACGTCAAGTGCCATCTGCCACGTCAAGTGCCATCTGCTCATCGGATACTGCCCGCCACGTCTGGCGCCACTTTCTGCACCTGCCTCCATCCGTGCTGAAGCCACAGTCACCGTCCGGACTATTTCAGGTACCTAAGCATTACTGTCTGCTATCTTGCTTTCACATAGACTGTGACCTGGTCAGCTGCC
Source organism: Rhinoderma darwinii (assembly GCF_050947455.1). Taxonomy (NCBI): domain Eukaryota; kingdom Metazoa; phylum Chordata; class Amphibia; order Anura; family Rhinodermatidae; genus Rhinoderma; species Rhinoderma darwinii. The sequence goes on along the minus strand of NC_134688.1, from coordinate 144,484,204 downwards.
TCCCCGCTAAGGCGGAGCAGCCTAGTGGGTCCACAAACCCAGTGTCCGTGACATTACGCTCAGGCCATGGAACCCGCTGGCCAGCCCAAGACCCCAGTACAGAAGATTCAGACAGAGATGCATGACCTACGCACTCGTCAGGATCAACTCCTTGAGGCGGTGAATTCTATTCTGGTCCGCCTGGATCTACTCGCTGTTCCACCCCCGGTTCTTCCTCCAGAAGCTGTTGCCGTGCCACTGCCTGTTGCTCCCCCTGTTTGTTCCGGATCCTCAGTTCCTCTGCCTCTTCCTCCTCGCTATGACGGTGACCCCAGAGCATGCAGAGGATTTCTCAATCAATGCACGGTGCATTTTAGGCTACAGCCTCATCTCTTCCCCTCCGAGGAGGCTAAAGTAGCGTTCATTATCTCCCTCCTCGCTGGCAAGGCCCTCGCTTGGGCAAACCCAATCTTGGAGCAACAAGGACCTGTATCCGCGGACCTAGCCTTGTTCCTGCAGTCCTTTCGTGCCGTGTTCGAGGAGCCGGGTCGAACATCCTCTGCCGCAGCCACTCTGTTGACCCTCAAGCAAGAAGGCTCCACAGTAGGGGAGTATTCGATCTCCTTCCGTACCCTAGCAGCCGAGCTGGCATGGAACAATGAAGCACTGGTGGCGACCTTCTGGCAGGGACTGTCCTCTCACATCAAGGACGAACTGGCAGCCTGCGACCTTCCTTCTATCTTTGATGCCCTCATCCTGTTAGCCACCCGGGTTGATATGAGAATCCGGGAGCGCTCTCAAGAGGTTTGTCAGGAGAGCCGGGCCCACAGACCAGCACCCCCTGCCCAGAGACCACAATTGTCCACCCCTAGTGCGCTACCTGAGGAACCCATGCAGGTAGACAGAGTCCGGTTATCTGAACAGGAGAAGCAGCGCAGACGCTCCTCTGGACTTTGCATGTATTGCGGCCTCAAGGGTCATTTTGTGCGTCAATGCCCACAGAAACCGGGAAACTCCAGTACCTAGGGTTGGTTGGAGAGGCAACTCTAGGTGGAACGTCTCCAAACGTTAAAACCTCTTCCAAATTATCGATACCTGTGGCCATCGTCACCGGACAGGCATCACAACCTTCCTCCGCCTATCTTGACTCTGGAGCGGCTGCTAATTTTATCCACCAAGATCTAGTGGATCGGTTTCAACTACCCACAGTCCGTCTGGAGAGACCTCTGGCAGTTGCCTTTGTGAATGGTCTACCGCTGCCTGATCCAATCATGCTCATCACTGAGCCGGTGACATTACGGGTTGGAGCTCTTCACTCAGAACAGATCTCCTTCCTGGTACTACCCAAGGCTATCAATCCTATCCTGCTGGGTCTGCCATGGCTCCGTCTACACGCCCCGACACTCGACTGGAGTTCTGGAGAAGTTCTTCAATGGGGTTCCAGATGCCATAGCCATTGCCTGTCACAAGTCCGTCCTGTTGTGCCCCCTCTGCCGCAGTCACTCTCCAATCTACCTTCTCAGTATGCCAGTTTTGCGGATGTCTTCTGCAAACGAGAGGCTGAGACGTTGCCTCCACATCGGAATTATGACTGTCCCATTGAACTGGTTCCCTATGCTTCTCTTCCCCGTGGACGAGTATATCCTCTCTCCTTGCCAGAGACTTTATCGATGTCAGCCTATATCAAGGAGAACTTGGAGAGGGGTTTTATTCGAAAATCTTCCTCCCCGGCCGGGGCAGGATTCTTCTTCGTTAAAAAGAAAGATGGATCTCTCCGACCCTGCATTGATTACCGTGGTCTCAATCAGATCACGGTCAAGAACAAGTACCCGTTGCCACTCATTTCCGAGCTGTTTGATCGCATACGAGGAGCCAAAATTCTTTCCAAGCTAGATCTGCGAGGGGCCTATAATCTAATCCGGATTCGCCGGGGTGACGAATGGAAGACGGCATTTAACACCCGCGATGGGCAATACGAATACCGAGTGATGCCCTTCGGACTGTGTAACGCTCCCGCAGTATTTCAGGAGTTTGTTAATGACATCTTCCGAGATCTCCTCTATACGTGTGTTGTAGTTTATCTCGATGATATTCTAATCTTCTCCCCAGATCTGATGACCCATCGGAGGCACGTTCGTCAAGTTCTTCTGCGACTAAGAGAGAATCGCTTGTATGCCAAGTTAGAGAAATGCACCTTTGAAAAGAGGTCTCTGCCCTTCCTGGGCTATGTCATCTCGGATCAAGGCCTTAAGATGGACCCTGAGAAGTTAAAGTCTGTCCTGGAATGGCCACGTCCTCAAGGCCTAAGGGCCATACAGCGGTTCCTTGGTTTCGCCAATTTCTACCGACAGTTTATTCCGAACTTTTCTTCTCTGACGGCCCCCATCTCTACCCTTACCAAGAAGGGTGTGAACGCCAAGGTGTGGACTCCGGAGGCAGAGTCCGCATTCATTAGCCTCAAGAAAGCCTTCACTTCAGCTTCGATCCTCCATCACCCTGACATATCTCGGCAGTTCTCACTGGAAGTGGACGCTTCCTCTGTTGGTGCAGGCGCACTTCTGTTCCAGAGGAGCTCCAAAGGAAAGGCAGTAGTGTGTGGCTACTACTCAAGACTGTTTTCCTCTGCTGAGCGCAATTATTCCATTGGAGATCGGGAGCTACTGGCTATCAAATTGGCCCTGGAGGAGTGGAGACATCTTCTGGAGGGCGCTGCTCACCCCATTCTGATCTTCACCGACCACAAGAATCTCACTTACCTTCAGTCCGCTTAAAGACTGAATCCTCGTCAAGCCAGGTGGTCACTGTTCTTCACCCGTTTCCAATTTCTGCTCCACTACCCTCCCGCTGACAAGAACGTGAGGGCCGATGCCCTGTCCAGATCATTTGAAACGGAAGACATGGTGGAGTCCCTTCAGACGATCATAGACCCATCCTGCGTTGTCACCGCCAATCCTCTGCAGCTTAGAAATATCCCTCCAGGGAGAACTTTTGTTTGGTTGGCAGACAGAAAGAGAATTCTCCGCTGGGGACACAGTTCTAAACTAGCTGGGCACGCCGGTGTCCGTAAGACCCAAGACCTGATCGCTCGTCACTTCTGGTGGCCCACGCTACCTAAGGATGTTCTGGACTTTGTCTCTGCTTGCACGGTGTGTGCCTCTAACAAGGTGGCTCACAGCAAGCCTGCCGGCCTGCTTCAACCCCTGCCTGTACCCAGTGCCCCCTGGCAGCACATCGCTATGGACTTCGTCACGGACCTTCCTCTATCGGCAGGATGCAACACCATCTGGGTGGTGGTGGACCGGTTCTCTAAGATGGCACATTTTATCCCGCTGACCGGCCTACCCTCTGCTCCTCGACTGGCAAGCTTCTTCATTCAGCACATCTTCCGCTTGCATGTCTTGCCTCTTCACATTGTGTCCGACCGGGGGGTTCAGTTTACCTCCAAGTTCTGGAGAGCCCTCTGTAAACTCCTGGATGTGAGTTTGGACTTTTCATCTGCCTATCACCCCCAGTCCAATGGGCAAGTTGAGAGGATCAACCAGATCATGGAAAATTATCTCCGCCACTTCATCTCTTCACAGCACTATAACTGGGTACAGCTTCTACCATGGGCGGAGTTTCCTTATAATAACCACACAAGTGAGTCCACCACCTCCACTCCGTTTCACATCGTGTACAGTCAACATCCCAGAGTTCCTCTTCCAGTGTCGACTTCATCTCAGGTACCCGCTGCTGACTCTGCATATGGGGACTTCCTGCAAATCTGGCAACAGACCCGGTCCTCTATTTTGCAGGCGGTAGATCGCATGAAGCGTAAGGCAGACACCAAAAGAAGAGAGCCGCCTCAGTATCCTCCTGGGACTAAAGTCTGGCTGTCCTCTCGGAACATTCGCTTGAGGGTGCTTCATACAAGTTTGCTCCCAGGTTCCTTGGTCCCTTCGATATCCTGCAACAAATTAACCCTGATTCCTATAAGCTGCGGTTTATTTTGTTTTTTTCAATAATAAAGGACTTGATAAGGGAAAAAGGGCGATTGTGTTTTATCTTAAATTTTTTATTATATTTTTTACAACTTTTTTTCACGTTTTTTTTCACATTTTTTTTTACACTTTACTGTAGTCCCACTAGGGGACTTGAAGATCCAACTGTCAGATTTTTTTTCTAATACATTGCACTACCTACGTAGTGCAATGTATTAAATCTCTCAGTCATTCACTGACAGCAAGCCGATTAGGCTTCGCCTCCGAGCAGGGCCTAATCGGCTTCCGTAATGGCAAACAGGAGGCCATTGTTAGGTCTCCTGATGTCATAATAGCAGTCGGCAGTCGTGTGATTGCAGGGCACAGCTGCCGATCTGCTAGCAACCACAAAGATGCAGCGATCGGATCCAATCGCTGCATCTGAGGGGTTAATGGCAGGGATCGGAGCTAGCTCCGGTTCCTGCCGTTACAAGTGGATGTCAGCTGTAACATACAACTGATATCCACCGCTGATGACACCGGCTCATCTCCTGAGCCGGCGCCATCTTGCCGGCGGCTACGGAAGCCTTTGAGGCTGAAAGTTTTCCGTGCTAGGCACACCTGGAGGCCAGTATTAGGCCTCCAGTTGCCATTACAGCCACCGACACTCCGGCGATTTCATTGCTGGGGTGTCGATGAGCTGCAAACACCTTAAATGTAGCTATCGGTGTTGACAGCTGCATTTAAGGGGTTAATGGCGGGGATCGAAGCTAACTTCGGTCCCCGTCGTTACAGCAGGATGTCAGCTGTCAAATACAGCTGACATCCGGGGATGATGGCTCCGACTCAGCTTCTGAGCCGGTGCCAAGCATCTGTCATAAGTATACGACATTTTGCGGGAAGCACTGGCTTTCCATGTCGTATACTTACGACAAATGTTGGGAAGGGGTTAAAGAGGCTCTTTTACCAGTTTATAACTTGCCTATCTCCTACCTAATCTATTAGGCAATTTGCTGTAGATAACTACTGGTTTTTTTTTGTTTTTTTTTAAAGTTTATTATTGACAAGCTATGAACATATTTCGATTTATGCTAATTTTTTGTAAATGCCTGGGGTAAAACTGTTTGGTTTTTTTCTATTGACCAAGTGGGCGTTGTATAGAAAAGTGTATGACGCTGACCAATCAGCGTCATACACTTCTCTTCATTCCAGCCCAGCTTGATTCACAGAGCAGAGCGTGATCTCGCGAGATCACGCTGTGACGTGACTTCCACCCGCTGGTCCTTCACCGAACCGACAGATGACTGAACAGACATCGCCTCCAGCATTTGCAGTTTCGTATTTAACGTCCTGGCACGGCTGGAGGCAATGTTTTTCCGTCTTCCGTCGCTCTAGTGAAGGACCTGTGGGAGGAAGTCACATCACAGCATGATCTAGCGAGATCACGCTGTGCTGTGAATCAAGCTGGGCTGGAATGAAGAGAAGTGTATGACGCTTATTGGTCATACACTTTTCTATACCACACCCACTTGGTGAATAGAAAAAAAGTGCCCAGTTGGGCATTTAGAAAAAATGTGCATAAATTGAAAAATGTTCATAACTTGGTCAATAATAAACGTGTTTTTTTTGTCTTTTTTAAAAAACCGTAGTTAGCTACATCAAAGCGCCTATTAGATTAGGCAGGAGATAGGGAAGTTTTAAACTTGTGACAGAGACTCTTAAAGCAGACATGACTAATACTAAATTGGTTGGTGACACTTGCTGTAGAACATTTACAACACATTTATTAATGTTTTAACCCTTAGTCACCCCTAAGAAAATATTTAATGGTGCTAACATTTGACACCATAATATTTCTTTAAAAGAGCACCTAAAAAAAACTTCTATGAGCCTGGGTCGGTCCTCCACTCAGAAGGGCAGACTTACTTATCTCATTACAGCACATTTTAATACTAGAGATTTTAAACAGCTACCAAACCAATTTAAACTATTTTCTTTCAACTGTCAGCACCTTTTGAGAGACAAAAGAGTGTGACAGATGTCGACCAAAGGCAGATGCACAGTATACGAAAAAGTTGATCTATCATATTTGATTCTTTGGTAATTGTCGGGTGCAGTCATACTTGAAAAGTTGTTTGTGACAAACGATTAATGTGTACCATAGGGTATGGGCAAATATGGTAATGAAATGGGTCTACGATCATCTTCCTAACCTTATCAATAGAAGCTGATGTCACTGCGCAAGGCAAAGATCAATCTGCCGATTGTCAGAGATTTATTATTTTAATTCATGGCATTGCCATTCCAAACATCAACCTTCACAGACCAACTGTGAACGACAATTCAATCAGACAGCAGCCATCTAAAATCTCTAGTCAATTGACGACTTAAGTTTTGAAGATGCACTTGCTACTTTTATAGTGTGCAGTATGTAATGTAATGTATGTTTGGCCTCTACTTCAGGTACGCTTTTTAGTGTATAAACCGACATGCCTGTAGACCATCGTTAGTGCAATTTATACTAAAAGATTGTCATTTTGGCATACGCTTGGTTAGTATATTTTGGTTAAGCATGTTTTAGGACTGTATTGAAAAGAGCATCACTCAAATAAAAAAATCCCAAATTGACGCCGTACGTAATTGCCAAATGTGGAATGAATCTAGCATAAAATATGTTGAAAGCATACCTATCATTACAATTTTTTTTGCATAACTCTACATGTGAACATATTACATTTTTTAATATACAGAGTGATTCAAAAAGGATTGTGCAAAAGTAAAGGCCTGTAGTTAAAGTAACATCAGTGGTTAATGGTCAGTGGCTGAAAATCAAAGCAAAACTGGCTTAGTTGCCCATAGCAACCAATTACAGCACAGCATTCATTTATTAGAGCCAAACTAGAAATGTGCTTACATAGTGTGACATAAGATGGCGACATCAAAGCTTTTTGCATGTTGGAATCTGCAAGAACAAGGTCTGTTGTGACACTACAGTGAAACTTTCAGAATAAGTTTGGTAAATGTGCTCCGCATAGAAACTGCATTTCACATTGGGTGAACCAATTCAAAATCACTTGGTATTTATGTAATGGAAAATGTCTGGGCCGCCCAAAGTCTTTGGAAGGGACAGTGAACAGGATACGAGCGTAGTCCTAGATAGTCGACCAGGCTGACTAGTATGGAACTACAGGTGCCACAAACCACGGCAGAGGAGTAGCTAGGTTCTCCTGCACTCGGGACAAAGATTCAGATTGGCGCCTCCCCAACTTCTTTCCCAACATCTCCTTCCCCCTCGCCGTGTTTGCTTGCTCTACCAATCAATGAGATGTAATTTTTTTCCCACAATTTTTTTAATGTAACTCGAGCATAAAACTATTTGTACATTTTACAAGCAATATAGTTCTATAAGGGAGTTACCATAACAATAAATTAGAAGAAAATAAATTAAAGAGGCCACACACATCCCTCTGTAGATAGTGCCATACACAGACCCCTTGTAGATAGCGCCACACACAGCCCCCTGTAGATAGCGCCACGCACAGCTGCCTGTAGATAGTGCAACACACAGCCCCCCTCTTGTATATAATGCCACACAGCCCCCTGTAGATAGCTCCACACACAACCCCCATTGTAGTTAACGCAACACAGCCCCCCTGTTGCAGATAGTGCCACACAGCCCCCCTGTTGTAGATAGCACCACACAGCCCCCCTGTTGTAGTTAACGCCACACAGCCCCCCCTTGTAAATAGCGCCACACAGCCCCCTTGTAGATAGAGCCACACACAGCCCCCCTTTGTAGAAAGTGCCACACACAGTCCCCGCTTGTAGATAGTGCCACACAGCCCCACTTGTAGATAATGCCATACAGCCCCTCTTGCATATAGCGCCACAGCCCCTCCTTGTAAATAGCGCCACACTGACCCTCTTGTAAATAGCGCCACACTGACCCCCCTTGTAAAATAGCGCCACACTGCCCCCCCTTGTAAACAGCACCACACAGCCCCCCCTTTTAAATAGTGCCAAACACAGCCCCCCATGTAGATAGCACCACACACAGCCCCCCTTGTAAACAGCACCAACACAGCCCTCCTTGTAGATAGTGCCATACACAGCCTGCTGCCCCCCTTGTAGATAGCGGCACACTCCCCCTCTTGTAAATAGCACCACACTCCCCCTTGTAGATAGTGCCACACACAGCCCGCCACGCCCTTTTAAATAGCGCCACATTCCCCACCCCTTGTAAATAGCGCCACACTGTAAACAGAGCGGAGAGCGGTAGCCTGCCTCTACCACTCCCCGCTCTGACATGACTCACTGGAGGAGCCGAGGAGGTCATGCGGCGCAGGCAGCGGCGGAGTTCCTTCTGACTAGGGTTGGTGACAGCCCGGGAGTAGACCAGTGAGGTCAGGTGACTGGACTGGTCCACTCCCAGGCCATCACAGACCCCAGTCAGAACGCCTCCGCATGAACTTCTGGCTCTTCCTAACGCTGATCACTGCTGCTAGTGTCTGACATACAGGCCGCATATCAGCAGCAAACAGCTGCTCTGCCATGGCCTCCCCCTCTTCACTAGCACCTTGTTGCGCCCCGGGGGAAAAGGCCCCGATTGCCCCCCTAGCTATGCCCCTGAACCACGGTATGGTGTATCTTGCAAAAACGGCAGCGTTGTAAGCCATACAGATTACATCTTTGTCAGGAGATGAAACCAGATGACAAACCAAAATGCTGTGACTTTTGCATTGACTTGCAGGGCCGATTAGAAGAGCATGAATTCGCTGACAGGCTGGTGTTCAGCCATGAGGCTACCTTACACCTCAGTGGAAAGGTCAATCACCACAACGTTTGAATTTAGGGCTCAAAAAAACCATGTGCCCTTATCAGCACATGAGGGACTCACCCAATGTTCTATGCAATGAGCAGGCCCAAAGTCTACGGCCCCTTGATTTTTGCCAAGGATTCTGTCACTGGCCAGTCCTACCTGACATGTGAAAGAAATGGCTTATGTCACAGATAGAGGAAGATCTGTAATTGTAGTCTATCAGCAGGAAGGTGCACCTCCACATTTCCATTTAGATGTTCGCCGATACCTGAATGAAACTCTACCGGAGCGTTGCATCTGCCATACAACATTTCATCAATGGCCTCCATGATCGCCAGATTTAACACTCTGAGACTTCTTTCTGTGGGACTACATCAAGGAGTCAGTGTATCTGCCCCCCCCCCCAGCCACAGGATCTGAACGACCTGAGACAACGCATCACTGAAACAGTGGAGTTCCTATCCGAGGATATGCTGGCACACGTCTGGACAGAATTGGACTACCGCCTAGACATCTGCCGTGTCACCAATGGAAATCACTTTAAACATTTGTAGTGGATAGATAGTGTGTCTTTTCATGTTAATAAATTTGTTTTATGTTCTCTCGGTTATGAATACCGAGGCTAAAATTTCGCTCCAACCTTTTTTTAACCACTTTCTGAGCAGAGGCTTTACCCCCCCCCCTTCCTGACCAGGCCCATTTTTATGTTTTAGCCATGTGCCAATTTAAAAGCGAATTGTTCTTCTATTACTCTTCCAACCTACATGTATTTATTTGGGTTTTTTTCAGAACATGTTGGGCTTCCACAATTTGTAAAAAAATAATACATAGATTTTACTTTTTTTAAATGTAAAAGGAAAAAGGGGAAATCAATTTAAAAAAAATGTGAATATGTGAATTTAGATTATGTTTTTTGACATCTGGTGCATGCCACTGGGTAAACACACCTGAATACATATTTGTCAACTTCTGCTAACTTCAGCGATAATAAATGTGTGTGCATTTCTTACACACTGGGTGCAATGCGGAGCTCACAATGCGCAAACTGGCTTTTGGAGAGCAAATTTTCCAAAGGTGGTTTGCTGACACCATATGTCCATTACAGATGTTATGAAGTGCCAAAACACTGTCAACACCCCCAACATGACTCTTTTTAGGAAATTACACCCCCAAAGCTATTTGATTAGTGACATATAAAAGAAATGAGCCCTCTTTTTTTTTTTCGACAATTCATTGACTTTGAAGGGAAAAATTTAAACTGGACTTTTTTCTTCTAAATATGTGAATTCAGGTGACCATTTTTGACATCTGGTGCATGCCAATGTCAACAAAGGTCACCTGAATTCACACATTTGGAAAAAAATGCCAGTTTTAATTTTTTCCACACCTGAATACATATTTGTCAACTTCTGCAGATACCAAATATGTGGACATTTCATACACGTTGGGCGCTAGGCGGAATTTACCATGAATGGTGCGCAAACTGGCTTTTGTAGTGCAAATTTTCCAAAGCTGATTCCAAAGCGATCTTTGTGTATGCGACCAGTGTCGCGGTCAAAGTCGCCGTGCAGCCCCAGCATAAGGCAACCTGCACATGGCCATGCCCATAATCACGGTCGGTGATTACAGGCACGGCCGGCACGGACAGTCACTCGCATTATACGGGAAGGCAGCCGTGGGAAATAAAAATGAATGGGTTTGTACTTTGATCCGTTCCGTAATTGCAGATCAAAATTACAGCCGTGCTCATGAGGCTTAAATCTGTACATCTATATATGATCTACATCCATATATATATATATATATATATATATATATATATATATGAAAGATAGTGATGATATTGGGTGAATAAAATGCTAATTTTCACTTGAAACCTCTTGCTGTGGAGTGCTGCCTTCTGTTGCTTTCTCTCTCTCTCTCTCTCCTTCTCTCTCTCTCTCTCTCTCTCTCTCTCTCTATATATATATATATATATATATATATATATATATATAAGATATCGTAATCATCTATCTATCTATCTATCTATCTATCTATCTATCTATCTATCTATCTATCTATCTATCTATCTATCTATCTATCTATCTATCTATCTGTCTGTCTGTCTGTCTGTCTGTCTGTCTGTCTATCTATCTAGGATGGCTCAGTATTCAAGGGAAATAGATTTTTAACGGCATGCTATAGTCAGCTCTATGCTGCCTCGTTTTCTACCAATTTTTGTAAAAAGACATCTAGCATGTTAAAAAGCATTATATAGTTATACTTTACACTATCTATCTATCTATCTATCTATCTATCTATCTATCTATCTATCTATCTATCTATCTATCTATCTATCTATCTATCTATCTATCTATCTATCTATCTATCTATCTATCTATCTGTCTCATATCTGTCTGTCTCATATCTGTCTGTCTCATATCTGTCTGTCTCATATCTGTCTGTCTTATATACTGTATATTGATATATAGTATAGTTTTAGGCTGGGGCTACACGACAACTTTGACACAAGTCCCATGGCCAAAAATCGCTTTGTCCGGTAAAATTACTGAGACCACATTCAATTTCATTACTTGTACGCTATGGAACATTGTGATCTTTGCCGCACGACTGTGTCGTTTCCAAAGTCACCGTGTAGCCCCAGCCTAAAACGATACTATATATCAATATATATGAGATACACAGGTGGATAGTTAGACAGACAGATAGACAGACAGATAGACAGACAGACAGACAGACAGACAGACAGACAGATAGATAGATAGATAGATAGATAGATAGATAGATAGATAGATAGATAGATAGATAGATAGATATAGACAAACACATTTACTAACCTAACAACACATAAACAGTTGTACTGCTCATATCTTTTATTGAGTAACATCAACTCTATAGGGAGAAAAAGTAAGTAAATCCTTTGGAATCACCTGGATTTCTGCATTAATTACTAAAAAAAAATGTGGTCTGTCATAATTATAGACAATTAATATAGGAATCCAGGTAATTTCAAAGAGTTCACTTACTATTTCTTACAACTGTATCTTACTAGAGGAAAGTGTCATCTTCCTCACTTTCCAGCAACCTGTAGCTCAGTTCCCCTTTCCTGTCTGCATACCAAAAACCCCAATGATTTACGATTCAATGAGAATAAGATGCTATTCCACGCCTAAATCCTTGCAGAATCCACTATCATTTCACCTGTAATGAATGTGTATGGGATATTTATAACATTATTGCCACGGATTCCGCTCTAAAAACCCGTGGATTAGCTCCATTGAATTACAATGGGGCTAATTTACGTGTGGATCCGCTGGTCAATCCGTGACAAAAACACGATTTTTTCCAGTTTTGTCCTGATGCAGATTTTCTAAAAAAATCCACTGTGGATTTGCGATGTAAGCATACCGTACATACAAGATAGAGTGGTAGTGTTAAGAGGGGGAAGCTACGGTAGGAGCTCTCCCTCTGAGTCTGTGTGAAACTCAAGTTGTGAGAATACAATCTTGATATCCCAGAAGGATAAGAAATGAAGGGAGGAAACCTCCAGCTCACCAGTATGTGCGTCTCCTGACTCTCTGCTCGGATTCCCGCTACGGCTGGCGGTATATAATGGAAAAAACAAAGGAAGTAATCCAGCGCTGAGTCCAGTTGTGAGTTAAAAAGGAAACATTGTTCCCATCTTTATTGAAGTAGTATGATTAAAAATCGTAGGGAGACGCAGTCCCAGAAAAATTGTGAGTAGGCGGTGTGCCCTGGCCTACGCGTTTCGAGCAGCTCCTGTGCTCTTAATCATGGCAAAGAAGTGACACTTCTTTGCCATGATTAAGAGCACAGGAGCTGCTCGAAACGCGTAGGCCAGGGCACACCGCCTACTCACAATTTTTCTGGGACTGCGTCTCCCTACGATTTTTAATCATACTACTTCAATAAAGATGGGAACAATGTTTCCTTTTTAACTCACAACTGGACTCAGCGCTGGATTACTTCCTTTGTTTATCCCAGAAGGATAATAAGATAATTCTCCTGCGATTATAAAACATACTTAATTTATAATTTACCTATTAAAATTACACACACCACACATGGCTGGGTGGAAAATATTGGCCTTGGCATTTTTCTTATTAAAGTACATTTTCAACATGTCAACTTTACTCAATAAATAATTTCAACCAAACTTACAGGGGTTCAGCTATAAGCTCAAGGCCTCATTAAATGCATTGAAAGATTCCACCCACCTAGTGATTGACTTTACCCCAACTTCTAATAAAGAGGCTGTGACAAAAGGGCAGGTGGATGTGCCTTCTTCTTTTCTTTCAGGGCTGGAGGTGCCTCATATGACCTGTACACACAGGTCACATGAGTTCAAACCTGAACCCAATGACCTGTTGTTACTGGGCAAAGGGAAGAATTCTTCCCTAGTCGCAGTGGACAATTGGCCTGGGAGGCAACTAATGCCACAGCTATTTCCCAAGGCAAAAACAGCTTACAATTTTGTCAGCCAGAACGAATAAACGATCCGCCACACATATTTGTTAACTGTCCTGAATTTGATGGGACTGCCCCGATTATTAAGCGACAATCCCAGCAACTTTTTGTCCCGGGCAGTCGCAGTAACTCTGCCCCCTCTGACAACCCTTCACTTGCCGCTGCCCGTCAAAGTAGCATCTCCATGAACTTAGCCTCCTCACTCCTGAGTTGGGTACTCTTCCCCTTTTAGATAATGTCAGGAACCAGTGCTGCGCCCAGAAGTGAAGAAGACCCTACTCGGGAGCGGCAATAGTAAGTATATGTCTGTTGGGGTCCTGTATGATACAGGGCCCCAGAAGACATATACTTAATACTGCTGCTCCTGAGTCGGGTCCTCTTCACTTCTGAGTCGGGTCCTCTTCACTTCAGGCTGTATCTAATCCTATCAAGTGTGATACTGTCTGCTGGGGCCCTGTATCTAAGCCTTTCTTATGTGTTGCTCTCTTTTGAGCCATATATCTAAGCCTATAAGCCTATCTTGTGTGAAACTTTCTGCTGGGGTCTGTATCTAATCCTATCATGTGTGATACTATCTGCTGGGACACTGTATCTAAGAATAGCATGTGTTAGGCTTCGTTCACATCTGCGTCAGTGCTCCGTTCCAACGTTCCATCTGAGCTTTCCGTCGGAACGGAGCCCTGACTGACACAAACGGAAACCATAGGTTTCAATGGTGACGGATCCGGTGCCAATGGTTTCCAGTTGTCTATGTTGTGAAAGGGTTCCGTCGTTTTGACAGAATCAATAGCATAGTCGACTTCGACCGTAGAATTTGTCCATAATTACGGACCGTAATTACGGACCCATTCATTTCTATTGACCAAGGACACCTTCCCGTATATTTGTGGAAAGGTGTCCGGGCTGTAGAAAGCCTCCGCAAAAGATAGGACATGTTCTATCTTTTGATTTTATGGACCGTGCTCCCATACTTTATAATGGCGACTGTCCGTGGTCGTCCGCGGCCGGCTGTGCCTGTAAACATGGACTGTGATTACGGGCACGGCCGTGTGCAGGGGGCCTAAATCAAACGGACAGCATTGTGTCCCCTTCAAAAAAAACTCAATTACTGCCGGGTAACTTGGTAGCAGAGAGGTTAATAATGTTGGGGACAAGTCTGGCTGAAGAGGGGTTAACTGTGATGCCTTGTACATAGAACGTTGCTTTTGTCTTTTCTCTAGGTTAGTGAGATCAGCGCTATCCTCTAATTCTGACCAGTCCTGATCACATGCAAGCCGCCACCACCAGCAGTAAGTATGGTGCCTGTCATCTGTGAAAATTGTAATGTGTCATTTACCAGGTAGGATTTTCTGCATCAAAGCTTAGTTGAAACATGGTTTCATTCCTGAAAAAAAGTTATTGGCTGCTTTCTTCCCCAAACAGCGCCACATCTGTCAACAGATTGTATGTGGAATTGTCCATTCTCTTCAATGGAGGTGCAATATAACGCAGGATCTGTTGACAAGTATGGTGCTGTTTTTGGAAGAAAGCAGCCATGTTTTTCTAATCTCGTACAACCCCTTAATCGCACTGATTTGCAAATGTTTTCCTTATTCCCCTACACTATGTGTTAGAGAAATTGAAAAACTTAATTCAGAAGAGTTCTTATTACTTTGATATTGGTGGGATACCTGGCAAGTTTACAGGGCTGTGGCTGCAGGTAGTTGGGAGTGCATAAGAGAGCAGGGAAAAACTTTGAAGTGGCTGCAGTGCTTATACAGCGCTCTGGCCCCTTCATTCTCAGGTTTGGTAGGTTGTGGGACCCTTTATTTAGTCCTACTTGTTATTTTATATAATTTCCTTCGATCTAACTAATCAGCATATGCAAAATAGTGACTTTAAGATTTTTCCAACATTGTTTATTATTTGTATGCAAAAATTCAGATGATAAAGTGACACCCCGTTTGTTAGAGAATGTTCCTTGTTAGGTAACGCCCTCTTGGTAGGACATGCTAGTCACTAGAACACACCCCCTCGGTAGGACACATCCCAATTTGTCTGGAAAACCAAAGTTTCCCTGGAAAACATTTTCATTTGTTTGTTACTATGCACCATGGGATGTTCATAATCCTTCCTGATTGTCCGGGATCACTACATGAGCTATAAGCTTGAAGGAGGATCTAATGAAGACAACAAGCCATTTACACCCACTACTTTGCATGTAACACCTTTGAAGTCTGGGCATAATTATCTCTAGTGTTGGTGAAATTACCATTTAAGGCCAGATACACACACACACACACACACACACACACACACACACACACACACACACACACACACACACACACACACACACACACACACACACACACAGTTTTTGCAGTGTTTTTAACAGCATTCAGAGCCAAAGATGCTGTCCAGATGTTTGCTGTTAGTCTATAGTAGACAGGGGCGTAATTAGGAAAGACTGGGCCCCATAGCAAACTTTTGACTGGGCCCCCCCAAGGTGCCACACCCAGCCCCTTTATAGATAGTGCCACACAGCCCCTATAGATTGCACTACACAAAGCCCACTGTAGATAGCGCCAAAGCCCTTCCCCTTGTAAATAGTTCCATACAGGCCCTCTAGTAGATAGTGTCACACAGCCCCCCTTAGTGGTGCCACACTGCCCAACTTAGTAGTGCCACACAGCCACCCTTAAGTAATGTCACACGTATATAGTGCCACACAGCTCCCCCTTGTGTTTAGTGCCACACAGCCCCCCTGTATAGTGCCACACAGCCCCACCTTGTATATAGTGCCACACAGCCCCCTAGTATATAGTGCCACAAAGCCTGTAGATAGCGCCACAGCCCTCAACCTTGAAAATAATGCCATACAGCCCCTCTAGTAGATAGTGACACACAGCCCCCTACTAGATAGTGCCACACAGCCCCCCCCCAAGTAGTGCCACACAGCTCCCCCCTTGTGTATAGTGCCACATAGCCCCCCTTGTTTATAGTGCCACCCTGCTCCCCTTGTATATAGTGCCACTCTGCTACCCCTCCTTCGCTATGGACAGTGACATCAGGGGCAACTCCTGAAGCGGAATCCCCACCCACAGTGTTGCCGATGCTGTGACTGGGGATTCCACTCCAGGAGTAGCCCTTGACGTCACTGTCCATAAATGAACAGAGACGTCAGGGGCTTCTCCTGGAGTGGAATCCTTGACGCTGTGACCCGGGGATTCCACTCCAGGACAAGCCCCTGATATACTGTCCATAAATGGACAGAGACGTCAGGGGTGCTTTTCCTGGAGTGGAATCCCCGGTCACAGCGTCGGCAACGCTGTGGACGGGGATTCCGCTTCATGAGTAGTCACTGTCCATATATGGACAGAGACATCAACCGGTCCATCCACAGGGGGATTTCGTTCCTTCAGGGAGCTAGAGTGGTGCTATCTATAGGAAGGGGGGTGCTATCTACAAGGGGGCTGTGTGTCACTACCTACAAGGTGGCTGTGGGGCACTACCTACAAGGAGTGTGTGACATTACTTACAAGGGGGCTGTGTGGCACTACTTACAAGGGGGATGTGTGGAGCTACCTACAAGGAGACTGTGTGGCACTACATACAAGGGGGCTGTGTGGCACTACCTACAGGGGGCTGTGTGGCACTACCTACAAATGGACAGTGTGGCACTACCTACAAAGGGACAGTGTGGCACTACTTACAAGGGTGCTGTGTGGCACTACCTACAAGGGGGCTGTGTGACACTACCTACAAGGGGGCTGTGAGACACCACTTGCAAGGGGGCTATGTGACACTACCTACAAGGGGGCTGTGTGGCACTACCTACAAGGGGCTGTGTGGCACTACCTACAAGGGGCTGTGTGGCACTATCTACAGGGAGAATATGTGAGTGGTGGGCTGATGGTCATTTTACTGTGAGTGGGGGATGATGGTCTTCAAGTGGTTTCCACCTCGGACCTCCAATTGAAACTAATAGGAGGTAGAAAATACCTGCGGCACTGGCTTTTTCTGTCTGCGTCTTTTGCATTAGCTTCAACGGCTTAAAAAAAACGAAGAAAAAGAAAAGGAAAATAATGCTATCAATTAAAAATCTGCCTCAAAGTTCCTGAAGGAATTTTGAGGCAGATTTTATCTACCTTACAAAAAACTCTGTGTGAACATACCCTAAGAGTGTAGTGCTTGTTTTTAGGCGTTTTCTATGTTTCTCAAAACAATTTTTGGTAAGGGTTCCCTGAGGATTTTATTTTTTCCAGGAGTGCCTTGAGTCCTTGCCTCCAAAAAGGTTGGGAAACTCTGTACTAGGCTACAGGAACACGCCGGCCTACGCAAAGATCCCGTCGTGGAGCAGCTCAGATCGTCGTGGGAATGGGGCCTAGGTGAGTAAAAAAAAATTAGTTTGGGGGCCCTGTCTACAAGGGGGAGGTGGGGAGCTGTATGGCACTGTCTACATAAGGGAGTTGGGGGGGGGGCTGCATGGCATGATCTACAAGGGGGAGGTATGGGGATTTATGGTACTATCTACAAGGAGGCAGTGGGGGATTATGGCACTGTCTACAGGGAGGCTGCATGGCACAATCTACAGAGGGGACTATCTACAGGGGGACTGTGTGTGGCTGTCAGGGGAGGGGGGCATTATACTGTGTGGAGGCCACTAATCAGACTTTATACTGTGTAGGGCACTACAGGGGGCAATATACTGTGTGTGTGGCACTTAGGGGGCATAATACTGTGTGGGCACAATTAGGGGACAAAATACTGTGTGGGCACAATTAGGGGACAAAATACTGTATCCTTGAAGGGTTATAATATATTATAATATTAAATATTATTATTATACTGTATGGGGGGCACAAAAGGGGCATTATACTGTGTGGGGGCACGATATAGGGAATTATACTGTGGGGGGCATTATACTTTTTTATGGGGCACTTTCTTATGATGGGGGATGCTGAAAGATAATTTCGCACGGGGCGCCATCTATCCTAAGGCCGGCCCTGTAGTGAATATGGCTGTCGCTAGCACTGGGGACCCCTTTGCTGCTAGCGCCACCGCCGGGCATGAGGGGGCCCGTGCCACTACGGCTGCTACAGCGGTAGTTACGCCACTGATAGCAGGGTTGGACAACCTTGGTGAGGCAGAGACCTACTGTAATAATACAGAAGGTTCTCAAAGGGAATGTGACTTTTTTAAAAATTATTATTATTTTGTTTCAAAGTATGTTTGTTTTTAAAAGTAGTTTATTTCAACTGGTGTCTTTACTTATTTTTTTTATTATTATTTATTTGTTATACAGTGGGCTGCTATCTCTGATAGCATCTGTGTAGTGTGTCTCTGCACGACACATATACAGATGCTGTATGGCATACACAGGGCATAAGAGAGTAGGGATGGTAGCTGACCCTTTTGCCTGTGCAGGAGCCTTATCAGCTGTGAACTGTCATACTTTATGGCATGTGTAGTTCAAAGTGTAACTAGGGTTGGAGGAGGAGCCAAGCGATATGACCCGGAAGCTCTCCTTTCTCCACCAGAAAACTATGCAGTGTACTCCACAGTCCGTGGGCTCGACACACGTTCTACAGCCAATATCTATCAGTCTGCTTCCTCTACTGTGATGTGGCTGCTGAATCTCAGCAACTCCAGAAAATGTCCAAGCTCTCCCTCATCTATATTGTAAAAACTGCAGCAAAAAGGTAATTGTGGCAAAATTGGATGATTACCAAATTTGCGTCAAACTGGTTTATTTTGCAAAAAAATTTGATTATTGCGAAATCGCGGCAATTTTGCTTTGACTTTTGCAAAAAAGATGTGGAAGGCAGCAATCAAAATGCAGTTTTGCTGCAATTCTCGCAATAATGCGCCATTTTGACCATGACATCTGAACCCAGGTTTTATTTAGATGTAGCAGTAATGATGTCTGTTTTTGCTGCGACTACCCCGGAATAGTGGCAAAATGCTGCGGTCTTGTGATTTGCCCCAATGAACATGTGCATTGGGGCAAAAGAAAAGTGACATGACTGCAACGTGTCATGACTGTGCATAACACTCAGCCATCTTCAGCTGCCAAACCTGAACCTGATCATCTCTGCATTTCTGGAGAACCAGTAATACCCCTCATAAAAGTTACTACAGATATAATATAAATACATCTAACATCTCTCCTCACTGGCTATGTTCAGACGATTTCAACTAGTCGCCCGTATTTGAACCCTCCCCAGCTCTCCTATATCCTTTTTGGAATTTGGAACCCAAAACTGAATCTATATTTAAGATGTGGCCTTACAAGGAATTAATAGAGTGGTAATATTACATTTAAATCACAAGTTTTTATCTCTTTTGATACATCCTAAAATGCTATTTGCCTTTGCAGCTGCTGTTTGACATTGAGTACTGCTGCTCATCTTATTTTTAACCAGAATACCCAAATGCTACTCTTGATTTGTTATCCCCAGTTTTATTCCTTTTAATGTATATGCATTAGGGCGGGTTCACACGTGGCGGAATTTCACTTAAATTCCGCTGCGGACACTCCGCAGCGTTAATCCGCAGCGGTGCCGTTTGTCCATTGACTTACACTTTAATTTAGCAGTGTTCGTTTAGACGAGGCGTAAAATTCCGCTGCGGAGCATAGGCTGCGGAGCGGAATTTGGTGTCCGCAGCATGCTCTGTCTGTTGCGGAGCAGTGGCGGACTCATGGCGGAATTTCTCCATTGACTTCAATGGAGAGTCAAAATTCCGCAATGAAGTCCGCAGATCTTATGTGTGCTGCGGAGCGTATTGTTTTTACTACCATGACATTTCTTCATTCTGGCTGGACCTATGTATTTCTAGGTCTACAGCCAGACTGAGGAAGTCAATGGGGCTCCCGTAATGACGGGAGCGTTGCTAGGAGACGTCTGTAAATAGTCACTGTCCAGGGTGCTGAAAGAGTTAAGCGATCGGCAGTAACTGTTTCTGCACCCGGGACAGTGACTACCGATCTCAATATACATGTATCTGTAAAAAAACATATAAGTTCATACTTACCGAGAACTCCCTGCGTCTGTCTCCAGTCCGGCCTCCCAGGATGACGTTTCAGTCTAAGTGACGGCTGCAGCCAATCACAGGCCAAGCACAGGCTGCAGCGGTCACATGGACTGGTGCGTCATCCAGGGAGGTCGGGCTGGATGCCGAAAGAGGGACGCGTCACCAAGACAACGGCCGGTAAGTATGAAATTCTTTTACTTTCCCTAGGGAATGTGCTGTCCCTTCTCTCTATCCTGCACTGATAGGGAGAAGGGAAGCACTTTTCCCGCAGTCCGCAGCAGCTAGTCCGCATCAATTTTCTGCACATTTTGTGCAGATCCGCAGCAGAATCTGCAACGCAGATTCTGTGCGGCATTGATGCGGACAGTTGCGGAGGAAATCCGCCACGTGTGGTCATGCCCTTAATGTTATTATTGCGTTTTAGGTGCATTACTTTACATTTATCAACATTGAATTTCATCTGCCATGTTTTTACCCATGCTGACAGCTTACCTAGGATTTTCTGTAATATTTTATAAACAGGCTGAGTTTTTAAGTATCCTACAAAGTTTTGTACTGTCATCAAAAACGAACACCTTACTATCAGTCCCATCCACAAGGTTATTAGTAAAGAGATTGAAAAGAATTGGGCCTAACACCTATCCTTGTGGTACACCGCTGCTGACTTCAGTCCATTTTGAGTAAGTACCATTTATAACGACATTTTGTTTTCTGTCCCTTAACCCCTTCCTGTTGTAAACAACTTTCAGATTAAAATTTTAGTTTTTTTCCTCCCCACATTCCAAAAGCCATAAGTCTTTTATTTTTTCGTCGATATAGTCCTATGAGGGCTTGATTTTTGCGGGACGGGTTGTAGTTTTTCCTAGCACCATCTATTTTGCCATATAATGTACTAGGAAACGGGAAAAAAATTATTTGTGGGGTAGAAAAATTAAAAAAACAGCAATTCCTCCATAGTTTTTTGTGCTTCGTTTTTACGGAATCCACTGTGCAATTAACCCCTTAAGGACGCAGCCTAGTTTTGGCCTTAAGGCTCAGAGCCCATTTTTCAAATCTGACATATTTCACTTTATGTGGTAATAATGTCGAAATGCTTAAACCTATCCAAGCGATTCTGAGATTGTTTTCTCGTGACACATTGGGCTTCATGTTCGTGGTAAAATTTGGTCGATATATTCAGTGTTTATTGGTGAAAATTGCAAAATTTAGAGAAAATTTTGAAAAAATAGCATTTTTAAGAATTTAAATGCATCTGCTTGTAAAACAGACGGTTATACCACCCAAAATAGTTACTAGTTCACATTTCCCATATGTCTACTTTAGATTGGCATCATTTTTTGAACATTCTTTTATTTTTCTTGGATGTTACAAGGCTTAGAACATAAACAGCAATTTCTCATATTTTTAAGAAAATTTCAAAAACCTTTTTTTTAAGGTACCTGTTCAGTTCTGAAGTGGCTTTGAGTGGCCTATGTATCAGAAACCCCAATGAAACACCCCATTTTAAAAACTAGACCCCTCAAAGTTTTCAAAACAGCATTTAGAAAGTTTTTTAACCCTTCACGCGTTTCACAGGAATTAAAGCAAAGTGGAGGTGAAATGTGCAAATTTCATTTTTCTTGCTGAATTTCAATTTTATTAAATTTTTTTCTGTAACACAGAAGGTTTTACCAGAGAAATACTACTAAATATGTATTGTCCAGATTCTTCAGTTTTTAGAAATGTCCCACATGTGGCTCTAGTGTTCTCGTGGACTAAAACACAAGCCCTAGAAGCAAGGAAGCACCTAGTGCATTTTGAGGCCTCTTTTTTATTAGAATATATTTTAGGCAGCATGCCAGGTTTGAAGAAGTGTTGAGGTATCAAAGCAATAGAAACCCACCAGAAGTGACCCCATTTTGGAAACTACAACCCTCAAGGAATTCATTTATTGTTGTTGTTATCATTTTGACCGCACAGTTTTTTCACAGCACCTATTTGGGCTATGAAATTGAAACATTTTTATTTTTTCCAATAAGATGTAATTTTTTATCAAAATGTCTAATTTTCACAGGGAACAAAATACCCCATTTTGATGCCCAATTTGTCCTTAGTGCAGCAATACCCCATTTGTGGTGATAAACTGCCGTTTGGGCCCATGGGAGGGCTCAGAAGGAAAGGAGCGCTATGTGTTTGTTGGAGTCCAGATTTTGCTGGATTGGTTTTTGGGTGCCGTGTCGCATTTGCAGAGCCCCAAAGGTATCAAAGCAATGGAAACCCACCATAAGAGACCCTATTTTGGAAACTACACCCCTCAAGGAGTTCATTTATGGTTGTTGTTATCATTTTGACCACACAGTTTTTTCACAGCACGTATTTTAATTGGGCTGTGAAATTAAAAAAAATTCATTTTTTCCAATAAGTTGTCATTTTTTATCAAAATTTCTTATTTTCACAGGAAACAAAATACCCTATTTTGTTGCCCAATTTGTCCTTAGTGCGGCAACACCCCATTTGTGGTGATAAACTGCCGTTTGGGTCCATGGGATTGCTCAGAAGGACCACCATTTGGCCTACTGGAGCTTTTCTGGTGCTAAGTCATGTTTGCAGAAGCCCCTGAGGTACCAGTACAGTTGAAACCCTCAAGAAGTAACCTCATTTTAAAAACTACACCCCTTAAAACATTCATCTAGAGTTGTAGTGAGCATTTTGACCCCACAGGTACTGTGTAAAAGATAATGCGCAGCAGATGGTGCAGAGTGAGATTTGCAATTTTCTATATATATATGGCATGTCAGTGTCCGATATAGTGTGCCCAGCATGTGCCACCGGAGATATACACCCCATAAGCTGTAATGTGGGTTCTCCCGGGTACGGCAATACCCTACATGTGGCTGTTATTAGCTGCCTGGGCACATGGCAGGGCTCAGAAGGAAAGGACCACCATTTGGCCTACTGGAGCTTTTCTGGTGTTAAGTCATGTATGCAGAAGCCCCTGAGGTACCAGTACAGTTGAAACCCCCGAGAAGTGACCCCATTTTAAAAACTACAACCCTTAAGACATTAATCTAGAGGTGTAGTGAGCATTTTGACCCCACAGGTACTGTGTAAAAGATAATGCGCAGCAGATGGTGCAGAGTGAGATTTGCAATTTTCTATATATATATATGGCATGTCAGTGTCCGATATAGTGTGCCCAGCATGCGCCACCGGATATATACACCCCATAAGCTGTAATGTGGGTTCTCACTGGTACGGCAATACCCTACATGTGGCTGTTATTAGCTGCCTGGGCACACGGCAGGGCTCAGAAGGAATGGACCACCATTTGGCCTACTAGAGCTTTTCTGGTGCTAAGTCATGTATGCAGAAGCCCCTGAGGTACCAGTACAGTTGAAACCCCCGAGAAGTGACCCCATTTTAAAAACTACACCCCTTAAGACATTCATCTAGCGGTGTAGCGAGCATTTTGACACCACAGGTACTGTGTAAAAGATAATGCGCAGAAGATGGTGCAGAGTGAGATTTTCAATTTTCTTTATATATATGACATGTCAGTGTCCGAAATAGTGTGCCCAGCATGTGCCACCGGAGATGTACACCCCATAAGCTGTAATGTGAGTTCTCACGGGTAAGGCAATATCCTACATGTGGCTGTTATTAGCTGCCTGGGCACACGGCAGGGCTCAGAAGGAATGGACCACCATTTGGCATACTGGAGCTTTTCTGGTGCTAAGTCATGTATGCAGAAGCCCCTGAGGTACCAATACAGTTGAAACCCCCAAGAAGTGACCCCATTTTAAAAACGACACCCCTTAAGACATTCATCTAGAGATGTAGTGAGCATTTTGACCCCACAGGTACTGTGTAAAAGATAATGCGCAGCAGATGGTGCAGAGTGAGATTTGCCACTGGAGATACACACCCCATAAGCTGTAATGTGGGTTCTCCCGGGTACGGCAATACTCTACATGTGGCTGTTATCAGCTGCCTGGGTACACGGCAGGGCTCAGAAGGGAAATATGAGGGGGATAAGCTGTACGGAGTGCATCGGGGTCAATTAAAAATTATGGGATGTATGATAAATTCTAAAACAATCTTTCATACAGAGCCCTGGTTTTTCGGGACACGTATCGCATTGGTATATTGTGGCCTTCCTTATCCCCCTCTTTGAGCAAACTCTGTACCTCTTTTGACTTTTTCCCTTCTTGCCAGTTTGGCGAACTTCTCCTGGAAAGTATTGCCCTGCTACGATGCGTGTGGCCTCGCTTCCAGAAGTACTGGGTGCTCCCTCTTCTTGGTCCCTAAAGATTAGGTTATTGATAACCACTTCTTGAAATTCCAGGAAAGTTCCCGTCTGGCCTGCACATCCACGTAGCACGTACGCATTGTACAATGCCATCTGTATGATGTGCACAGCCAGCTTCTTATACCACACCCTCGTTTTCCGCATGGCGCTGTAGGGCTTCAGGACTTGATCTGACAAGTCCACCCCTCCCATGTACCTATTGTAGTCCAGGATGCAGTCTGATTTGGGGGTCTCTGTACTGGTACCTCGTACAGGTACATGGGTACTGGTGTGGCCATGTATTGTCAATACAAGGACATTTCTCTTGTCCTTGTACTTGACACACAATATGTTGCTGCTAGATTGTGCCCTGCTCTCACCCCTTCTGAGTGTTTGCCCAAGCAGAGTCTTAGGGAGTCCTCTCAGATTTTTTCTAGCAGTGCCGCATGCCACAGTACTTCTGGAAGCAAAGGACTTGAAGAGTGGGACGCTGGCATAAAAATTATCCAGGTAGAGGTGGTAACCCTGGACCAGCAGTGGGTGCACCAAATCCCACACAATTTTTGTATTAATTCCCAGTAAGGGGGGCATTCTGGGGGCTGAATACTGCTGTCCTTCCCTTCATATATTCTAAATTTGTAGGTATACCCTGATGCACTCTCGCACAGCTTATACATCTTCACGCCATACCTTGCCCTCTTACTCGGCAGGTACTTGCGGAATTGAAGCCTCCCTTTAAAATGTACCAGGGACTCATCAATAGAAATACAGTTCTCGGGGGTATATGCTTGGGCAAACCAGGCACTAAATTGGTCTAATAGGGGTCTCAGTTTGTACAAACGGTCAAAACTGGGGTCATCTCGGGGTGGGCACTGCTCATTATCCATATAATGTAAAAAGCAAAGTATTGCCTCATAACGCATCCTGGACATGGCCATACGGTACATCGGGGTGTGGTATAAGATGTCCGTGCTCCAGTAGGTCCTAATGGATGGCTTTTTCAGAAGCCCCATGTTCAAGTGAAGTCCCCAGAACTTGCCCAACTCTGCTGCATCTACAGGGGTCCACCTGTGGGATTGGGCATAAAATAATGTGGGGTTCTTAGTAATATATTGTTCGGCATATAAATTAGTCTGGGAGACCATAAGATCTATAAAGTCATCAGTGAAGAAGATTCCATTTCACTGAGCCCTGCCGTATTAAATTTTATCACTGAGCTGCCTGTGTACTCTGGGATTTGGGGCTCATAAATGTCTGGTGTGGGGGTCCAAATGGGGTCACTTCGCTCGGGGGCTTGATCTGCGGCGGGGTCATTTCGTTCGGGGGCTTCAACTGCAGTGGTGGTCCTGGGGTGTCTCCTAGGGGGTTCCTCTTCTTCATCACTAGAGGAGGAGGTGGATAAATAAAACAGAGTCTCACCATCCGACGACTCTGTGTCGGAGGCAAGAAATGAATATGCCTCTTCGGCAGTAAATTTCCTTTGGGACATGTTTGATTGCTTCCCTAACTAGGAGCAATAGGCTGTTACCTAAACCAGCCAAAAATTTGGTGTTTTTATAAAACGAGTGGG
Source organism: Rhinoderma darwinii (assembly GCF_050947455.1). Taxonomy (NCBI): domain Eukaryota; kingdom Metazoa; phylum Chordata; class Amphibia; order Anura; family Rhinodermatidae; genus Rhinoderma; species Rhinoderma darwinii. The sequence continues at coordinate 144,458,102 of NC_134688.1, read as the reverse complement.
CTTCCCTGAGACTAAACCTAACTAGGGCGAGGGTTCCTAACACTAAACCTAACTAGATTTTGTTTGAACTTCCCTGAGACTAAATCTAACTACGGCGACTATTCCCTGACAATAAACCTAACTAGATTATTCCGAGTTTCCCTAACACTAAACCTAACTACGGTGAGGGGTGCCTGACACTAAACCTAACTAGAATATTCCGAGCTTCCTTGACGCTAAACCTAACTAAGGTGACGGACCCCTAACACTAGATCTAACTATGGTGACGGATTCCTGACGCTAAATTCCCTGACGCTATACCTAACTATGCTTTTTGACGGTTCCCTGACACTAACTAACCCTTAATACTAAACTAACTAGTTAAATTGTCTAAATTAACATTTTTTTTTTTTTTAAATCTATATATTTTTTTGTTTTATAAAGAAAAAAAAATAAAAATAGTCCCCAGGGACCAAGAAATTGGTCCTGAAGACTAAGAAGTGGTCAGTGATAGGAGATCACTGACCAAAAACGTGGGAGGAACACAAGGAGGAAGGGTACAGGACTGGGTAGTGGATTGGGGAGGTGGGAAGCAGAAAAAAGTTGTTTTTGAACAATTTTTTTTCACTTTTTTTCCACTCTTTTTCTTCTCTCCCTCCTCTCACAACCGCTCTGAACGCCTCGCTGACTCCAACAGTGGCGTTCAGGGTGGGTGCGGCAGGATGTGATGTCAGGGAGAGGAAGTGAAGAGACCGATCACCACTATTGGACAGTTACTCACTAAGTGACCAATAGTGGCGATCGTGGAGGCGGGACCATCGCGACAGGTCCCTGCGTATTGAGCTGTGATAGCATGCTGTCGTAAACAGCAGCTGTCACAGCTCGTGCACGCGCCGATGGAAAATGGCGATGCATTTTCCCTGCGACGTAATATTCCGTCGCTGAGCGCGAAGGGGTTAAAACAACTTGTTAACTTTATTCTGCTGGTCAATACGATTATGGCGATGCCAAATATATATAGTATATTCTATATTTTACTACTTCTACAAGTAAAAAACTAAGTATAAAAATGTTTATTTATTTAGTGTCAACAAATTCCGAGAGCCATAACTTTTCTATTTTTATGTCGATTAAGTGGTATGAGGGCTTATTTTTTGCGGGATAAGCTTTCGTTTTAATGATACCATTTTGGGGTACATGCGACGTTTTGATCACTTTTTATTAAATTTTTTGTGGGAGATGAGGTGACCAAAAAATAGCGATTCTGCCGTTTACAATTTTTTTTTTACGGCGTACAATTAATGTTAAATAATGATATATTGTAATAGTTCAGACTTTTACGAATGCAGCGATACCAATTATGTTTATTTATTTATTAAATTTTTTACTATTCTCTAGAGGGAAAATGGGAAAAGGTAATTTTTTTTTAAAAAAAGTGTTATTTTACAAATTTTGACTTTTTTTATTAGTCCCCCAAGGGGACTTCAACCAGCGATCGTTGGATCGCTTGCACGATATACTTCAATACTAATGTATTGCAGTATATATCGTCTTTCTGTCAGGCTTTTGGGCTTAGTAGGAGCACAAACATGGCGGATCTAGGGGCCTTCATTACGCCACCAGGCAGCCAGAGCAACCATCACCACCCCACGATTGCATTGCGGGGGGCGCGATGAGCTGCTAGAGTGGGTCGCCCCCTCTTTCTAACGATTTAAATACCGCAGTCGCTATTGATTGCTGCATTTAACGGGTTAAACGAGCGGAATCGCGCTCGAGAGCGATCCCACTCGTTACTGTGAAGTGTCGGCTGTAACATACAGCCGAAACCCGCATTGTATGGAGCGGGTTCACTTTCACTTTACCCTGACTTGTGGGCTCTTCTATCTTGTTAATTTATTACTATTTGACACATATGTGCTTCACCTATTCTAATTTGCCAGAACCTTCTTATATACTGACCCATTAGCCATTATGGTTGAGACCCACGGACGAAGCAGGTGGTGAAACACATGTTGGGGATCAAGGTTCCCTGCTTTGATCTGTGCTCTTTCTTCCTTTCTTTAGGTGCCTGTTTTTTGTGCTTATTCGCCCCTCATTGCACTATGTATTTTAGGGCTGCTAGCTTTTCACAGATTGGCACTAGTACTTTAATTGACTGTTTCATGTTTACATGTATGTAGGAGGATTTTTTTTCACTTTCCTGGAGGGGTTTTGTCATATGGCTTGTCATTTTCGCGTATGTTGTAATTTATTACATTTTTGATCTATAATAAAGATTTAAACTATTTTATATCGTATCCATTTTCCTGCCTGTTTGTTTTGTGTTGGAGTTCCTCCCAAAATATTGGTACAACATCAGCCGTCCTCCAATCCCGTGGCACTGACCCTGTTACAAGAGAGTCTAAGAAGATGAGGTACAATTGTCTGTTCATTACTGAGCTCAAGTCCCTTAATACCTGTGGATGAATGCTGTCTGGGCAGTGGGCTTTATCAATATTTAATTTGCTCAGATGTAGCTGTACTTCCTCCTGTGTTAAGTAGGTAATATTAGGTGGAGAACCTTTATTACTGTTCCCTTTAATATCTAGCTCTGACAGAGCATCAGTGAACACGATAAAAAGTACTTACAGTATTTAGGTACTCTCCCCTGCCTTTGTCCTCTACAATTATATTTCCATGGTCCTCTTTAAAGGCTAGGGACACCTTTGAATGGAAATTTTTCTTTTTATTAAATCAATGTGTTATGTGTTTTCTAATTGATTTTTTACAAAAAAATATTTTACTTTTTACAATATAGCGAGCTGAGAGAGAACATAAGTTAATAACTTAGATGTGATCGATATTATATGAATCCTGTGTGTTAGAAACTGTCAGCCGAGCCATCAATTCAGCTGAACTGATGGAATCAGCGGAGAGAGAACAATATTATCTGTCTGACCTTCAGCAGTCATCGTCCTGGTTGCTAGGAGCAACACCCTGCTGTATTGATGCTAGCCCTGGACTCACATTCCTAATATCAGCCAAACGGGCATATTTACTAGGTTGTGCTTGTTCAGGACTAGCATCCCTGACACATTATCCCCTACCCCTTCTTTTAATTAGCTACTGATCTCTGGATACTGAGCCTGCCCCCCTCGACCCACCTCCATCTCGCTGGCACCAGCCAGTGCCTGCTCAGTGAGCTCTAAACTCCTCTTCAGGTTTGCACTATTGCTAAGTGTTGGAAGCTGCATATTTAGATCCAAAACCTGAGCTTCCAAATACGCAACTTGCTTGCATCTGGAGCAGAGATATTTATCCTCAAACGGTTGTTCAAGTCATGCATAGATTGCACAAGACACACACCTAATAGCATTGTCATGGACAGGGCCGGCCTTAAGGGTGTGTCATCTGTGCCATTGCATAGGGCGCATCACTCCAGCAGGTGGAAGGGGGTGCTGCACTGGCTCCCTTCCCCTACTTGTGTTTCAGACTCTTCTTCTCTCAGTGGCGTCGCTACTGCTGTAGCAGCCATAGCCATAGCATACTGGTTGGAGCGCTTGATTTTTCTGTCCATAAATGGACAGAGACGTCAGGGGCTTCTTCTGCAGGGGCTTCTCCTGAAGTGGAATCTGTGGACGGTGATTCTGCTTCAGGAGTTGCCCCTGATGTCACTGTCCATATATGGACAGAGACATCAAGCGCTCCGTTCAGTAGCGGAATACCTGGCCACAGGGGGATTCCGCTTCTTCAGGAAGCTACAGTGGCACAATCTACAAGGGGGTGCTATCTACAAGGGGGCTGTGTGACAATACCTACAAGGAGGTGTCTGGCACTACCTACAAGGGGGCTGTGTGGCACTACCCACAGGGGGCTGTGTGGCACTATCTACAAGGGGCTGTGTAGCCCTACCTCCAAGGGGCTGTGTGGCACTTCCTACAGGGGGCATCTGTAGGTGGCGGGCTGATGGTCATTTTAGTGAGAGTGCCGGGCTGATGGTCATAGTACTGTGAGTGGCGCGCTGATGGTCATGTTTCTGGGGGGGCTGATCATCACTTTATTGGGGGGGCTGATGGTCATATTACTGTGAGTGGGGGCTGATGGTCATTTTACTGTGAGGGGGCTGATGGTCATTTTACTGTGAGTGAGAAGCTGATGGTTATCTTACTGTGAGTGGCGGGCTGATGGTCATTTTACTGTGCGTGGGGGGCAGATTATTTTTTCCAGGGGTGCCTCGATTCCGAAAAGGTAAAGAAACTCTGTATTAGGCTACAGAAAGATGCCGGCCTACGCAAGAATTCCATTGTCTGTGTTGTGGAGCAGCTCAGTTCATTGTGGGAATGGGCGCTAGGTGAGTGAACATTTTTTTGTTAGGGGGCACTGTCTACATGGGGAGGTGGGGGATTATGGCCCTGTCTACATAGAGGAGGTGGGAGATTATATCACTGTCTACAGGGAGGTGGGGGATTATGGCACTGTCTACAGGGAGGCTGTATGGCACAATCTATAGGGGGGCACTGTGTGTGGCAGCCAGGGTAGGGGGCATTATATTGTGTGGAGGCCACTAAGCGGACATTATACTGTGTAGGGGCACTACAGGGGGCAATATACTGTGTGTGTCACTTAGGGGGCATAATACTGTGTGGGCACAATTAGAGGACAAAATACTGTGTCCTTGAAGGGGTTATAATATATTATGTTATTAAATATTATTATTATACTGTATGGGGGGGCACTAAAAGGGCATAATACTGTAGGGGGCATTATGCTTTTTTATGGGGCATTTTTTTTATGATGGGGTGGGGGGCCAAAAGATAATTTTGCACGGGGCGCCATCTATCCTAAGGCCGGCCCTGGTCATGGAGCACCTGGTTGAATGGGGAAAAACAGTATAATAAATTAAACCATTTTATAATTTAGAACATAACTAAATCTCCCCCCCCCCCTTTAGGGGTAGTTCACACAGCGTTTTTTGCCCTGATTCCGACGCGGAAATTACTGTTGAATCAGCGCCAAGAAACGCCCTATTGAATTCAATGGGAGGCATAGGTGTTTTTTTTCCCGAGCTGCTTTAGGCCGCTCCCAGAAAAATACAATGACATGCTCTTTCTTCTAGCAGTTTCCGCCTCTGACCTCCTATTGACATCAATGGCAGGAATAAAAAACTTGCTGCGCTCGTTTGGAACATCTTTTGCCGCATTTTTTGCATTAGAATACAACAACAATGCACAAAGAAAAAGTACCAAATTACCATGTCATTTTGCTAACCCCTTTCTGCCGCAGCCATTTTTTATTTTTCCGTCGATATAGCAAGTTGTCGTTTTTTATGGCATCATTTATAGTACCATACAATGTACCAGGAAATGGGCAAACAATTCTTTGTGGGGTGGCGATTCCTCCATTTTTTTTTGTGCTTCGTTTTTACACTGTTCACTATGCAATTAAAACGACATGTTTACTTTATTCTGCATGTCAATATGATTACGGTGATATCATATTTATAGTTTTTTTTTATATTTTCTACTTTACAAGGAAAAACTAATTGTAAAAAATTTGTGAGGGCTTATCTTTTTGTCGGACGAGCTTTAGTTTTTAATGTTGTCCTTTTGGGGTACATGCAAGTTTTCGATCACTTCTTATTTGTTTTTTTGTGGGAGATGAGGTGACCAAAAAACAGTGATTCTGTCATTTTTTTTATTTTTTTACGTCTTTCAGCGTGCGTGTTAAATAATGTTATATTGTAATTCTTCAGACTTTTACAGAAGCACCGATACCAATTATGTTTATTTTTTTACAATGCTTTTGGGGGAGAATGGGAAAATGTTTTTTTTTACATTTAATATTTTTTTGTACATAAAAAACATTATTTTACTCATCCCCCTTGGGGACTTGAACCAGCGATCGTTTGCACTATATATTGCAATACGTCATCTTTCTGACAGGATCCCATAAATCCCTGCCGGAGACAAAGATGACAGACCTGAGGGCCCTCATTTATTAAAAATTATTACTTAATTTTTCATATTTCTGGACAAGTGAAAAAAACAAAAACTGTTTCCAAAATTGTCTAAATTCCCTTTAAGATCTACTGTGATATAAATGTATTTTTCAACACAGAGAAAAAGCAACGTTGTTTAAGCCATAAACTGTTTTTTATGTTTCCAAATGTTTTCTCAAAAAAAATTACATCTTATGTGAATCCAGCCTATGACCAGAACTTGCAATGATCCCCAAACAGTAGTTCGTACAAACATTTGTTAGCGATCAATGCCCAGTGTAAACATGCCCGCCGATCAAGCAACAAATGAGAAAACGCTTATTTATCATTAATCGCATATTTTATGCGGGCGTAAAAAATATCGATTGTTGGCAGCACATCCCCTTGTGTGTCCAAGCCCCAAATGAAAGTAAACAAGCGCCAATCGACTTTCAATATCATCAATCGACACTCATTACGGGCAGTTTATGGCCATACACATAGAATTCTGATCGGCCACAATGCGGCCAAATAATCATCCGTGGGGTCATTCCTATGAACGATACCTCCGGCAACTTGCCAGACAAAAACTAGCAGACCAGGGAGAATAAAAAAAAAAAAAAGAAAACCAACAGACTGGGCTGATATTGGCAAACTATCCTCAGAATGGCCGATGATGCCATACATTTGGATTTTCAGCTGACCACAGATGAAAAAATCCAATCTGACCTAGTTTTTGGCAGACAATAGTTTGCCGTTGACCATTGTCATTTGTGTATCAGTTTCAAACGATGTTCGGCCGAAGTGGCCAAGATTAACGATTTCGACCGACAATTATCTTATGTGTATGGCCAGATCAAGGCATCAGTGAATTACATAGGACCTGTCAAAGATCGACCAGATCTCGATCTACTAGTTGCCTACCTAGGGTCTATAGGAACATATAGGGCCTCATTTATCACAACTGTCTACTAGAGAAAACTGTCCTTGTTGCACATAGCAACCAATCAAATCTCAGGGAAGAGAAGAGGTTTGGATCCAGCGCTGTATGGGATGTAAAACGGAAGCAATTTCCAAGTTTAATAGTCCTTTTAAAAGAAATCCAGCCAAGTCTAATGACGCAGAAGCCGTCCGAAACGCGTAGGCTCTGAGGATACCACCACCCGCTTTCTTCACACCAGGACTCCACACTACTGGATTTCTTTTAAAAGGACTATTAAACTTGGAAATTGCTTCCGTTTTACATCCCATACAGCGCTGGATCCAAACCTCTTCTCTTCCTTGTTTCCTACCGTGTGCCGACACGAGGATCCGGGCGCTATTAGCGACACATTCCATTGTGTCAGGTGAGCTGGAGGATTCCTCCCCCCTTTCCTATTTTTGCAATCAAATCTCAGCTTTCATTTTTGAAACTGCTCTGGAAAAATGAAAGCTGCACTGTAATTAGTTGCTATGGGCAACAAACGCAGTTTTTCTGTTCTACTGTTTTGATAAATTAGGTCTGTATTGGGAGACATACTAAGGCTAAATGTTCCAGAATTCTGTATTCATTTGCGCCAAATACTGGTGTACATGCCTTGTGCCAGATCTATTATGTGGCATTTTGTGGCCTGAATGGCTCGAGACACGTAAGCGTCACATGGAATGACAAAATAAACATTTAATTTAAACAAGGATTGTGTGGAGTTCATCTGTTCAACTGTTACACCTTGTTACTTATTGAATCCACCAAGTGCTTTCTTGCATCCTTCATTGATCCGGACGCCGATGCCACAAATCATAGGCAACAGTTGGGTGAGCTGACTTCTAATTTTATGTATTTATGTTAAATACTGTTGTACATGACTTGTGCCAGACCTATATTGTGTTTTAGCCAGATTTTGCGCCTCACTAGACAGATTTAAGAAGTGTCTAGAAAAGGGGCCTGGCTTAACAAAAAAGGGGTCTGGCTATTTTTGGGGGAAACGCACAAACATTTTGGTACAAAATATTGGTTTAAAGCAGAGGTCTCAAGCACGCGGCCCGGGGGCCGCATGCGGCCCCCGAGGCTGTCATCTGCGGCCTGCGGGACACAGAGCCGCTAGTATCGGCTCTGAACCGGTACTCTGTAAAATCCCTGACCGCTGTCCATGAATGGACACGCGATGTCAGGGTCTTATCCAGAGCAGAGACCCAAGCAGAGCACTAGCATAGGTTCTGCTCCTGGATTCTGTGGAAATCCCTAACATCGCTGTCCATATATGGACAGTTTTGTCAGGGTCTTCCCCAGAGCGGAGTCCCGGGCAAAGCGCTAGTATAGGCTCTGCTCTGGGACTCTGTGGAATCCCCTGACATCGCTGTCCATGAATGGACACGCAATGTCAGGGTCTTCCCCAGAGCGGAGTCCCGGACAGAGCGCTAGCATAGGCTCTGCTCCGGGACTCTGTGGAATCCCCTGACATTGCTGTCCATGAATGAACACATGATGTCTGGGGCTTCCCCAGAGCCTGAGTCCCAGGCAGAATGCTAGTATAGGTTCTGCTCTGGGACTCTGTGGAATTCCCTGACTTCACTGTCCATATATGGACAGCGATGTCTAAGGCTTCCCCAGAGCTGGACAGTGATGTCAGGAGCACAGCTGGAGTCCCAGTAGGAGCGCTACTAGCGCTCTGCCCGGGATTCCAGCTCTGGGGTTGCCCCTGACATCTCTGTCCATATATGAACAGTGATGTCAGGATCAGAGCTGGAATCCCAGGCAGGGTGCTAGAAGCGGCTCTGCTCCGGGACTCCATCTCTGGGCAAGCCCCTGACATCACTGTCCATATATGGACACTGAAGTCAGTTGCTTCCCCAGAGTTCCGGAGCTGAGCCTGTACTAGTGCTCCGCTCTGGGACACTGGCTCTGGGGTTGCCCCTGACATCACATTCCGGTCCAGGAGGATCCCCTGACGTCACTGTGTATGAACAGTGACATCAAGGGCTCCTCCAGCAGAGCGCTGGCTTGGGATTCCACTCCTAGAGGGAGCCCCAATGGAGCTATCTACTGGGGGTGTCTGTGGCACTATCTACAAGGGGTGTGTGAGTGGCATTATCTACAGAGGGCACTGTGGCAGCATCTACAGAGGGCACTGTGGCAGCATCTACAGAGGGCCCTGTGGCAGCATCTACAGAGGGCACTGTGGCAGCATCTACAGAGAGCACAGTGGCAGCATCTACAGAGGGCACTGTGGCATTATCCACAGAGGGCACTGTGGTTGTATCTACAGAGGGCACTGTGGCATTATCTACAGAGGATACTGTGGCATTATCTACAGAGTGCACTGTGGCATTATCTACAGAGGGCATTGTGGCATTATCTACAGAGGGCACTGTGGCCTTATCTACAGAGGGCACTGTGGCAGTAACTACAGAGGGCACTGTGGCAGTATCTACAGAGGGCACTGTGGCAATATCTATAGAGGGCTCTGTGGCACGATCTAAAAAGGGGCTGCCTAATTTTGACATTTGTGTGTCTGCCAAATGCTGCCAACTGAGCTGCCGGACTGCATTTAGCGACACTTAAATTGTAAAAATGGATTGTTGAAATAAACACGTGGAGAACTCTCGCAAATTTCCGGTGCGTTTAAACCTAGCGGTATTATTATAGTAATGTAGTATTGTTATATTAGTTCAAATAACTAATTAACAATAATTTTGTAATGTATCAAATTTGAAAGTAATGCGGCCCATCAACTTCACATTTTTTCTATATGTGGCCCACTTACCCGGCCGAGTTTGAGACCCCTGGTCTAAAGTAAGCCAACCAAGAGGTGGCACAAGGAAGAGAAAAACGTCTAACATGTTAAGCAAGATTCACCAAATTTATCATACAGAATGCAACACTGATACAAATTTGGTGCATCTTTTACCTGCCTCCTCTAATTTTAAGCTGTCTAAGTTTAAGACATAAATACATCTCTCCCATAATTTTTTGGTTTGTGGCTTTTTTTTCCATAGACTTAAATGGGCTCTTTAATATGTCTTTAAAAAAAAAAATGCATGTACAAAGACTTTACTTAAAGAGCACTACTAAAAATAACATAAAGAAAAGCACCCTGAAATCTATTTTAGAAAACTGCAGGCGTATTTATGTGTTTTTTTCATGCAGTCTTAAATGCAAAAAAAAAAAAAAAAACCCTGTGTGAACCCGGTCTAAATAGAAAAGTAGTATTTTGCTTCACAATGAGACTTGCTACCCTTGCATACTAACCTTATTTTTCACTTTACCTTTTATTCCCCAAATCAATAAACTAAATGTAATGAAATGAACACAGAAAAATGATTTCATTGTGATATATTTGAGCATTGTTATATAATAGCAGTACAGTAAAATACAATGTAAACTTTAACAGTTTTACACCATGATTATATAAAGAGCACACAATATCTACTGTATCTTAGTGCAGTTATTTGCTATGAACTTCATAATAAGGTATTAATAAGCTGCTACATCCTGACAATGATGAATCTGCCAACAAAAAGAACAGTGAAAATATTTCAGCATAAAAAAGAAAGGTGAAATTGAAATAAGAGATAATTTTAACATAGCAAGATATAGAAACTGGCACACAACAATCAGATAGGCGATAAAACCACCAGTATGTAGAAATATTCTGACAAGCAAGATAGCAGGTGAAGCAGTACATTTATTATCTGAACAGCTAAAGGCATGACTGTGAGAAAGAACATCAATATAATTGGTCTAAAGTATTTGACCACTTCATAATGCAATACTGTATTTTATAAGGGGTTTTTTTATAAGAAGATTTCCAGCTACATTTATTTTTTAGAAAAATCTGATTAATAACCATCTGCTTTTCCATTTCTCTGCTGTCAGAACTGTGCCAATTCAACTTTCATCTGAACAGAGGAGGCAGACCTGACAGCCTGGTTGCTAGGTATACGTAGCCTAACAACCACAATCTTTTCAATAGGGTTGCCAAGTCTCAGATGACTTAGGTCTTCTGCTCAGAACTGCCACTACATTGAGAGCTAAGAGGGATCAAGGGCGCTAGGCAGCACTTAAACTATGTCCTTCTCTATCTCTTACAGCTATCATATTTTAACCATATTATTATTATTATTATTATCATTTATCTCTATGAATTAAAGGTACACTCCAGGCAAAAGCAGAAAGTTGAGCTTTTGGCCACAGTGGAGTTGACCCACCAAATTTTCACTTACCTGTTCCCTGCCAATCCAGAGATACAGAGTTCTTCTAACAGGCTTGTTCTGCAACCCAAAATTGTCCTCAGCTCTCAGGAGGAAGTTGTCATGAACTACTAGGAACCTGCACATGATAAAACTGGGTTAAGAGACGCCAACATAAATTTCTAGAGGCAAGGAGGCAAAGGGGAGATTCAAGGTGGCGGGAGTGTACACAAAGACAAAAGTGATCTGTGGGGTGGCAGGAGGGAGACTCACCTTGGTAGGGACCACCTGGGGGGAGCAGATTGCACACAGCTGTTGACAGGGGAGGGGGAAGGGAAGGAGGGTAACTTAGGCTCTATGTGGAGGGTCAGTGGTTGGCAGTAGGCAGACTATTTCAAAGAAAAAACTACTAATAATTTCACTGAGGCTGATGCCTGTCTGTACAGACCACCGAACAGGCTGCAGCTTCAGGAGCTTTCCTGGTTATTTCTTCCACTCTGCCTTACTCCACACAACTGCAGCAGCCTGACACAGCAACGGTCACAGTGGCTTCTGCTGGCTTGCTCCAGTCCAGCGAGCAGGTCCCTTTTTTACACTTTTGGACGGGCCACTGACAGCAGTACCACCAGTTCTTCCCTGATGGCAGCCCTGATTGAGCTTGTCAGAAATACCGCTACCTGGGTGCTTAGGGTGCTTGCAGACTGCAGGAATAGCCAGCAAGTAAGAGGGTCATTGGGAGTAAAACTTTAAAGGGAATGTGACGCTAGAAAAAAATGTATTTTTTTTTTAGTTAAACAAATAGTGTATAGGTGATTAAACATTGTTCTAATTTTTTAGATTTTTTTCACGAGTCAGGAAATATTATAAATTAGATTCTAATTTATAATATTTCCCAGTGCTGGTCACTAGATGGAGCAATTCCCAAAATTGCAGCATTGCATGTGGTAAAGCAACCACATTGCTTTATGCTGCAAAATTTGAGAAAACTCACTCGCTCTAGTGAGCTCTCAGAATCCCCCTCCTTTATCCTGGCTAGTGCCGGGAGAAACGAGGGGATTGAACGGTCAAACCTCCTACACTGTGTGTCGCCATTTTTTGAGCTAACACACAGTGTAGTAGGTTTACATACACTAGTAAACACACAGTAAAACACTTACATACACAGAAATAACTTACCTGCTCCAGTCGCAGCCGCTCCCTCCGGTCCGTCCGCTCCGCCTGCTACCGCCGCTCCAAGTGCACAAGTCCGGAAGCTGCGACCAGAAGTATTAATCTTACTGTCCGGCCGCGACTTCCGGTCTACAGGAAAATGGTGCCGGACGGCGCACAGTTCAACTTGGACTGTGTGGGAGCGGTGCATGCGCCGTTCCCACACAGACGGCGTACAGCATAGTGAATGGAACGGGCCCCGTTTGCATTCACTATGGGACTGTAGCTGCCGTATTCTATGTCTGTATGTGTCGTTAATCGACACATACAGAAATGGGAAAAAAAATGTCAGCCCCCATAGGGAAGAAAAAGTTCAAAAATAAAAAACAGTAAAACACAAACACACAAATAAATCTAAAAGTTTTTAATAAAACACTAAAATCAAACTGATGTAAAAAATTTTTTTTTCGTGACACTGTTCCTTTAAGATAAGCTGTATAAATAACTTGCAGAATTTGAACTCAACTGATTGCACTGATCCTGGTTTTACTGTAATTAAAAAATGGATTTGTTGCCAGTTAAAAATTAAAAAAAATAACATTATTCAAATATATTTTATAAGTATTTGAACAAAATAACTCTCCCCCTCCATTCCGATTTTTTTCCTCCAGTAAGACTGCCAATTCTATAATTATCAGAAAAACCTTTTGAGTTGCACATTTACATATACAAATACACCATTGTAATAGCTTTAAAGAGAACCTGTCACCTCTACTGATATGTTTTAGTAAATCATTGAATTCCCCTTGACAATACAATTCTGGAGCATCTTTTCTTAGAACTCTACGTTGTGCGATTCTTCTGTTCTTCCGCCTATAAATGTATGAATAAATTGACAAGTAGATGTTACCAGTTGGGGGTGTGTTCCTAGGCAGACTGACACTGTCCGAACAGTGATGACAGAGGGAGACTGTCTAGTGACACACCCATTTCACAAGGGGAATGGTAACACCCAGTTGTCAATTTATTCATAAACTTCTAGGAGTAATAACAGAGAAATGGGACAACACAGAGTTCTAAGAAAATACGTTCAAGAATTGTTATTTTGTAGGAAATAAAGGTATTTACCAAAATAGACACGTCAGGAAGGGTGACAGGTCCTTTTTAAAACCACCTCCCTAATATTGTGTAGAGGCATGGACTCCACAAGTCATCTGATGGTGTCTCGTAGTATCTGGTACAAAGTTTATTATCAGCAAAATCCTTTAAACCCTGTTACAAAGTGGGACCTTTGTAAACATTTTAGCACCTCCCATAGATGAGATTATTTCTGTGATTTAAAAATAGAAATATATCAATTTGCATATATTGGTCCACATAAATGAATGCTTTTACTGCTCAACAAAAGTTCTCAATTGATTACTATTAAAAGCTGGTCTTCAGCTGATTTGCTTCATGTAAAAAGTGCCCATGTACTGAAGATCTATCTGTTTGCTGAACCAGCAGCAATGCCTTCACTTTAACTTGTGTTTAGAAATAAAAACCCTTGCATAAAACGTCCTGCGCATAACACTGGCTGGAATTGAACAAACAAACACTATTTATCCGTTTCTTAGCTATGAAAGCTGCGCTGTTATCTGGTATTATAATTTACTATTGTGTAATGTTCATTTTAATGTAATAAATGCAAAGAAGGTTACTATTTAAATAATGCAATTTTACTATGTTGATAGGAAGAAAAATGTTTGAAAAACAAGGTCATAAAATATCTTGTGTTGACAGTTGCTTTTGTTTTATTGGATTATTTATTGCATGCATCATATAAAAAGCTTTTTAATATACACAGTGCATAGCTAAGGAAAGTGACAAGTACAGAGGACATGATGTAGAATAGCATGCTCCTTACACATAATATAAAATGTTGGTAATATCAATGTATCTAGGTCTGTTACAAGGATGAGAAATATTGTAAATGGTTTTTCAGCACTGACTAAAAATGCAAGGACACTAACATACAATGGCCTATGACCCTTTTAGCAGTAAATAGAAACTATATCCATAATGGAATAATGGAAATACAGCTACATGCACTTTAATATTTGGTGAACGTACTATATCACACTTTTGAATTATCAAATAGATGGTTGCTTGATTTTCATAATCAATGATGTCATGTGTTAACTGCATTAAGACTATAGTTTAAAGTAAGATCCACCAACAGCAAGAATAATTGTTTACAAGAGTATTCATGTTGTAGAGAACATGGAGATTTTAGACCCTAACTCACATTGGCTTTATTCTTTGTTCACATCTACGTCAGGACTTCCATTTATAACAGAAGCCATGGCGATGTGGCGGATCTGTGCTATGTCGACCACATGGACTTAGAATAGGGTTTGTTGAGGACCTGTCAAAGTTTCCTTTATTTTCATGGAAAAAATAATCTACATGCTATGCTATTCTTGCAGTCAAAAGCGATAGAATTGCCGATCAAACCTTAAAAGGAATTCCCCAACAGCAGTGTGAACAGAGCATTATCCCTTACTTGATGGTAGAAGAGAATTTGGAAATGGCTGTCCCTTTATATTTGGCATAGCAAAACTAGCAAAAACAAGGAAAAGGGAAGTTGGGTCTGAAGGTCACACTGACTTTTGCCATAAAGGGTAAAGAGGATGAGCAAATGCCATGCTGGAGTCCTTTGCTACGGTGTGAAGTTGTAGTGACAAGAACTGGCACTAAAGAGGGGGCCCATTTTGATTTTTGCTTTGGGGCTACTTTTCCTTCCTGACAGGATAGTGGTACTACATTTTCTTGCATAATATGTTGTCCTGATATGATGTTTGATTCTTTTCTCCTCACAACTATATAAAGACAATAAGCAGAACCCATTTGACCCTGCATGTTTCTGTAGAGATAAGCTTTATCCTTTATACCTAGTGGCATGTCTTGAAGCTCCTGTGCCCCTATGCAAGATCTGCAACCGGCCCCCGACCATTTATAATACTGGTGTCTTCTTATGTTGCATAGGGATATTTGGGCTGGGTAACAGCTATATCTGCAACCCCTAAAGCTACGTCCATGTTTATACCATCATACAACATCTTTGGCTTTCAGGGGAATTCAATAAAATAGTTTATCCTTAGAGTAATCTTAAGGGTTGTATAAGACTATGAGTTTTACTGGATTTAAGAATACATCATTTATCACACTATGGACAAATCCTAATTACAACATGCTTTGGTAGATTGGTTGGTTGATTCACAATCCTCAAGTTATTCTAAGAAACAAATTGGATATCATTACAAAAATCAGAAACATCCTACTGGGACGCTCCAAAATCCAATAGGATAAAACATTCTGAAGAAACAATGAAACAATATAACTGGATGTCTCTAAAATAAAGAAACATATTTTAATTATACAGTGCAATATTGGCAAGTGTATATCACCTATTGTTCTCATGGACCCATCATCAAACTAATGTCTATCTAATGATGTATGTTAAATTCGTAATCACCCAGTTATTCTTGATAAGCTCTAACTGCCACTGGTACCTTCATATACTCAGTATTGAACATCAATATTGAACATGTTACGAAATAACGTCAAAGTAGAGTAAAACAATTCATCACAGAGTAGGTCACATCTGCATGTCTTGTGTAATCATACACTTCAACTCCAACAATAAAGAAGTCAAGATGTTTTTTTTCCCTAAATACTTTAGAACCCTACAAATCATTATCTCATGATAATAACGTTCTTCAGTTCCCGTACAGCTTAAGTGTTACGCTAAATTTTAATTACAATAAAACAGAGCTCATCTCACAGCTTGTACAACATCTTGTGTGCTCATTACCAGATGGAAATAATGTGTCACTGTTGCAATAATGACTCTCTTTGTGCTCTGATGCAATAAATTCATTTAATGTATTTTACTTGCTACCAATCAATTTGTAGATGAAAAATCAAATGTCCCATTATTGCCAAGGTGAGACAAAACGTACTTGAATAAATTTAGTTTGTTTATGCCGCCAATGGGTTGTGTAGATTGGGGAGTTTTCTTATGGAAAATATGCTAAAACAACTAAGCATGCCTCATATACACAATCTGAAATTAGGGCTCCAAGTCCTGATCTTGAGGGCCATTGTTGCAAGTAGGGGGTTGTTTATTTCTACGGGGCTTTTCCATACATATAGCTTTTTATAGATTGGATAAGTAAAATAAATCCATAGAGCCCAGTGATGGTATGATTTCCATACAGAGCTATTTATATGTCATCTTTATTACGCTCTATTATCCAAATGGCACAATATTGTTTTGTGCCATCTAGGCTATATTACAGAGGACCTACATAGGGCAGCTTAGAATAATGTCAGATCCACTTTAAAGCACATTTCCAGTGATCTGGAAAAAGAACATAAACATATAGTAGATTTTCGATAATAAAATTGATACCGAGTTACAGGTTGTTGATTACTCCTATTTATGGTATCTTGCATTGGCACACAATTTATACTTTGAATGGTTAAATAGATTGTTGTTTGATAGCATTAACTCCCATGCACATATTGAGTCTTTGGTGCCCATGATCTTGTGGCCTCTGCACCATATGTCCTTCCTTGGACCACTTTGATAGGTACTAACCTCTGCATGGCAGGAACACCCCAAAAGACCTACCGTTTCGTAGATGCTCTGAACCAGTCGTCTAGCCATCACAATTTGTCCCTTGTTAAAGCCACTTAAATCCTTACACTTGGCATTTTTCATATTTCTAACATGCCAACTTCAAGAACTGACAGTTCACTAGTGGCAAATATATCCCACCCCTTGACAAGTGCCATAGTAATGAAATAATCAATGTTATTCACTTCACTTGTCAGTGGATTTAATATTATGGCTGATTGGTGTAGTGCTGCATTGTGAGATAGAAGAGGGGGATGTCTAGTAAGAGGTAATTATTTACAGACACAGACTTTAAGCCACTGAACTTGGCCATCCAACAGATATAGCAGCTTCATGGGAGCGAATATGACAGTAGATTTTGCCTGTCCCAGAAACAATGCTTCTAGGGCAGAAAATATCCAGAATACAGTATGTGATGAAGCGGTGCAATTTTTTTTAATGTTGTGGATTCTCACAGAATCCGTGAGAAAACAAAAATCCTTCTACCTCTATATAACATCTGAAGCACCTTAAAGAGGCTCTGTCACCAGATTTTGCAGCCCCTATCTGCTATTGCAGCAGATAGGCGCTGCAATGTAGATTACAGTAACGTTTTTATTTTTAAAAAACGAGCATTTTTGGCCAAGTTATGACCATTTTCGTATTTATGCAAATGAGGCTTGCAAAAGTACAACTGGGCATGTTTAAAGTAAAAGTACAACTGGGCGTGTATTGTGTGTGTACATCGGGGCGTGTTTACTACTTTTACTAGCTGGGCGTTGTGATGAGAAGTATCATCCACTTCTCTTCACAACGCCCAGCTTCTGGCAGTGCAGCACTGTGACGTCACTCACAGGTCCTGCATCGTGTCGGCACCAGAGGCTACACTTGATTCTGCAGCAGCATCAGCATTTGCAGGTAAGTAGCTACATCGACTTACCTGCAAACGCCGATGCTGCTGCAGAATCATCTGTAGCCTCTGGTGCCGACACGATGCAGGACCTGTGAGTGACGTCACAGTGCTGCACTGCCAGAAGCTGGGCGTTGTGAAGAGAAGTGGATGACACTTCTATACACAACGCCCAGCTAGTAAAAGTAGTAAACACGCCCCGATGTATGCACATAATACACGCCCAGTTGTACTTTTACTTTTCAACACGCCCAGTTGTACTTTTGCAAGCCTCATTTGCATAAATCCGAAAATGGTCATAACTTGGCCAAAAATGCTCGTTTTTTAAAAATAAAAACGTTACTGTAATCTACATTGTAGCGCCGATCTGCTGCAATAGCAGATAGGGGCTGCAAAATCTGGTGACAGAGCCTCTTTAAGGTATAGTATTGGCCCATATAATTATGGATGCTGTATTATGGATCCATCCTACACAGCTCCGTAATATCGCAATGTGCATGAGCCATTAAAGGAAAAAACATGTTTTTAGAGGTATAGTTTATAAACATATATTAGTTTTACAAACCGACATAAGTGACAGGAAGGTAAGGTACGTACTGTGCTTGAATGAAACATTTATAAAAGGTTGGAGGTTAAAATGTTTATGTAGGATAGAGAATCAAATACACAATCTATTTATCTACAGGTTATTCTTCATATAGATTAGCAGTGCAGTGCAAAACAAAATCCACTCATCCGAATGACTTCATTAGGTCAACTGAGATGTAGGCAGATTCCCCAACATTTACACCTGTCTGGCTAACTGAATTAGCTTAATCCAATAATTGACTGAATAAGGCATGAATAATATAAGATAATTTATTAGTACTGGTTTATATGTGCCAAAACCATAGCATTTCTCATAAAGCTTTGGCTTCTCAAAAACAGCATTGATCAACTGGGTGATCAACTGAGTAATGGGAAAATTGCCCCGCATCAGCTATTTTTTTGCCAGATTCTAGTTTGGTGATTTTTTAGGATGTATTGAGCAAATCGATTTGCCATCAATATCTGATCAGTGGGGGATCTGACTCCCGGTACACCCGCCATTCAGTTGTTTTGAAGGGGCCCATTCACTTCAATGGGATAAGGCAGTAATATTGTAAACCGCCGCTACAAGTGTGTCGGCGATTGACAGGTGAGCAGTGACAGGAATAAAGGGGAAGCAGCGCTCGTATGAGCGCTGTGGCCCCTTCAAAACAGTTGATCGGCAGGGGGTCCCGGGAGTTGGACCCCGACCAATCATATATCCATGGCCTATCCTGAGGATAGGCCATACATTTTTAGCGACTGGACAAACCCTTTAGGACAATAGGAATTGTTTCTCACATTGTAGTGTATGGATTAGCAAATCTGGCAAATCTGCGCCTCAGGCAAAATAATTTGTTTACTGACACTCTAATTACAAAGGTACTATACAATTTATTGAGGCCCCTTGGTGATTAGATTATAGGTATTCCACAGAAACAAAATAAGTGGCTATTGGTGGTTAACCTTTATTGATATATCTTAAAAACAACTCTATAGTACAGTACAGTATAATTGTGTTTAGGAGGGGTACAGGGACTGAAAATTTCATGTTGCTAGGCCGTACGCCAGGCATCATATAACCTTCTAAGTTCCTTTGATAAATTCTGTATAAGGTTATGTTCCTATGCAGCAGATTTGTTGCAGAATTCCCTACAACTGAAAATCTATTCCATATATCTAATGGGATAGGGTTCATTTAGGTAGAGGGCGCTTAGTCGGGCCGTCCTTATTAGAACATATACTTCACATTTGTTCTAGGTCATAGCAAGGGACAAGTGAGTCTTCGATTATAGATAGCATACAATTTTATTACCTTTCAATACTTTCATCAGGTACCTTAGTCAGCACCAGAATCCACAAACTACAGAATTGTCTACAGCCTCTTCTTGTACCCACCTTAATGAACTACACTTACAGTATATCCTTGGCTTTTCAGGCCCTTACCCCTCCTGAACACAATTGACAAATTATTTTGCACCTATTGCTCAGTGTCTTGAAGTATTATAGTTTTTGTTTTTAAATATCAACCACTGATAATTGTTTTTTTCTAGTGAAATATTTATTGTAAGTGCAGAGCTCAGGGATGACACATGTTTCATTACTCCCATTCAGTGACTTTTTACCGGATTACAGGGACTGAGTTAACCACAAGAGAATAAATATTGTATAAGAAACATCTAAATGAAGTGGATGTTTTCTTACAGTCCTTCCAGGCAAGATAGAATAAAGTCTGGCTAACCAAATAATAAATTACCAACATACATCTGTGCGGCTACACGTCAACACAAAGCAGCAGCTTGAAGAAGTGAAAAATTATTCTTTGCTTCTGTGCTGTCAGATGCAAAAGGTATTTGTGCATGAAAAAAAGAACCTCTTGATATGTATTTAGAGCTGCATGATAGTTGACTGCTTCATGGGAACACTCATAGATTCTTGGTCATATTATGTTATCTCTGAAGATGCGCTTCCTGCAATATTAAACGACTTCTTTTGTAGTGTACTTCAACAAAACTGCTGGAAGAAACAATGTTACATGATCTTTACTGCTTGGAAAAGAAGAAACCTGTTCTAGTTTTTCCATTTTTTTCTTCAGTGAATAATACAATATTTGCTGCTCCACTTGTTAGATGATTGAATGCTTCTGCTTCTTGTTCCTAAAGTCAGTTATCAACTTGAAAACATGTTGGTGGCTAAAGCATGTCTGTTCAATCCAATAGATCTAGTTATATGCCTCACTCATAACAGTTAGGCTATGTTCACACTGGGTATTTTGCCGAGTTTTTTGACGCGGAAACCGCGTTGCAAAACTCGGCAAAAACGGCCCGAAAATGCCTCCCATTGATTTCAATGGGAGGCGTCGGCGTCTTTTTCCCGCGAGCAGTAAAACTGCCTCGCGGGAAAAAGAAGCGACATGCCCTATCTTCGGGCGCTTCCGCCTCTGACCTCCCATTGACTTCAATGGGAGGCAGAGAAAGCGTATTTTGCGCTGTTTTATGCCCGCGGCGCTCAATGGCCGCGGGCAAAAAACGGCGCGAAAATCGGCGTGCAGGGAGAGGAATATCTGCCTCAAACTTCCAAACGGAATTTTGAGGCAGATATTCCTCCTGCAAAATACCCCGTGTGAACATAGCCTTATACTACTAATAATAATATTTATAAAGTGTTAACATATTCTGCAGTGCTTTACAGCAGAAGTAGTAAACATACAAACTGACAAAAATAAACAAATGAACATCAACAAACAATAAGACAAAAGAGGAGAGGACACTGCTTATAAGCGCTTACAATTGAAGGGCCCAAGCACAAGGTTGTATTATAGATCCGTATTATCCAGATGTGTCATACGGCACCCATAGCCTGCTTCATGCCCATACTATATCTCCGGTTTTACATTGTCACACAGTGTTTTTCTCTTAAAAAAAGTGTCATTATCCCAATAGGGCTTATATTATAGAAGTATTCTTCCCCATATAGCTGCCCAAAGAGTTCTTATCGAAAGTGCATCAATACACTACGGGTAATTTTCACATTTAATGGCCTACTTACAAGTAACAACTTTAAAATGTAAAAAGTTTTTTTGTCCGAGGATTGATCAGACAAAAATTGATTGATTTCCTTTAGGATGATCCCTACAAGTAGCAGGGAGGATTCTCTTCCCCACTGGGCAATGAGCCTTAAAGGGAACCTGTCACCAGAATTTCACCTATTGAACTTCACTTATCCCTCACTGGCCGCTGCTATCAAAAGTTCATTGCCATTATCCCCTCTCCTAAACTCCTCCCCCGACTGTAAATAACGGTCTGCAAACATTTTGCGCTTTTTATCGTAATAATCTGGCGTCCCTTTGTGCGCACACACCAGAAGAGGACATCAATGCACAAGCACGGGATTGTGTGTGCTGGGGGAAGGCGACGAGCTGTCAATCAAAAGTAAGGAGGCGAAGTAAACTCGGAAAGACTTGAGGAATGAAAATATGACTTTTTTCAAACGAAGATTTGACTCTTTTCAAGAGAAGATCTGACTCTTTTCTGCTCATTAGCATACGGTGTGGGAACACTAAAACACTGAATACTAAAGCTACAGAGCCGACTAAGAAGACAATTATAGGTTATATAGAAATGATTTTTCACCCACTACCACCAGGTATTGCTGGTTTAATAGGTGAAATGCTGGTGACAGGTTCCCTTTAAGGGGGTTTTACACTGGGCGATTATTGTGCAGACGAGCGTTCATATAACGCTTGTTACCGATGTGTCAACAGGGCAGTGATCAGCAGATACTGGATCATCTACTGGTCGTATTGTTTTTAAAAAGTAAAATATTATCGTTGTCGGCAGCACATCTCCCTGTGTCATCAGGGAGATGCGCTGCCGACATGATAGTAATGGATGGGGATGAGCGATCGGAGTAACGAGCGCTAGTCCCCATCCATAGCTCCGTGTGACAGAAGCAAACCAGCGGCGATGAACAATGTCTCGTTGATCGGCGCTCACTGCATCGACCGACTGTTGGCCGGTGTAAAAGGCCCTTTATTGCTGCATAGCGATGGCTCCCTCACAATGCAATTGCAAATATAGCTACAAGCAGCATTTACATTTACTGATTGTACTGCCAAGGATGATGATTTTTATAGCGGCACAATCAGGGCAGCACATGGTGGCTCAGTGGTTATTGTATACAATGGAACAAAGGAAAAGCATGTTCAAAAAACAAGCAGTGCAATGTGTGCATTTACTTACTTATTTTGTGACGCTGGGCACTAGTTCCCTGCTGCCATCGGTGCGTCAAAAGCTCCTTGGCAAGTTCCTCCCACGCGGCAAACTTTTTATAGCGGTCGTGGTAGCATTCTGCCTGCGTATCCCACAGTTCTGGGTGATCGTGCACCAATGCTATGAGTCTCTCCCCATCCATTTTTAGGAATGAATGTGTACTGTAGTCTGTGAGTCTGTGAACTTTGACCCGCCCAGCCATTGCTATGGCAACAGATCCGTCAAAAACGCCGTTTTTTTTGACTGACCCATTGACTTCTATGGGCCACATGGTCACTGAATCACTGACCAAAGTAGGACATGCTCTACTTTTGACGGAGCGGAGCAACGGATCCGTTTAAATAACTGAAGTGTGTATGGGCCCATTGACATGAATGGGTTCAGGGAGCTATCAGTGATAAAAACGGATAGCACCCTGAAGGAAAAGACTGAAGTGTGCATGAAGCCTAATAGTTTAACTGGCTTCATATGAAATAGCACCCTAGTGTTTGTCTGAGATAGGGAAGTCAGATTGTGACCCCATTAGGGGCAGTAACTAATGTAAGTGATGACGCTTTCTGTGCAGCGCTGCAGAAAACATTGGTGCTATAAAAGTAACTGAAATAAATTGATCAAGATTAATGACAAAATAATTGTTATAGCGTTTCTCATTGTTCCTTTTATTTATTTACACTGGCCAACTATCATTCGATCAGAAACAAGCAAATCATATAGGGTAGTGTACACAGGCCTTCAGCTGTCATTATAAGTGGGAATCTATGTTTGTCATGCAAATGTTAAATGCATACTTTACACATTCTTGGAAATATCTTGTGATGCAGCCAGTGATGTGTGCAGTACAATGCTAGTGATGAATCTTTGATGTTGACCTCCAATCTTTGTCTGTCTCAGAGGTTATTTAAACTGTTATTTTATGAATATTTCTAGCTGTTTTCTAGTCACTGAACATTTGTGCTTCTCTGTAGAGGCTTCAAGCTGTATTTTATTTGATTGTGAAAGTTTCTTTTGATCTATTTCTGTAATACACTAAGGCTTTGTTTGCTTAACAGGGTACAAAGGGTCAATGTAAATTAAGTGTATTGAACTAAACACAGGATGTGTTAACACTTTTTAACACAGATATAGCAGAGCTGATTTTCCATTTATCTGTTTCTATTGTCAGGGGCGTAACTAGGAAAGACTGGGCCCCATAGCAATCTTTTGACCGGGGCCACCCCCGGGTGCCACAAGCAGCCCCTCTTATAAATAATGCCCCCTGTGGAATGTGCTATACAGCCCCCTGTAGACAGTGCTACACACCCCATTTGTAGGTAGCGCCCCACCTCCCCCTTGTAGATAGTGCCAAATAGCCCCTGTAGATATTGCCATAAAGCCTCCACTGTATATAGCGCTATACAGCTCCCACACACAGCCCCCTCCCTTCTATATAGTGCCACACAGCCCCCCTTAGTAGAAAGTGCAGCACAGCCCCCCCTTAGTAGAAAGTTCCACACACAGACCCCTGTAGATTGCACCACACTCAGCCCCCTGTAGATAGAGCCACAGCCCACCCCTTGTAAATAGTGCCATACAGTTCCCCTTTGTGTATAGTGCCACACAGCTCCCCCTTGTGTATAGTGCCACACAGCTCCCCCTTGCGTATAGTGCCACACAGCTCCCCCTTGTGTATAGTGCCAAACAGCCCCCCCCTCTTGTGTATAGTGCCAGAAGGCAATGGCGCATCCGAGAAAGTTGTATCAGCCAGGGAGATGTCACTCAAACATGGAAAGGTGGGTTTGGAGGCAGGACTATGTGACTCTTCAGGATAGCGGCACCGCCCCATGACCCTCTAACGAGTAATTAGCATATAGTGTGCATCGTTTTAAAAGTGCATTTTAAGAATTTTGCTGCATCTGAAAAAAACATACAAAGGAATGTTTGGAAATATTGTCAGGTCATGTATTACTGCATGGTGGCAGTTCAAGGGGTTAAAACTACCTGACAGATTCCCATTAAATATACAATGAATTGAGAACAATTCCATCTGCCCTGCAATTTTGTTGTTATAAATATATCCTATATAACTACAGATCCAGAACCTGCTCTGACATATATACAGTACCACAACCAAGCTCAGTACATAAATACAGTACCACAACCAAGATGAGTACATAAATACAGCACTAAAACCAAGCTAAGTACATAAAGACAGCACCAGTTCCAAGCTCAATACATAAATACAGCACTAGAACCAAGCTCTGACATATATACAGCACCAGAACAAAGCTCAGTACATATATACAGCACTAGATCCAAGCTCAGTACATAAATACAGCACTAGAACCAAGCCCATACATATATACAGCACCAGAACCAACCTCAGTACATAAATACAGCACTAGAACCAAGCTCAGTACATAAATACAGCACCAGAACCAAGCTCAGTACATATATACAGCACCAGAACAAAACTCATTACATATATACACAGCACCAAAATCAATCTCATACGTATATACAGCATCAGAACCAAGATCAGTACATATATACAACACCAGAACAAATACAGCACAATTTAGTGCAACCCCTGCCGTATAGGTTTGTACGGCGTAAAACTACAGCTCCCAGCATGGCCCGAACAATGGTGAGGATATGCTGGGAGATGCTGTTTCACAAAAAAAATCATATCATAATCATCTCGCTGCAGATCACACAGTGACTACAATACTGATTAGAGGCAGAATAAACATTTACATTAAGTGACTCACCGGTGACGTCTTAGATTCTAGTTCTTTTCTTCTCCCTCCGGTCCAGACATCTATGATGGATTTCTACCAGCCATGACCCATTTCTGCAGTTTTCCGCTCAGATGTCTTCAGCTTCTCATTTTTAAAGCATTTCTGCACCTATAAACAAAGTTAAAATTCTCAACACCTCTTGCACCTCTAACTATAATAGCGCCATACACTGTCTCCCTGATTATAATAGTACCATACACTGTCACACACACACACACACACACACACACACACACACACACACACACAGACACACACACACACACACACACACACACACACACCGTGCCCCCTGTAGATAGTGCCCCCATAGCCACCGTGCTGCCCTACATATAGCTTCCCCTATAGGTAGTGCTCCACGTATAGCCCACCTCTGTAGACAGTGCCCTACATATAGCCACCCTGTTGCTAGTGCCCCACAGGTAACCCACCCCTCTATATAGTGTCCCACATATAGTGCCCCACATATAGACCCCCCCTGTAGATAGTGCCCCACATCCACACATATAGACCCCCCTGTAGATAGTGGCCCACATATAAACCCCCCTTTAGATAGTGGGCCACATATAGACCCCCTTGTAGATTGTGACCCACATCCCAACATACAGACCACCCCTGTAGCTAGTGCCCACATGCCCACATATAGACCCCCCTGTATATAGTGGCCCACATATAGACGACCCCCCCCTGTAGATAGAGCCCCCACTATAGATAATGCCATTAACAGTTTTATGAGAAAAAAAAACAAAAAAACTTTACATACTCACATGATCCCGTTCCTGTTCGCTGATGATGCAGATCTGCTCTCGTCTGAGCAGGTCTGCAGGAGCTGAACGAGCGTCGTCCAATTACGCTGATTGGCGGGGTAGAATGACTTGCCCCATCAATCAGCACCTTTTCAAGCATGGAAGCGGCGCGATGATGTAACCATTGTAAAGCGCTGAATGGTCAGATCATGCCCGGTCATTCAGCGCTAATTCATGTATTTGGCTGTCGCTAGCACTGGGGCCCCCTCCGGTGCTAGTGACGCTTACAGGCATGAGAGGGCCTGTGTCACCAGGCCCATACTTGTTGGAGGCTCGGCGGCGCGGGCCCCATAGTAGCGGTGCTACTGCTGTAGCAGCCATAACGGCTGTTACTGGCGCCACCGAGCATATGGGAGGCATGTCGGCTGGTGGCACGGGCCCCCTCAAGCCGCGGGCCCCGTAGCAGCCGCTACGGCTGCTACCGCGGTAGTTACTCTTCTGTCTGTTGTGTTAACTGAGTAAAGGCCCTTTTACACTGGTCAATTATTGGGCAAACGAGCATTCATAGGACGCTCGTACCTGATCACTGCCTGTGTAATCGCTCGTTCATCAGCTGATCGTATCATTTTAAATTACCAAAATATTATTGTTGTCAGCAGCACATCTCTCTGTGTAAAAAGTGAAATGCGCTGCAGACATAATAGTAATGTATGGGGACGAGCGATCGGAGTAATGAGCGCTCATCTTTATACTAGCTCTTTGTGAAAGGAGCAAACTAGCACCTATCAACAAGCTGTCTCATTGATCGGCGTTCGTTTACATGGGCCATGTAATATCAGATTTAGGCTATGTTTACACCACTTTTGGTCAAAAAACACGACAGTATATGTTTGGAGCAAATGGAAGAATACTGTCATGAACGTCTCCAAACGCATGGAGCGTAGCTAGAGGGGGCAGGCGGGGCATGTGCCCCAGGCACATCTAGGTGTTAGGGAAGGAGGGAGCGCCGCAGAGCAGCTGATCACTGCTGATAGGCGCCCTGTATGTTGGACAAATGCAGCAGCGATCAGCGTTAGGAAGACCCAGGAGTTCATGCGGTGGCATTCTGACTGGGGTCTGTGACGGACCGGGAGTGGACCAGTCCAGTCACCTGACCTGTCACCTGACCTCACGTCAGTGACACAAGGTCAGATGACTCAAGTCAGGTGACTGGAGTGGTCCACTCCCGGGCTGTCACCGACCCTAGTCACAAGGAACTCCGCCGCTGCCTGCAGCGCATGACCTCCTCATCTCCTCCGGTGAGTCACGTCAGGCAGAGCGGAGAGTGATAGCAGTAGGCTATCACTCTCCGCTGTTTACAGTGTGGCACTATTTACAAGGGGGGGGACGGTGTTTACAAGGGGGGGAGTGTAGTGCTATTTACAAGTGGGGGGACTGTGGCACAATTTACAAGGGGGGCAGTGGGCTGTGTGTGGCACAATCTACAAGGTGGGGAGTGTGGCACTATTTACAAGAGGAAAGTGTGCCGCTCTCTACAAGGGGTGCAGCGGGCTGTGTGTGGCACTATCTATAAGGGGGGCTGTGTGGCGCTATTTACAATGGGGCTATGTGGCGCTATTTACAAGGGGGCTGTGTGGCGCTATTTACAAGGAGCGTGTGTGGCACTATCTACAAGGGGAGCTTTGTGTGGCGCTATTTACAAGGGGGATGTGTGTGGTGCTATCTACAAGGGGGCTGTGAGGCGCTATCTACAAGGGTGGATGTGTGTGGCACCACCTACAAGGGGGGCTGTGTGGCGCTATCTACAACAGGGGGCTGTGTGGCATTAACTACAAAGGGGGCTGTGTGTGTGGAGCTATCTACAGGGGGCTGTGTGGCGTTATATACAAGAAAGGGTCTGTATGTGGCACTATCTACAGGGGGCAGTGTGTGGCGCTATCTACTGGCGGCTGTGTGTGGCGCTATCCACAGAGGGCTGTCTGTTGTCTCTTTATTTTCTTTTGTTTTAACTTATTGTTATGTTAACTACCTTGTATAACTATCGCTTGTAAAATGTAGAAATGGTTTTATGCTCGAATTACATTAAAAAAATGTGAAAAAAATTACACCTCATTGATTGGTAGAGAAAGCAAACATTGCGAGGAAGGCAATGTTGGGGAAATAAGTTGGGGGGGGGGGCACCAATATAAATCTTTGCAGGAGAACCTAGCTATGCCTCTGCCAAACGTGTACATTTTTGGCACCCTTTTGATGGATCTGTTTAATGGATCCGTTTGGATCCGTTTCTCTTTTTCTTCAGACGAAGCCAACCATATACTATGCAAATGTGTTCAAATATACCCATATGTTTGGATAATCTAACATTAGCTTATCTAATTATTTTATAAATAAAACATATAAAGTACCTTAAAAAATATGTTTTGTTTGTTTTGTGGAGTACTGTTTGAAAAGTTCAGCAGCCCAAGTAATTCTATACAGTCTTTTGCATTTGTCTGCCTCTTAGAACTTTATGAATACTATACAGTATGTGTCTTTTGGTTCCACATGTGCTGTATAATGTCCACTGCACTCAGCTGAAAGGCCAACGGAAAACTAAGCTTCCGTTTCCCTCACCATTGAACTCAATGGTGACGAAAACCTAGCTAATGGTTTCCGTGTGCCACCATTGTGACAGGGTTCCGTAATTTTCACGGAATCAATAGCGCAGTCAACTGCACTATTGGTTCCATCAAGAACAACGGAACCCTGTCACAACGGTGACAGACGGAAACCATTAGCTAGGTTTCCGCCACCATTGATATCAATGGTGAGAAAAAAGGAAGCTTAGGTTTCCGTTTGCCTTTCCGTTGAGGGGTTAACCCGGCGGAAACCTCCGATGGAACCCATCAACGGAAGGGCAACAGTGATGTGAACAGGCCCTTAGTATGTTTACATGCCGTCCTGTAGAAAACCACAGATAACACATAATAATCTCCCATCCCTTGGTTGAACTTAACGGACACATCTTTTTTTAACCACACTAACTATGAAACTATGTTTTCAAGACACATTATGATATATTACTAAGGGTGGATTTACACGAGCGTGTGCGTTTTGCGCACGCAAAAAACGCGGCGTTTTGCATGCACAAAAGGCACTTAACAGCTTCGTGTGTCATGATCATATAGTGCGCGGCTGCGTGCTTTTCGCGCAGACGCCATCATTATGACACTCTGTTTGGATGTTTGTAAACATAAAAGCACGTGATGCTTTTCTGTTTGCAATCATAGTTTGCCTGCTGTTGCGCGAACCACGCACGTCCCACGGAGGTGCCTCCATGTGGCATGCGTGATTTTCATGCACCCATTGACTTCAATGGGTGCGTGATGCGCGAAAAACGCAGAAATATAGGACCTGTCGTGAGTTTTACGCAGCGGACTGACGCTGCCGCAAAAATCACTGACAGTCTGCACTGCCCCATAGACTAGCATAGGTCCGTGTGACGCACGTGAAAAGCACGCGCATTGCACGGACGTATTACACGTTTGTGTAAATCCGCCCTAACTCTACTATATTACTAACTGTGCTGCATTGACAAACTTAGCTCTTCCACATGAGTATGTCTTATTTGTACAGAAATATGCATATCCTGAGAGCAAATGTTGAGCCACAGGTATAGGCACTGATATGATTATTTACATCAGCTAATCCACAAATGAGCAATGTATACATAAAATACAGTATGTATACTTTCATCATAGTGGACTATTCCAGTAGTCGCAGTCCTTGAATAATTAAGTGGGGGATCCAATTGCTACTCAAGACACATTTTAAAGGGTGAGCATATGTAGTGTGCGTAGGGTGAGCATATGTAGTGTGCGTAGGCTGAGCATATGTAGTGTGCGTAGGGTAAGCATATGTAGTGTGCGTAGGGTGAGCATATGTAGTGTGCGTAGGGTGAGCATATGTAGTGTGCGTAGGGTGAGCATATGTAGTGTGCGTAGGGTAAGCATATGTAGTGTGCGTAGGGTGAGCATATGTAGTGCTCAGTTCAAAGAAGTTAAGTTACATTGTCCTGCAGAACCCTTTGAAATGACGTACAGATGTATAAAATCTACAGTGTGTTATGTGACACAGCTCATTGGGATATAGGGATATACACAGTGTAAATATATACTATACATTTTCAGTAAAAGAGAGAGGGAGAGGTATATATGTAATTTGGACTATTGAAATGGGAATCATATTGAGACATCTTTTCTTCTATTTCCTTTTTTCTGTGATTTGAAAGAAATTGCAGTAAAACAAATATTTAATACAAGCAAATTATGTTAAGTAGTAAAACAAATAACGGTGTTATATTTACAATATAGTTGTTTTTTATTCATCCATAAAAGCTAGCTTTCATACAGAAACCTACTTACATGTCTTACTTCAGTGAAGGTTATTTGTTGACTGAAGGTCTTTCCTTGTCAAGATATGATGAATACCATGTGTGAAGACAGAAGAGAATCAGGACCTGTATTAGCCAGAAAACCCACTGATCTGTGAATAACCTAAAAAAAGAAAACCTGAAGATTAGCAGCATTGCTTTTAAGAATGATCCATCAAATTCAACAAGCAGATTTACAGAGATGAATCATCCGTTTTTATTCCTACCATGCAGTAAAGGTTATTTTGTTTTCTTCTAAACAGTCGCTCCAAAACAAAGAAATATAAACTCATGCATGTTATTTATATGTCAGGTGAAATGCTTCCTGGGCTCCTGAGCTCGCTCCCCTCCCCCATAGCTATTTTATTAACAATGATTATAAATGGGTTTGGGAGAGGTCCTTGTGATGCTGTCATGATGCTGTCTTCTTTGTAAATTAGGGTTGTCTATTTATGCTGTAAAATCTAAATCCCCTGGTCAAGCATGCGTTTCATTTAAAATTAGAGGGATAAATCAAAGTGATTTTAAGTAAAAGTTCCCTGCAACTCCTCAGCATAATACATATTTGTCTATAATGTAGTCGATAATTCAAAAAGGTTGACTCAAAGGTTAAAGTGCTGATATCCACGAGGTCCACCTAAGCATCTTTTCATCAATTTTAACAATGTAATCACTTATTTCTGATTATGTTAAAACACGCAAACACACCTTTATTTGATAAATTTTATTTTGAGCCATACATTTGCTTAAATACATCTTACACAATAAGGGGGGATTCACACGAGCGTGTATTGGGTCCGTGCAGGCCGTGTGGTTTTCACGCGCCACGCACAGACCAATATAAGTCTATGGGGCAGTACAGACAGTCCGTACTTTTTGCGCAGCGTTTGTCAGCTGCGCAAAAAGCGCGACATGCTCGACATACCCATATGCTCAATGGGTGCGTGAAAGCCACGCAGGTCGCACGGAAGCACTTCCGTGCGAACCGACTGAAACAGCGCACCAGCTGTCAAAAGGATGAATGTAAACAGAAAAGCACCACGTGCTTTTCTGTTTCCAAACATCCAAACGGAGTGTCTTTGAGATGAGCGAACCCGGACAACCGAACCGAACTTCACCGGGTTCGGCCGAACTCGTTTTGGCCGAACGCGGCAAAAAAATCCGGAACGCGACGTCAGGAGATAGTCACTGTCCAGGGTGCTGAAAGAGTTAAACTGTTTCAGCACCATGGACAGTGACTTCCGATCCCAATATACATGAACCTGTAAAAAAAAACGAAGTTCTGACTTACCGATAACTCCCGGCTTTTTCCTCCAGTCTGACCTCCTGGGATGACAATTCAGTCCAAGTGACAGCTCCAGCCAATCACAGGCCAAGCACAGGCTGCAGTGGTCACATGGACTGCCGCGTCATCCAGGGAGGTGGGGCCCGAATTCAAGAGAGGCGCGTCACCAAGGACGCGTCACCAAGGCAACGGCCGGGAGGGAAGTTCTCGGTAAGTACGAACTTTTTCTTTTTTTTTAACAGGTTTTTCGCTATTGTGTTCGGCATTCACTGTCGAGGGTGCTGAAAGAGTTACTGCCGATCAGTTAGCTCTTTCAGCACCTTGGACAGTGACGGGCGTCGACTAGCCTCATCTCTATGATGGCGGCTGCGCGAAAATCACGCAGCCGCGCATCATACACGGATGACACACGCAGCTGTCAAGTGTTTTTTGCGCGCGCAAAACGCCGCGTTTTTGCGCGCGCAAAAACGCAACGTTCATCTGAATCTGCCCTAAGGCTCTGTTCACATCTGCGCTGGGGTCCCGTTCTGACGTTCCGTCGGAGCTTTGCATCAGAACGGGACCCTGAATAGACACAAAATGACACACCATTGAAATGGTGACGGATCCGGTGCCCATGGTTTCTGCTTGTCTCTGTTGTGCGCCGGATCCGTCGTTTTGCTGGAAGATATAGCGCAGTCGACTACACTATTGTTTCCTTCAATACGACGGATCCGGCGCACAACAGAGACAAACGGAAACCATGGGCACCCAATCCGTCACCATTGAAATCAATGGTGATGGAAACGGAAACCTCAGCTTTCCGTTCGTGTCAGTTTGTGTCTGTTCAGGGTCCCGTTCTGACGGAAAGCTCCAACGGGGCGTCAGAACGGGACCCGTGACCCCAACACAGATGTGAACCGGGCCTTAGGTGTAGGCATAACTTTAATCTGCTGGGTCCCAAAGCAAAATCTCTAACAGGACCCCCTTATAGCTATATAATACCGATATCTTCAGGGACCATGGGCGACAACTGCCTCTGTACCCCCTAAAGCTGCACCCCAGAGTACAAGTACATAGTAATGCAGATAATTATGTCATTCAGGGTCTATAAATAGCTTGGTGACTACCTCTATGTACACTGAAATGGCTGAAATGGCAGCCATTAGTGCTTGCCAACCAGCAGAAGAAATATAATAAATAATATTTCTAGTTTTTACAATATTGGGAAGCACATTTGTTTTAATATGTACATTTTTGGCAATAGATTGTGTCATGGTACAGCATGCATTTATATGTTGTACTGCATGGAAGGCTCTGTTGGGCGTCTAAAAAGCATAACCATGGCAGGTTACTATAGGGAACGTTGCGCCCAAATATTTGATTGAATTGTGTAAAGTTTTGTTTATATTCTTTCCATAACTTTATAGCCATTCTCTTTAACACTTTGGGGAAGATTTAGCCATAGTCTTGTAGGGTTCATGCATTTAGGAGTCAGCAAAAATGACTAATGGCACACATAGTATTATAAATTTAGCAATGCTAGACATGCTAGACAAACATTTCCTCTTCGTGGCTGGTGTACATAGACACTAAATTCACGCACATCTTTAATAAATGAAACACAATTTATGATTACCCTTAGCGTGACCCTTTTTTGAGGCACCAAGAACTTTGATTGTATATGTTTAAGATATGCCATTAATGTCTGATCTGTGGAGATCCAACCTCTGAGTCCCCATTGATCTTTAAAGCAAAGGGTCTCTAACCCCATTAGCTTCTTCTCAATAGAGCACCACTCCTTATCAATCACTGTGTCTTGAATTGCTGCACATTGAATGGTGCTATGTTGACATTCCTTTGTGGCCTCTTCATGCTTGGGATCAGTGGGGATTTCTGAGGTCAGATCCTATAAAATTTAGACATTGGTGACACATGAAACTGACATACTATCAGTGTTATTGGTGGGAAAGCCCCTTTACAGAACACATCTTTCTCCCAATATTTTGGTAATCTCTCTTTCCTACCACACACTTACACTTCTTGTCTTATTTTATAATTTGCTGTATAATAACTCAGTTGAATTGCTGTATATATGTATGTTTTATTTGCTACCGTGTTCCTTTTTTTCTTTATAACATATTAACAACTCGCTTGCTTATTTTAGCAGTTCATTTTTTTTTTTTTTATAATTTTGACTCCTACTCAACTTACCTTTATGTTTCTAAATTAACATCTTCCAATCACTCTGCTTTTCTATTTTCACCTCAGTGGATGTCATATTAATTTAGAGCTCATGCCACATGTACCGGTGTGGCAAAAAGCCACAGCCATACCACATTGCAAAAAATCAATGCATTAAGTTGAAAATATTTAAAAGGAATATTATTTTAGCTTTGAAGTTCAATTTCATCATGCCAAATGAATCACAGCCTATTTTTACCCTGGGTAGTGCTTTTTGCTTATTTACTCATTATTGCTTCTTTGTATCACCTACCAAGAGAAGTGGGGAAAGGGAAATTATTAATCTTTTAGAGCACATTTTTAACTCAAAAATGTGGTTGTGGTTGACAAATAAAGCTGGATATTGTTTAAAATAATTATTAGTGTTCCGTTAAATCTTTAATTCTGCATTACGTGGACATAAAACACTTTTCAACACATAGGTTGTTTTCTTCACTAAGTTATGATATGTATATACAGTATCCTGGGGGTTCCATGTGTACTTGCTGGGTGCCCTGGTGTGGGGTGTTCAGAGGTTTAGCTATAGAAGTTTCAGATATTGAATTTACTTACGGTCAAAACTGGCCATCAAGGTTTACATTTTTATATATTTGTTTATTCTGGACACCTTGGCTCAAGAATCCCAGAAAGTTAATCTTTTTAGTGACAAATTGTTAAACCAAAAGTTTATCATACAGAATCTAAGTAATACATCTCTATAGCTCAGATACTAATATAAAGACATTAGCAACATTTAGTGTGAACTATAAAACAATGATCATTACAATCATAAGATCCTGCACAAGACACATTTTTTTATTATGAACAGTGGGAAAGATTTTGTTATTTTTATGGATTATCCGTGATTTTATTTGTAGCTTTCAACCCTAACTACTACTATTTCATCTTACCATTATCTGAATTGTTCTGGCCATGTTATGTCTTTATCAAGGAGCGTGTCTCTGCCTGTCGACCATAAAGTTATAGGTATTCTGGACCTTTGCCTGGGTGAGTTCAGTGGCACTAGGTACTATCATACTCTATATATGATACTCTACAACAATGGTTGCCAAATAGCAAATCACAATTTACCAGTAGACATCAAATCGGGAACGAGTGCAGCTTAATGTTATGCCACCGGGCTGTTTTCCTGCTTGCTTCTTCACAGCTTTCCTGCCCCATTTTCGATTTGTGTCTCAGTGTGCTTGTCACCATATTTTCTAGCGGAAGGCTAATTATTTTATCATATAGGAACCCGTGAAGGTTAAATAGCACTAATAACTGGTGTGGGTCTCACACACTTTCTACTAAGTACACAGCACAGAACAGGGCAGAGGAGAGGATCAGAAGCAGCTTAAAGAAGGCATGGCTGTAGAATTGGTGCAAATAACTGTGACTGCTTTCAAAATGATGGAGGCACTAGGACATCTGAAAAAGATTAATGCTAAAAATTTGCAGAAGCGCCCTCTACAGGTACATATCCCTGTCTCCTTATAGATCACCTAACTCATGCCTCAAGTGGATCCTGATTCCTATCCTAAAAATCTGCCCAGACCTTTCCCACACAATCCTCATGTGTCAATAACTTTGTGTAGCCAACCATAGGCTAGCATTTTTTTTTATGAACAAAGTTGATAGTTGAACACTGACATAACACACTTTGTTCTGTTTAATTTCATAAAATTTTTCTTAAGTGACTTATTTTTTTATTTCAAACCAAATGAATACATTATTGGTAAAGAGGTAGCTTTATAAGTTAACTGATGCTTGTAGAATCAGGCTTTCAATAGCACTCAGTCCCCTTCCGTACGCATGGTTAGCTAAATATAATACTTTTATTGGTTAACTGAGGCTTTTAGATGTGAGCTTTCAGGACTACTCAGCTCCATTTATCATGCTTAATAAACGGACTTCAGTGATCCTAAAAGCATGCATCTAAAAACAACATTTAGCTAATAACAGGATCATATTTATTCAAGCATTTGTGGGTTTACCCATACATGCTTTAGTCCCTGCTGCTTTATCTTGCATCACCCTTTTATCTGGTTTCTAATGCTAAATAACGAGCGGTGCTCATAACTGAATTTCTGCTGTTATTACCAGATCTGCTGACCAGTAAATTCATGCTTAGCTTTCAAATGCAAAATGTTTGAGTTTTCACTTAGCTAACATGGATATTAAGTCATCCTAAGCAAATTTAACTTTGACCTTTTTGTCTCCAGGGTGGCATAGACTTATCTAATAACATAGAATGGAAAACTCTGTATGACTGCTGTGCCTGTTATTATTGTTACATTAGTATTATATGCTGTGGATGGTAATAAAATTAGACAAGGTTTTGTAGCATAATAAAATAAAATAAAAACAGCCACAATAAGTTTTCTTAAAGTTTACCTCTGCTTTTGGGAAGTTTTGGGATATATATATTTTTTAATAAAATTGAGGGCAAATATGAAAATGTGATGCTTCAAGTTAGTATTCTAGACCTGGGACAGATACTTTGTCAGTTATGTTATCTGCCATAGGGCTAACTTCTCTGCTCTCACCCAGTAACCAGCAGGGTCCTCACGCATCTGGGTCTCGTATTCCTGGGATTAGTTCTTCCTGGAAGTTAATTAAAGTAAAAAAAAAAAAAGAACCCTCACCCCTTCCCTCTCACTGCGGACTAATATGCTAGATTTGTGAAACATACGTTATCAGTGATAAAATGACACCAGGGATTTGTCAGATGGACTAGGGCCATCATCCTTCCATTTGTAGCCCTGTTGGCTTGTGTTACTTGCATCAGAAAACGTCAGGTTTCCCGGCAGAGTTCCTCCTGAGGCCAACATCAGGAAGTACATGAGCAATCATTGTGTGTTTGCTCTCCTCTCCCTGTTCTATGTATGTCTAACGTGTTCAGCAACATAGAGCAGACTAGGGCTCATAAAACTACTTTACAAGTACTAGTTGTATGCATGGGTTCTTGTGTTCGGTGGTTGACAGGGACAGAACTGTTGCGCCAGAGCTGCTTACAGATTGTTCCACCATTGGCAACAAGCAATTCTTCAGTAAGTAGCTACTTTCACCTCAATCCCGCGAAGTACAAGAGCACTTTAATTGATAGCAAGCAAATTAAGTTTTGATATATAACAGAGGTAGCAAGTCAGATTTATCTGCTGCAGAATTTATTTTTTTTGCTTAATATAATAAGCAACTCTTCGACCTTTGGTCAATTAGCTAAAAAGAACCTAAGTGTGCACCATATCAGTATTAATTCAAAGACTATCATACTAAATTTAGCAGACCCTGAGCTGGTACTATATATTAACATGGATAGCATTATTGGCTGTAGATTTTCAACATGTATCGCCGTAAAGACTAAAAACTATCATCGTACATGGGCACTGACCCCTTTGTTATGTTTAAGGAAATAAAACTAGACATGAACTAAAAGAAAAATGTAATAGACATTTATGTATATCAATAAAAGAAACAAAAGACGTAGATATATACACTGATTAGCCATAACATTAAACCACTGACTGGTGAAGTGAATAACATTGATTATCTCTTTACAATGGTGCCTGTCAAGGGGGGACATATTAGGCAGCAAGTGAACAGTCAGTTCTTGAAGTTGATGTGTTGAAGGCAGAAAAAATGGGGCAGTGTAAGGATCTGAACGACTTTGACAAGGGCCAATTTGGGATGGCTACACGACTGGGCCAGAGCATCTCCAAAACAGCAGGTTTTGTGGGGTGTTTCCAGTATTCAGGGGTTAGTGCGTACCAATAGTCATCCAAGTAAGGACATCAGTGAACCAGCGACATGGTCATGGGCTCGCAAGGCTAATTCATGCATGTGGGGTGCGAAGGCTAGGCCATCTCATCTAATCCCACAGAAGAGCTACTGTAGCACAAATTGCTGAAAAGTTCATGCTGGCTTTGATAGAAATTTGTCAGACATACAGTGCATTGCAGAATGCTGCGTTTGGGGCTTCCTGGCCGCATACTGGTCAGAGTGCTTTTGTTAACTCCTGTCCACCTGTGAAAGTGTCTAAAATTGGCAAGTGAGCATCAGAACTCCACCATGAAGTAATGGTACTGGCATTAAAGTTGCTGTTACTTTGACACATACCACCTACTTAAACATTATTGCAGACAAAGTACACCCATTTATGGCAATGGTATTACCTAATAGCAGTGGCCTCTTTCAGCAGGATATTACACTCTGCCACACTGCAAAAATTGTTCAGGAATGATTTGAGGAACATAACAAAGAGTTCAAGGTATTAAGTTGGCCTTCATATTCTCCAAATCTCAGTCCAATCGAGTATCTATGGGATGTGCTGTAAAAACAGGTTTAATTCACGGAGCCCCATCTCACAACTTACAGGACCTAAAGAATCTGCTGCTAACGTCTTGGTGCCAGATACCACAGGACACCTTCAATCGTCTTGTCCACATGCCTCCACAGGTCAGAGGTATTTTGAAGGTACAAGGGAGACCTACAAGGTGGTTTTAATTTTATGACTGATTGATGTATATCCAAGTGCCTGAATGTATTGATGGTAACAAGTATAAAATCAAAGGCTAATCGCTATGGGTTTGGTTTCATATATCCCCAGCTGCAGGGAAAATGTAGTATCACATCCCGGCCATTAAAATATATTGTACAGTATTCATGCAAAGAAACTCAGTAAGACAAACATCATCCTGAGCCCAAATATAGCAAATAAAACTCTATCAATTATCCTTGCTTGTGTTACTCAGAGGATAATGATCGTAACTATTTTGGTTAAAGTGAAACTCCAACTTTAAGCCACTTCACCTATCAGATTAGACAATTACATTATCAGAAATTCCCTATTATTGTTATTATCACAATAGCTTTCCCAACATGTAGCAAAGTTTTGGTAATAGATCACGGCAGCAATGACACAACAAATTGACTTGTAGCTGACCTGAAGCTCATAGTCTGTGCACTGACTGAGCAGAAAGACTATCATCCTGTCCTGATGGACAGCTTATCTAGTGAAGGAAGTGATCCTGGTAACACCATATTAGTGAATTGGTAGTAATGGAATTCTCTACTATAATATGAACATGTGGCCAAAGATGGAGCTTCATTTTCAAGTAAAGCTGAGGAGAAGGAAAGGGATGAAGATAATGTATGGAATACGTAGATCTGCCCTGCATTTTTTTCTCTTGTGTTAATACGCAAAAATGCCTTTGCCACTAACCATTTCTCTACAATGGCAGAATGCAGTGCCTGATAGATTTGATGCTTGCTGCAAACCCAGCTATACAGGTAGTCAAATGACGATTTACCTTGAGACGCTGCTAAGATCTGAACAGATTGAAAAGTCAACATTTTGGATGCAAAGTGAGATATTATGGTGATGGGGCACTGGCATCCCTGTGTACAGCAGAGCATGCTCGGAGGTATAATCATTTTTTTGAGAAAAATTACCACTCTATTCAATTTAGTTATACAAAGGTAAAGGCTTTTACAAATAATAAAAAAAAGGTAATTACATAATAGTAATTGGAAAGATTAAGTTAGAGCCTGCTAACAAGGGTGGACTGACAAATCAGACGTTAATGCAATGCCAGAGGGAAAAGTGCAGGGTCTGCAAAAAAGAGATTCATGAGACAAAACGCTGCTCAAAGGCATTGGCTCATGTGTATTATACGTATGGTGGTTGGTAAGAGGCTTATGACCAATATTGCATTTGGGCCCAGACCACTTTCGGTTCTCCTCTGCCTAAAAATAAGTTAAAGGGGTTGTTTATTAGAACATATAGAAGTTATTGAGAGAATTCCCCCACGTAGGATCCACCTCTATAAGCTATTGAAGAGAACTGCTACAAAGAACTCCCACCTCTCATCCGTTGAGTATTGAATATTTTAAACCTTGCCTGTATCATGCCCGTAACACCCTTATAACTTCCTAAAAATGCCCCTTTGATGAAAATGTACATAAATACCTCTTTGCGGTCCTGCTTGCAGGACAGACCTAAAAAATGAATAAAACCAAAATGGGTCTGTTGGATATGAGAATTAGCTTGTCCTTGCATTATAGAGATGGCTTGTTAAATTCAATTAGAAATGTGTAATATTTCACATTGCTGCAAAGATAATGTATGCCCAATGGCCACTTGTCATAACAGCAGATCATCAGAGGTCCCTGCAAGGCTGCATAAAATGTATTGTTTACAGTGAACAACCTTGAAGGGGTTTATCCACCAATTGTTAGGGATCTGCCAGGTACTTCATCTAGGTATACTC
Source organism: Rhinoderma darwinii (assembly GCF_050947455.1). Classification (NCBI taxonomy): domain Eukaryota; kingdom Metazoa; phylum Chordata; class Amphibia; order Anura; family Rhinodermatidae; genus Rhinoderma; species Rhinoderma darwinii. The sequence goes on along the minus strand of NC_134688.1, from coordinate 144,417,748 downwards.
CTGGGATTAATCAATCCACACCTGAGGCCAGACCTGTTCGACTGACACCATCTCCCACCAACCAGGGTGGCAGGCTCAGGAGTGGGAGAGCCTATCGCGGCCTGGTCTGTCGGAGTTAGCTCCGCCCCCTGTCCTTTATTACCTGCCCTGTTCTCTCCCTCAGTGCTTGTAATTCTTTTGGATTCCTGGCCCCACTGCTGCTTGCTCCAGCCTGCTTCTGCCGTGCTTCTGCCTTGCTGCAGTTCTGCTTGACCTTCTTTGCTTTGCCCCTGGCTTGCTTCTGTCTCCTTGCCCGCTTGGGTGTACTCACTTCGTCCTGGTCCTGACTGTCCGTTCGCCGCTCCGTTTCCTCGTGGCGTTCCGTGGCTACTGCCCCTTCCCTTGCATGTTCCCTGTTTGTTTTCCTGTGCACTTAGACAGCGTAGGGACCGCCGCCCAGTTGTACCTCGTCGCCTAGGGCGAGTCGTTGCAAGTAGGCAGGGACAGGGCGGTGGGTAGATTAGGGCTCACTTTCCCTTCACCTCCTTCCGGCCATTACATAATTACAAGCCCTTACCTAGTCTACCATTTCTCCTACGCTGACGCTATCATGGACCCCCTTGAGACCCTGGCCCAGCAGATGCAGGGCCTCTCCCTACAGGTCCAGGCCCTGGCCCAAAGGGTCAATCAGGGTGACGCTGCTTTAGTAGTACCCCTCACCTCACCTCACCTCTAGAACCCGACCTCAAATTACCTGACCGGTTCTCAGGGGACCGTAAGACGTTTCTCTCCTTCCGGGAGAGTTGCAGACTGTATTTCCGCCTAAAGCCCCACTCCTCAGGTTCCGAGAACCAGCGGGTGGGTATCATCATATCCCGACTCCAGGAAGGGCCCCAAGAGTGGGCCTTCTCCTTGGCTCCTGACGCCCCTGAACTTTCCTCTGTTGATCGTTTTTTCTCTGCCCTCGGACTCATTTACGACGAGACTGACAGGACTGCCTTAGCCGAGAGTCAGCTGGTGACCTTACGTCAGGGTAGGAGACCGGTTGAGGAATACTGTTCTGATTTTAGGAAGTGGTGCGTAGCTTCTCAGTGGAACGATCCGGCCCTAAGGTGCCAGTTTAGGTTAGGATTATCTGACGCCCTGAAGGATCTGCTGGTTAGCTACCCCTCGTCTGACTCCCTTGACCAGGTTATGGCCCTAGCAGTACGACTTGACCGACGTCTCAGGGAACGTCAGCTAGAACGCTTCAGTGTGCTCCCCTCTGACTTTTCTGCGATCCCCCCCGAGGTCCCGTCTCCTCGCCCCTCCACGGAGGACTCGGAGGTACCTATGCAACTCGGGGCCTCCATGTCCCCTCGACAACGTAGGGAGTTTCGCAGAATGAATGGTCTCTGCTTCTACTGTGGGGACGACAAGCATCTACTGAACACCTGTCCCAGGCGCAAGAATAAGAAGCCGGAAAACTTCCGCGCCTAAGTGATCATCGGGGAGGTCACTTGGGCGCACAGGTATTTCCCGTTAATGTGAATAACCGGGTCAGTAACTCGTCAGGGGTCTCCCCGTTTTTCTGTAATTTCGGGTTTAACCCAAGATTCTCCTCCGTCTCCCCTGGTTGTTCCAATAATCCTGAGGTAGAGGATGTTCATCGGGAACTGTGCACCGTCTGGGCCCAGGTTCAGAAGAACCTAGAGGCGTCCCAGAGCGCACAAAAGATTCAGGCGGATAGTAGACGTTCTGCTAACCCCCGGTTTGTCGTAGGCAGGGACAGGGCGGTGGGTAGATTAGGGCTCACTTTCCCTTCACCTCCTTCCGGCCATTACACCAATAACATTTATCACCTATCTGCACTAGGGCCCTCAGTTATTCATGTGAAAACCCCTTTAACCCCTTAGTAACCAATTTTAGGCCTTAATGATGAATAAATGTTTTTACGTTTCGCATTCAAAGAACTATAAGTTTTATATTTTTCCGCCAACATAGCTGTTTAAGGATTTGTTTTGTGCGGGACAAGTTGCATTTTTTACAGCATCATTGTAGAGTACATATAATTTATTGATTAACTTTTATTAACTTTTTTTTGGAGGGGAAGAGAAAAAAAATCATCAATTTCACCTCTCTTTTTTGCATCTCAAATTTACGCCGTTTACCGTGTGGTATAAATAACATAATAGCTTTATTCTGCGGCTCATTATGCTTGCGACGATACCAGATTTATATATTTTTCTTATGTTTTCCTACTTTTCCACAGTAAAAACACTTTTTTTTAAATTGTTTGTTTTTGTGTCGCCATATTTTAAGAGCCATATCTTTATTGTTGGGGTTCTTACGGATGCGGCAATAACAAATATGTGTAATTTTTTAACTTTTTTTTTTATTTTTTTTATAATAAAGCATTTTGGGGGAAAAAGTGGGTAAAGGGAAAAGGTGGGTTTTTAATATTTTTTTACTTGGGATTTTTATTTATTTATTATAAAAAAATTAACTTTTTTGTTGTTCCTCTAGGGGACTTTGCTATGCATCATTTGATGGTTTTTATAATACATTGCAATACTTCCGTATTGCAGTGTATTATGCCTGTCAGTGTAAAACTGACAGGCATCTGTTAGGCTATGCCTCTGGCATTAACTAGAGGCAGACCTGGGGGCTTTTGTTAGGCCCCTGGCTGCCATACAAACTATAGTCACCCTGCAATCACATCGCGGGTGTGCCGACGGGGTGAGAGTGGGAGCCCCCTTCCTCTAAAACCACTTAGATGCAGCGGTCGCTATTGACTGCCACATTTGAGGGGTTAAACGGGTGGGATCGATACTGAGCTGGGAGCTTTAACTGCTCCCGGCCATGCAGATTTATTCTGATGCAGTGCCATAAGAAGGTATATGCATCAGAATAAAGCCTGTTAGTGACTGCCGTGAAAAAGCATATTGCCGGTCACTAACAGGTTAAAGAGGACCTGTCACCTCTCCTGACATGTCTGTTTTAGTAAACACTTGTATTCCCCATAAAATTATAATTCTGGAACATTTTTTCATAGAACACTACGCTGTTGCTCTGCTTTCCTCCTAGAAATTTCTGAATACATTGACAACAGCCAAAGGGGCATGTCTAATATCTAAACACAGTCTAATTGTGAGCACTGATTGGACAGTGTCAGTTTGTATAGGGACACACCCCCAACTGGTAACACCCAGTTATCAATTTATACATAAATTTGTTGAAGTAATAACAGTGAAACAGAATAACACAGGGTTCTAAGAAAAGGTGCAGAATTGTTATTTTATGGGGGATACAATTATATACTAAAAAACACATGTCAGGAGTTATTCACAATGAACAAACCTTTTAAAGGTGTTTTCACACAAACAACATTTATCATCTATCCATGCTTGGACCCTCCCCAATTGCTAGAACTGGGGAGTCCCATCCCTCCTCACCAGGACATCTGCGTTATGGAGAAGTTGTGTTGAGTAGTGGATGAGGATGTTCAGTGTTTCTTCATACAACTGTAAGGCAGCTAAAAACAAACAAACAGCACAGCACACTCTCTTGGATGTCCCCATCCGCACCAAAATTCAACAACAAAGTACAGTATAACGTAAATGAATGGATTTTTAAAGGGAGTCTGTCACCAGTTTATCAATATCCTATCTTCTAACTAATCTTACAGTTGCTTTGCTGCAGATAATAACTATAGTGTGATTTGTTTTAAAAAAAATGTTTATTATTTGCAAAGTTATGTGCATATTTCTAAATATGTAAATGTGGCTTTAATAGCCAAATAGGATCTGACTCTTTCTTTTTTCTCTGGGTGGTGTAATGTTTTCTGTATGACGCTGTCTAATCAGCATACAGCTTCTCCCGATTCCCTGCACAGCAACACAGCGTGAACATATAGTTTACAGCTTCCATTTTCGACTGTATATTCAACTGGCGATATCTCCGGTTGTGTCCCAGCTTGATCCTGGTGCCATATGAAATATTAGAATCTCCTCTTATATATGCCATCAGAACCTGTTCTAGGTGGTAAACAGCCCGAGATACGGCTGTTTGAAGTGTTCCCCGCTCCCCAGGGCCGGACTGGGACTTAAAATCAGCCCTGGCATTTTTAAGCCCACAGGCCCACCGCAGGCCATACGCAGCCACCAGTGTTGGGCTGGAGTACATGGGATCACTTTTCATCTATACAAGACATGAGATTTATTAAAACATGTGTAAATGAAAAGAGGAATAGTTTCTGATAGCCCCGACTCCAACGAATCCAATGCTTTTCCACGAGAATAATGTAAATGCTCGTTATTCTAGAGGATTTTTTTGGTATATAGTGCCCCACATATAGCCCCCCCTGTAGATGGTGCACCCCAGTATATGGTGTCCCACATATGGCCCTCTGTAGATAGTGCCTCACATATAGCCTCCCCTGTAGATTGTGGCCCACATATAGCTCTCCTGTATATAGTGCCCCACATACAGCCCCCCCCCCGTAGATAATTCCGCTCAAACTTTTAAGTGGAAAAAAAAAGACCAATAAAAACACAACTTTACATACTCACCTCGATCCCGTTCCCACGTCATCCAATGTCAATGCAGGCCTGCTCTTTTCTGAGCAGGTCTGCTGGGGCTGAACGACGGCGCTGATTGACAGGGCAGAGTGACTTCCCCCGTCAATCAGCGTCTTTCAACAACAGAAGCAGTGCGATGGCGTTATCGGGCCGCTAGCATCGTTGGAAGGCGTTGATTGGCGGAGCAAGTCTTTCTGCCCTGCCAATCAGCGTCATTGTAAGGCAGGTACAATTAGTGCATGAGGGGGTGGCGGCAGCTGGTTTCAGTGGCGCCGCCGCCCTAGGGCAAATTCTAGCTTTTCTGCTGCCTGGGGTGAAAATTGAAATGGCGCCCCCCAGATCTTGATTGGCATCTCCCTGACTGTTCTGCATTACTACCAGCCTTCTCCGTTGCCTAGTACTCCCCTAGCATGCGCGGTGCAGTGATGAAGCTGGGCAGAGTACAACTCGCTGAACGGTGCGTGTTCATGGAGTAAAAGGCAATGGTGCATCCAAGAAAGTTGGAGGAGACTGCTAGTGATGTATAACAGCCAAGGGGGATGTCAACCCAGCATGGAACGGTGCGTTTGCAGTTAGGATTGTGTGACTCTACAGGATAGCGGCACTGACCCATGACCCTTTATATAGTAATTAACATATAGAGTACACTAAGTTGATTTTAAAGATTTTGCTGCATCTCAAACAAACATACAGTGGAATGTTTGGAAATATTGTCAGGCCATGTATTACAATATGGTGGCGGTTCAAGGGGTTAAAACTACCAGATAGGTTCTGATTAAACATACAATGAATTGCAACAATGCCATCTGCTCTACACCAGAACCAAACTTATTACATATATACAACACCAGAACCAAGATCAGTACATATATACAACACCATAACCAAGCTCATACATACACTACCGTTCAAAAGTTTGGGGTCACCCAGACAATTTTGTGTTTTCCATGAAAACTCACACTTATATTTATCAAATGAGTTGCAAAATGACTAGAAAATATAGTCAAGACATTGACAAGGTTAGAAATAATGATTTTTATTTCAAATAATAATTTTCTCCTTCAAACTTTGCTTTCGTCAAAGAATGCTCCATTTGCAGCAATTACAGCATTGCAGACCTTTGGCATTCTAGCTGTTAATTTGCTGAGGTAATCGGGTGAAATTTCACCCCATGCTTCCAGAAGGCCCTCCCACAAGTTGGATTGGCTTGATGGGCACTTCTTGCGTACCATACGGTCAAGCTGCTCCCACAACAGCTCTATGGGGTTGAGATCTGGTGACTGCGCTGGCCACTCCATTTCAGATAGAATACCAGCTGCCTGCTTCTTCCCTAAATAGTTCTTGCATAATTTGGAGGTGTGCTTTGGGTCATTGTCCTGTTGTAGGATGAAATTGGCTCCAATCAAGCTCTGTCCACAGGGTATGGCATGGCGTTGCAAAATGGAGTGATAGCCTTCCTTATTCAAAATCCCTTTTACCTTGTACTATTCTCCGACTTTACCAGCACCAAAGCAACCCCAGACCATCACATTACCTCCACCATGCTTGACAGATGGCGTCAGGCACTCTTCCAGCATCTTTTCAGTTGTTCTGCGTCTCACAAATGTTCTTCTGTGTGATCCAAACACCTCAAACTTCGATTCGTCTGTCCATAACACTTTTTTCCAATCTTCCTTTGTCCAATGTCTGTGTGCTTTTGCCCATACTAATCTTTTCCTTTTATTAGCCAGTCTCAGATATGGCTTTTTCTTTTGCCACTCTGCCCTGAAGGCCAGCACCCCGGAGTCGCCTCTTCACTGTAGACGTTGACACTGGCGTTTTGCGGGTATTTCTCAAACTAGAGACTCTAATGTACTTGTCTTGTTACTCAGTTGTGCAGCGGGGCCTCCCACTTCTCTTTCTACTCTGGTTAGAGCCTGTTTGTGCTGTCCTCTGAAGGGAGTAGTACACACCGTTGTAGGAAATCTTCAGTTTCTTGGCAATTTCTCGCATGGAATAGCCTTGATTTCTAAGAACAAGAATAGACTGTCGAGTTTCACATGAAAGCTCTCTTTTTCTAGCAATTTTGAGAGTTTAATCGAACCCACAAATGTAATGCTCCAGATTCTCAACTAGCTCAAATGAAGGTCAGTTTTATAGCTCCTCTAAACCGCAAAACTGTTTACAGCGGTGCTAACATAATTACACAAGGGTTTTCAAGTGTTTTCTAATCATCCATTAGCCTTCTAACACAGTTAGCAAACACAATGTACCATTAGAAGACGGAGTGATGGTTGCTGGAAATGGGCCTCTATACACCTATGTAGATATTGCATTACAAACCAGACGTTTGCAGCTAGAATAGTCATTTAGCACATTAACATTGTATAGAGTGTATTTCGGATTAATTTAATGTTATTTTCATTTAAAAAAACTGTGCTTTTCTTGCAAAAAATAAGGAAATTTCTAAGTGACCCTAAACTTTTGAACGGTAGTGTATATACAGCACCAGGACCAAGCTTAGTACAAATACATTTCAGTACAGAGATCACTTGCAAAGTCAGGTTAGCAGCTTCCAGTATGACTTGAACAATGGTACTGATATATTGGGAGTTGCTTGTACCCAAAAAAATAGTACCCTCCATTATCTGTACAGATCATACAGTAATAATTAGGCTTCATTCAGACCTTCGTCGGGGCTCCGTTCATGGGTTCCGTCAGAACTTTCCATCAGGGGAACCCACGAACGGAAACCAAACAGAAACCATAGCTTTGCGTTACCATTACAATTGATTTCAATGGTAACGCTTCCGTTGCTAATGGTTTCTGTTTGTCTCCGTTTCACATGGTTTCCGTTTTTTGGCGAAATCAATAGAGTAGTCGACTCTATCCACCTATAATCTATCACATTTAAAGGAGTTGTCCGAGATACCAACATTTTTTCAAAAACTGTGTCATACATTACCCCTTATACAGACAACCTAAATAAAGCATTATTTTTAAAAAAAATTCTACTTAGCACATTTCTTCTTTGAATTTAGCACAGTTTGTTTACATGCAGTTCAGCTCTGGTTTGTTGATCTTTCCTTGTTATGAAACTTTTTTCCCGTGCACGCTCATTGCAGGCTGCAATGAGCGTGCACGTACCTTCCAAGAGTTCATGTGAGCTGTCCCTGCTCCTCCCCGCTGACCTCCTTCACTGGACTTGTCTCCTTGCTGACATTCTTGAAGGATGGTGACCGTTCTCCCCCCATTATGTTTTTCACATTTATGTTTTCTTTCTCTTTTCAGGTCTATAAACCTCTTCGTGTCTCCCCTCACCCTCGCCCACCCTCACCCTCGTCCACCCTAACCCTCGTCCACCCTCCTCTATCTCATGTCTCTCTCCACTAAGGCCATGTTCACACAGAGTTTTTTTGCAAGAGGAATATCTGCCTCAAAATTCCGTCTTGAAGTTTGCGGCAGATTTACCTCTCCCTGCACGTTGATTTTTGCGTAGTTTTTCCCGGAGTTTTTTGTGCGCTGTTTGCGTATTTGTTTGCCGCTTTGTTCGGGGCGTTTTTCGCTTCGTTTATCTTGGCGTTTTTTGGTTGTTTGTTTGCGTCTTTTTTTGCGATGTTTTTTGCTGTGTTTTCCATTGCGTTTATCGTAGCCTTTTTCACGTCGTTTATCATTTCTTTTTTTGCGTCGTTTGCGCCTATTTTTGCTGCGTTTTTCGTTGCGTCTTTCGTGGCGTTTTCCCAGTTGATTTTTGCTGCGTTCTTTGCCTCTGTTTGCGGCGTTTCTCGCGTCTTTTTCCGCTATGTTTTTCACAGCTTTTTCCGTGGCGTTTATCGTAGCCTTTTTTGCGTCGTTTTTTGCGTTTTTTTTTCTGCGGTTTTCATTGCGTCTTTCGTGTCGTTTTCCCTGTCGTTTTTCGTGGCGTTCTTTGCCTCTTTGTTCGCGGCTTTATTTGTGATGTTTTCCGCGGCATTTATCGTAGCCTTTTCGGCGTTTTTTTTTTGCGTCTGTTTTTTGCGGCATTGTTTGTGGCTTTTTTTGCTGCGTTTTTTGCGTTGTTTTCCGTGGCGTTTTTCGCCCGCGGCAATTGAGCGCCGCAGGCATAAAACAACGCGAAATACGCTTTCTCTGCCTCCCATTGAAGTCAGTGGGAGGTCAGAGGCGTAAACGCCCGAAGATGGAGCATGTCGCTTCTTTTTCCCGCAAGGCAGTTTTAATGCTCGATTTTAATGCTTGTTACAACAAATTGCAGCATAAATCACGCACCAAACACGCTTGTTTGGTGCATGGCTTTCACGCATGCATCTACTTGAGTGTAGGTGCATGATAACGCACCAATAGAGGACATGCAGTATGTTTCACGCAGCGGACTCTCGCTGCGTGAAAACGGCCCCATTGAAATAAATGGGTCGCGTGTGCTGTGCGTGGTTTCGACGTGGTGTGAATGGGGCCTTATGCGCGATTTACACTAGCGTGAATCAATTATGTGTGCTGTGCTTTGAAAAAACGCACAACACACGCAACCCATTTATTTCAATGGGGCCGTTGACATATGTGTGACTTTTCACGCAGTGAGAGTCAGCTGCGTGAAACATACTGCATGTCCTCTATTGGTGCGTTATCATGCACCTACACTCACATTGAAGTCAATGCATGCGTGAAAACCACAAACAGCACACACGTGTTTGGTGCGTGATTTACACAGCAATTTGTTGTAAAAAAGAAGGTAAAAATGGGCTGGCTTTGTGAGTGCGTGAATAACACATGACAATCGAAAAGCACACTGATGCATAAGGGCGGATTTAAACGAGCGTGTGCGTTTTGCGCACACAAATACGGTGGCGTTTTGCCTGCGCAAAATGCACTTGACAGCTCCGTGTCATGTTCATACGGATGCGCGGCTGCGGTTTTCGCGCAGCCGCCATCACTATGACACTCTGGATGTTTGTAGCACGTGGTGCTTTTCTGTTTACATTCATTATTTTACTGCTGTTGCGCGAATCACGCTCGTCCCACGGAAGTGCTTCCATGGGATGCGCCTGATTTTCACTGCCCCATAGACTTGCATAGGTCTGTGCGACCCGCGTGAATACCACGTGGGTTGCACGGACGTATAGCACGTTCGTGTTAATCCGCCCTAACGCAAACACACGGATGGGATTGAGGAGAAAACAGCCCTGTCGTTTCAGCCGTAACGGCATGTGCAGGCGCTTGAACGCCGCGTCCATTACGGACGTAACTGTAGCTGGTTTTCCATGTAGTCCATGGAAAACGGCTCCATTTACGTCTGAAGAAGTGACATGACACTTCTTTGGCGCGGGCGTCTATTTACGCGCCGTCTTTTGACAGCGACGCGTAAATATACGCCTCGTGTGAACAGACAAATATCAGCCCATTGCTTTCAATGGGCAGATGTTTGCCAACGATTTCAAGCCGTAATTTCGGACGTAATTCGGGGGTTAATACGCCCGAATTACGTCCGTAAATAGGCCGTGTGAACATACCCTTATACAGGAATAAAAAGAATGTCATCTGGGGTCCTGTATCTAAGCCTACATTGTGTTAGGCTTAGATACAGGCTCCATGTGTGACACTGTTTGTTAGACCCTGTATCTAAGCCTAACAATGTAGGCTTAGATACAGGACCCCAGAAGATCTTATCTAGTTCAGGACCAGACACCGTTTAGCCATTTTTAGCACGTGTTAGTTAAATGGCTATAACTTTTTTATTTGTTGCGCTAACGACGTTATTTTTGCGGCGTTTTTTCCGTAGACAATGCAGGTTTATTTTTTTATCGTTTTTATACACACCTTTTTTGCAATTTTAGAATTTTCATTCATAAAGTTTGAAAATAATAGTAAAAAAATAAGCTTTTTTACATTTCAGCTATTTTTTTTTGGGTAATAACATAGTTTTACCCTAAAATAGACCTTTTATTTGTGATCGTCATTGTCTACCGTAAATTTCTATATATTACATGTCTATATTAGGGTAATTGGGTCAGCGCTAGCGTTACAACAATGATTGACAGGGGGAACGGTATTTCTTGGGGTGGGTATTTTATGTGTATTTATTATTTAATTTTTTTTGTACTTTACTATTTTTTTATTATTATTGTCTGTCCCTCAAAGGTCAAAAAAGACCTTTGGGGAACATTATATATTTTTTTTCTTTTTTTTTACACCATCTTTTCCACTGTAACTGGGGCTGCACAGCAGCCCCAGTCACAGGGGAAATCAGCCCTCTCATAGTGACGATTGTCACTAATAGGGCTGTGCTGGGTCTGATTAGACCCAGCAGCAGTCCGCCACTAACGGTACCCGGTGATCATGTGACCAGTCACATGATCACCGGGAGGAATAGAGACAGCGCCGCTGCTGCTGTCTCTATTCCTATACACAGCGTTCATTGAACGCTGTGTAAAAAGACATCGGAGAAGACAGAAGCAGCGAAAGCTGCTTCTATCTTCTCCTCCGGGTCCCCGGCAGTCACTGACAGCCGGAGACCCGACATTCCCGCAGGTGCCGTCCCTCTTCACTTTTTTCACTGTGAACACGCATAGGCGCGCTCACAGTGAAAAAAAGCTGCATAGGCTGGGCGGGCACCCGCAGAAACGACACGTCTCCAGTGACGTGTCGTGTCCTATCCGAGGTCTCGCTGGGGCGAGACCATGTGATCGGGACACGACACGACAGTGGAGGAGGAAGAAAACGTGACGTCAGAAGACAGGTGATCGGAAGAAAAGAGCTGCCAGAACGGAGAACAGAAGCAAGATTGCACAGGTAAGTATATTAGGGAATATTTAATGTGTGTATTGTGTGTTTAAATTTTAAATTTTTTTTATCTCGGACAACCCCTTTAAGTAACTTAGATGTGATCTATTATAGGTGGAACTTGCGTGTCAGAGACACACAGGACACGCTGACACTGAACCCGTCAGTCCCACGCACCTGACGTGTTAAGGATTCAGCGTAAGATACAGCTGCTCTATATACAGGATACAGAGAAGCTGTATCTCAAAAAAAAATATTTTTTTTTTTTAATGAAAACAAATTATAAAGTTGCACAAAACACACTGACGGACATTTTAGATAAAAAAAAAAATCCACTTCAAAGGGGTACACAGCCTTTAATGCAAACAATCATATCTTTACTAGGGGCTATTGAGGGACTACATACAGGATTATGTGACAATAAATAGCATTATAAGTGACAGCCAGCACGGTTTTACTAAGGACAGAAGTTGTCAAACTAACCTAATCTGTTTTTATGAAGAGGTGAGCAGAAGTCTAGACAGAGGGGCCGCTGTGGATTTAGTGTTTTTGGACTTTGCAAAGGCATTTGACACTGTCCCTCATAGACGCCTAATGGGTAAATTAAGGACTATAGGTTTAGAAAATATAGTTTGTAATTGGATTGAGAATTGGCTCAAGGACCGTATCCAGAGAGTTGTGGTCAATGATTCCTACTCTGAATGGTCCCCGGTAATAAGTGGTGTACCCCAGGGTTCAGTGCTGGGACCACTATTATTCAACTTATTTATTAATGATATAGAAGATGGGATTAATAGCACTATTTCTATTTTTGCAGATGACACCAAGCTATGTAATATAGTTCAGTCTATGGAAGATGTTCATGAATTGCCGGCAGATTTAAACAAACTAAGTGTTTGGGCGTCCACTTGGCAGATGAAGTTTAATGTAGATAAATGTAAAGTTATGCATCTGGGTACCAACAACCTGCATGCATCATATGTCCTAGGGGGAGCTACACTAGCGGATTCACTTGTTGAGAAGGATCTGGGTGTACTTGTAAATCATAAACTCAATAACAGCATGCAATGTCAATCAGCTGCTTCAAAGGCCAGCAGGATATTGTCGTGTATTAAAAGAGGCATGGACTCGCAGGACAGGGATGTAATATTACCACTTTACAAAGCATTAGTGAGGCCTCATCTAGAATATGCAGTCCAGTTCTGGGCTCCAGTTCATAGAAAGGATGCCCTGGAGTTGGAAAAAATACAAAGAAGAGCAGCAAAGCTAATTAGGGGCATGGAGAATTTAAGTTATGAGGAAAGATTGAAAGAATTAAACCTATTTAGCCTTGAAAAAAGACGACTAAGGGGGGACATGATTAACTTATATAAATATATTAATGGCACATACAAAAAATATGGTGAAATCCTGTTCCTTGTAAAACCCCCTCAAAAAACAAGGGGGCACTCCCTCCGCCTGGAGAAAAAAAGGTTCAAGCTGCAGAGGCGACAAGGCTTCTTTACCGTGAGAACTGTGAATCTATGGAATAGCTTACCACAGGAGCTGGTCACAGCAGGGACAGTAGATGGCTTTAAAAAAGGGTTAGATAATTTCCTAGAACAAAAAAATATTAGCTCCTATGTGTAGAAATTTTTCCTTCCCTTTTCCCTTCCCTTGGTTGAACTTGATGGACATGTGTCTTTTTTCAGCCGTACTAACTATGTAACTATGTAACCATCGTCCAGTACAACATGCAGTTTTACCAAAAGTCGGTGCGGTTTTCAAATGATTGTTATGGTTTGCAAAAAACTGCATGGAAATTAACAATTATTTGAAAACTGCGCTGACTCGTGGGAATGCAGCATGTTGCGTGGTTTGCAGCTGTATCATTGTAAGACAGCAGCTACTATATGTATATACTGTACAGGTATGATCCCACAGGACGGATACGTTGTGTAAAAGCATACAGCGTATACGCCCTGTGCACCGCAGGGAATTCCGGAAAACTCAGCAGAAAAAATGAATACTTACCATGGCGACGCTTCCCTCCTACATCCTGCAGCCCTGGGATGACGTTTCATCCCATGTGACCGCTGCAGCCTGCGATTGGCTGCAGCGGTCACATGGATGAAACGTCATCCCAGGAGGCCAGCCCAGACAAAAAAACTGAACTGGCAAAAACACACAATTTGCTGCGGCATTTGCGACATAAAATGGTGCGTGAATTGCTGCGTTTTTCTCAATGTTGCGAGATGGAGACGTCTCCTATGAAAAACACAGCAATTCTGCACACTTTCCGTAGCGGGAATTGACATGCTGAGGTCTGTAAATTCCGCACCGCAGGTCAATTTCGGCTTGGAAATTTTACACAGTGTGTGGGGGACATTTGTTAAATGTCATCCACTATGCTGCTACTGTATTCTGCTGCGTTTTCCCGGCCGGAAAAAACGCAGCAATTCAGGAGTGTGTGGACGAGCCCTTACCACAACGAAATCCATTGGTAAAATCTGCAGTATTTAAACTACGAGTGAAATAAATACAGCTATAGCGCACTCCACTTATACACACACACACACACACACACACACACACACACACACACACACACACACACGTACCCATCAAACACACTATATACACACACTATATATACACACACATGTACACTTCACATACACTATATATACACACACATGTACACATAACATACACTATATATTTACACTCATGTACACATCACATACACTATATTTACACATACACACACACACACACACACACACACACACACACACACACACACACACACACTATATATATACACACACACACACACACACACACACACACACAGACACACTCACATGGATGTACACATCACATACACTATATATACACACACACACATGTACACATCACATACACTATATATACATCACACACACTATATAGATACCCATGTACACATCACAGACACACAAATATTCACATTACATGCACACATTATACACATATAAAGTACACATTGTAAACACACATGCACTTACTTTTATGTAGGATAATTGTGAAGGGAGTTCAGCAGTTGATGGGGGGATTCTTCACTCCAGCACTTCAGCTCACAGCCCGACATGGAGCCCGTCGACAGTCTCCCCAGGGTGTGAAGAGCAGGGAAGGGGGGCCAGAGGGGGAGATTTTACACAGGGAGATTTAGTAATAGCAGCACAGATCACGGCTGCTATTACAGTCGGACGGCAGTTCTTAGCAGCTGTGCCAGCCGCCCCCTTACAAAGGCTGTACCCTGCCGCCCGAGCCGACACTGATCGTTTGGACGGCCAGCAGGCGGCCCACTGCTCAGCGGCCCGTCTGGCATTTGCCAGAACTGCCAGACGGCCAGTCCGGCCCTGCCCCTCCCTCCAGCTTTAGTTTCACAATGTGTGAAGCAGCTTCATCCTGATAGGACAGCATCAGAGGCTGTGAGGTAGCTCCACCTCAGGAGAATCGCTGCTGTTACCTCCCACTTGTCTAATAAAGGCTCATTTACATATTTAGAAAAATGCTCATAACTTTGCAAAAAATAAACTTTAGAAAAAAACAACAAATCACACTGTAGTTATCAGCAGCAAAGCGTTTATTAGATTAGTTAGGAGATAAGGAATTGATAAACTGGTGACAGATCCTCTTTAACAAACCTCTCACCACTCACAGTGTATAAAATTCACAGGGGATTCTAAGCATACCCTATCTGTTGGGAAAATGAATCGGATTTCATTTATTGCTATGCAAAGAGTGAAATCTGCAGATATTTTTGCAACAAAATCCACGTGTAACAAGTGTGGAATTCATTGCGGATTATGGTGCGGCTCTTTAGGTTGCTTCCAGTGTGTCATTTCTATGATGTGTTTGAACTTAGCCTTATAGTAGTCATTTCTAAGCATAAGGCCTTATTCACAAAACGGGGGAACCTCGGACGTGAAGAACATCACTTTTTTCACGTGTGAGTGCCCCCATGTTCGTGTGAATCTAGCCTAAGTATAAGTTATACAGCATTATAACAATCTGTACTGGTGAACCATGGGCAAACCTAAAGCATATATACACACATTTTATTTGGAAGTTGCAAATTAATTTAACACTATAGAAAACAATAGAAAACAATGATTTTTTTTTTCCTTTTTGAAACAGATTGTTTTTCATTTAGAAGCCAGCAGGTGGTGTAATAATAATAGGAATCAAGGCCAGAAAGTTGTCAGGCTCCAGCTTAGAAGACGATCAAGTGCAATTTCACAAAAAAGTATAATAAGAGCATTACAGGACAATAGACTACCTTACAGATCTATATAAAATGTAGCCAACAAGAAGGAACAGTGGTTGCATCCAAACAAAGGATAATAAAGGAAACATAATAAAATACACGTGTATGTGTGTTTACATAAATATGTGATACAAGACATACCTCCCAAGATTTAAATCTTCATTCGTGGGACATTTTCAACCCACAAAACCTCTAAGAAACGCCCACTTTGGGGCATATTTGTATAAGACACACCTCTTTGACGTCTCATGAAAAAAAGGGATATAACACCATCTCTGTCTTTTGCATCAAGCTATTAGGTGTAGAATTGTATGCACACAGGCCCACATTTATTATTCAGTTTCAGTCTGATTTTGGCGGAAAATACACAGCTTAAAAAGTTTATCTTCTGACTTAAAGAAAAACAAAAAAAAACAGGCGAGAAAAAATAGACATGGACTATCTGTAAATGCACTTTTTAGACTCATTTATCAAAGACAAAGCTTAAAAAAGATGCACATTAGTGGCACAAATGTACGGGTGCTTATAGCAGTCGTAAATAGTAATTCAAGCCATTAGACAATTGTAGATTTATTTAAAGGTGTTTTCAAGGCACAGAAAATTATACATAAATCAATTTATCATTCAAAAGATAATAACTTATAAATATCCATCTTGATTCCCAATGCAGCACTTTGTGACATCATATCTCACTCCTACTGTTGCCAGAAGTTCAGTAGTTCCTCATCTTGTATTGATGTGTTGTCTCAGTTTGTCTGCACTATGAGCAGGACTAAGGCTCTATGCCCACTCCATTTTTTTCCTTCAGGGTGCTATCCATTGTTGTCAATGATAGCACCCTTAACCCATTCATTTCAATGCGGCCATGCACACTTCCGTTGTTTTAACGAAACCGTTGAGCCGTTCCGTCAAAAGTAGGGCAGGTCCTACTCCTGCCCGGTTTTAATGGAACAGTCTCGGCCTTCTCATTGAATTTGGTCCGTGAAACAATGGGCTGCACGCAGAAGCCGTCCGCATGCAGCCCGTGTGTGACGGGACCGTCAATAACGGACGTTCAACGGCCGACGGAAGCGTGCATGAGGCCTATCCCTCCCTTCACTGACGACAAATCATTGCAAACGTGGGCTTATCTTATCTTCCTATACAAAGCCCGGCATTGGAAAGCAAGATATATATTAGTAAGTTATTAGCTTTTGGATGATGGATTGATTTATGTAAAATTTTCTGTGCCCGGAAAATTCGTTATCAATTGACTGCAATCCTTGATAACTATCCAGCCCACGGGCCCTATCGCAGTTGCGTGGTCTTCCTCAATTGGTGATTTTTACTGCTTGCAAACTGCATAGATAAATGTATGTGCCCAAATGTATGTACAGATGTAGCAAGTGCCAAGTTAACACAGGCTGCGCTACTCTATTTATGTACGTTATAATATTGTTCTAGAATGGTGAGTTACGTAAAAGTCCTAGCTCACCATGGTGTCCTACGGAAATAGAGTAGTGCGCCATTTGGCAAGTTGGTGCTTGCTAAATCTGTTTCAGTTATTTTGTTGCCTTAATGAACTGGGCAGAAACATGAAAAATAAGCATTTTCGTATACGATTCTTATCTGTTTTCTATGCATTAGCTATTCCTCAGCATCACTTGCATTCTGTTCTTCAAATCGTTTTTTTGTACGATTTTTTTTATGCTAAAAAAGTAAGGGATGTCATTTAACTCTCATTAGAATATGTTGTCCTTACACAACACACCTATTGCATCGAGTAGTGGCAGCACAAAACATTCACATGTATATCAGGGACCTCAAATATCATTGTCCTATTGTTCTGTGACCGCAAAAGGAACTGTTACTTTAATAGTGTTTTATGTACCTGACAAGTGACTGGGAAACACATTCTTTGAACTTATATGATGTGACATTTCTGGTTAAGGAAGGAAAAACAAGTGTTTGATTGCCTTCCTTTTTTGAAGTAGACTCCCAGCTTGAAATATTAATTAGTTTGCCATAAAATCTTATAATACCTATATTCAACAACAAATTTATTGACTTTTACCCACCTACATAGCACTATGACCATTCTAGAAATGTGGCTGAAAAAATGTGATGCGTGTAATGGTAAGTATTAGTCTTCTGGTCTTTTGAGTGCTCAACAATTTTTATGCCATAGAAAATGTTTAACAAAAAATAAAAATGTGGTGCTTAGGCTCTATTCACATCTGCGAAGCCCCTGTATAACATTTCGTTGTTTTGGACATATAAAATAGCACAACATGCAGCACTATTTTGTATGGCAAAACAACGGACGGAAACCTGACGAAAACCAATAAATTGGGTTCCGTCGGACACCGTTGTTGTTCGTCATGCAATGGATCCGATTCTTCAGTTTTTCTGATTAATCTGTTTCTATGATGGAACAGAATAACTGAAAACCTAGCGCAGATGTGAACATAGTCTTAGTTGCATTATGTAAAGCAATGCTAGGTATTTAGAGGACTAGCTTGAAGCTACTGTGCCCTAAAGTAAAATCTGTAACAGGGCCCCCCTCCTCCATGTGCCATTTATAATACAGGTGTCTTTTTTTTTGTGGTTGAGGGGTCTCTTTGGGCTTGGGTCTGAGTGTGAAGACTACCTCTGCACCTTATATATCTAGAGATATAGCAGTAGCCACTTTGAATGAGAACGGAGGCACTACGCAAAAAGAGCTATGCTATTGATGTATCATGCCGGCAGTTAATTTGGTCAATTTGTACATCCCTGAAGGTATTTCATGAAAAAGATTACATTTCAAAGGAAGGAACTTAAAAGGTTTTTCCCAAGTTGAGTCATATTTTTTTTTTAAATGCATCCTAAACCTAAATAAAATTCTAAATCTAGTGTTGTAAAAATTTGTAAAAAATTCCTTCCCTAACTACCTTTTTTTCCAGCTAGATAGCGTTAATCAGCACACTGACATCCTCTCCTAAGCACGGAGAGGATATCATTGCGCAAGCGCGGCCACCACTAGAGGAAAACAGTGTTGGCCGGATGCCTGGACAATGAGGAAGAAACAAAGATGCAACGAACAAGACTTTGAGAGGAAATCCCAGGAAAAGTACATCATTTAGAAAAATAAAGGTAATTACAAAAATGTATATCTTTGCATGGTTGAGCAAAATAAATAGAATTATAAAGATGGGAATAACCCTTTAAGTATGGTAGAGATCTTTAAAATATACAGATTTTTACATACATCACCGGGTTCATATTTATCTACAAGACTTGATTAAAGTTTTAACCCCTTAATACCGAAGGTGTTTTAAGCCTTAGTGACAAGAGCAATTTTCGCAGTTTTGCTATTCACAGATGTAACGCAGTATAACTCTATAGGTGTTTTATGTATCGATGTGAATTTTGCACTGTTTTCTTGGGGCATGTAGTGCTTCCTTTTTGTGGTATATATCTATAGGTAACATTTTTATTACTTTTTTATAGCCGTGGAAAGACAGAAAAAAAAGAAAAATTTAGATTTTTTATCATTTAAAATGTAACAGTTTGAAAATAAAAGTAATTGTATCATACAAATGTATTGAAATATATTTTTTCATTTATCCTGATCATAAGGACACCTGACTTGGACGTGTGTGGTTAATTTTTTTGGACCAAAAATATAGTATAAAACACAAATGCCCCTTTTTTCAATTGCGCACAAATATGTCTTCTCAGTGTGTGTGGGTTGAAACGTTGCCTTACTTTTGCGGATGTTTTGACAATAAATATAATGTTTAATTGAAGACCTGGAGATGTGTGCTGTTGTCCTACCACTTTTTTGAGGATATCCTGTGGATATGTCATAAATGTCCTTCATTGTAAAACCCCTTTAGCTGAAAAAAAGGCGAATATAATAAAAGCTAAATATATCTATTGAATATATATATATATATATATATATATATATATATATAGCAGAAGAAAATTTGCAGCACTCCAACATGAAAAAAATGGTGGTTTATTCAATCCAAACTAACAGCAACGTTTCAATCCTACAATAGGATCTTTATCAAGCCTAGTGACACATCTACTCAGCAAGTTTATATATGTTTGAGACTCTTTTACATAATTAGTCTCATTATAAAACAATCAAATACAAAGTGTATGAAAACAAACATCATATATTGTGTACGGTATCATCATAAACATAGACATGATACAGAAAATACAGAAGTGTGTATGTGACATCGTGAATAACAATACATAATAACAAAAACATTAAAAACAACTGATTACATTATAATCATTTATGCAGCA
This sequence comes from Rhinoderma darwinii, assembly GCF_050947455.1. NCBI lineage: Eukaryota > Metazoa > Chordata > Amphibia > Anura > Rhinodermatidae > Rhinoderma > Rhinoderma darwinii. Next base: position 144,397,879 of record NC_134688.1, on the reverse strand, counting down.
GTGGTGTAAAATCCATTGGCATATCCTCACTCACCAATCAGAACTTCAGACTCAACTACTCCATTCAAGTGTGTTGCAGCACTCTGCTGCATCCCTCGTGGTAATTGAAATTCGACACATCAGTGTAATCCCCCGAGGCGGAAGTAAATCATCACTCCGCAGCAGAGAGCATAGATCGCATCCATATGATGTAATGCGTGTCAATGCGTTCCACTGAGTCGCCCCATGTATCATGGCATCGTAAGTTGCTAAGCAACTGCTGTAACATTACTATAAACATCCATTGACACGGCTATGTCAGTCAAAAAGTCATGAATGTAAAAAATACAGATATATTAGTAAATGCTCCCTATAGTAAGTGATGGAGATATTAGGAATATCTAAAAGTAGCTTTATATCGGCTTTTAAAGATGATCCACACGTGGGTTCAAAGACCTCTGTATACAACCAAGTACTCAGAACGATCTTGTTCCCAGAGTTATGGGACCACATAGTCACGTCTTCACGTGTCCAGGATGTCACATTATCCTCATACGTGTAACGGACCCATATTATCACACTAGTGATATGATATATCATAAGACAAAAGAATGCATGAGAATCCCTCTCGCTTTTAATATCTCTCTATCACTTAGAAACCTAATAGGAGACTAGAAACAATTCAACAAATAATAAACATATTTTATTGATGCAATAAGACTTGATGCATTGAACATAGCCCCGTCAAATATCATAGTACAATAACATTGAAAAATAATTAAAGAAGTTCCGAAGTTCTGTTGGGAGTGGTATTCCAATCTAAAAAAATACAAAACATAATTGTTTTTAGTATTTATAAGACATTGACAGTAAATATGAGATATAGATATTGATATTAATGTGTCAACAATCATCATACTGAAGAGAACATCAAGAGAACACGAGGGAACGGAGCTCATGAGGCTATTCTATCTACAACAAATTCTACATTAAGTCCACAAGGTTTTAAGGAGTTCAGTAAAAATATCCATCTTAATTCTTTTTTGTGTAAAACCAGATGGCGATCACCACCAAATTGTAATGGAGGAACATGGTCCAGAATCATAAATGTTAGATCCCTTTCATTGTGACCATGTTCCGAAAAATGTTTAGCTACAGGTAAATCAAGTTTCTTTTTACGTATAGAAAAACGGTGATTGTTTAGACGAGTTTTAAAGGAACAGGTGGTTTCACCCACATAAAGGAGGCCACAGGGACACCATAGCACATGTATGACCCACTCTGAGTCACAGGTGAAATTGTGTTTAATTTTAAACTGTTGTCCAGTCAACGGATGTCTAAAAAATTCCCCTTTGCACATCAAAGCACAATTAACACATCTGTAACATGGAATATTGCCAGGTTTTAGTGGTTTAAAAATAGGTTGTGTCGTTTTCTTATGATCTGGCATTCTGGTTTTCACCAGTCTATCTCGAAGATTTTGTGGGCGTCTATAGGACATAAGTGGATCATTATTCAATACATCAATGTGTCCAAAACTATTGCTAATAATTGGCCAATGTCTATTCATAATTTTGGAAATGTCTCCACTTCTATCATTATAAGTAGAGATAAATGGAATACGTTTCCGTTTTCCATGCGCTGACGGTTTTTTAGACTGCAATAAACTGTCCCTCGCTACATTATCAATCTTCTTTCTATGTGTCCACAGTAATGTTTTGGGGTAACCTCTTTGTAAAAAGTTACTAACCATAGTGTCTAAAGATATATCAAGATCCTCCTGTCTGTCGGTATTGCGTTTGGCCCTAATCATTTGGCTGTACGGCAAGGACCTTACCATACTTCTCGGATGGCAACTATCAAATCGTAACAGAGTGTTCCTATCGGTCTCTTTCGTGTACATTTTAGTTCTAATTATATTATTCACAATAGATACAGTAACATCCAAGAATTGGATATTATCCATAGAATGTATCATCGTAAATTGAATATCATCATCTATTGAATTAAGAAACCTATGAAAATCAATTAATGTAGTGACAGTGTCAGTCCAAATGAGGAAGATGTCATCTATGTATCGCCACCACTTCAAAACATGTGAGAAGTGGTGGGATACATAGACCGACCCCTCCTCAATGTTGTCCATGAAAATGTTGGCGTACGTGGGAGCCATGTTAGACCCCATGGCCGTTCCTTTCAACTGAATATAATAACTCTCTTTGAATATGAAATAGTTAGATGTCAAAATAAGTTCCACTAATGAAATAATAAACTCACAAGTAGCATTGTCATAGTCAGAAGTCAATAATTTACGTCGTACAGCATCAAGACCCTTGTTGTGATCAATCGAGGTATAAAGAGATGTAACATCAAAGGAGACCAAAATGGACCCCTCTGGTAGTTTTATAGATTTTAATTTCTGTAGAAAATCAGTGGTGTCTCTAATATAAGATTTGGAGTTAATAGCAAAATTTCTCAGCACTTTGTCCACAAAGATAGAGATGTTACTTATTAATGAGCCCCGGCCAGATACAATAGGGCGACCTGGTGGGTTCATTAAATCTTTGTGGATTTTTGGTAATATATATAAGCAAGGAGTAACAGGAAATTCAACAGTGAGAAATTTATGTAGCATTTGATCAATTATATCTTCATCTAGAGCTGTTTTAATAAGTGAAGTAATTCTTTTTGAAATATCCTGTCTAGGATCATTTTTTAGTACTCTATATACATTGGTATCTGCTAGTTGTCTGTAACATTCTCTCAAGTACATATCTGAATCCATAACCACGATTGCTCCACCCTTATCAGCAGGTTTTATAGTGAGATCATGGTTATGGATCAACTCATCTAATGCCACCATATCAAGAGTAGTCATATTAGGCTGTTTAAAGCTCAATTCACACGTTTGAGACCTAAGTAAAGCAATATCTTTCTGTACTAGTTCTCTAAAGGTTTCTATCGCATGTGATGCTATAGGAGGTTGGAACACACTCTTATTAAATAACCCCAGTTTTTTAAGTGATAGTATCGGAAGGGTATCCTGTATTACTGTATTAACCGGTTGTGTTTCAAACCAGACCTTCAATTTAATAGATCTGACAAAACTGTAAATATCCAACTCTAATTGAAACCAATCAATATGCTGATTAGGGCAAAATGACAACCCTTTTGATAATAATTGTAATTGTGTATGAGACAATTGATGTTGAGAGATATTTACCACTGTGGTTTGGGCAGAGTCCTCTTGGTGCTGTCCTGCACCGGTTTCTGCCCTTTCTGATGAGTAGATTTTTGAAAACGGGTTCTTCCTTCCTCTGCTTCTCCTACGACCTGCTCGTCTGGTTTTCTTCTTTTTGATTTGTCCAGTGGGCTGGAATCTAAAAAATCTTCATTATTACTTGGAGGATATTTCTTAGTATGGAATTGATTACGGGAATCGCTTTTATTGAAAGCCGGTTCATTGCTTCTTTTGTTGTCACGTCTAAAGGCTCCATCAGCATAATTGAGAGAATTGTCCCAAGTGTAAACACGTCCCATAGAATAATCTGTTTGATCACGGAACCATTTCTTCTTTTTGGTTTCTTCTATATCCATCCTCACTTTATTGAGCGTCATACGTAATTTCTCCATGTGTACATTAAAATCATCAGTTTGCACCAACGTTTTGAGTGTGTTCTCCAAATCTTGTACTTTCACCCTTAAAGATCTCAGATCTCTCTGCAAAAAATCCATATTAAGTAATATGGTTTCCAAGGCATATTTGCTTGCGAGTTGCTCATTTTTATTCCTGAACTCTTCGTGTTGCATATGCATCGTTGGTTTAAGTAAAATTCTCATCCCCCGTGGGATCATGTTGTTTCTATAGTATTGTCCCAATGTGAGTAGATGTAATTCAACATTAATCAGACGTCGTGACTCAAATTCCAGATTTCTCTTGATGTCAGTAATAGAAGGAACACTTAAAAATGACACATCACCCTCCGCTCCACTCAGGATTCTTTCAATGTCCTCTTCAGTAAAAACAGCAGCAGTATTGGATGAAACATTCCCAGCAGGTATATTGACCTGCTCCATGTTAAACGAGTAAATGATGGTTGAAAAAACGTGGTGCAAGCTAATGGAATCCAGATATAGCACACAAGAAGACAGCAGCACTCACTAATGAATAATCGACCAGGTGCCCAGCAAAACGTCCCGATCCTAGGACGTATAATGATATATAGCAGAAGAAAATTTGCAGCACTCCAACATGAAAAAAATGGTGGTTTATTCAATCCAAACTAACAGCAACGTTTCAATCCTACAATAGGATCTTTATCAAGCCTAGTGACACATCTACTCAGCAAGTTTATATATGTTTGAGACTCTTTTACATAATTAGTCTCATTATAAAACAATCAAATACAAAGTGTATGAAAACAAACATCATATATTGTGTACGGTATCATCATAAACATAGACATGATACAGAAAATACAGAAGTGTGTATGTGACATCGTGAATAACAATACATAATAACAAAAACATTAAAAACAACTGATTACATTATAATCATTTATGCAGCAGTGGTGTAAAATCCATTGGCATATCCTCACTCACCAATCAGAACTTCAGACTCAACTACTCCATTCAAGTGTGTTGCAGCACTCTGCTGCATCCCTCGTGGTAATTGAAATTCGACACATCAGTGTAATCCCCCGAGGCGGAAGTAAATCATCACTCCGCAGCAGAGAGCATAGATCGCATCCATATGATGTAATGCGTGTCAATGCGTTCCACTGAGTCGCCCCATGTATCATGGCATCGTAAGTTGCTAAGCAACTGCTGTAACATTACTATAAACATCCATTGACACGGCTATGTCAGTCAAAAAGTCATGAATGTAAAAAATACAGATATATTAGTAAATGCTCCCTATAGTAAGTGATGGAGATATTAGGAATATCTAAAAGTAGCTTTATATCGGCTTTTAAAGATGATCCACACGTGGGTTCAAAGACCTCTGTATACAACCAAGTACTCAGAACGATCTTGTTCCCAGAGTTATGGGACCACATAGTCACGTCTTCACGTCAATTGTCTCATACACAATTACAATTATTATCAAAAGGGTTGTCATTTTGCCCTAATCAGCATATTGATTGGTTTCAATTAGAGTTGGATATTTACAGTTTTGTCAGATCTATTAAATTGAAGGTCTGGTTTGAAACACAACCGGTTAATACAGTAATACAGGATACCCTTCCGATACTATCACTTAAAAAACTGGGGTTATTTAATAAGAGTGTGTTCCAACCTCCTATAGCATCACATGCGATAGAAACCTTTAGAGAACTAGTACAGAAAGATATTGCTTTACTTAGGTCTCAAACGTGTGAATTGAGCTTTAAACAGCCTAATATGACTACTCTTGATATGGTGGCATTAGATGAGTTGATCCATAACCATGATCTCACTATAAAACCTGCTGATAAGGGTGGAGCAATCGTGGTTATGGATTCAGATATGTACTTGAGAGAATGTTACAGACAACTAGCAGATACCAATGTATATAGAGTACTAAAAAATGATCCTAGACAGGATATTTCAAAAAGAATTACTTCACTTATTAAAACAGCTCTAGATGAAGATATAATTGATCAAATGCTACATAAATTTCTCACTGTTGAATTTCCTGTTACTCCTTGCTTATATATATTACCAAAAATCCACAAAGATTTAATGAACCCACCAGGTCGCCCTATTGTATCTGGCCGGGGCTCATTAATAAGTAACATCTCTATCTTTGTGGACAAAGTGCTGAGAAATTTTGCTATTAACTCCAAATCTTATATTAGAGACACCACTGATTTTCTACAGAAATTAAAATCTATAAAACTACCAGAGGGGTCCATTTTGGTCTCCTTTGATGTTACATCTCTTTATACCTCGATTGATCACAACAAGGGTCTTGATGCTGTACGACGTAAATTATTGACTTCTGACTATGACAATGCTACTTGTGAGTTTATTATTTCATTAGTGGAACTTATTTTGACATCTAACTATTTCATATTCAAAGAGAGTTATTATATTCAGTTGAAAGGAACGGCCATGGGGTCTAACATGGCTCCCACGTACGCCAACATTTTCATGGACAACATTGAGGAGGGGTCGGTCTATGTATCCCACCACTTCTCACATGTTTTGAAGTGGTGGCGATACATAGATGACATCTTCCTCATTTGGACTGACACTGTCACTACATTAATTGATTTTCATAGGTTTCTTAATTCAATAGATGATGATATTCAATTTACGATGATACATTCTATGGATAATATCCAATTCTTGGATGTTACTGTATCTATTGTGAATAATATAATTAGAACTAAAATGTACACGAAAGAGACCGATAGGAACACTCTGTTACGATTTGATAGTTGCCATCCGAGAAGTATGGTAAGGTCCTTGCCGTACAGCCAAATGATTAGGGCCAAACGCAATACCGACAGACAGGAGGATCTTGATATATCTTTAGACACTATGGTTAGTAACTTTTTACAAAGAGGTTACCCCAAAACATTACTGTGGACACATAGAAAGAAGATTGATAATGTAGCGAGGGACAGTTTATTGCAGTCTAAAAAACCGTCAGCGCATGGAAAACGGAAACGTATTCCATTTATCTCTACTTATAATGATAGAAGTGGAGACATTTCCAAAATTATGAATAGACATTGGCCAATTATTAGCAATAGTTTTGGACACATTGATGTATTGAATAATGATCCACTTATGTCCTATAGACGCCCACAAAATCTTCGAGATAGACTGGTGAAAACCAGAATGCCAGATCATAAGAAAACGACACAACCTATTTTTAAACCACTAAAACCTGGCAATATTCCATGTTACAGATGTGTTAATTGTGCTTTGATGTGCAAAGGGGAATTTTTTAGACATCCGTTGACTGGACAACAGTTTAAAATTAAACACAATTTCACCTGTGACTCAGAGTGGGTCATATATGTGCTATGGTGTCCCTGTGGCCTCCTTTATGTGGGTGAAACCACCTGTTCCTTTAAAACTCGTCTAAACAATCACCGTTTTTCTATACGTAAAAAGAAACTTGATTTACCTGTAGCTAAACATTTTTCGGAACATGGTCACAATGAAAGGGATCTAACATTTATGATTCTGGACCATGTTCCTCCATTACAATTTGGTGGTGATCGCCATCTGGTTTTACACAAAAAAGAATTAAGATGGATATTTTTACTGAACTCCTTAAAACCTTGTGGACTTAATGTAGAATTTGTTGTAGATAGAATAGCCTCATGAGCTCCGTTCCCTCGTGTTCTCTTGATGTTCTCTTCAGTATGATGATTGTTGACACATTAATATCAATATCTATATCTCATATTTACTGTCAATGTCTTATAAATACTAAAAACAATTATGTTTTGTATTTTTTTAGATTGGAATACCACTCCCAACAGAACTTCGGAACTTCTTTAATTATTTTTCAATGTTATTGTACTATGATATTTGACGGGGCTATGTTCAATGCATCAAGTCTTATTGCATCAATAAAATATGTTTATTATTTGTTGAATTGTTTCTAGTCTCCTATTAGGTTTCTAAGTGATAGAGAGATATTAAAAGCGAGAGGGATTCTCATGCATTCTTTTGTCTTATGATATATCATATCACTAGTGTGATAATATGGGTCCGTTACACGTATGAGGATAATGTGACATCCTGGACACGTGAAGACGTGACTATGTGGTCCCATAACTCTGGGAACAAGATCGTTCTGAGTACTTGGTTGTATACAGAGGTCTTTGAACCCACGTGTGGATCATCTTTAAAAGCCGATATAAAGCTACTTTTAGATATTCCTAATATCTCCATCACTTACTATAGGGAGCATTTACTAATATATCTGTATTTTTTACATTCATGACTTTTTGACTGACATAGCCGTGTCAATGGATGTTTATAGTAATGTTACAGCAGTTGCTTAGCAACTTACGATGCCATGATACATGGGGCGACTCAGTGGAACGCATTGACACGCATTACATCATATGGATGCGATCTATGCTCTCTGCTGCGGAGTGATGATTTACTTCCGCCTCGGGGGATTACACTGATGTGTCGAATTTCAATTACCACGAGGGATGCAGCAGAGTGCTGCAACACACTTGAATGGAGTAGTTGAGTCTGAAGTTCTGATTGGTGAGTGAGGATATGCCAATGGATTTTACACCACTGCTGCATAAATGATTATAATGTAATCAGTTGTTTTTAATGTTTTTGTTATTATGTATTGTTATTCACGATGTCACATACACACTTCTGTATTTTCTGTATCATGTCTATGTTTATGATGATACCGTACACAATATATGATGTTTGTTTTCATACACTTTGTATTTGATTGTTTTATAATGAGACTAATTATGTAAAAGAGTCTCAAACATATATAAACTTGCTGAGTAGATGTGTCACTAGGCTTGATAAAGATCCTATTGTAGGATTGAAACGTTGCTGTTAGTTTGGATTGAATAAACCACCATTTTTTTCATGTTGGAGTGCTGCAAATTTTCTTCTGCTATATATCATTATACGTCCTAGGATCGGGACGTTTTGCTGGGCACCTGGTCGATTATTCATTAGTGAGTGCTGCTGTCTTCTTGTGTGCTATATATATATATATATATATATATATATACTTATTTGATAAAATACATAAGTAAATGACAAAGATGAATAAATATTTCTATGTATATATATATATATATATATATATATATATATATATGCACACATATATATATATATATATATATATATATATATACTCAGATTTTTTTTAACTTAATTTTGCAAACAACTTCTGACAGTGTGTGTATAGTATGTTGAAATTACCAATATTATATATAATGTCATAAGAGTTGATAAAGTAATAGAACATTTGATGCAAAATGAGGTTAAAATCTTCATACCAGTGCAGGCAATGTATTATGTGTTCACAAATATCTTTTGAGCTTATTTCATTTTGAATTACAGGGTTCCCTGATCTGTCTGTTAAACCACTAGCTTCATACATGCTTTGCCAATATGTCTCCTTGTAGTCCTAACAGAATTTATAATGAAATACATACAAAGTATACCAATAAATTTATATAGTAACCATACCAAAGAAATGAAAACTCATTCTTCTTGGTAACCATAAAATTACCTTCTGTTAGCTCTCAGCAAGTGAATTATGGTTTCATCACTTAGAGGAGCTAGAAAAAACAAAATTGCACAATTCCCATTCCTAGTTGACTGTTGTAATATTGTCCTCCCTGACTTACTGCACGGCTTGTATACTTAAAAAATATCTACAGTATGTACTTGTCTCCCAGTTCTAGTCTTTGTGGATAAGGTTTAGTTATGAGCATGAACTTCTTTTAATCTTACAAAGGACATCAATCTTTAGAATTTTTTGTTCCTACATAAATAAGGTTGATGCGGACAAAATTTTAACATATAAACAATTTGTATTAAATCTATATTTTTCCCATGAGAAGATTTATAGTCATATAAATTACAACACTTACTGCATTGCGTAATTCAAGATATTCAGTGGAGAGTTGTCATTTGGCAAAAAATAAAAATGACACTTGAATACTGATGTCCCTGGAAGACGAGAACAGATTTGATTGGCTTAAAGGGTAATTGAAGTCGGAATAGCACATAATATAATATGGGAGATATATTGCATATGATATGGAGTTGCGCTATAATTACAACTATTGGCTAAACGTGAAGTATTATATAGATAAAGTATTTACGATTGTTAAACTAATGGATCCAATGCATGTGTTCTGTGGCTCTTATAGAGAGAAAAAAAAGAGAGACCTATTTTATAAGAAATGAAAAGCATGATTAACTAATTATGTAAGAAATATATAGGTATGGCCCTTAAAGAGTGTTTCTCCTCTTTTTTTTTTTTGTGTGTGCAGTGGGGTGGTCAAGGGTGGGGATGGCGGAATTGAAAGTTAAAGGAAAAGTGGACCTTTTTTTTTTAATGAATGTTGTATGAACATTTTTGTATCTTTTATAAGTTAAAAAAAAAGCACATAGATGTAAAACTTTGCATGTGTACAAAGTTCCCTATTCAAGGAGTAAAAACTCAGAAAAGTTTAAAGCCCTTGAACTCTATTATAGGATCCCATATTTGTGAAGAAAAAATAAAATAACAGTGCTCCTGAAAAAAATTAAAAGCTCATAGTTGTTTCAAATTTGAATAGTATAATTTAAAGGAAATAGGATATATCGAGACAACAAATAAATAGCCGTTCCCTAATATAGGGTTAACACTATATATACTCCCAAAAGACACACTCTGAAAATAGCATAAAGAGTTGTTGAAAATGTTATAATTGTGGTTGCCCTGCAGACTCAAGCTATTTTATAGCATCTTTTTAGGCTGGATTCACACATAACACCAGGACAGTCGGAGCAAAGGTAGCAGTCGTAGCCAGGGACTTAGTGCCTGAGGAGGCCTAAAGGCTTTTCTGTCACGTGAGAAGAACCCGGTATTATAAATGGGACATGGTAGGTAGAGAAATCGTGAAAGTTCTGGGTGTTGCAACTGTAATACGGTTCCTAAAATATGGATGTATTAAAGCTGTGTGAAAGCTGTGTATTAAAGCTGGCCTTAGTCTGCTTTGGGATCTGCACGGCAAAAGTAAAGAGTTGGGTAAATTTTGATTTATAATATTTTTAACATTTTGAAATACAGTATGTGTTATTAATTGATCAATGTAATGTTTGAACCATAACTCAAGAGGTTGTTCACAATTAGTTAATTTATGAGTAACCACAAAATGAAACACATAATTTACTTATTATGTTGTTATTGTCTTGGCTTTGTTTAGATCAGGGGTCTTAACCCCTTAATGACCAGCCTATTTTAGACCTTAATGACCAAGCTATTTTTTAAAGTTTTTCCATCGTCGCATTCCAAGAGCTATAACGTTTTTATTTTTGCGTCGACATAGCTGTATATGGTCTTGTTTTTTGCGGGACAAGTTGTATTTTTTAATAGCACCATTTTGGGGGACATATTATTTATTGATTAACTTTTATTAACTTTTTTTGGGGGGGAATAGAAAAAAATCTGAAATTTCGACACACTTTTTTGCGTCCTAAATCTACGCCGTTTACCGTGTAGTATAAATAACACAATAAGTTTATTCAGCGGGTTGTTACGATTGCAACAATACCAAATTTGTATAGTTTTTGTATGTTTTACTACTTTTACACAGTAAAAACGCTTTTTTTTCAAAATTATTTGTTTTTGTGTCTCCATATTTGAAGAGCCGTAACGTTTTTATTTTTTCGCCGATGCAGTTGTGTGAGGGCTTTTTTTTTGCGGGAAGATTTGTAGTTTTTATTGGTACCATTTTGGAGTAGATGCGACTTTTTGATCACTTTTTAATCACATTTTTTTAAAGTCAGGATTCACAGAAAACAGCAATTTGTCCGTCGTTTTTTATTTTATTTTTTACGACGTTCACCGTGCGGGTTAAGTAATGTAATAGATTTGTAGTTGTGGTTGTGTAACTTTTTAACTTTATTTGGTTTTTTTTAATACTAAAGCAGTTTGTAAGGGGAAAAAGTGGGTTTTTCATTTTTTTTTCAAATTTTTTTTTTTATTAACTTTATTAAACTTTTTTTTTCACTTTTTTACTAGTCCCATTAGGGGACTTCACTATGCGATGGTCCGATCGCATTTATAATACACTGCAATACTTCTGTATTGCAGTGTATTGTGCCTGTCCGTTTAAAATCAGCTGCTTCAAAGGCCAGCAGGATATTGTCGTGTATTAAAAGAGGCATGGACTCGCGGGACAGGGATGTAATAATGCCACTTTACAAAGCATTAGTGAGGCCTCATCTAGAATATGCAGTTCAGTTCTGGGCTCCAGTTCATAGAAAGGATGCCCTGGAGTTGGAAAAAATACAAAGAAGAGCAACGAAGCTAATAAGGGGCATGGAGAATTTAAGTTATGAGGAAAGATTAAACCTATTTAGCCTTGAAAAAAGAAGACTAAGGGGGGACATGATTAACTTGTATAAATATATTAATGGCACATACAAAAAATATGGTGAAATCCTGTTCCTTGTAAAACCCCCTCAAAAAACAAGGGGGCACTCCCTCCGTCTGGAGAAAAAAAGGTTCAAGCTGCAGAGGCGACAAGGCTTCTTTACAGTGAGAACTGTGAATTTATGGAATAGCCTACCGCAGGAGCTGGTCACAGCAGGGACAGTAGATGGCTTTAAAAAAGGGTTAGATAATTTCCTAGAACAAAAAAATATTAGCTCCTATGTGTAGAAATTTTTCCTTCCCTTTTCCCTTCCCTTGGTTGAACTTGATGGACATGTGTCTTTTTTCAGCCGTACTAACTATGTAACTATGTAACTATGTAAGGCATCTGCTAGGTCATGCCTGCGGCATGATCTAGCAGGCATTCATTACAGGCAGACCTGGGGGCCTTTATTAGGCCCCCGGCTGCCATTGGAGACACAGAAACTCGGCGATCGTATCGCCGGGAGTCGGTGGGATGAGAGGGAGCTCCCTCCCTCTCTCCAAAACCACTCAGATGCGGTGCTCGCTATTGAGCACCGCATCTGAGGGGTTAAACGGGTGAGATCGATACTGATATCGATCTCACACGGCAGAGCAGGGACGCCCCCAGCCCTCAGCTGCATCTGGCAGCTGAGAGCAGGGAGATTTGACAGCTCCCTGCTCTGTTTACTTATTCCGATGCCACGACGTAAAAAGTCTATGGCATCGGAATTAGGCCCGTTAGTGACCGACGTAAAAAGACTATGGGTCGGTCACTAACGGGTTAAACATGTGGCCCACGGGACGCATGCGGCCCCTGAGGCTGTCATCTGCGGCCCGCGGGTGGGAACCGAAGCTCCCAAGACATCCTGACGGCGGGACAACAGAGAGCAGGCCAAAGGTGGTGCGCAGAACACCCCCCTGTAGAAAGTGCCCCCCCTGTACATATCGCCCACAATGCCCCCTGTACATAGTGCCACCTGTCAACAACGCTACACCCCTCTCCCTGTAGATAGCTCCATTGTGGCTCCCTCTAGGAGTGGAATCCCCAACCAGAGCATTGTCAATGCTCTGGTAGGTGATTCCGCTCTTAGAGGTGGCCCCTGATGCCACTATCCTTATATGGACAGTGACGGCAGGGGCTCCTTTAGGAGAGGAAGCCCCGGCCAGGGCATCGGGAAGCCCCAATGGATCTTTCTACAGGGGGTGTGTGTGGCACTATCTATAGGGTAGGGGGTATGTGTGGCACTATCTACAAGGGGGTGTTTGTGTGTGGCACTATCTACAGAAGTGCAATGTGTCATTATCTACAGAGGGCACTGTGGCATTATCTACAGAGGGCACTGTGGCATTATCTTTAGAGGGTACTGTGACATTATCTACAGAGGGCAATGTGGCACTATCTACAGAGGACAATATGGCACTATCTACAGAGGGCACTATGGCACTATCTAAAAAGGGGCTGCCCAATCTTGACATTCTTGTGTCTGTCAAACGCTGCCAAATGAGTAGCCAGACTACATTTAGCATCACTTAAACTGGAAAACTGAATTGTTAAAATACGTACGTGGAGTAAACACGCAAATTTCCGGTAAGTTTAAACCTAACGGTATTATTATAGTAATGTAGTATTATTATAGTAATGTAGTATTGTTGTAGTAATGGAGTATTATTATAGTAATGTAGTATTATTAGAGTAATGTAGTATTGTTATAGTAATGTAGTATTGTTATAGTTGTTCAAATAACTAATTGATTAACAGTAATTTTGTATTGTATCATATTTGAAAGTAATGCGGCCCGTCAACTTCACATTTTTTTCCATGTGTGGCCCATTTACCTGGCCGAGTTTGAGATCCCTGCTTTAGATGATCATAAGACTCAACATGATCACACATTGATTATCCAGTAAATATGTCTTTCTTTCTTAGGAAATATACTGAGAAGTTGCCATAGCCCCATCCTAGTTTCACAGATGTAGCAAACTAACCTGACACTGATAACACATATGGGACTGTAAATGCTTTTATTGTGAGTATTAAAATACTTACATAATTACATAACAGTACAACTAACTGCCCTCCTATATTTGTATTATAATATTTCATAGTCTTTTTTTATATACTATTAGGCCTCATTTACACGAGCGTAATATACGCTTTTCACGCGTGTCATACGCACCTATATTACTCTATGGGGCAGTGCAGACATGCGTGAATTTTGCGCAGCGCGAGTGCGTTGCGTAAAACTCACGACATGTTCTATAATCGTGCGTTTTTCGCGCATCACGCACCCATTGAAGTCAATGGGTGCGTGAAAACCACGAAGGTCGCACGGAAGCACTTCCGTGCGAACTGCGTGATTCGCGCAAGAGCTGTCAAACTGAATGTAAACAGAAAAGCACCACGTGCTTTTCTGTTTACAAACATCCGAACGGAGTGTCTTAGAGATGAGCGAACCGAACTTCACCGGGTTCGGCCGAACTCGTTTTGACCGAACCCGGCAGGAGACAGTCACTGTCCAGGGTGCTGAAAGAGTTAAACTGGTTCAGCACCCTGGACAGTGACTTCCGATCCCAATATACGTGAACGTGTAAAAAAAAAAAAAAGTTCTGACTTACCGATAACTCCCGGCTTCTTCCTCCAGTCTGACCTCCCGGGATGACAATTCAGTCCAAGTGACAGCTGCAGCCAATCACAAGCCAAGCACAGGCTACAGCGGTCACATGGACTGCCGCGTCATCCAGGGAGGTGGGGCCAGATGTCAAGAGAGGCGCGTCACCAAGGACGCGTCACCAAGGACGTGTCACCAAGGCCGGGAAGTTCTCGGTAAGTACGAACCTCTTTTTTTTTAAACAGGTTACTCGATATGGTGATTGGAATTCACTGTCGAGGGTGCTGAAAGAGTTACTGCCGATCAGTTAACTCTTTCAGCACCCTGGACAGTGACTGACGTCGACTAGCCTCATCTCTATGATGGCAGCCGCGCATCATACACTGATGACACACGGAGCTGTCAAGTGCCTTTTGCGGACGCCAAACCCTGCGTTTTTTTGCGTGCGCAAAACGCACACGCTCGTGTAAATGAGGCCTTAGTCTGAGGTAGTAAAGCTGTTGTGGAGCATTTCAATTTCTCAGCATACAATAACTTGTTTAAAGAGGCTCTGTCACCAGATTTTGCAACCCCTATCTGCTATTGCAGCAGATAGGCGCTGCAATGTAGATTACAGTAACGTTTTTATTTTAAAAAAACGAGCATTTTTGGCCAAGTTATGACCATTTTTGTAGTTATGCAAATGAGGCTTGCAAAAGTCCAAGTGGGTGTGTTTAAAAGTAAAAGTCCAAGTGGGTGTGTATTATGTGCGTACATCGGGGCGTTTTTAATACTTTCACTAGCTGGGCGCTCTGATGAGAAGTAACATCCTCTTCTCTTCAGAACGCCCAGCTTGTGACAGTGCAGATCTGTGACGTCACTCACAGGTCCTGCATCGTGACGGCCACATCGGCACCAGAGGCTACAGTTGATTCTGCAGCAGCAACAGCGTTTGCAGGTAAGTCGATCTTACCTGCAAACGCTGATGCTGCTGCAGAATCAACTGTAGCCTCTGCTGCCGATGTGGCCGTCACGATGCAGGACCTGTGAGTGACGTCACAGATCTGCACTGTCAGAAGCTGGGCGTTCTGAAGAGAAGAGGATGTTACTTCTCTTCACAGCGCCCAGCTAGTAAAAGTATTAAAAACGCCCCGATGTACGCACCTAATACACGCCCACTTGGACTTTTACTTTTAAACACACCCACTTGGACTTTTGCAAGCCTCATTTGCATAATTACAAAAATGGTCATAACTTGGCCAAAAATGCTCGTTTTTTAAAAATAAAAACGTTACTGTAATCTACATTGCAGCGCCTATCTGCTGCAATAGCAGATAGGGGTTGCAAAATCTGGTGACAGAGCCTCTTTAAGGTTTGACCTTTTAAATGATATATAATAAATGATACAACTATTGTTGCTTGGTTACTTTGCAGGTAACAAATAGCATTGGAACAGAAGTGAAAAATGGAACACAGAAGAGAACACAAAGTCCTCTGCTGCTTCCACCTTTCAACCTGCGAGTGCGAACATACAAGAAAAAATAGCATACATTCAATTATCTCACAATCCACAGTGTTGTATGCCAGCCACCACCTTTTTGATGCTAGCAGATAGGACTTGATGTGCGCATAAGCTTCCAGAACTTCATCTCAATGTTCTCATCACAGATTCCCCTCCATTGCATTTGCTCTATTTTACCCCAAAAAGTTTAATAGTCAACGTGCTCTAGTTGTCCATTTGTGTAACACAATTTGGATATTAGGTTCACTACAAACAAAGTAGCAATCTGTATGAGTTATCCATACATTTTTACATGAAGTTCCTGTAATTGTGCCAGCTTCTTCTAATTAGAAATGGGGCTAACCACCCTTCAGGTGTGCAGGCTTTCATAGTAACACAGATTGTTCTAGTGTGGATAAGGACTTATAAAGGAGGCTCTGCTTGAACAATGTTCTGAATTATGATGTTACTATAAAAATGATGCAAAATAATTATTATAATGGCAAAAATAATAATAATAATAATAATAATAATAATCATAATAATAATAATAATAATAATAATAAAAAACTAAGCACTATACATCATTAAAGGAGTTTTCCGAAAAACAAGAAGTGCTTGCACATCAGAGGCGGTCTGTCTGCACAGTGGTGCACGGGGGTATGAGATCAATATGCAGGGGTGGACAGAAGAGAAACTGTGTAGGGAAAAAGCAGAGGGGGCCTCAGTCCCAGTATTTGGAACGCCACTGATCATAATGTTAAATTATATCCTAGCAATATGATATAACATTATAAGATGTGAATGCCCCTTTAATGATGTACAATGAATTTTTAAGCCTTTTAATAATCACTTTACAAAATTGTATTATCAGCAAATCCATAATACAATTGGAGAGGCAATTGTATGGCTTATAGTAACAGCCTCTATCAAGGCTGCCATTATTTGGGCTCCATACAGTCAAAGAGTCTGCCCCCCCCCCATTACCAGGGGGTTGGGGGATGGCAACAGAAAGTGGTGGAGGAAGAGTAGGGTGATACAAACTGGCAGAGTCTTTGTGGAGAGGTAGGTCAGAGACAATAGGTGGGCAGGGGCTCTGTCAGGGGACATGGGGTAGAGAAAAGGTGGAAAGGCTCTGTGGGGGGAAGAGTGCTTAGAGAGCGGAAAGTGGCAGTCGCGGGAGTGGGGCCAGGGGGAGATGCACATTGAAAGGGGCTCTGTGGCTCCTGCAGGCTCTCCAATCTTCCCCCACTGAAGCATACCTGAATGTAGTCTCCGCCTCCTCCTGACATGTGACATTCATGTCACCTGTGTAGACTCCAGACCAGATGCCAAAATTAATTCAGACACCCAACCAGACCTTTGAAATAATTCAGACTCCAGACATGACCCTTAAAATAATTCAGACCACAGTCCAGAGCCCTAAATTAATTCAAACCCCTGACCAGACTCCTAATTTAATTCAGACCCCTAACCAGACCCTTAAATTAGTTCAGACCAAAGACTAGACCCTTAAATTAATTCAGACTCCCAACCAGAGCATTAAATAAATGAAGACCAACAACCAATTAAGACCCCAGACCAGGCCCCTGAATTAATTCAGACCACCAACCAGACCCTTAAATTAATTCACACCCCCAATCAGAATCCAGACCAGACCTCAAATTAATAAAGACCCCAGACCAGACCCAAAAAAAGATTTAAAAAAAACCCCCAGACCACAGCCCTATGTTCTTACCGCTTTCTACCACTGGGTGCCTGTGCCTCATGCTCCTGGGGTCCTTCTTCACAAGGACCTGACACTGGCTATCATCAGGATGTTGTGTGCTGTGGTGCATACAATGTTCTGATGCCAACATCGGGACCTTGTATCCATTGCCATGTACAACGTCCTGATGCTGGCCAGCGGCAGTACCTTGTGAAGCTCCAGAAGTAATTCGTTTAGAGAGGGGAAGGGGCAGTGCAATATAATGGATGAATACTGGGAAGACCCCAGCAGTTGGCAGGCACGTAATGGATACAAAAAGAACTAAGTGTACCAAAGCACACTGAAAGCCAATTTCCCAACTGCTGACTGATATTATTAAAAAATAACTTTTAATGATTTTACCACTAAGAATGTCCAGGTGGACATAAACAATGTATACGAACAATTTAAAAGTTATAGCCGATGTTGCTGCCACACACGCTCAGTTTACACTCCGTCTGCATGTATTGCCAGACAGAGCACAGAGTGCTAGAATTTATCCAGTGACAGATATGACAGCTAAATAGCTGCAGACTGCCGTACTGGGACGGATTCAAGTTAAATTCAAAATTGGATTTGTGTGCTGGATTTGCTAGACAAGTAGGGCTGTTTAAAACAATGAATTTAGCCCCCCCAACATGTTTCGCTGTCAACACAGCGTCCTCAGGGGATCAAAATGGGGCTAGTGATAGTGCAATATAATGGGGCCCATTCCTTTCTCCAAATTAGCTACTGCTGGGGATAAATTTATATGAATATGCGGCGGCAGGTGGGCCCCTTTTTTATGTTTGTGGTCGGACACCTGACAGGAGTACCAGCCGTACTGCCCTGATGGCGGCTGTAGCCTCTGTGATCACTCCAATTACATTGTACAGGCTGCCATAAATGACGAGTGTTCTGCTAATGATACCTGAAGGGCAGTGTTAGGGAATTAGTAAACACTTCAGTGATATTACAAGAATGCTCCAACTTATACAAGGAACAATATAATGAATAACATAGTATTAGGAACTGCTGATATTAATTTTACCTGAAATAATTATTATAAAAGGGCCATTAAATTGATCTAACTTATAAATGACTCATACAAAAATATGGTAAAAAGCTGTTCATTCAAAAATCCCTTCTTCCTCCATCTGGAGATAAAAAGGTTCAATCTCCAGAGGCGACAAGCATTCTTTATCATAAGAAAGGTACCTCAACAAAACAATATCAGCACGTATGTCAATGTATAGAATTCTTGTTTGCCTGTTGTTCCATTCTGGTTGTCAATTGGGATTAAGGCTATGTTCACACGGAGTATTTTGGGGGAGGAATATCTGCCTCAAAGCTCCAAACGGAATTTTGAGGCAGATATTCCTCCCCCAAAATACTCCGTGTGAATAGCAATTATCGCGCCGTTTTTCGCCCGCGGCCATTGAGCGCCGCGGGCAGAAAACACGCTTTCTCCTGCCTCCCATTGAAGTCAATGGGAGGTCGGAGGCGGAAGCGCCCGAAGATAGGGCATGTCGCTTCTTTTCCCCGCGAGGCAGTTTTACTGCTCGCGGGAAAAAGACGCCGACGCCTCCCATTGAAATCAATGGGAGGCGTTCTCGGGCCGTTTCTGCCGAGTTTTGCGACGCGGTTTCCGCGTCAAAAAACTCGGCAAAAGACCCCGTGTGAACATAGCCTAAGAGGGAAATTTTTCCTTTTTAGGGCAGATTGATTCATGTCTTTCGTGTTTTTTGGATCAATAGACATAGAAAAAAGTTATGAAGTTTACCCATATCCCTTCCCTTTTTCCCACCCTTGGTTGAAATTGATGGACATATGTCTTTTTTTTTTTAACTTTACTATGTAACTATGTAATCCTCATAGATACATTGTACAATCTGTGTGTTTGAATTTCACTGAAAAATGTGATGTGATGGGCTGCGTAAGACAAACATTCACTCACAAACATCTCTAGAGAATGTAATCTTTACTGAAATATTATAGCCTCAGTTGGTCTACACGTACAAGGTTCCTTTTCAGATGAGATATTCATACATACGCTCAAATACAAAGTCAAACCCATTAAAGCACAAGGTAAGTTTTAAAATAATCTTTAACTTTTCAACTTTTAAATGTATGAATTAAATAATTATTATTCTAGGCTTCATGGGAACTTTTGCTCTTGTCCTAATGTGTATTTTATCTGAATTAATCTTGACATTAATCAGAAGTCTTGGTCTTTTAACATTAATATTACGGAACTGAAAATCGTCTGTTCAGGATTCAAAACTTTGATGATAATGCATTTACAAGGAAATAACCAGGAAGGTCAAACTGGCAGTGTCTTGTATGCAAAGAGGATCTAGAACACTCTTCAGAATACAACTAAAAGTAATGTTAACCGAAGACTACAAAGCAGTCAGAATATATTTGCATTTGATTAAAGCAAACAAATTTTCCCTTTATAGAGTTCGACTTCTGCTGCTTGTAAGATTTTCATACCTGTCTATGATATTATATTAGTTTTATTCAGTATTTTGGAAACTATCAAACACTTTCCCCACATTCAACTGCCAATGTGACAACTAAATCATTATGGAAAAAATAACCATATGTTCTACATTTTATCTCCACTCATTTACTAAAGTATTTGTACCTGGTAATAGAATGTTTCAACTCCTGTGTGATAACAAATTGACATACATGTAGCTAAATATAATATGAACACCAAGATCTTCATTTGCTCTTCCAAAGACTGTTAATTACAAAATAAAAAAATATAGCAAGCTGTGCCCAAATCAATGAATATTAGGAGCTAAAGGGGATGTCAGGTTTAGAAAACCCATTTTCAAATATGCTATTAAGGCATTCTGACTTGTTAGAGAAAAGTCTCTAATCTATAACCTCCACCAATTATCCGGAGCGAAGAACATCCACAAAGGGATCAGGAAGACATTTATTCCAAAGGGCATCATGTAATGCTTCATTTCCCCTATGGTGGCGCTGCAGGGGAAGCAACACTTGATGGTATGTTCCCATGCACATCACTGCTAATTGCTGGGAGCCCTAGCACTAGGACAGTCTATGATATGCTTCTAATTAAGAAAAGTGGACAACCCTTTTAAGCTAAATGCACATGACTGTATTATGGCTTCATGCAGGTGGTTTATGTTTAGAGTTAAGGGCAGAAAGCAATCCTATCCTTGGCACTTAATATGTGGCTCATGCATGGAGCCATATTATCTGCTCTAAGCCTAACTTCTAACATTTATTGCTCAGAAGTACAGTGAAGGAAAATAATTGTATAGAAAGGGAAGAAATGAGGTTGGGAAGTGGCTGTCAACTGTTGAGCGTTGGAAACAGGGGGTTGAAATCAAGGAGAGAGAGAGAGAGAGAGAGAGAGAGAGAGAGAGAGAGAGAGAGAGAGAGAGAGAGAGAATGAGAGATATAGGGGCTGCAAGGGATTGGTGAGGAAGTGGGTTTTCTGGCCTACTCACTCATTTGGTGCTGGTGGGGAATATATATTGTATGGATGTGAGCCCTTGGATAGATGATATTGGTGGATCCTACCTTAAAGAATTTATTATGGTGATCTGACAGGAGGGAAGAGATTACTTTCATTGATTCAAATTACCCTATTATTTACATCAAAGCTTCCAGGCATTCACCTGTTTGGTGGCTAAGAAAATGGAGGTGAACTGATGAATTATTTTTTTTACATTTTTTTTTATAGTAAACTTTTCTATGAGATCTTGGCTTGTGCAGTGTGTTAAGCAGAGATAATAGAGAATAAGAGAACACTTAAACCTCTGCTATATTTTACATTTTGCAAGCTTTCATTTTTATATAAGCAATTAAACACTTTTTCAGCTAAAACGTTAATTCTGTTTGAAAATGAAAAAGGCTCTTAAAGGTTAATATCTACATTGTGCTCATACTTTGTGAAAAAGATTAGGTCTATTATTTTTATCAACACCTCTCTGTGTGTTTTTAGTGTCTTATACTGGTTTTCTTAACAGCAGCTAAGTCTCAGACTAAATATTTGACAAGCTCTCAGTGGTATTTTGTAACCTAAATAGGCTTTAAAGCTGTGTGGTTTATGAGCGGGATATAAAATTGATGTCTCATTCTTTCCCACTGTACATTAGATGCTAAGCATCAAAAGGTTGCAAGACTTAAAGAACTCAAGTGAAACAGATTATTTCACAGTTGTAAGTTTTCTATTCATGTCATTAGAGGAAGCTGCAATACTGCTTCAGTTAAGGGAACCAAACATATGATATCAATAGGAAAAAAAAAATGGGTGGGATATATAGATAACAGCCACTGGTTGCTACCATGTTGAAACCATAAAGTAGCAGGGAACACAAAAAAACAAATACTATATGATAGGCTAATTTTTATTGTTGACTAAAGTTTTCTGTGAAGTTAATCTAGCCTTTATTAGTGTGATTGGTAAAGACACCATTTAATTTTTCATCCTCAGATAAAATTAGTGTATTATTCTATAGAAATGCATGGAGGATTTCGCAAGCAATAGAACTAATAGTCAGGCTGCCACTTTTAAGGGTGAGCACTTAACTTCATCATAGAGTACTCTAAGATGAAGATCTTCATTTCATATAATAGCCATAATAAGCAATTACCACATTTTTTTCCAACCAGTGCGAACAGAAACTACATGTGGCTCTCGGCTCCTTTCATGTGGCACCTCAGCTGTTGACAGAAGAGGGTGTCATAGCCATAACACTAGGGTTAAAGAAATATAAATCAGTCATATCTTTAATTGGATATTTTACTATTAATATTCAGTGTGGCTCAATACATTTTGTTTTTTTTTAAAAGTGCCTCACAAACTAAAAATGGTTAGGGACCTCCGCAATAGGACATCAATCTAGTTTATGACCACCCTTTCAAATTCCCTTTATTATTTTTCCCTTTATTGCCTAACTGACTGACAAGAATTTTTAGAATATATATTAAAAGTTATATTTTACATACAGTCCTCTCAGTGATCATAAATATATAGATTGTTATATTGGCCAAGGCAGGGACTTTAACAATCTTCCATCTTTAAGCTCTCTGCAACTATATGGAATCTTCATTTGGAGATAGGACATATTCAACAGAATAAATACAAGACTAGTTGGTATTTGAAAGCATAAATAGGTAGATGTATATTCAAATAAATAGGAAATCATTAAAGAGTATAAAATAGAATTACCATATAATGTACAGTGTGATATGAAGATCTTTTAAATGTAATTCAATCCTGTTATTCGAGCAGATGTACTTACTGGAAGTCGTATGAGCAATGTATTACTGATACCATAAATCTGTATTTGTACAACTGCCGTGACAATAAAAGAAATCATATTTTAACTGCGATGAAAGTGTTAATGGTCCAGAAAACCTCTGTGTGTGTAGAAATGAACTGGTTTATGATCCTGATCGTTTTTGTTCTAGTGAAAAGGTTTATGCGACAACTTCTATTACGTAATTTGAAACTGCTTTTACAACATTCATTTTTAGTCAATTGAATGTACTTGAAGAAAATTATCATTTTAAAATAATGGCTGAAGGGTATCTAATTTATTTTAGATTATATGAATTCAGCTTGTACTAACATAGATAAAACTAGATTTTAGTTAAATTGTTAAAACTCAATACAGTAACAATATGGAGCTATAGCAGATAAAACCTTTCAAAATAGACAGTAAAGATACCTTTATCTGTGCTTCATTGGCTGACATAGCTAATAATAACTGACATTATGGTGGCTGTGCAGTGATTCACATTTACATATAAAGTTTACGTTATCTAGTTCTATACCCATTGCTTCTTTTCTGTTAGCTTACAAGGTATTTATTCTAATATCCAATCATTTAACTCAGGGACATATAGATAGAAAATGAGCAAGAAGAAGGGACAAATGAAAGGGAGTATGACACATAGGTCTTCTTTGGAACTGTATAGAGAAAACTGTTGGATATTTGTTAG
Organism: Rhinoderma darwinii; assembly: GCF_050947455.1. NCBI lineage: Eukaryota > Metazoa > Chordata > Amphibia > Anura > Rhinodermatidae > Rhinoderma > Rhinoderma darwinii. The sequence continues at coordinate 144,373,976 of NC_134688.1, read as the reverse complement.
TCAGGACTATTTGTCAAATTTCATAATTGGTTGAAATGTGCACTTTGCCTTTGTCTAAACTAACCTGGTCATAAAGTGGTTTAATATGGACAGCTGTAAGATTACCTTAAGGCTATGTTCAGACAGGTCAGATACGCAGCGTAAAAGCACACAGTGTACCAAATTGTGGTATATCTGCTGCGGAAAACTGCACATAAAAAAAACAGCCATGGCGACGCGTCCCCCTGCCGTCCTTCAGGCTGGCCTCCTGGGGTGACATTTTATGCTATGTGACCGCTGCAGCATTCTGAGTTGCGTTTTTTGCAGCAGAATCGCTGCCTTTCCACCGCAAAAACAATCTTTGTTGCAGGTTTTACCTCCCATTGTATTCAATGGGGAAAACCCGCAACAAATAAGCAGCAATTACGCAAATACAATTGACATGCTGCGGATTAAGAAAAACGCACCACAGGTCACTTTCCCTTAATTTTTTCTGCTCAGCATTTGTGCAGTGTGTGGATGAGAGTTGTTCAAATCTCATCCACTGCTACTGTATTATGCTGCGGATTTTCTGCAACGAAATGCGTTGCGAAAAATCGGCGGTATTTACGCTACATGAGAGCTCACCCTAAAAAATTCAACCGAGGGTAAATAAGGGATTCCCTCACATTGCCAAGCCCATCTGATTGATTTAGTTAATGGGTGGCAGTATTGTGCAGTCAGTTCAGCAATAAATTATAGCAGGGCATGCACAAGGAAACACCTTATTTCGGGCTTTAGTAAGGTAGCAGAGTCTCCCGAAACGTCGTGGTGAGGTGAGGAGGTATGAGAAGGATAACTTAGCGGTTTCGGCTTTAACAAAAGAAACAAAACAAAGAAGAAAACAAAAGGATGAAATCGTGTCCGATTGAACGAGTGGCATCTTGAGTACGTTTATTCTATTTTAACCCTTTAACGCAAAATCACGTAACTGTACGTGATGAGGGTTAAGGGGGGAGTATGGAGTGAGGTCACGGGCTGAGCTCGCTCCATACACAGTTACACGCAGCTGTCTCCTCACTGCAATGGGCGGAATCAAAGTTCACTTTGATTCTGCCGGTTTAACACTTTAAATGCCGCAGTCAATCTCGACAGCGGCATTTAAAGTGTTAGAATCAGGAGGCGCCCCCTCAAACATGCCAGCGCGCACCCACCCCCCCCCCCGCGGCGCGATCGATGGGTTAACAACAGTTTCTATGGCAGCCTGAGGCCCTAACAAAGGCCCCCAGGCCCGCCATCTTTGTACTCCTGTGACGCTCTGCTCCCGGCAGTGCTTCAAAGGAGACTGTCAGCATCACAATATAATGCAATACATTAGTATTGCTGTATGTCATGCAAGCGATCCAACGATCGCTCCTAGGGGGAGTAATAAAAAAAGTAAAAAAACAATTAAATAAAGTTTTTTGCTATGTTCCCAAAAAAATAAAGTATTAAAAGTTAAAAAAAAAACCTTTTCAAATGTTTTCCCTAAATCAATGTTAAAAAAAAAAAAGTTAACATGACTAGTATCGCCGCATCCGTAAAAGTCTGAACTATCACCATATAGCTGTGTTTAACCCGCTCGGTGAATGATGTAAAAAAAAAAACACTATATATATATATATATATATATATATATATATATATACAGGGTGGGCCATTTATATGGACACACCTAAATAAAATCGGAATGGTTGGTGATATTAACTTCCTGTTTGTGGCACATTAGCAGAAGAAATGCCTCCCGATCTGACCCCCTTAGACTTTTATCTTTGGGGTCATCTGAAGGCAATTGTCTATGCTGTGAAGATACGAGATGTGCAGCAACTGAAACTACGGATACTGGAAGCCTGTGCTAGCATTTCTTCTGCGGTGTTGCTATCAGTGTGTGAAGAGTGGGAGAAGAGGGTTGCATTGACAATCCAACACAATGGGCAGCACTTTGAACACATTTTATAAGTGGTCAGAAACTTGTAAATAACTCATGAAAGAATAAAGTAACGTTAAAACCAAGCACACCATTGTTTTTCTTGTGAAATTCTCGATAAGTTTGATGTGTCAGATGACCCTCTTCCCATTGAAAAAACTAAAGTTGGATACAAAATGGCCGACTTCAAAATGGCCGCCATGGTCAACACCCAGCTTGAAAAGTTTCCCTCCTCCCATATACTAATGTGCCACAAACAGGAAGTTAATATCACCAACCATTCCCATTTTATTTAGGTGTATCCATATAAATGGCCCACCCTGTATATATAGATAGATAGATAGATAGATAGATAGATAGATAGATAGATAGATAGATAGATAGATAGATAGATAGATAGATAGATAGATAGATAGATAGATAGATAGATAGATAGCTATAGATAGATATATAGATAGATATATAAAAGTAGAAATCTTGCAGCACTCCAAAATGTGAAAAATAAGTGGTTTATTCAGCCAACAAACAGCGATGTTTCTGTCCAACAATAGGACCTTTATCAAGCATGGTGACATACTGAGTAATAACGGTTTATAAAGAGCAAAAAAGCATTTACAAAATTGATCTCATTAAAATACAAATAAAGTGCAAAGTGCAAAAAATACAAAGTATTATGTGTATGTATGGTATCAAATACAATCGAAACATTGATACATAAAGTGAAAGTGCATATACATATATAATAAACAACAATACCGCATAACAAATCTGCAACATTACGTGATTACAACATAATCATATATACAGCAGTTGTGTCAGAACTAATCATGCTAGTTCCACTTACCAATCAGAGCTTCAGGACATTCTTAATGCAAATCGCATATAGGTTATGTATATACCAGCAATCATTTCACAAAACGTGGTATTACAAGATGTGTGGGTGTGTGCATGTGTTGCCGACATCCAGTTAGAAAACCGGAAGTCTTGTGTCGATATGCAACAGGATGCTTCAAGAGCGTAATGATGACAACGTATTCTCCGCCCCGAGCACCTCACTCGCAGAGCATCCACCGTTGTCAAGCAACCACCAATCACCAGGCTCTGTGTGTTTAAAAGGGTAAGTATTGTAACGCAATTGTTGTTGGTATAGTGTATAGTCCCAACCAGGAGAAAGATCAAAACGTAATCTAAAATATGCTCGTAGGGATAATCAGTGTTGATATATCGATCTCTAGTGATTCACATATGTTGACGGATAAAGAGAACCTAGAGGTCCACACGCGGGTATACCAGATCCCTGGCCACACTTCCGTGGTCGAAAGTGTTCTAGTCCCCAGGATCTACAGGATTCATCCAAACACATTTTCATGTATATGGGGAGTTCAAAAGATCACGCACATGTAACGGACCTATATTCATCGATGCAATACCAAATCCACAAAAGCGATATTTATATTAATAAAATGTTTGTGCCTGGGTAAGCAACGCAATATCATCTACTGATTATCACCATTAGAGACAAGAAATAAGCAATATATAATCAAAATTATCTTTATTGTATAGGTTGGAACTAAACCTAACATCAGCAATCAATTTTGACGAATACATTTGAACCAATGATGATAAGAGAATGGTCCCGAAGTTCTGCTCGGATCTAGAATGATACAAAACAAATATGTTAATATAAAAAAAATATACTAATAACGAATAATATCATAAAAACATTTACCAAAAAAGATGACCAATGAGGACCTGTAGACAAGAATATATGGGGAAGAAGGGGAGGCAAAACGTTACACAGTAATCCTGTCCACATTGAACTCTACATTGAGTCCATTAGGTCTCAATGTATTCAGTGAGAATATCCATTTCAGTTCCCTCTTGTGTAATACCATGTGTCTGTCACCACCATTGTGTAGTGGTGGAATATGGTCAAGGATCATAAACTTTAGGTCTCTCTCAGTGTGTCGTTTCTCAGAAAAGTGTTTCGCAACAGGCAAATCTAGTTTTTTCTTCCTAATTGAAAATCTGTGATTATTTAGGCGAGTTTTAAAAGTACAGGTAGTTTCACCTACGTATACTAATTGACAAGGACACCATAGCGCATAGACAACCCAATCAGAATCACAAGTAAGTGTGTGTCTGATATTATAGTTTTTCCCAGTTTGAGGATGTATGAACACGTTACCTCTGCACATATATGTACAGTTTACGCAATTATAACAGGGAAAATTACCCAATTTCAGTGGTTTTAATAGAGACTGTGAAACATTTTTGCATTCTTTAACCTTTGTCTTGACCAGTCTATCTCTAAAATTTTGTGTTCGTCTATATGGCATCAGTGGTCCATTGTTTAGTTCATCAATGTGTTCAGAACTATCTCTCACAATAGGCCAATGTTTGTTCATTATCCTAGAGATGTCCCCACTTAATTCATTATATGTGGAGATAAAAGGGATTCGTTTGGGTCTATGTTGTTTTGAAGTTTTAAATAATTTCTCTCTAGGTATATCACCAATTTTATCTCTATGCATTGAGATCAATGATCTGGGATATCCTCTCTCCAAAAAATTGGAAGTCATGATATCCAATGATTTAGTCAGATCATCATGATCATCTGTGATCCTTTTCACCCTGATCATTTGACTGTAAGGTAATGATCTAATCATATTTTTAGGCTGACAGCTTTCATATCTCAAGAGTGTCTTTCACATGTAATTTAGTTTTCAGAATACTGTCGATGACCATCACTGTAACATCTAAGAATTGGATGGACTCTGTGGAATATACCATGGTAAATTGAATGTCACTATCCAAAGAGTTAAGAAATTTATGAAACTCTTTTAGTGAAGTTTCTGTGTCGGTCCAGATGAGGAAGATGTCATCTATGCATCACCACCACTTCAAGACCCATTGGAAGCGGTGGGATACATAGATAGACATCTCCTCCATCGTGTCCATAAGAATGTTGGCGTAGGTCGGTGCCATGTTGGACCCCATGGCCGTTCCTTTGAGTTGAATATAATAATTGTCGTCAAACAAAAAATAATTAGCTGTCAAAATAAGCTCAACAAGTGCCATGATAAACCCACAAGATGTGACGTCATAGTCTGAACTTGACAACTTACGTCTCACAGCATCTAGCCCTTTGTTATGATTAATTGAAGTGTACAGTGATGTTACATCGGAAGAGACCAATAAAGAACCTTCCGGTAGGGTAACCATCCTCAGTTCTTGTAAAAAAATCCGAGGTGTCCCTCACGTAAGATTTAGCATTGATCGCAAAGTCTCTCAGAACTTTATAAACAAAAATAGAGATGTTATTCAACAATGACCCTCTGCCAGACACTATAGGGCGCCCAGGTGGATTTGACAAATTTTTATATGACAACTATATTTTTATATTTTTATGTCTCTAATGGTGATAATCAGTAGATGATATTGGGTCGCTTATCCAGGCACAAAAATTTTATTAATATAAATATCGCTTTTGTGGATTTGGTATTGCATCGATGAATATAGGTCCGTTACACGTGCGTGATCTTTTGTACTCCCCATATACATGAAAATGTGCTTGGATGAATCCTATAGATCCTGGGGACTAAAACCCTTTCGACCACGGAAGTGTGGCCAGGGATCTGGTATACCCGCGTGTGGACCTCTAGGTGCTCTTTATCCGTCAACATATGTGAATCACTAGAGATATCGCTATATCAACACTGATTATCCCTACGAGCATATTTTAGATTAAGTTTTGATCTTTCTCCTGGTTGGGACTATACACTATACCAACAACAATTGCGTTACAATACTTACCCTTTTAAACACACAGAGCCTGGTGATTGGTGGTTGCTTGACAACGGTGGATGCTCTGCGAGTGAGGTGCTCGGGGCAGAGAATACGTTGTCATCATTAAGCTCTTGAAGCATCCTGTTGCATAGCGACGCAAGACTTACGGTTTTCTAACCGGATGTCGGCAACACATTCACACACCCACACATCTTGTAATACCACGTTTTGTGAAATGATTGCTGGTATATACATAACCTGTATGCGATTTGCATTAAGAAGGTCCTGAAGCTCTGATTGGTGAGTGGAACTAGTATGATTAGTTCTGACACAACTGCTGTATATATGATTATGTTGTAATCACGTAATGTTGCATATTTGTTATGCGGTATTGTTGTTTATTATATATGTATATGCACTTTCACTTTATGTATTAATGTTTCGATTGTATTTGATACCATACATACACATAATACTTTGTATTTTTTGCACTTTGCACTTTATTTGTATTTTAATTAGATAAATTTTGTAAATGCCTTTTTGCTCTTTATAAACTGTTATTACTCAGTATATCACAATGCTTGATAAAGGTCCTATTGTTGGACAGAAACGTCGCTGTTTGTTGGATGAATAAACCACGTATTTTTCACATTTTGGAGTGCTGCAAGATTTCTACTTTTATATCTATATGTATATATATATATATATATTTATATATATATATATATATATATAAAACACGCAAATTGCTGGTTTTTGGTCACCTTAGCGCTCCAAAAAAATTAAATAAAAAGTGATCAAAAAGTCACATATACTCCAAAATGGTATCAGTGAAAACTACAGCTCGCTCTGCAAAATTTAAGCCCTCACATCGCTAAATTAATGGAAAAATAAAAAAAAGTTATGGCTCTCAGTACATGGTGACACAAAAGATTTTCTTAATTTAGCAAATAGTTTTATTTTTTATAAGTGGAAAAACATAAAACAAAACATATGAATTTGGTATCACTGTAATCGTATCAACCTGTAGAATAAGGTGAATATTATTTTTCTTACCGCGTGATGGATGCCGTAAAAACAAAACCTCCAAAAAATTGCATACTTGCTGTTTTTTGCCCATTTCACCCCACAAATATTTTTTTTTTACAGCTTCCCAGTACATTATGTGGTAGATTAAATGGTGCCATGAAAAACTACAACTTGTTCCGCAGAAAACAAGCCCTCATATAGCTATATAGGTGGAAAAATAATAAGATTATAGCGTTTGGAAGGTGGGGAGGAAAAAACAAAAGTGAAAATCCCAAAAATGGCTGAGGAGGGAAGGGTTAAAGCCTGAAATAAGGTGTATTCCTGTGCATGCCCTGCTATAATTTGTTGCTAAACTGTTTGTGCGAGAGGAGCAGAGTAATGCTCCTGACTGCGGGTGTGAAATAAAAGTTGATTTAACCTTTGACCCCTTTGTGGAGCCACCAAACTGCTTGGAGGCTGTATAGTAAGTATCCTCAATGCCCCCAGTGGAATTAAATGTAACTGTGTAACTGGCACCCTTTTATAAGCCTTACATGTGTGCAATTATAAAACTAAGCATTAATCCCCCTCCTGAATGATAGGTGTGTCCACTGGCGTAGCTATAGGGGTCGCAGCGGTCGCAATTGCGACCGGGCCCCGAAGCCAGGGGGGCCCACGGCCCCCCGCACCACATCAATAAAAAGTTACTATAGTAACTCGGGCCGCGGGCCCCTGTTACTATAGTAACATACTTTACTTACCTTCCTGGTTCCGGATCGCAGCGGAGGTCCTGACGTCAAGCGCTGTGCGCAGCGCATGACGTCACAGCGCTATGCCGCCGCGCACAGCATCGAGACTACAGAACTCCCGCCGCGGCCAAAGAGGAAGGTAAGGTTAGCCCTGACTGGCGGGGTCTGACTCCGGGGACCCGCCAATCAGCTGTTTTGAAGGGGCCGCAGCACTCGTACGAGAGCTGCTCCCCTTCATTCCTGTCACTTCATTCCGGTCACACTGTGAATCGGTGTCGGCGATTCACAGTGTGGGCGAGTAGTGAAATGAAGGGGAAGCAGCTCTCGTACGAGTGCTGCGGCCCCTTCAAAACAGCTGATTTGCGGGTCCCGGGCGACACATCAGCTATTGATGGCCTATCCTGAGGATAGGTCATCAATGTTTAGGGACTGCACAACCCCGAAGCCTACGATGTAGCAGGCTTAGGGGGCCAATGAGACAGGATCACAGATTGTGTGATCCTGTCTGCTGGGCCCTGTATCTAAGCCAATCACATGGTAGGCTTAGATACATGGCCCATGCGTGATCCTGTCTGCTGGGCCCTGTATCTAAGCCTACCACACTGTAGGTTTAGATACAGGGCCCCAGCACACAGTAATCTTATACTGTATAAGATTACTGTCTGCTGGACCCTGTATCTAAGCCTACCTTGTGGTAGGCTTAGATACAGGGTCCCACAGACAGTATCACACATGGGCCCTGTATCTAAGCCTTAGGGTATGTGAACAGACACTAATTACGTCCGTAATTGACGGACGTATTTCGGCCGCAAGTACCGGACTGAACACAGTGCGGGGAGCCGGGCTCCTAGCATCATACTTATTTACGATGCTAGGAGTCCCTGCCTCGCTGCAGGACAACTGTCCCGTACTGTAATCATGTTTTCAGTACGGGACAGTTGTCCTGCAGCGAGGCAGGGACTCCTAGCATCGTACATAAGTATGATGCTAGGAGCCCGGCTCCCTGCAGTGTGTTCGGTCCGGTACTTGCGGCCGAAATACGTCCGTCAATTACGGACATAATTAGTGTGTGTGCACATTCCCTAACACATGTGTTACTAATCATTTTTTGTGTGTTTTCTTACAGGTTCGGTCGTTGGACTACGTCGGATTCCAGGACTACTTCGATGACAGCTTTTTTTTTTATTAATAAAATGGTTAATGAGGGTTGTGTGTTTTTTTTTTTTATTTCAATAAAATATTTTTTCTATGTCTTTGTGGTTTTTTTTAAACTATATTACTACCGCCTTAGTAATGGCCGCCGGCTGATTGACAGCATCCATTGCTAAGGCGGGGCTTAGTGTTAGCGGATGCAGAGGCTAACACTAACCCCCTTTATTACACCGGTACCCACCGCCACCAGGGGTGCTGGGAAGAGCCGGGTATGATCCAGTACCTGACCATCTGTAGTGATGGTCGGCCACTGGGGTGGCCGCAGGCTGGTATTATCAGGAGGGGAAAGGCCAAAAACAGTGGCCCTTCCCATCCTGGTAATGCTGCCTGCTGCTGCTTTATTGTATCTGGCTGGTTATGAAAATGGGGGGGACCCCACGTCATTTAAAAAAAATAAATAAATAAATAAATAATTTGAAAGAACGATGTCGGGTCCCCCCCAATTTTCATAACCAGCCAGATACAACACAGCAGCAGCAGGCAGCATTACAAGGGTGGGAAGGGCCACTGTTTTTGGCCTTCCCCAGCCTAATACTACCAGCCTGCGGCCACCCCGGTGCCTGCCCGTCACTACAGATGGTCGGGTACTGGTTTGTACCCGGCTCTTCCCAGTACCCCTGGTGGCAGTGGGTACCGGGGTAATAATGGGGGTTAGTGTAGCCTCTGCACCGGCTAACATTAAGCCCCGCCTTAGTAATGGAGATTGTCAATCAGCCAGCGGCCATTACTAAGGCGGTGATAATAAAGTTTAAAAAGATACAAGCACATAGAAAAAATATTTTATTGAAATAAAAAAACAACCCTCAATAACCATTTTATTGAGAATAAAAAAAACGCCGTCATTGAAGTCCTCGTATCTGAAGTCCAACAACCGAACCTGTAAAAAAAACACAAACACACAAAAATAATCAGTAACACATAAAGAAGCAAAATTATTATTCTTACCTATCCTGGGTCCAGCGCTGGAGCCGCAATGTCAGCGAGCTGGGCCCTGTATCTAATCCTATCACGTGTGATACAGTCTGCTGAGCTGTGTATCTAATCCAATCATGTATGATACTGTCTGCTGGGCCCTATATCTAATCCGATCATGTGTGATACTGTCTACTGAGCCACTGTATCTAATCCTATCATGTGTGATACTGTCTGCTGAGCCACTGTATCTAATCCTATCATGTGTGGTACTGTCTGCTGAGCCACTGTATCTAATTCTATCATGTGTGATACTGTCTGCTGAGCCACTGTATCTAATCCTATCATGTGTGGTACTGTCTGCTGAGCCACTGTATCTAATCCTATCATGTGTGGTACTGTCTGCTGAGCCACTGTATCTAATCCTATCATGTGTGATACTGTCTGCTGGGCCACTGTATCTAATCCTATCATGTGTGATACTGTCTGCTGAGCTGTGTATCTAATCCTATCATGTGTGATACTGTCTGCTCAGCCACTGTATCTAATCCTATCCATAGTTTATAGGGTCGTAGTGCTATAGATATGCTATGCTGTCTCATATACACACATTTTTTTTGGGGCGTACACATATTTATTGGGGCTATTTCCCGGACATTTTAAGCCCTGACGGTATGTTCACACGGCAGCGTCTGTTACGGCTGAAATTACTGTGCTGTTTTCAGGAGAAAACAGCACCGTAATTTCAGCCGTAATGGCATGTGCAGGCGTCTTTTGCTGCGTCCATTACGGAAGTAATTGAAGCTGGTTTTCCATGGAGTCCATGGAAAACGGCTCCATTTACGTCTGAAGAAGTGACAGGCACTTTTTTACACGCTGCCTTTTGACAGCGGCGCGTAAAAAAAATGACCGTCGGCACAGAACATCGTAAGACCCATTCAAATGAATGGGCAGATGTTTTCCGACGCTTTTGAGCCGCATTTTCGGACGTAATTCAATGCTAAAACGCCCGAATTACGTCCGTAAATAGTGTGTGTGAACCCAGCCTTAGTGACGCCCCGGCTGCTATTGCTGCATTGTTGGGTCAATTAGGAGACCCAGCGATGCAGCTGAAAGCGGACCGTCGGCCATGAGAAGTTTGCGGGGGGGGGGGGCCCAGTAAGAATTTTTGCATCGGAGCCCATGAGCCTCTAGCTACGCCCCTGGGTGTGTCAATGTCTGTTTATATGTATTTTGTACCTGTGCGATCTCCTTCATATAACATTGTGTCTTGTCTGCATCCTGCTGGGAACTGGTGTTTTAACCTGCCCTTATATCAGTAAGTATGGCCTGTTTCAGTGATATGTTGTAAATTTGATCCCCCTTTCATTGATATGCTAAAGGAATGAGTGACTTTGTTTTTTATTATTGCAGATTTCAGGTGGATGACTTTCAGCTTTAGTGTTGTGAAGTCACTTAAATTGACTGACGATCATGTATATATGGTAGGTCCGAGCACTTAAAGAGGCTCTGTCACCAGATTTTGCAGCCCCTATCTGCTATTGCAGCAGATAGGCGCTGCAATGTAGATTACAGTAACGTTTTTATTTTTAAAAAACGAGCATTTTTGGCCAAGTTATGACCATTTTTGTAGTTATGCAAATGAGGCTTGCAAAAGTCCAAGTGGGTGTGTTTAAAAGTAAAAGTCCAAGTGGGCGTGTATTATGTGCGTACATCGGGGCGTTTTTAATACTTTTACTAGCTGGGCGTTCTGATGAGAAGTATCATCCACTTCTCTTCAGAACGCCCAGCTTCTACCAGATCACGCTGTGACGTCACTCACAGGTCCTGCATCGTGTCAGACGAGCGAGGACACATCGGCACCAGAGGCTACAGTTGATTCTGCAGCAGCATCAGCGTTTGCAGGTAAGTAGCTACATCGACTTACCTGCTAACGCTGATGCTGCTGCAGAATCAACTGTAGCCTCTGGTGCCGATGTATCCTCGCTCGTCTGACATGATGCAGGACCTGTGAGTGACGTCACAGCGTGATCTGGCAGAAGCTGGGCGTTCTGAAGAGAAGTGGATGATACTTCTCGTCAGAGCGCCCAGCTAGTAAAGGTATTAAAAACGCCCCGATGTACGCACATAATACACGCCCACTTGGACTTTTACTTTTAAACACACCCACTTGGACTTTTGCAAGCCTCATTTGCATAACTACAAAAATGGTCATAACTTGGCCAAAAATGCTCGTTTTTTAAAAATAAAAACGTTACTGTTATCTACATTTCAGCGCCTATCTGCTGCAATAGCAGATAGGGATTGCAAAATCTGGTGACAGAGCCTCTTTAAGAACGAACAATAATCACTGGAATTTGCAACATAATTTTATGGATAATGAGTGTTTTTCGTTTTTGATATGATAATCAGGGGTGTCATGTTGCCCTGACACTTTTTATAGCTGGCATTATGCAGCAGGGCGCTCATCTATTTTCCTGCCAAGGACATATATTTCATACATCTTGAGTGGAAGGTACTTCAGGAGCCCAGGATGTATCTGATACGTTCTTGCTACTAACATTTCTAACTCAGGCTTGATCAAAGCTAAAGTATCGATATAGGTTTTGTCTTAAAGTTTGAGAAGGTTGAAGATAGAGTTGCATATACATGCAGCTCTCAGTTCAACCAAGTGCTTCTAGCACAGGCTAGATTACAACTAGACCTGCGATCCAGGTCTTGTTTTGAAGCTGCGATCTAGCCTGAGTTGAGCCGTTAGCAGCAAGGACGTATCAGATATGCCCATTGCTACTGACGTTCCTTCCTGCCAGAACATCCTGCAAGAACTCCTTAACAGGGAAATGGTTAATGGGAGGAAGACTGTTCTTTTTATAAAAAAAATTATATAATTTTTTTATATTTTTTTTATATTAATAGCTAAAAAATAAGACCTTGATCGCAGTACGAGCTGCATATATTTGCTGATCCCACTTCAGCCTGTATGAAGGAGGAGAAGGGGGCACGGTGAGATGTGCTGGCAGCGTGCAGGGACAGTGTAATGGCAGGATGGAGGTGAAGGGAAAGTGAGCCCTAATCTACCCACCGCCCTGTCCCTGCCTACTTGCAACGACCCGCCCTAGGCGACGAGGTACAACTGGGCGGCGGTCCCTACGCTGTCTAAGTGCACAGGAAAACAAACAGGGAACATGCAAGGGAAGGGGCAGTAGCCACGGAACGCCACGAGGAAACGGAGCGGCGAACGGACAGTCAGGACCAGGACGAAGTGAGTACACCCAAGCGGGCAAGGAGACAGAAGCAAGCCAGGGGCAAAGCAAAGCAGGTCAAGCAGAACTGCAGCAAGGCAGAAGCACGGCAGAAGCAGGCTGGAGCAAGCAGCAGTGGGGCCAGGAATCCAAAAGAATTACAAGCACTGAGGGAGAGAACAGGGCAGGTAATAAAGGACGGGGGGCGGAGCTAACTCCGACAGACCAGGCCGCGATAGGCTCTCCCACTCCTGAGCCTGCCACCCTGGTTGGTGGGAGATGGTGTCAGTCGAACAGGTCTGGCCTCAGGTGTGGATTGATTAATCCCAGGAGTATACCTAGATGAAGTACCTGGCAGATCCCTAACAGACAGGAGGAGAACATGTAATAAAGATGTCTGGGCAGCAAACTCTGCATACTTTAGGTCGGATGGAGAAAAAAAAAGAAAAGTGAATGGCTCTAATCAAAGAAGGAGAAATCACATGTGAGTTATCAGATTTAAAGGGGTTGGCCAGGAAAACATTTATTTTCTAAAAAGTGTTCCCCAGCCTTGGTTTGCCTTCCCTAATACCCCCTATTAACCTTTTAAACAGTTTCTGTTTGATCTCAATCATCACTGCTGCCCTTTTTGTTTGTTTACATTCCTTGTTTCTGTTCCTGGCTGTTTCCTGTCTGGTAACCAACCATACCCATGATCCCTTGCTGCATCTGAGGAGACAGCTTGCATCACCCCCTCTTCCTCCACAGCATCTCAGCTATTTGCATACTGCCATGCTCCTCTATATTCAAAGGGTCATTCCCTGCTCTAATTACAGTCACCCATCTCCCTCCCCCACCCCTTTCACAGCATGATAAATGTAAATCTGCCCACTCCACCTATGTGAGACATCTAATTACACACAATCCATTCAGCACGTCTTCCGCATCTGCTGCTGGATCTGATCCAAGAGATCCTGTATTAGTTCACACGGTGCGGATATGCTGCGTAAAAGCACGCAGCATATCCGCCCTGTGCGCTGCAGGGAATTCCGGATGAAAAACCACACCAAACTGTGGTGCAGTTTTTTGCCCAAAATGTCCACTGCGAAAAACTGCAGCACTTGCTAGCAGGTCGGCCTCCTAAGATGACGTCTCATCCCATGACACCGCTGCAGCCTGGGATTGGCTGCAGCGGCCGTCACATGGGATGAAGCAGCATCTCAGGAGGCTGGCCTGGAGGAAGAAACAGACTCCCAGATAAGTATAATATATTTTTTGTTTTCTGAGTTGTGTTTTTTGAGGCGGGGTCGCTGCGAACCCGCTGCAAAAAACACAACAACTGCTATTGTGTTTAGATAATGTGCCCTTCAGATAATGCCACAGTGCCCTCTGTAGATAATGCCACCCCAAGATAATGCCAAACACTACTCCAAACAATGGTAAAACTTTTTTTTTTTTTACAGGTAGATAATACAGGTAGATAATGCCACAGAGCTGCTAATGCCACAGAGCCCTCTGTAGATAATGCCACAGTGCCCTCTGTAGATAATGCCACAATACTCTCTGTAGATAATGCCACAGTGACCTCTGTAGATACTGCCACACACACATCCATAAATAATGACACAGTGCCCTCTGTAGAAAATGCCACAGTGCCCTCTGTAGATAATGCCACCCACCCACCCGTAGACAATGACATAGTGCCCTCTGTAGATAATGCTACAGTGCCCTCTGTATATAATGCCACACACCCACCCGTAGATAATGCCACAGTGCCCTCCCCCTTTAGATAATGCCACAGTGTCCTCGGTAGATACTGCCACAGTGACCTCTGTAGAAACTGCCACAGTGCCCCCTGTAGATACTGCTACACACCGAACTGTAGAAAATACCACAGTGCCCTATGTAGATAATTCCACAGTGCCCTCTGTAGATAATTCCACAGTGCCCTCTGTAGATACTGCCACAGTGCCCTCTGTAGATACTGCCACAGTGCCCTCTGTAGATACTGCCGCACACCCACACGTAGATAATGCCACAGTGCCCTCTGTAGATAATCCCACAGTGCCCTCTGTAGATAATGCCATAGTGCCCTCTGTAGATAATGCCACACACCCACCCATAGATAATGACACAGTGCGATGCCACAGCGCCCTCTGTAGATACTGCCACAGTGCCCACTGTAGATACTGCCACACTGCCCTCTTTAGATACTGCCACACATCCACCTATAGATAATGCCACAGTGCCCTCTGTAGATAATGCCATAGTACCCTCTGTAAATAATGCCACACCCCCCTAGATACTGCCATAGTGCCCTCTGTAGATACTGCCACACACCCACCCATAGATACTGTCACAGTGCCCTCTGTAGATAATGCCACAGTTCCCACTGTAGATAATGCCTTCCCCCCTAGATAATGCCACAGTGCCCTCTGTAGATGTCAGAGGCTTCCCCAGTGTCCCAGAGCAGAGCCTATACTAGCGCTCTGCTCGGGACGCTGGCTCTGGAAAAAGCCCCTGACATCACTGTCCATATATGGACAGTGATATCAGGGGATTCCACAGAGTCCTGGAGCAGAGCCTATACTAGCCCTCTGCCCGGTACTCCGGCTCTGGGGAAGCCCCTGACATCACTGTCCATATATGGACAGTGATGTCAGGGGATTCTACAGAGTACTGGAGCAGAGCCTATACTAACTCTCTGCCCAGGACGCCTGCTCTGGGTAAGCCCCTGACACCATTATCCATATATGGACAGTGATGTCAGAGGCTTCCCCAGAGTCCCAGAGCAGAGCCTATACTAGCGCTCAGCTCTGGGACTCCGGCTCTAAGGAAGCCCCTGACATCACTGTCCATATATGGACACTGGTGTTAGGGGCTCCCCTAGAGTCGCAGTCCCAGAACAGAGCGCTAGTATAGGCTTTGCTCTGGGACTCCGGGCAAGCCCCTGACATCACTGTCCATACTGTATATAAAAAATGGACAGTAGTGATCGGAGGCAGGTTTGGGACGCAGCAAAGGAGGCTGGTGCAGTGAACATAGAGAAGAAGGACGAGGGGCATGGTGGTCGAGATAAGCAGAAGGGGGGGCATTTTGGTGGAGAGACAAGGCGGCCAGGTGGTGCGGGAATTACAAGTGTGAAAAAGGAGGCGGAGGCGTGTACGACGAGATAATAGGAGGAGGCGGCGTGTACTAGCAGAGAAAGTGCTGGTTGAGCAAACACACGGAATGTCACAGGAAATCCAAAATTTATTCTGGGTGCGGTCACATGACTGCTAATCAGAACTAAGCAACGCTGCTACAGGTAAATAGACATTATATTACAAAGTTAATTATATATGTCCCATTAAGTTCAAATATAAATAAAACGTATTCCTGGACAACCCCTTTAACTGCACTGTATTCACTTATGTGGTCCGCAAGAGCGCCTGTCTAGAACTGGTAAAAAAAAAAGCGACGTTTCGTCCAGTTGGCCTTTCCCAAGCTAAGCTTGAGAAATGCCAACTGGCCAAATTGTCACTATTGAATTGCTTTTAGGTTTGCCATGAAAAAAACCACTACGTTTTAATGCAACCCGATGTCTTGGAAACTTCCTTGTGTTTGCTGTCCATGTGGTAATGGATAACTGCTCCAAAGAGCACATGATTTATCAAAGGACTGGTGTTGAGGGCTTTTTGCCTTGTTCTGTGTAGAACTGGTTTCTACTACTATACGGTCACTTTATGGTTGTAATATTGGTTTTAGTATAGTGTTTTTTATTCAGCAACAGTATTATTTAGACACTATGTGGTGGTAATATGTGGCAATATTATTTGGCCCCTCTATAGTGGTATTACATGGTAATTATAGAACTCTATTATTTACAAATAACTATTATACATAGATTGGGCCAAATTATTTGTGAGCAGATCTTTCTATGGATAAAGGTTCCAGTCTCCAGGAAACTGAAATTCCTTATAAAGAAAAACTGTGACTGGTACAGTTAATGCTGAGCTTGTCTATCTAAACCTATTATGTGTTATAAAACCTTCTACAATTTATGGTTTCAGCACCGCTGCTACTATACCCTGGGGTGATCAGTGACAGAGTCATACTAACCTGGATTCATGTATCAGCCACTTACACCCCTGATGATTGAGGAGGTGTGTTTATAACTTTAGAATAATAATCTTGGTTTTGTCATGGCGCGGGGTGTTAACCCACTGGGCCGTACCGCATAGTGGGATAGCAGCTAGCCAAATAGGTATATATGCAATGTCTATAGTTCTGAAAGGGTACCTGAGGCAATGTGGACAGTAGCGGTGGTTTCAGGCTAAGATGAGGCTCCGGCAGTAGACAGACACCCGGCGGGTTGCGGCACAGTAGATGCAGCGTAGGGCACAACACGACTCCAACTCTTGAAGGCACAGAGGCACGGTAGCATGGGATAGTGAAGTGCTGGCATCTCCCAGGAGGGGAATGTCGCCCGGAACTCACTCGTCCATGGCCGCGGCCGTCAGAGGGTAAGTCAGGACAACTGTCCGCGGCCATAGACGTTACAGGTTTCTTCTACACTAAAACACATTTATTACAGCCCAACCAATGGGTCACACATTAGTATGAGAGGAATAATTTGAGCCTGTCATCAAAACAGTCAATAATACGCTAGGTATACACTGTTTAAAATAGGTTCGGTACAAATTTTATTTTTTAGTACACCATTAAAAGTTCAATTTTATCTTTACTCTGAATCTACTGTACTTGTTGATAGATAGTCGGCCAAAAGATGGCTGCTCCTATTAATCTATCTTCCTGTGAGTGAATTATCACGAGAAGGGTAGGGGCTAGCTTTATTCTCTACTGATTAATCCCCTCCCACAGATTAATGTGACTGTACATCTATATTAAGGCTAACTTACCACAGATGGGCATACAGTCACGTCCTGAAGATGAAGGGGGCACAGGAGCTGTGGGGCTCCCTCTGTACCCCATCGCCCCCCTGTAAATGATCGCGGGGTGCCAATGGTTGCTATGGAAAACTGGAACCCTAGCAATGGCTTTCTGGTCGGCCAGGTACGGAAGCCTATTAAGTCCTGCCCAAGACAGGACCTAATAAGGCTAATTGCCAGTTTAAAAATGACAGTTACAATACACTGCATTACAGTGCAGTGTATTGCACAGGTGATCAGAAGATCAGGTCTTCAAGTCCCCTGGTAAGTGTAAAAAAATAAAAAGAGAAAAAAAGGAACATTTTTTTTTCGAAAAATAAATAAATAAAAGTTTGAAATAATAAAAACAATATACGCCCTGTTTCCCTGATCAAGTCCTTTATAAATGGAAAAAATGACAAAAACTATACATAACTGCGCTATTGATTCCGTCAAAACAACGGAACCCGTTCACAACGGTGACAAACGGAAACCATTATCAAAGTTTCCTTCACCATTGAGATCAATGGTGATGCAAGCGGAAGCTAATGTTTCCGTTTGCCTTTCCATTGAGGTGTTAACCCGATGGAAACCTCAGATGGAACCCCTCAGCGGAAGGGCAACGCTGATATAAACAGGCCCGAATACTGAGCAAAATTATCGGCAATTGACTGAGGATCATAAGAGACCTGACCTTTAGGATCTTCCAGTTTGTCTATCTGGTTAGCTGATTTCATTTTTTTTATTCTCTGGCTTAATAATTTGCTGGCTTTATCTCCCATTTGATAAAATTGAGCTTTGGAATCTATTAAGTTCATCACTATATTGTCGAAGTGGTTAAAATTGTATTTGGATCCTAGAGGACTTTAATTTACTATACAGTAAGTGCTCTTTGATACAGTTTTCTTATGAGCTTTTTCCAGTCCGTTCAGCACCCTCAGAGCCGTATTCAGCTGTTTGCGAACAGATTTCTTAAGCCATGCTAGAGTACTTATACACGTTCCCTTTAATGCGGCCTTATGAGTACACCACAATATAGCTGGATCCACCTCTTCTTTATCATTATACACAAAAAAATCTTTAATTGCTAGTTCTAAATCCTGTTTGTGTGACAGCAACAAGTGTTGGCTCATTCTCCATTGAATGTTCGGGCATAAGTTCGACAGAATGTCAACAGCAAACACAATTGGAGCATGATCAGACTACTTCATCCCTAAAATGTCAGCTCTTTTTGTATGCGTAATCAGCTCTGAATAAGAAAAAAAAATATTTATAGACGTAAATAGGTATGATGGACATGAGAAAAATCGTAAAATCTCATTCCTCTCCATGTCTATAACACCAAATAGCATGCAAATTTAGCTCTTGTGCACATGAACGTAAAAACGCCGGTAATTACGAGCCGTAATTACGGCCCATAATTACGGGCCCATAGACTAATATTGGCCACGGGTACCTTCCCGTATGCTTACGGGAAGGTGCCCGTGCCGTTTCAAGATATAGAACATGTCCTTTTTTAGGCCGTAATAACGGCACGGGCAGGCCCATAGAAGTCTATGGGGCTACTGTAATTACGGGTGGCTACGTTTGTGCACCCGTAATTACGGGAGCGTTGCTAGGCGACGTCAGCGGACAGTCACTGTCCAGGGTGCTGAAAGAGTTAACTGATCGGCAGTACCTCTTTCAGCACCCGGGACAGTGACTACCGCTGGAGTTAAAAGTATTAAAAGTTAACTTACCCAGAACTCTTCTTCTTCTTCTTCCTCCAGTCCGGCCTCCCGGGATGACGTTTCATCCCATGTGACCGCTGTAGACAATCACAGGCCAATCACAGGCTGCAGCGGTCACATAGACTGCCGCGTCATCCAGGGAGGTCGGACTGGATGTCAGAAGAGGGACGCATCACCAAGACAACGGCCGGGGTACGTATGAACTTTTTTTTACTTTCAAACGCTGCGGAAACTCTGCCCGAAAGGGCTGCCTCTTCTCTCTATCCTGATAGAGAGAAGGGGCTGCCGATTAGTGCAGAGAAAACGGGTCCGTAAATACGGGTGGAATACTGGTGACACCGGACCCGTATTTACGGGCACGGGTCCGTAAATACTGGTGGAATACGGGTCGAATACATGTGACCAAGGACCCGTATTTACACCAGTATTTACAGACAGGAAAAAATACGTTCGTGTGCATGGGGCCTAAATATTTTTCATAGCTAGCCCTTTACACTATAACTAGAAACAACCAACAGAGGGTCAAAAATGACATTGAAATCTCCACTAATTGTGACATTACCAACGGCGCTCGCATGCACTCTTCCCAGAAAAGTATTAGTAAATCTGTATTGCCCCTGATTTGGGGCATACAAATTTACCAATGTGTGTGGCCTGTTCATTATAGTAGCATATAATATCAGGTTTCTCTCAAACGGGTCAGAATCATAGCTATTAACCTGAATATTTAGTGAATCTTTAATAGCAATAAGGACGCTGGCTTTTCTTTAATCTGCCGTGGCATGGAAAATTTGTGAATATTTTGGATTTCTAAACCTAAAAATATCCCTCGCTAACAAATGAGTTTCTTGTAAGAAAGCAACTTCGCATTTAACACCTTAATAACCAGCCTATTTTAGACCTTAATGACCAAGCCATTTTTTTCATTTTTTCATCGTCTCATTCAAAGAGCTATAATTTTTTTATTTTTGCTTCGACATAGCTGTATAAGGTGTTGTTTTTTGCAGGACAAGTTGTAATTTTTAATAGCACAATTTTGGGGTACATATAATTTATTGATTAACTTTAACTTTTTTTGGGGGGGAATATAAAAAAACTGCAATTTGCCACACTTTTTTGCATCCTAAATTTATGCCGTTTCCTGTGTGATATAAATAACATAATAACTTTATTTAGGGTGTTGTTGAGATTGCAACGATACCAAATTTATATCGATTTTGTATGTTTTATTAGTTTTTCACAGTGAAAACACTTTTTTCAAAATTATTTGTTTTTATGTCTCCATATTTGAAGAGCCATAACTTTTTTATTTTTTTGCCAATTCAGTTCTATGAGGGTTTTTTTTTGCGGGACAACTTGTAGTTTTTATCTGTACTATTTTGGAGTAAATGCGACTTTTTGATCACTTTTTATCAAATAGTTTTTTAAGGCAGGATTCAAAAAAAACATCAATTTTCGCATAGTTTTTTATTTTATTTTTTACGACGTTCACCGTGTGGGTTAAATGATGTATTAACTTTATATTTGAGGTCGTTACGGACATGGCGATACCAAATATGTGTAACTTTTTAACTTTATTTAGTTTTTTAATAATAAAGCCGTTTATAAGGGGAAAAAGTGTGTTTTTCATTTTTTTTTTCACTTTTTATTAAACTTTTTTTGTAAACTTTTTTACTAGCCCCACTAGGGGACTTCACTATGCGATCCTACGATCATATTTATAATACACTGCAATACTTTTGTATTGCAGTGTATTACTGCCTGTCCGTTTAAAACGGACAGGCATCTGCTAGGACATGCCTCTGGCATGACCTAGCAGGCATACACTACAGGCCGACCTGAGGGCCTTTATTAGGCCCCCGGCTGCCATCGGAGACACAGACACTCGGCGATCTTATCGCCGGGTGTCAGTGGGAAGAGAGGGAGCTCCCTCTCTCTCTCCAAAACCACTCAGATGCGGCAATCGCTATTGAGCGCCGCATCTGAATGGTTAAACGGGTGAGATCGATACTGATATTAATGTCACTCGTTCGAGCAGGAATGCCCCCAGCCCTCAGCTACCTCTGGTAGCTAAGAGCAGGGAGATTTAACGGTTCCCTGCTCTGTTTACTTATTCGGATGCAGCACCGTAAAAAGGCTATTGCATCGGAATAAAGCCCGTTAGTGGCTGCCGTAAACACACAATGGGGTGGTCACTAAGATCTAAAGTCTCTTTCCATCCTAGGAATCTCTTCTGTCCAGAATTCAAACCTTTAACTTTTAGAGAAAGAATAGTCAAAGCCATAATCCTGGAATTCCTAAATAAATACAAAAAGGAGTTTAAGCAGCAAATGGCGGGACAAAAAAAAATACATACATGGGGAAATACACAAAATAACAACACAAAATAGTAAAAATAAAAAAAAAATAAACAGATTCATTGGTCTACTGTTCCTACGACTTATTACAGGGAAACTATATGAGAAACTTGCCCCTACAACTAGGGGACAATTTGAGGGGGTCTTCGTTATTTTTAAGACCACTCCGAGAGAAGAAAACAAGAGGAAAGGTACAGGGGAGTTGCCTGGCGGTGAGAAAGGAGAGAGCAAAATAGACTATGGAAAAGCCCATACAGCTTAATATTAACCCCTTTCCGACATCTGTCGTATGGATACGTTGTGGAAAGCTAGTGCTACCCGCATTTTGCCGTATCTATACGACAAATGGATGGCACCGGCTCAGAAGTTGAGTTGGAGCCATCATCGCCGGATGTCAGCAGTGTATTACAGTTGACATCCGGCTGTAATGGCGAGGACTGAAATTAGCTTAGATCCCCGCCATTAACCCCTTAAATTCAGCGGTCAAAAGCGATCGCTGTATTTAAGGAGTTTGCAGCTCATCGGCAAACCCAGCAATTAAATTGCCAGGGGGTTTCAGTGGCTGAAATGGCAACCGAAGGCATAATACTGGCCTCCTGGTCTGCCTAGCACGGAAGCCGGTCAGGCCCCGCCCGGAGCTAGCTCCGATCCCGGCCATTAGCCCCTTAGATGCAGCGATCGCTGCATCTCAGAGGTTGCTAGCGTGCAATCACAGGGCTGCTGACTGCTGTTATGGCAACAGGAGGCCTAACAATGGCCTCCTGCTCTGCCATTATGGAAGCTGATTAGGCCCCGCCGGGAGGCGAAGCCTAATCGGCTTCCTGTTAGTGAATGACTGACAGACCTAATACATTGCACTACAGGTAGAAAAAAAAGTGTATTAGAAAAATAAAATCAGACAGTTGGACCTTCAAGTCCTCTAGTGGGGCTTAAATAAAAGTGTAAAAAGAGTGAAAAAAAAAAAAGCTTTAAAACATATAATAAAAGTTTCAAGTAATAAAATAAAATACAATCTCTCTTTAAACTTATCAAGTCCTTTATTATTTAAAAAAATACATAAACCATACGTATTTGGAATTGCGCGACCGTAACGGCCTGAACTATAAAAATATTATGGTATTTATTCCACGCGGTGAACAGCGTAAAAAAAAACCCGTAAATAACTATAAAAGAATTTCTGTGTTTTGGTCACTTTGCCCTACAAATATTGGAATAAAAAGTGATCAAAAAGTCATATGTGTCCAAAAATGGTACCTATAAAAACTATAGCTCGTCTCGCAAAAAACAATCTCTCATACAGCTCTGTCGATGAAAAAATTAAAAAGTTATGGCTCTCAGAACTTGGCGACAGAAAAAATGCATTATTTTTCCAAAAGTAATTTTATTGTGTAAAAAGTTGTAAAATTTGTAAAAGTGCTATGAATTTGGTATCGCCGGAATCGTACTGACCCGCAGAATAAAGTTAGCATGTAATTTATAATGCATGGTGAATGCTGTATGAAAAAAAACCTAAAAAAACGATGCCAGAATTGCAGTTTTTGGTCACCTGGCCTCCCAAAAAATAGGATAAAAGGTGATCAAAAAGTCGCATGTACCCCAAAATGGTACCAATAAAAACTACAGCTTGTCCTGCAAAAAAACAGCCATCATACCACTACATCTATCAAAAAATAAAATTAGTTAAGGCTCCAATAAGTCAGGAAATAAAAAAAATATGGGAATGCACTACGTGATGTTAGTCGAGAAGTGATCACGAATGATATGGGTAAAGCTATTTTTCAGGATACTGGAATGATGTCTGTCTCTCATATATATTGTAAAATTAGAGATAGCTTGATTGTTATTCTGCCGGAACAATTCTTTACAAAATGGGAAGAACAACTTGGAGATAGTGACCTTAGGGATAAAATACTGATAGGTTGGGGTTTTGTTGGGAAACATGTGGTGAGGGAGGTGTGGAGGGACACTCAGTTTATTATAATGCATATGGCGATCTTTGGTTTTAACCTACCACCGAGTCCTGCCATGCCTGATCGCCTGGTGGCCTGTCCCAAATGTCATATGAGAAAAAACAAATGAGATTGATCCGGAGTGTATATATAAAATATAGCTTTTACTAGATTTCTTTAAAACATGAGTAATTTGCGACATATGCACATTAAAGACTTTTGTTTCTCACAGCTGTATGCAATTTTTCATGTGTTTTCACAGTATGCATTAAACAACATAGGTTTAGAGACAGCAAAATAAGTCCACTTATATAAGGTATTCTAATCCGTATAATTTAAACAATTATTAGCTTCAGAGGTTCTCTCATAGATGCTTTGTTATTCTGTTCAGCATACAAGATATACAGGATACATAAGATTTTTTCGGGCAGTTGCCCTCCTACCCCTTGTACTTTGGGATGGTAATGTTCCTTTCAGGAGTTGTCTTTGAAGTCCTGGATTTCGTTGAACCTCTGATGCAAGGTAAAGTCTCTCCCAACGCATTTCCTCCTGACCAATTGATTCCTCAGGGGAGATAGGTCATCAGTGCTGCTTCATTCCGTTTCATGGGAAGCTGCATGAAGATTAGATGTAGCTGTCTAATAAGCAGGATTACTTCTGGTCAAGAAGCATGCTTGCAGTGGCAAGTTGTTTGGGATGGTAATGTTCCTTTCAGGAGTTGTATTTGAAGTCCTGGATTTCGTTGAACCTCTGATGCAAGGTAAAGTCTCTCCCAACGCGTTTCCTCCTGACCGATTGATTCCTCAGGGGAGATAGGTCATCAGTGCTGCTTCATTCCGTTTCATGGGAAGCTGCATGAAGATTAGATGTAGCTGTCTAATAAGCAGGATTACTTCTGGTCAAGAAGCATGCTTGCAGTGGCAAGTTGTTAGCCTTCCTGTATGGAAGCAGAGTGTCAACGTCTGGTCCTGACGTCTGCCGTCACTACAGTGAGGGATTCCCTGCCTCTTTTTAGATGTCCGTTTCCTCCCCTCCCCTCTAGACCTCCCACCAGTGACTCACCTCCCTAGTGACATTTCATGGGGTGTGTACTAGGGGCGGAGACCCGCAGCGCGGCCGCTACTGACACAGGGAAGAATCCCCTTGTCAAAGGGGCCAAATCGCGCCGCAAACATCTGCCCAAATGTTCCCCTGATCGAGCTTCCAAAACATCTCATAATGGTAGAGATGTTCATGTCATCTGCATGCAGCGATGGACGTCCTCGTTGCACGAGGATGCATGATATGGGGATCGGACTTAGCTCCACCCCGCTGGATTACGTCGCGGCCCGAGGTAGGTCGCGACGTGACTCTACCAACCGATCAGCTGTGCAGTACCAGGCGTCTATAATAGACGCTGTAGATCTGCACAGGGATCGTGAACAGGCAGGAGGCACTGCCTGTATATGGGAAGGCTCGGTCCGAGGGCAGAGAGGGGCAGGAGGTGGGGAGGATATAGTGATAAACCTTCTGTGTGCAAGGGTAATATGTGTCAAGCGGATCCCATACAATGGCACCCGTCCATCCCTCAACAACCAAGATCATTACACTATATTACGGTAGAGATTTAGTTATATGCATGGGAAATGATTTTAAGTACTCGGTGGTCTATGAAGCAAAGGATATAAACTGGCTAAGTTAAAAAAATTTAACTATTTCGTTTCTGACGTACGCTTAACTTAGAGCACTTGAAAGAGCCTAAGTTGCATGGATGCAAGGTGTTTACACTAGTTTATTTTTTAACTTTATTTATGTTATCTTTTGTGGTTTATAAGTGAAATTGATTCAAAACGAAGGTCATATTGCTGATTCCTAGCTGTGGAAAGAATGAACAATTGGAAAGTGCATGTGGTTTGGGTTCAGATAAAGCATCCAAAATCCAACTGTTCATTGAGTCCATTTGGTACAGTTGATCTCATTTTAAAGATCCATTTGGACTCTCTCTGTAGTAATATTTTGTCTAGGTCCCCTCCTCTCATGGAGGGTTGTAAACATTCCAATATCGTGAATTGTAGACAATCCGGATCTCCTTTAATTTTTAAATGGACATGTCGGGAGACTGGTTTATCCCTATCATGCAAGACATCCCCTACATGTTCGAGTACCCTCTTCCTTTGCTCCCTTATGGTTTTTCCAATGTAATCCATGGGGCATGGACAGGTGATTTTCTAAACGACATTTTTAGTGCTACAGTTAGAAAAACTTTTTATAGGGTAGCTAATTCCTGTATGAGAACTCCGATTGAATTTAGTTACTTGTATAAATGTGCATGCTTTACAGTGTCCACATTTAAAACATCCATCGATTTTTCTGTTCAGCCAACATCCTTTCTTTTTTAAGGTGTTTAGATGGCTGTGTGTAACTTGATCACCTATACTCCTCCCTTTCCTATAGGTGATCTGTTCCCTCAGAGTTATTGTTTCTCTTATGTCAATGTCCATGCAAAGAATTTTCCAGTGCTTTTCAAGTATGCCCTTTATTGTGTGATCCGCTAGGTCATAAGTCCCAATCAGCCGTATTGGTTGTTTGGAGAATTCTTTCTTTTTGGGATTTAATAATTCTTCTCTGTTCTGCGAGTGCGCATGCTTATATGACTCTTTTAGGACCGTGGATGGATAACCCCTCTCAATAAATCGAGTCTCCAGATCTCTTGCCTGTTTCCTGAAGTCCTGTACATCCGAGCAGTTTCTTCTTAGGCGGAGATATTTCCCCTTTGGTATACCTTTCTTTAATGGGCAAGGGTTGTGGCTCTCCCACCTTAGGAGACTGTTCGTGGCAGTAGGCTTTCTGTAAATTGATGTTGTGAGTTTGCCATCTTCTTCAATACATAGAAGCACGTCTAGGAAAGGGAGTTTGTTTGGGTGAGATTCCAATGTGAATCTCAGACCAATGTTATTTTGATTTAATAGTTGAACAAACTCTTCGAAGGTTTTTCTGGGTTCAGTCCACAGCACGAAAATATCGTCGATATAGTGCGCCCACATTGAAGCCGGTAGATTTGTTATGCATCGTTCATCAGTAAAGACGATGGTTTCCTCCCACCAGCCCAGAAATAGGTTTGCATATGTGGGGGCACATGAGTTACCCATGGCCGTACCTCTGAGCTGGTGGTACAGGCGTCCATTAAACAGGAAGTAATTCCTAGTTAAAACAAATTCCAGCAGCTTCAACATGAGCGCGCTATGATTCCTAAAGTGTGTCCCCCTTGTATGTAGGAAGTGCCGTACTGCCTCAAGTCCCTTTTCGTGGGGAATGGAGGAGTATAAAGCCTCAACATCTATGCTACACAGGATTGTGCCTTTTTCGATGGGTAAGCCGTCAATTTTGGACAGTAGGTCCATCGTGTCTCTTATGTAAGAGTGTAGGGTCTCTACATAAGGTCTCAGAAACTTATCCACATAGATCCCCACATTTTGTGTCAATCCCCCGATACCAGACACAATAGGGCGCCCTTTAAGAGGTGTCGTGCCCTTATGTATCTTGGGGAGAGCATAAAAAGTGGGGATCTTGGGCTTGTTGATCATCATGAATTTATACTCATGTTCATCGATGAGATTGTTGTTTTTTGCATCATTAAGTATTTTCATTAGATCATTTTTGAATTTAATAGTAGGGTCTTCCGTAAGAATTTTATAACTTGCAGGGTCATTGAGAATATTCTTGCACATCTCTATGTATTTTTCCCTCTCCAGGATAACAACATTTCCCCCCTTATCGGAGGCCTTGATAATAATGGTCTCGTCTTTTTCTAAAGAGATTAATGCTTTATTTTCATTTCTGGTCAGATTGGTTAATTTTTTGTGTACATTGATTTTCATAAGGTCATTAATGACCATTTCTTGAAACACATCTATGACCGAAGTTTCCCCAACAGGAGGCATTTTCTGGATCTTTAGTTTACAAGTTGTGAAGGGACCTGTTCCTCTATGTTTATCATTTGCAGACAATAATTCCGCCAGATCTCGTGCATGTGGAAGCTCATTCAACGTAATTCCTAGGTCTTGACACTCTTTTTTATCTCTCATTCTGTGAAACTTGTGCCATCTTAGTTTCCATGTGAATAAATGGATATCTTTGACCCAATCAAAAATGTCAAAACTGGTAGTGGGTACGTATGATAGGCCTCTGCTGAGGACAGAGATTTCCATGTTGGTTAGATTCCTCTTCGACAGGTTTATTACCGTTAATTCATCTTTTTGTGTTACTTCAGATTGCTTGGTTTTTTCCGTAACTGGTATGGTAATCTCGGACCTTCCCTGTCTAAAAAAGGGGATGCTTCCAAGTTGAAACTGGAGCCTTGACTTGTCCCTGAGTGACTGAAGGTACCTGAATTTTGAGGTAAGTCCCATTTTTTAGAGGAGATTCTATTATTTGGATAACCTCTTCCTCTAGATGGTCTAGAGTAATTGCGTCCTCTATTTCCTCTGGTCCAATTCGGATAGTTTGCTTCTTGATCCGTATGATCTGTGTCTGTTGAAGATTGATCCGTTTCAATTTTGGACCTTGTTTTCTTGGTTTCAAATGTATAGATCTTGTTATCCTTGAAATCTTGTAGGTCCCGTACGAATTGGTTATGCTTCCTTTCTGTTAAATTGAACTGAAATTTTTCAAAAGTATTCTGCAAGGTAACCTCTTTGATGTTATATTCTGGTTCCGTTTTGAACTTTAGGACTTCTATCTGTTCTTTTAATTTTTTTGTTGTGATATCTAAGACTCGCTTCTCTTCGTCCAGCAGAATTTGTATGAGTCTGAGAGAGCTGTTCGTGGACTCCGATGCCCACCTATGCATCAATTCTGGAGTCTGCAATCGTGATGCAGGCATGAGCATAATTCTCAGACCTCTTGGCACTATGTTGTGTTTGAGATAATTTTCAAAAGACTGCACTTCCCATTATGATGTAGACTGTATCTTATAGCATTTGGTTAATTCTGAAAATGCAGTTTTGAGGGAAGGTGTATACTTTTTTTGTGAAAATTATTTTTCAGAAAAAACTTCCCTTGCCTGATTAAACCATGCTTCTGTGTTTATAGTACTTGCAATGAAACTTGCCATATCCTTTTAGAATATTTTCTGATATATATTCGTGGTATTGTGATTCATCTACCAACTTGACGATAATGGTTAAGCAGGTGTTCTCCGTAAATTCAGACAAAAAATGAGATTGATCCGGAGTATATATATAAAATATAGCTTTTACTAGATTTCTTTAAAACATGAGTAATTTGCGACATATGCACATTAAAGACTTTTGTTTCTCACAGCTGTATGTCATTTTTCATGTGTTTTCACAGTATGCATTAAACAACATAGGTTTAGAGACAGCAAAATAAGTCCACTTATATAAGGTATTCTAATCCGTATAATTTCAACAATTATTAGCTTCAGAGGTTCTCTCATAGATGCTTTGTTATTCTGTTCAGCATACAAGATATACAGGATACGTAAGATTTTTTCGGGCAGTTGCCCTCCTACCCCTTGTACTTTGGGATGGTAATGTTCCTTTCAGGAGTTGTCTTTGAAGTCCTGGACTTCGTTGAACCTCTGATGCAAGGTAAAGTCTCTCCCAACGCGTTTCCCCCTGACCGATTGATTCCTCAGGGGAGATAGGTCATCAGTGCTGCTTCATTCCGTTTCATGAGAAGCTGCATGAAGATTAGATGTAGCTGTCTAATAAGCAGGATTACTTCTGGTCAAGAAGAATGCTTGCAGTGGCAAGTTGTTTGGGATGGTAATGTTCCTTTCAGGAGTTGTCTTTGAAGTCCTGGATTTCGTTGAACCTCTGATGCAAGGTAAAGTCTCTCCCAACGCGTTTCCTCCTGACCGATTGATTCCTCAGGGGAGATAGGTCATCAGTGCTGCTTCATTCCGTTTCATGGGAAGCTGCATGAAGATTAGATGTAGCTGTCTAATAAGCAGGATTACTTCTGGTCAAGATGCATGCTTGCAGTGGCAAGTTGTTAGCCTTCCTGTATGGAAGCAGAGTGTCAACGTCAACGTCTGTCAACGTCTGGTCCTGCCGTCTGCCGTCACTACAGTGAGAGATTCCCTGTCTCTTTTTATCCCCCTCCCCTCTAGACCTCCCACCAGTAATTCACCTCCCTAGTGACATTACAGGGGTGTGTAATAGGGGCGGAGACCCGCAGCACGGCCGCTACTGACACAGGGAAGAATCCCCTTGTCAAAGGGGCCAAATCGCGCCGCAAACATCCGCCCAAATGTCCCCTGATCGAGCTCCCAAACCATCTTATAATGGTAGAGATTTTCATGTCATCTGCATGCAGCGATGGACGTCCTCGCTGCACGAGGATGCATGATATGGGGAACGCTCTGTCGATGAAAAAATTAAAAAGTTATGGCTCTCAGAACTTGGCGACAGAAAAAATTCATTATTTTTACAAAAGTAAAAAGTTATTGTGCAAAAAGTTGTAAAATGTGTAAAAGTGCTATAAATTTGGTATCGCCGGAATCGTACTGACCCGCAGAATAAAGTTAGCATGTAATTTATAATGCATGGTGAATGCTGTATGAAAAAAAACCTTAAAAAAAACGGTGCCAGAATTGCAGTTTTTGGTCACCTGGCCTCCCAAAAAATAGGATAAAAGGTGATCAAAAAGTCGCATTTACCCCAAAATGGTACCAATAAAAACTACAGCTTGTCCTGCAAAAAAATAGCGATCATACCACTACATCTATTAAAAAATAAAATTAGTTAAGGCTCCAATAAGTCAGGAAATAAAAAAAATATGGGAATGCACTACGTGATGTTAGTCGAGAAGTGATCACGAATGATATGGATAAAGCTATTTTTCAGGATACTGGAATGATGTCTGTCTCTCATATATATTGTAAAATTAGAAATAGCTTGATTGTTATTTTGCCGGAACAATTCTTTACAAAATGGGAAGAACAACTTGGAGATAGTGACCTTAGGGATAAAATACTGATAGGTTGGGGTTCAGTTGGGAAACATGTGGTGAGGGAGGTGTGGAGGGACACTCAGTTTCTTATAATGCATATGGCGATCTTTGGTTTTAACCTACCACCGAGTCCTGCCATGCCTGATCGCCTGGTGGCCTGTCCCAAATGTCATATTAGTAGAACAGACCCTGTGGCAATGTTCCGCAATTCAGCCCTTGTGGTCTCGGAACCGTGACATGATAATACACTGTGGCGATTGTTTTTGCCAATGTCTCCTGTCCTTTTCCTCTTCCACTATAGGGAGTAGGAGACGGTTGGTGGCAGAGCGGAAGGGAGGCACCTGCCTCAACTGTTTCACCTGATCTGTTTGGTAGTTAAGCGGTTACTGTTACAACACTGGTTGGTATCCACAGTACCGACTATGCAAAATGTCATGAACCAATTAAAACAATGTTTGCACATAAAACGATTAGACGCAGAACGTATGAAAACCAAACTCACTAAGAATTTTTTTACAAAGTGGAAAGCATTTCTGGTGAGGCATTTATCTGACTCGGAACTTCAACAGGCGCTGTCTCCCTTAACGCTAACTACATAGTACTTGTTGGATGCTTTAACCCCTTCCCGCTTTTGGGCGTGACTGTACGTCCAAATTCAATAGGGCGTACAGTCACACCCTGTAGATAAAGTGAGCACAGGAGCTGTGCGCGCTTTATCATCAGCGGCTGTAAGCTGTTATACACAGCTGACATCCCGCTGCAATGGCTGCGATGGCTGTTACCGCTGATTGCAGCCATTTAACACCTTCAATGCGGCTGTCAATGACGTCCGCCGCATTGAAGTGGTTGACAGAGGGAGGAAGCTCCCTCTGTACCCCCCCGGGCCCCGCCGCGATGGATTGCGGGTGGCAATGGTTGCTATGGCAACCAGGAAGCCATTGCTAGGATTCCTGGTTGCCCAGGTATGGAATCCTATTAGGTCCTGCCCGAGGCAGGACCTAATAGGCTAACTGTCAGCTGAAGAATGACAGTTACGATACACTGCACTACATAAGTAGTGCAGTGTATTGTACCGGGGATCAGAAGACCAGATCTTCAAGTCCCCAGGTCAGTGTAAAAGAAAAAAGTAAAAAAGTAAAAAAAAATGTTAAAGAAAAATAAATAAATAAAAGTTTTAACTAATAAAAACAACAATCGCCCTGATCAACTCATTTATTATTAGAAAAAAAAAATAAAACATGAAAAAAACGATACATAATAGCTATCAAAGCATTCGGAACGGCCTGATCTATAAAAATATCACCTTATTTTTGCCGCACGGTGATCACCGTAAAAAATTTTAATAAAAAACAATGACAGCATTTTATTTTTTGGTTATCTTGTCTCAAAAAAAATGTAATAAAAAGTGATGAAAAAGTTGCAAGTAACGCAAAATGGTACCAATAGAATCTAGAGTTCGTCATGCATAAAACAAGCCCTCCCGCAGCGATATCAACTAAAAAATAAAAAAGTTATGGCTGTTAGAAAATAGCGACACTAAAACATGATTTTTTTGTAGAAAAGAGTATTTTTATTGTGGGAACGTAATGAAACGTAAAAAAACAATATAAATTTGGTGTCGCTGTAATAGTATCGACCCGCAGAATAAAGTTAACATGTTGTTTATACTGCACGGTGAATACTGTAAAAAAAACAAAAAAAAATCGTGCTAGAATGGCTGTTTTTTTGTTTCCTCATCTCCCAAAAAAGTTAATAAATAGTGATAAAAAAAAAAATCGCACGTACCCCAAAATGGAACCAATAAAAATTACACGTTATGACTCTCAAAACGCAATGATGCAAAATGATGCTAAATGACGGTCCAAACTCATTTTTAGGTCCAGTAGAATTTCACGAAATACCCCACATCGTCATTTGCTGGACCCCACAGGTGGACCCTGTAGATGCAGCGGAGTTGAGGAAACTTTAGGGCCTTGTGCGGCTTATAGAACTAGTGAAGAAGTAAAAAATAAGGCAATACTGGAGCGCAGATATTTTGTATAATACCCAATAAACCCGGCCTGTGTATATAGGATTGGTTCAAAGCGTACCACACCAATCCATGGATTATTCATTTACCCCATTATTACATCATCCTATTATGACCTGTTGCACTCCGCCCAGCTTACATATGCCCTGATGTACTCCGCCCAGTTTACATATACCCTGATGTACTCCGCCCAGATTACATATGCCCCCACATTATAAGCTGAAATTCCGGTAAAACGCGAAGCAAAATCTGCGCTTCAAAAGCCAAATGGTGGTCCAACTGAGCCTGGCAGTGTGCCCAAACGGCAACTTATGACCACATATGGGGTATTACTGTATTCCGGAGAACCTGCTTAACAATTTATGGGATGTGTGTCTACGGTGGTACAAGCTGGGCACAACACATTGGGCACTGAAATTGCATATCTGGGGAAAACAGCAATTTTCAATCTGCAACATCTATTGTTTACTCATTTTTGCATAACACTTGTGCGGTCAAAATGCTCACTACACCCCTAGATCAATTCTTTGAGGGATCTAGTTTCCAAAATGGGGTAATTTTTCAGGAGTACCAATGTACTGGTACTATAGCTCAATGCAACATGGTGTCAAAAAACGAATCTTGTAAAATATCCACTCCAAATACTAAATGGCGCTCCTTCCCTTTAGAGCCTTGCTGTGTGTCCAAATAGCAGTTTATGACCACGTGTGGGGTATTTCCCTACTCTGAAGAAGTTGCTTTACAAATGTTACGGTGCTTTTTCTCTTTTATTTGTTGAGAAAATGAAAAATTTTGCACTAATGCAACGTGTTATTGGAAAATAATGTAATTTTTCATTTTCACTGCCCATTTGTAATAAAATCTATGAGACCCCTGTGGGGTCAAAATGCTCACTACCCCCTATATTAATTCCTCAATGGGTGTAGTTTGCCAAATGGAGTCACTT